>NW_027555625.1:122629862-123229862 GCF_003287225.1 Phascolarctos cinereus
TATTCATATTTGATATATTCATATATAGTGATGTCTGACTCTTTGTGACCCCATTTGGGGCTTTCTTGACAAAGATACTGGAGTGGTTTGCCATTTCCTTTTCCAGCTCATTTTACAGATGAGGAAACTGAGGCAAACAGAGTTAAGTGACTTGCCCAGGGTCACACAGCAAGTAAGTGTCTGAGGCTTGATTTGAACTCAGGTCTTCCCAACTTCCTCAGGCCTGGCACTGTTTCCATTGTGCCACATAGCTGCCCCTAGTGGCACATCTAGGAAGTATTGAATCTAGCTCTCCAGCTTTCAAATCCAGGGCTCTTTCACTCACAGAGAATGCTATGAGAACTTAATTTTTAAGTCGGAAGGGACTTTAGTGGTCGTTTAGTCCAACTTATTCCCTAAAGGAATCCCCAGCATAACCTTCCTGACAAGGGGTTATGTGTTTCGAGTGTGCTAGATTAGCTCCAATGAGGGAGGCCCACTACCTCCCAAGGCCTCCCTTTCCCCTAATAATCAGACTTAATTAAGGTTGTGCCTTTGTACTCTTTGTAACTTTTACCCCTTGCCTCTTGCTCTGCCTTTCGGGGCCAAAGTCCCCCATTTTCAACCATTTGAATGCAACTACCATGTCTTTCCCAAGTTTCTTTTTCTCCAGGCTAAAGATCCCCGTGTCTTCATGCGCCATGGCCTGGAGACTCTTCACGATTCTGCTTGTCCTCCTCTGGCGATCTACCAGATTAGCAGGGATCTTTTTAAACCGTGGCCCTCGGAACCCAATGCTACACATGTGGTCTGACCAAAGCCAAGCACTGAGGAACGGTATCGTCCCAATTTCCTGGAAGTGCTGCCTCTTGGTGCTGTCCAAGATCATAGAAGCTCTTTTGGCTGCCCTAGCATGATGGCTCATGTTGAACTTGGGGTCCTCTAACTACCCTTCTCCCCAACTCCCTACCCCTGATCTTTTTCAGATAAACCTTTATCTCATCCTGCTATCCCATAAGCATGAGGCAGTTAGGTAGCGCAGTGATAGAGTACAGGGAAGTTACCATGACAACACAGAAAGAGACCACCCCTCCAATATGATAACCCTTGTCCATTGTGTGCCTGTACCCAATGAGACAGCATGCTGTAGTGGAAAAAATGTTGGCCCTGTAGAGAGATGTTGGGTTTGAATTCTTTTTATTAGTAGGACCGAGGACAAATCACTTCCCCTCTCTCGGCTTCAGCTTCCTCATCTATAAAATGGGGGTAATAACACCTATAATGCCTAGCTTATAAGGGGGTGTTGTAAGAATCAAATGAGAGGATGGATGTAAAGTTCTCTGCCAGCCTTGAAACTTAGTCTCCGTAAATGTCACTTATTAGAATTCTCTTTCATTTCCTGACTTCCCAGGCCCACCTCTCCTCATGTACTTCAATGATTCTAGTTTTTCTTTCTGGTTATCTACTCAGCCCATCTTCCTCATGGCTGCCTGGCCTCATGTGCCAAGCCCTGGTGGCTAACCCACCCTGTAATTACATGAGGCGTGTGCTGGGTGATTAGGCACTCAATTAAAGAATTAGAATGGCTCTGTAGAGTCTTGCCAAGTTGAGATTCTGTTTCAGGACTGGGCCAGGCATATGTGTATTATCTAGTCAGTGGCATCCCGAGGTGCAGTGTGGGGCATGGCGCCAAATGCAAGGGAGGGTTTTACTGCCACCCTCCCCCAACCCTGTAATCTAAAGAGTTTAGAGCTGAAAAAGTCCTTAGAGATTCTCACTCCCTTATTTTATGAAGGAGAAATTTGAGGCCCAGAGAAGGGGAAGGGACTTGTCTTAGGGCATATTGGTAATTAAGTAACCTAGGTTCTCTGACTCCAAACCTAGTATGTATTTCTGATGATTTGGTCCCTTCACTACTCAGATCCCAACCATTCTATGCCTCAGGAGACTGTTATTCATGAGTTTTATGGCTGAAAACAAATCCATCTCCTAGTGGAAGATCTTCTGGTGATAAGCCTTTCTCTGAATTTAACTTGGCTGTTTGTCATAGCACTCGGGTGTGAACCACAGGCACACAGTGACTGGGCCTGTATTTGAAGGCTTTCTAGCTTGGAAGGACCTGCCAGGGCTTCTGTTCTTCTGGCATAGCCTTTGAGAGCCCAGTGTCAGCTAGCTTTACAGCCTGACTAAGCATAAGACTTCAGTGAAATATCTCTGGGTCTCAGTTTCCTTAATCTATAAAATTGTTGTTTTTTGTTCCTTGTGCTTAAAAGACGACCAAAAGGACATCATGGTATCAGGGTCAATGTACAGCGTGTCCAGCAGTACAAGCTCGGAATGTTCACAGGTCAGGCACCAATAGTCCGTATGACCATTTGGGACTACAAAATTAAGGCATTAGACTATATGCCCTTGGATTAAATCTACAATTCTTAACCTGGGGCTGTAAACTTAAAAAATATTTTTTTGATAGCTTAGTTTTAACATAATTGGTTTCCTTTATAAGCTTGTGTATTTTATGTATTTAAGAACAATATTCTGAGGAGGGGTCCCCAGGCTTCACCAGATTGTTAAAGGGGGTACAGAAGTGACTTGCTCAGGATTGCACAGCCAGTAAGTGTTGGAAGCAGGACTTACAACTGGATTGTCCCGACTTTGAGGTTGAATCTCTATCCGTTGTGCCACACTGCTTCTCTGAATAGGAAGCACAATTATTTTTATCTCTGTTTTTCAGAAAAGGTTGATAGATTTGGGGCTGGAAAGGGCCGTAGAGGTTGACAAGTCCAAGTCCTTTCATTTTGCAGAAGAGGAAACTCAGCCTGAAGTCATACAGAAAGTAAGTGGGATTTGAACCCACTTCTTATGACTCTTGGGTGGTGGGATGCATAGAGTGTTAGATTTGGAGTCAGAAAGGCCTGAACTTGAATCCAACCTCAGGTACTAACTATTCAAATCTAGGCAAATTACTTAACTACTTCAGGCCTCAGTTTGCTCATCTTTAAAATGAGGTTGGGCTCAATGCCTCTTTCCTTATATAGGAAGTATATTGTCCCATATATATAGGAAATGTGTTGTCCTTATTTATATAGGACATATATTATTCTACAATGTCTTTCCCATAAATCTACGATCCAGTGAATTTTTATTCTTTCTACAGCACGACCTTGGAGAAACAGCAGAACCATAATGAAGAATTTGTAAGCCTCGAGCAAAAGACAGGGAAAAAAAATCTTTAGAGGAGGAAAAGGGAGACAGAGACTTGCAGACACCAGGTTGCTCTTTTCCCTACTTCTCTTCCATTGATGAGGAGGCCCTTATGGAGGTCCTCCTGGATTCAGCTGCTTGGAGACAGGCATCCTCATATTCTACCCCCACTTTGTGTTCTTCCTTCCTCATCCCCTAGTGTGTCCAGTATGTGGACGTTTAAAGATTGGAGGCCTTCCATGGTTGCCATTCCCATGCCTACCTCTCAGCTGTGTGCTGAGTGGAGGATTCCAAGAATATTAGAACAGGGTAGCCTGAGGGAAAAGGAGATGTTTAGTTCTGCCCTCCCCAGGACCTGGTGGAGAGACTTCTCCTATACGCCAATTAACTTTGCCAGGGAGCAGTGAGTGTTGGTGTTACTAATCCTTCCCATTCCCACCATATGCCCTCTATATGCCTCAGGTTCTCAAGAAAATCCTTGCTTGAACGACACTAGAGATAGTTTTGTTCTTGAAATTCTGGGGCAAAAGCTCCATTGCCTTGCCCTGGTAACACTGTTAAGACCTGTCAAGAGCCCATGAGGTAGCAATGGGTGAGTCCATTTCTTTGGTCCAAGGTCATGTGCTTATCATCAGCATGAAGGAGGATTCACTAATAATTCATCTTTCTTACTTGTCTGTCTAGGGATCTGGGATCCTTCTCATGCCTTGTTGTCCATCTTTCCTTCTGGAAGAGGACAAATGACACCAGAAGGGTGATGTCTTGACCTGCAAGTAAACTGAATGTAAGTGAGGCAGTGCTGGGCAAAGTCATCAGCCTCACTCTCTTCTCCAGAGTCAGCAGCCTCCAATGGCAAGCCATAGGTCAGCATGACTGACCTCTCTTGCGCCTACTTGGATACAGAAACTTGTCCTCTTCTCCCTCCTTATAATCAATCAATTGATCAATCAAAGATAAAAGACAAAAGTCCCTTACATTCTAATTGAGGAGACAACAGAAACACAAATAAGTATGTTTAGAATGAATATATAAGGATATGGTCAAAATCATCCCACCCTACTCAGCCCTAATAGTTTATCAGGCGAGAACATTTCTCAGTTGTCTACTAGATGTGAACAAGGCCTGGATATCTCCCTGGGTGGGATGGGAATTTTGACCAGATTGACTGAAGGACTTGGTCATGCCATCTGGGACCTATGTAAAATCATTAAGCTAGTCAGAATCCATATTTGAGTGAACAGTAAGGCAGGAAAGAATATTCCAGCCAAAGCTCTGAGAAGGAATTGCTTGGGATGGGAGAAAAGTGCTCCTTAGTTAGAGGGAGAACCTTGTGAACTTTGGAGAACCGGAGGTTTATTTCCATGTCAATAGCAACTGTCCTCAAGGAGGCTCTGGTATGTGGTGGGGAAGCACACGTAAGAAGTCAGTAGCCATGTCCCACTCCCCTCAGAACCTCCCAGGTGAGAGAGGAGAGGAAGTCCTGGGAAGTGGCACTGCCTCAAACTACTTCACTCCTTCATGAACTCTGTCTTACAGCCAGATTGGCTTACTTCTTGTTTCCTGAGCTCTCCCTTTCATCTCCCACCTGTGCCTTTGCACCAGCATCCCTCTAGCCTGGAATGTGGTCATTTCTCATCTCTACCTCCTGAGTCCCTAGATTCCTTCAGGGCCAGATCGGGTACCACTTCCTTTTGGAAATTTTTTTTTTAAATCTCCCTAGTGGTTAATGTCCTCTCTCTCCTCAAGATATTTTGTTTGTTAACAATACAGAAAATATATATTTAATTTATTTATATTTAAATTTAATTTTAAATTAAAATTTTATATATATATATATATATATATATATGTAAAACTTATTTGTTATATCCAAATGCATGTTGGAGGTAGTTTGAACTGTTTGGGGAGGGTCAATTTTTAAATTTTCATTTTGAACATTTACATCCTGGAAATCAGCAAATGCTATAAATCAGGGGATGATTTATTGTTTTGTTGAGTGTGTAGACTTAAGAAAGTGATGGAAAAAATGTTAGTGATGCAAATTAAACTTAAAAGTGTGTTGTGTCTACATTTCCCCCCCAGAGAGCCAGTCACTAAATCTCTGCCTGCTTCACTTTCCTCATCTGTAAAATGGGGATACTAGTAGCACCTACCTCTCAGAGTTGTTGTGAGGTCAAATAAAATATTATTTGTAAAGCTTAGCACAGTGCCTGGCATGTAGTAGGCACTTAAATGTTTGTTTGTCCTTCCTTGACCCCCATCACCATGATTTTCCACTTCTAGACACCTCCAGCTTATTAATGTCCTTCTTTACGCGTGGTGCCCAGAACGAATCCCCTACTCCAAATGTGTTCTGACCAGGACTGAATAGTGTGGTTCTATCCTGTCTCTCATTCTGGATACTGTGCCTCTGTTTGACCATTCACTATTTGGTTTGCCATGCCCACAGGAGGAGGAGACGCAAAGACTCCTCATAGATCATAAGCTGAATGATCAGCTCATGAATCACGAAGATAGTAATACTGTGATTATTATTATTATTTTTGTAAAATGAGGTTAACTTCACTACCACCATATAATGGGTAAAAGATGAGTAGGAGGTAGGTTGGTGTGTGTGTCTGTATAAGAACCCATAATGAGAAAACCTAAGTTTGAGGCCCTGCTCCAGTATTTACTCTTTGTGTGACTATTAGCCAATAATTTAAACCTTTTTTTTTTTTGACTAGGCAGTGGGGTTAAGTGTCTTACCCAGGGTCACAGAGCTAGGGAGTGTCAAGTGTCTGAATCTGGATTTGAACTCAGATCCTCCTGACTCCAAAGCCAGACCTCTACCCACTGCACCACCTAGCTGCCACATAACTCAAAACTTTTTGAGCCTCACTTTCCTCATCTGGAAAATGGAGATAACATTTCACCTACCAACCCTGTGAGGAAAAGGGCTTTAAAAACCTTAAAGTGGTAGAGAACTATGATCATCATTAGCTATATATTTATCAATCAGTCCAGAAGTATTTACTGAGCAGCTACTACGTGCTGGGAACTAGGGATCCAAGTATGAAGAAGGAAACAATCCCTACTCACAAGGAATTTATTGTCTGTAAGAATGTTGGATTTGGAGTCAAAGACCAGAATTAAAATCCTACCTTAGATACTTACTGTGTGATCCTGAGAAGGTCACTTAACCTCTCTCAGCCTCAATTTCCTCATCTGTGAAGTGAGGATAATAATAGCACCTACCTCCTAGGGCTGTTGTGAAGATAAATGAGATAAGATATGGAGCTTTGTAAACCATAAAGTACTACACCTATTATTATGATTGAAATGAAGGTAAACTAAGGCACAAAGCTCTAAGCATGATCAATTTTTTGGGAAGGCTAGCACTTACCAATAAAAGGGCTGTTTAGCTTCTCAGCAAGCCAAAAAACCTCAAATGAGGGCAGATAAATAATTTTTTTTCAGACAAGAGGAGTGTCCAAAAACTAGAAGGCAGCATCTTAGATGGGGAAAACCATATGATTGGTTACAAAGACTGAAGCATCACAGGCGTGGGAGCAATATGATTGGCTAGAAATCAGGAATGAGGGATTAGCGACAGCCCCTCCTTCCATCCTGTTCATTGCTCCAGTCCGCTTGTGAGGACACTTTAGCCGTAGTAGATCAGACTTCCTAAGTTAACAGACCAGACTCCCTGGTGTCCACCTGCATCCTTCAAGGATAAGAGATTTCCTTGGCACAAGAATAGAACAATGACTAACAGGAAAACTGAACTTCCAAGTTTAACTCAGAGACAATGAGTGATTTGCAGGAAAGCTGAACTTCCAAACTTAACTCAGAGAAAAACGAAACATGACTTAGGTAGTTACACAAAATGTTGGTAGAGATACAAAAGGAAAACAATTACAGAATAAAAACGATGTGATTTTTTTCTATTTTCAATTTGTAAGCTATTATCATTCTACTCAGGAGACAACAAGCACATATATAAACATATGGAAAGAGTATAAGGTTAAGTGACCTTTCTAGTTTTCTTATACCTTACTTTCATGTGAGTACTCTTTGATCTAGTGACTTCTGGCTTTTCCATGAACAAGCTGTTCCAAGAACAGCTCCAGGCATTTCTCAGACTGTCCCCCGTGCCTGGAATGTTCTCCTTCCTCTGCTCCAACTACTGACCTCCCTGGCTTCCTTTAAGTCCTAACCAAAATCCTGCCTTGTACAGGAAGCCTTCTTCAACACCTCTTAATTCCAGGGCCTTTTCTCTGTTAATTATCTGCTATTTATCTTGTATGGTGTTTGCTTTGTACATATTTATTTGCATGTTTTCTTCCCCATTAGATCATGAGCTACTTGAGGGCAGGTACTTTTTTCTTTCTTTGTATCCCTGAAGCTTAGCACAGTACCTGGCACATAGAATGTGCTTAATAAATGTTTATTGAATTGAATAAATTCAAATATTAACAAAATAGTTCATACAAAATAGTTTGAGAGGAAGGGCACTGGTGTTTAAGGCACAGCAGGAAAGGCTTCATACAGAAGATGGTATTTGAACTGTGTCTCAAAAGAAGAGAGGGTCTTTGTGAAGAAGAGGTGAAGAGGAAGCGTGTCACAGGATGGTGCAGAGGTATGGAAATGGGAGCTCATGCATGAAGAACAGAGAGAAGGCCAGTTTGGCTGAATCGGTGTGTATAGGGGAAGTAATGTCCAATGATGTTGGAAAGATAGGTTCGGGCCAGGTTGTAAAGGGCTCTCAAAACTAAACAAAGGATTTTATCCCAGAGGCAATAGGGAGCAGCCGTAATTGACCGAATAGGAGAGTGACCTGATCATATTTGTGCTTAAAGAAAACATTTTGGCAGCAGTGTGTAGGATGAATTGCGGTGGGAAGAGACTTGAGGCAAGGAGGCCAATTGGGAGGCTGTTATAAGAAGTTGTAGTAGGTGTACCAACCAGATGTACCAATGAAATTATAAAGAAACTTGGAATTTGCAGACAGCTCTGTCACCAGCTCAGAGCCAACGGGGCACTGTCCTAGTGTTCTGATATGGTGGGGCAGGGGTGAAAGGTAGTGAGGACCTGAACTAAGCTGGGAGCTGAGTGAATGAAGAGGAGAGGTTGAACACAAGAGGCTTTGTGGAGGTAGAAAGGACAAGATTTGGTGACTGGTTGGATATGTGGGGTGAAGGAGAGGGAGGAAGTCTTTAAGAATGGTGGAGCCTTTGATAGAAATAGGAAGGTTTGGAAGAAGGGAAGATTGGGGAGGAGATACAAGAATAGCTAGCATTTCTATATCATTTTAAGGTTTGCAAAGCACTTTATAGATAGGATCTCAATTGATCTTCCCAACAACCCTCTGAGACAGATGAGGAAACTGAGGCTGAGAGAGGTTCAGTAAATTTCCCAGATTTGCGCAGTTAGCCAAGTGTCTGAGACAGGATTTGGACTCAGGATTCAAATCCAGCACTGTACTACCTAACTGCCAAAGAGAATGAGTTCCATTTTGCACGTGTTGAATTTGAGACTCCTAGGAGACATTCAGCATAATTTTGTACACATGTAGTATGGAGTATGTGTTTACAAACATACGAGCATGTTTATGTGTGTGAAACATTTCAGGATGATGGTGGGCTCAGATCTGTTAATAGCAATAGTTAGCATTTCTATGGCATCACCTGTGTGCTGGGCACTGTGCTTAGCACACTTACAAATATTATTTCATTTGGTCCTCATAATAACCCTGTGAGGCAGGTGCTCTTATTATCTTCATTTTACAGTTGAGGAAACTGAGGCAGATAGTGGTCAAGTGACTTGCCAAAGGTCACACAGTAAGTTTCTGAGGCAGGATTTGAACTCTGGCCTTCCTGACCCAAGTGTTGTCTCTCTAACCACTGCCCCACTAGGCTTCTAGGATTTCCTAACAGTCACCCATGGAACTCAAAGAACAGCCTCATAGCAGCTTTTTAGGCTCCTCAATCTGTATGTTTTTCATCCTACAATTAAGAGTTTAAAAGCATCGTAGAGATCATCCAGTCCTCCCATTTTACAAATGAAGAAAATAAAGCCTAGAGAAGTCAAATGACTTATTTAAGGTCACATGGACAAGAAGAAACAGAAGCAGGGTACCCAATGAGGTCTCTGCTGCCAAATAATACCATTCCCAACAAGAATCTTCAATCAATTAGAGCTTAAAAGTTTGCAAAATGCTTTGTTAATGCACCCTTCCTATCTGTCACCATCATCTGCAAACCCCTCTCTCCTGTCTCTAATTTGCTCCTCCCTTCTCCTTTGCCAAAAGAAACAAGAGCAATCCTGATACAAATTTAATCAAAGGGATCAAGAGAAGAGTGTCCGGTGAAGAGCGATACTGCTAGGCAAGCCGGGGACTGAGGCTGGGAAATTAGAAGCTCCAGATGGTCACACAAGGTGGGTGAAGTTGTAAAGAAACTTGAAACTTGCAGCCAATCTGGTAACCAGCCCAGACTAATGGGGAGGTGCCCTGGTGCTCCAAGATGGTGGGGCAGTGCAGAAAAGCTCGTTCTTCCTTCCTGGAAGGGCTGCTTCTCCATTTACCCCTGCTGCCAGACATGTCCCCCTTTCCTCCTTGCTGTGCAGGGAACACGTTCTGGCCCCTTCTCATTGTTGCCTAGTGCCTTGAGACTCTCTTCTGGGCCACAGTGCTGTCTTTTCCTTTCTCCCAACTTTATTTGTCCCAGGCACACACATTTCTGGCTAATTAAGGCTCTATTGGTAGAAAAACCACAGTCTCTAAAAATATCTGAGGAGTGGTTGACTAAGGCAGGGAAAGCAGTGACAGGATTGAGAGCAGCTTTTTGTCCTCTTTTGGGCGTTTCCTGGAGCAGCTAAGTGGCCCAGTGGACAGAGTGCTGGGCCTGGAGTCAGGAAGACTCATCCTTCTGAGTTTGAATCTGGCCTCAGACACTTGCTAGCTGTGTGACCCTGGGCAAGTCACTTAACCCTGTTTGCCTTAGTTTTCTCATCTGTAAAATGAGCTAGAGAAGGAAATGGCTCCAGTATCTTTGCCAAGAAAACCCCAAAGGGTGTCCCAAAGAATTGGATAGGACTGAACAACAACAAAGAGTCTTTGCCAAGGGTGGATCACTAGAGTAGGTGCTCAGTTTGGTATAGTCAGCGAAACAATGTGGCAACAGGAGAAAACAAAAAGCAAAACAAAAAGATTGACCTGAGAGGCAGAAAACCAACGTTCTAGGCCTACCTCTGTTACTAAATAACTATGTGACCTTGGCTAAGCTCTTCCCTGTGAAAGGGGTCAAGAGGGCAGAATCATATTACATGGCCCCTTAAGGAAAAAAAAAAGTTTTGTTTTGTTCCCCCCCCCCAAAATAAGACTAATATGTGGGTAATGAAAACTCCAAACTGGAGATAGCTGTGGTGAGCAGTGTCCTGAGCAATGACGTCAGCATCCTGACTCTGGCACTGGCTATGGAACCGGAGGCAAATCCCTTAAGCCCTCTGGGACTCAGTTTCTTTCTCTGTAAAATGGGGAAAATTAAACTTATACAACTATCTGAAAGGGCTACAGTGAGGATTAGATGACACAATGTCTGAAAAATGCTCTGTAACTCATAAAATACTGTATGAATGTCAGTTATGATCAAGGTCGAGTGCTAAATTGTGTGGTTCAGACTAGAGGTGCTGTGGGAGTTACGAGAAGGAGATCAGAAAAGATGGGAATGAAAGCATTTTAGAATCTTGGAAGGGATGCTGTCTTTTTGTAGAAGTCAGGGAAAGCTTCACGGAGGAAGTAAGAGTCTCCCAGATGAAAGGGTGGCTCAGAGTTAGGCTACAGGAGAGCATTTAATCCTAGGGAACTAAATTCATTGAGTTCTTTCATATGGCAACACCTTTGCTCCAGGCATAGAGAATTATTTATACAAACTAATACTTTAGTCTTTAGGACTGATGCATAACCAAAATAATTCGGGCCAGCTAAATTGTTCTTTGTATGCAGGCTTTGTCAATCAAACAACACATGTTTAGGGAGGCAGTTAGACTACAGCACAAGTGTGAACCCAAGGGAAAGCCGCTGGGGTAACCAGACTCCCCAGAGTTGGGGTGTTCTGCCACTCGGGTGTTTCATCTTGCAGTCTTCCTCTCCCTCCTGGCAACACAATCAGTTTGGCAGTGTGAAGGGCACCTTAGAAACAGCCTAGGACCCTGGCTGCCTTGCCTTTTTATAGGCTGGCAGCAGGAAGCCAAGGATGGGCAGCAAGGCTGGTGACCTCTGCAGGGTTATTGGTATGAACGTCTGCCTTCTTGTTCCAGAGATTCACCTAACTCCACCTTCCTGACTGATGGTTTCAGGGAGGTTTGCCGTGGAAGGTTCTTAGCCCCAGCCCTTGGTTTCACGGCAATGCAGGGTCAGGAAGAACCCTAAAGAAACATTCTCTGCCATCAAGAAGCTTACATTACTGTGGGGAAGTGGAGTGGGATACAACATATACACAGATGCATACATACGGCAGTTTGAGGGGGAAGAGGGCACCAACATCTGGGGAAATTGGAAGAAGGTTTAGAGGAGGCAGTGGCAAGTTGAGCCCAAGCTAGAAGGATGCCCAGTTTTGTATAAAGATGAACCACTCAAGATAGAAGCCTACTATTTTCTCTCTCTCTTTTTTCTTTCCCTTTTGTTCTGATTTTTCTTTCACCACACGACTAATGTGGAAATATGTTTAATGTGATTGTACATTTATAGACTTTATCAGATTGCTTGCTGTCTTGGGGAGGAGGGAGGGAGAGAAAAATTTGGAACTCAAAATCTTATAAAAGTGAATGTTGAAAATTATCTTTATATGTAATTGGAAAAAATAAAATACTATTAAGTGTGGGGGGGAGATGAACCACTCAGTTAAGGGAAGGGGGAGATTCTGGGCATCCAGTTAGGAGCCAGGACATGGTGGCTGGTGCCAGGAGGAGTCCAGTGGTGCCTGGAGATGAAAGGCACACGATGCCGAGTGCTGTGTCATCTCTGACCTACCAATTAACTAGGTAGGTACTTCCAGCTTCAGGCCCTCATAAGCTGGTTAGGCACACCCCTAAGTTGGGTGTGCAAGCTGCCCAAGGGACAATGTCGCAACCTCACCACCCAAAGAGTTGTTGCCTCAGCAGCACCTCTTGCTCCAAGTCCCGTGACTGAGCTGTGAGGCTGATGAAATGTGGAACTTCATAAACACAGAACAGCCCGATTCTCCAGTCCCTGGTCACAGGATGCAGATCCACTCCTATCATGGTTCTCAGAGGCTTCTCTCTCATTTCCCCTTGCTCTTGGGGCCCACACTGATACTGATAACAAGAAGTCACATTTCTATGGCACTTTAAAGTTTTTCCGAATCAGCATTTACATAGTACTTTAAGGTTTATAAATATTTTCTCCTACAATGCTCACAATGATCTTGTGATGAAGCAGGTGCTGTTATTAGCCCTATTTTACAGATGAGGAAACTGAGGCTGAGCAAGGTTAAGTAACCTGACCAGGGTCACATAACTAAGGTCTTCTCTTCTGGACTCCAGTTCCAACAGTCTATTGTGATTCTTGGATTCCTAGCTGAAGTATGTAAAGTGGTATCTCCATTGAAACATTGTAGCCCAGGTAGAAAGGTCACATTTGTATGG
Source organism: Phascolarctos cinereus (assembly GCF_003287225.1). Classification (NCBI taxonomy): domain Eukaryota; kingdom Metazoa; phylum Chordata; class Mammalia; order Diprotodontia; family Phascolarctidae; genus Phascolarctos; species Phascolarctos cinereus. The sequence goes on from NW_027555625.1 coordinate 122,642,694, forward strand.
TGATTTAAAGCAGATAAAACACCAGCTCCATTTTACAGATGAGGAGACCAAGGCTCACAAAGATGACTTGCCCAGGAATGCCTAGCTAGTGTCAGATACAGTGTCATACCCAGGTCTCTTGGATGGAAGTCTCCACAAAATCATGCTGCAGATGAAAAGACTGAGGCTCTCCCCAGCAGATTGTTCAATTTCCAGTGTGAGCATTTATGTCTCTGAAATTGACAGCTACACATCAGGGCTTGGCTCATTGTTTTGTTGATTGTCTAGACTTAAGAAAGTGATGGAGAAAGTGTCAATATTAAATAATATTACATGATTATAGGTTAAATATTAAACAACACTTAAAGTGTGCCACGTACATTTTCAGAATGCTGATTGCTAAACATTTACCAGGGGCAGCTAGGTGGTGCAGTGGATAGGGCACTGGTCCTGGAGTCAGGAGCACCTGAGTTCAAAATTGGCCTCAGACACTTGACATGTACTAGCTATGTGACCCTGAGCAAGTCACTTAACTCCCCACCCCACCCTTACCTAGCCAAAAATAAATAAATAAATATTTGCCAGCACTTTCCTGATTGAGGCATGATACAACCCAAAACCAGAATTGAGGAAAAAGTAGTGGTGGTTGGGGCTTCCCTGGTAAAGGTACCAAAGTAGCAATTTGTCGGTTACATGTTAACAACAATAATAGCTAGCATTTACATAACTCTTCAAGGTTTACAAAGTGCTTTATGTATATTAACTCATTTGATCCTTACACCAACCCTGGGCTGTAGGTGTTATTATTATTATTATACTTATAGATGAGGAAACTGAGTGATTCCAAGTCCTACTTGCTATATCCACTGTGCCACTGAACCACCTAGTAGGTCTGCTTCCTGGGGCAGGATTGAGGGTCTCCCTAATTTTTTCAAACTTCTGGGGGTGAGGGTGGGGGGATTCTGACTTGCTGCTGTTGCTGCTGCTGCTGTGTCCTCCCATGGGCTTTTCAGAGATCATGCATGCCCTGGAGGAGTTTTGGCTGTCCTGCCCTGAGTCTGGGCTGTCCATTTGCTGAGGCCTCATTATATCTATCTGGCCTCATAATGGAACAGGTTCTTCCACCTTGGACATTTTCCTACTAAAGTGCAGGTTCCCCCCCTTCCCCTTTCTTCCTTTTCCATTTTTTTTTCTTTCGGAATTGTAATCTAAGCAGGCTACCTTTGTTTCTTGAAAGGGTGTGTCAATCGATTGCCCAATGGTTCTCCTCCAGACACCTTTCCTGGGCCACACCACAGTCCTAAACTAAAACTTAATAAACACTTAATGAATACTTTTCCATCCATTCATTCATTCTCCCTCATTAGAATATAAGGTCCTTGAGGATAGATTCTGGCTGCCTTTTGTATTTCCATACCCTGGACTTTACTAGTGCCTGGCACAGAGCAAGACTTATATGCTTTTTCTTTCCTTCTTCCTCCCTCCCTCCCTCCTTCCTTCCCTCCCTCCCTCCCTCCTTCCTTCCTTCCTTCCTTCCTTCCTTCCTTCCTTCCTTCCTTCCTTCCTTCCTTCCTTCCTTCCTTCCTTCCTTCCTTCCTTCCTTCCTTCCTTCCTCCCTCCTTCCCTCCCTCCCTTCCTTCCTTCCTTTCTTCTTTCCTTCCTTCCTTTATTCCTTCCTCTATACATACCTCAGGGAATTTATATGGAGACAAAGGATACTGCCAAAAAGCATTGCTTGATTTAATAAAGTCCTAAGCAAGAAATTATAGGGACATAGGTGATGTTTTTATCAGTGCTGCTAATTGATGCTAAGGATTTGGGAAGAGGACTTTTTTTTTTAGATTGAAAAGCTGGTTAAGAAGATGATGTCTAAGAATTGAATTTGGATTTCTGGACCATTGTAAGACCCCTAGTTAGAATACTGGAAAGTTTTTCTCCTTCCCTCTCTACTCCTCCCCAATACCAAGTCACTGGAAAGTTCTAAGCAAGCAACCACACCCCACCTAGAGTCCCCTGAGACATTATTGGTCTCCCTCAGGAAAACTCCAGGTTCTGCTTGACCTAGATAAAACAGAGTATACAGCAAAGCATCTCCTCCCCACCCAGTGCTTGAGCTCAGGTCCCAGGACCCTAGGACCAGGTTCTTATGATTCCCCAACCCGGGAATATTGCTAACTAATATTTTGCTTTGATTGCAGCCCGATCTCTTTGTGTGTGCTTTTCTTTTTCTCCCTCTTGGAACATAGTAGGCACTTAATAAATGTTTATTGACTGACTGACTGACTGCCCCCAATAGCATCTTAACCTAAAACTCCCAATTTGGATATCAGGAAACATTGCCTTAGTCTATCAGCTGTGCCTACTTCTCAAGACTGGTCTTAAAGAATTAGAATGTAGTTCTCAAGGGTGGGGAAGGTGTCACCTGTCATCCAGTAATAGGAGTGATTTGTCTTTCCACCAAGCACTAGAGCTGGAACCAAGGAGTTCCTCAGGCTTCCTCCTCCTTGACAACATACACAGGACAGGGAAGGGCATAAGAACTATGATTTCAAAATATTGGAATGATGGCCATTCAGCCAGGGATGAAATGCAAATTGATGAGGACTGATAAAAATATATTTGACTAGAGTTTTGGAAATCTGAACAAGAGGGCTTTAAACTGAAAAGGGACCTGCATGTGTTGGTCAAGCCAGTTACCATGGAGAGTAGCAGTGATGATGTAGGGAGAAAAATGGCAGTTAAGAGTCCCAGTAATTCATGGGAGATGATAACCAAGAGAGGAAATAGCAATAAAATTCCTGGTCTCAAAAGACTATAGAAAATGCACAAAATATGAATCATAAAGAAGGTGGACTATATACATTTTAATGTAAAAAGGCCAATTTGAATACCTAGGTATAATTGAGATTTGATGGGATGGGACTCATGAATGGAATAGGGCTATGGAGGAATATTTGTTGTTGTTCAGGCATGTCCAACTTTTTGTGACGCTGTGAACTGTAGCACATCGATATTGTCCGTGGAGTTTTCTTAGCAAAGATACTGGAGCGGTTTGCCATTTCCTTCTCCTGTGGATTAAGGTCAACAGAGGTTAAGTGACTTGCTCAGGGTCACACAGGTAGTCCAAGGCTGGATTTGAACTCAGATCTTCCTGACTCCAGGCCCAGTGCTCTATCCACTAAGCCACCTAGCTGCCTTACTTTAAAGGCACAAAATAGATCAAAGGGAAGACAAAGTAGCATTGTATATTAAGAAGACAAACTCACTGAGGAAATCGAGGAATTGGAGAGGGGAAGTTTTGGAAAGATACTTTAGTTAAGGCTCAAAGAGAAACAAAAATGATATTGTTGCAGGAGTGTACTGAAGCCTACTTGGGCAGAAAGAGGAACTATAAAAATAGATCAGAAAAGAGATCATAAATCGAGCATGGAGGTATGATATTATAGGAATGGACAGCCTCAATTATGAGAAAGAGCTGTTGGAATTCTTTCTCTGCCAGAAGCAGAGCAATGGATGCATTCTTGACTTGCCTTGATGGTAACTTCTTTCTTCAAGATGTTGAGGAAGAAGATCATAGATCTAGAAGGGGACTTAGAGGCCATCTAGTCTACTCCTTCTCAATTCACAGGTGAAGAAACTGAGGCCCAGGGAGCTTAAGTGACTTGCCTAAGATTATACAAGTAGTGTTAGAGGTGGGTTTTGAACTCAAGTCCTCTGACTCAAGAACCAGTGTGATTTCTGCTGTACCAAAGGACAAGGGGGAACTGCTATTCTGGCCCCGATTTTTGACCAAAAAAAAAAAAGGGTAATTGGTTGTTGAGATATAAACAATGGGAACCTTGGAGAGAAGTGACTACTTACTCTTAGAAGAAAGATGAGGAGCTAAAGCTTTTATGTTTACTGGAACACTCTTGATTTTAGAAGAGAGGATTTTAAGAGGTTCAGAGAAATGTAGGTAGCATAGCCTAAAATTCTACAGGGGAAATTGATTCAAGAAAAATCAAAAGATCCAAGAATAGAATTCTGAGACTCAAAGATAAACAATTCCAATCAACTGGAAAAATCATTGAACTTCCTAAACTTTTGTTCTAAAAATGCGACACAATATTGCAGATATTGTCTGACCAGGGCAGAGTACAGAGGAACATGTTTTTGGGAATATATTATTATACATATTATATTTATACACATAGTCATATTTATTCTTATCCTTACTCTTGGGAAGCTATTCTTTTCTTGATACAGCCTAAGATTACATTAGGTAGCTTTAATTTGGCTGCTATATGTGACTGTTGACTTACATTGAGCTAGAAGTCCACAAAAAGACCCTAGATTTTTTTTTCAGCTAAGCCACTATTTTGCCAGCTTTCCCCAAGCTATACTTGTGAAGTTGATCTTTTGAACCTAACTTTAAGATTTCATATTTACTCTTATTAAATTCTACCTTACTAGCCTCAGTTCAGGGTTCAGGTCTGTCCATAACTTTTTGCATCCTATCAAACAATTTGTTAGTTAATTTCTCCTTACTTTGTGCCATATGCACATTTGATAATCATTTCCTCCATAGCAGTGGTGGCAAACTCAAGTAGAAATAGGAGCCTCTAATCCATACATAAGGATTCCTGTGGGCTACATATTGACTTAGCTTTAAAATGTAACATGATCTATGTTTTATTATATTTTTATTTATTTTGCTCTAAATATTTCCCAATCATATGTTAATCTGGTTTGGGTAGCATTCAAGAGTGTTGGATGCCACATGTTTGCCTTGTTTGAGCTGTACCTTTTTCCGATTCATTCACAAAGATGTTAACATACCACTTAGAACAGACTCTGGATAGGCTGCTAGAGCTCCTTCCAAATAGCCACCAAATCTAGGAACTACTAGTTGGGCCCAGCCTTTCAGAAAGTTCCATGTCCACTTATTCTACTATTGCATAGCTCACACTCTATCATTAAGAACAGCAAGAGACACTTTATCATATGGATTGCTAAAATCTGGGTAAACTATAGCCAATGCATTCCTCCACCCACCTGCCAATTGACTGTGTCAAAAAAGGAATGAGGTTAATCTGTCATGGCCTATTCTTGAGGAAGCAATCTTTGTGATTATCACTTTTCTTTATAGTTGAATACTGTTTTCTCTGATTTGCTCATCTCTCCAGCTTTTTTTTTTTTGGTGAGGCAATCAGGGTTAAGTGACTTGCCCAGGGCCACACAGCTAGTAAGTGTCAAGTGTCTGAGGCCGGATGTAGACGAAGGTCCTCCTGACTCCAAGGCTGGAACTCTATTCACTGCACCACCTAGCTGCTCCCTCACTAATCCTTTAATAGTGTGTTCTTATTTATGATTTCTTGAAATAGAGCTCTGGAAAACCATACTTCGATAAACTCCATTGGGATTCAAATGGAGCTACTTGACCATGCCTCAAACCCAAATCATTCTGGCTCTCACTGATTGGCCAATAATAGATCTTAGCCCAAGCCTCACTTGGTCATTGTTTGGGTTTTGATGGCTCTCACTTAAATCGAATTCACTTGCAAGTCAAGACATCACCCTCCTGATGTCATTGGTACTCTTCTAGAAGGAAGGATACACAACAACAACAACAACAACAACAACAACAACAACAGCTATAATATGTTCTAGAATTAGCCAGGAATCAACATCAAACTCATTGGCCTATAGTTTGCAAATTCCACTTTTCTCCTCCTCCTCCTCCTCCTTCTCTTCCTTCTCCTTCTTCCTCCTCCTCCTCCTCCTTCAAAATCAGAACAATATTTTCTCTGATTCTGCGGCATGTCTCCTATCCTTCACAATGTTTTTAACAAAAACTTGAATTATGAAATTAAACACAGAAAAGAGAAGCAATTCTGTATACACTATAGAACACGAAAAGAAGATTATATATGAAACCATAAATCTCCATTTCTTACTGCTTGCTTTTTTAAAAGTACATAATAAATTCTACATGGTACTTTCAAAATTATCCATTTATTTCTCCTTTTAAAACCCTCAGAACAGAACCAATCCCCTCCTACCGTCCTCTTTCTGTTTTTCTTATTAAACTCCCTCAATACTCTTACAAGACATTAAAGTTCTGACTGAAGGGACACTTGTTTCTTTTCCTCCATTAGAATGTTAGCAGTACATTACCCTATAGTTCCTTTCAATTGCTCAAATGAATTTACATTTCTTGGACTCCTGTGTTTGTATTTCAAAGTTTCTACTCAGCTCTGGTCTTTTCATTAAAAATACTTTGAAGTCCTCCAGATTCCATTAAAGGTCTCTTCCCTCCCTCCCTCTCCCATACTCCCCCCAATTGTACTCAATTTTCTAGGGTAAGTTATTTTTTATTGTAAGTATATATATCTCTTTTGCCTTTGGGAATATTATATTCCAAGATCTCTTGTTTTTAGAAGGTTTGGTGTGATCTTGAGTGTGATTCATTGGCATTTATACAGTTTCTTTCTGGATGCTTACAGTACTTTTTTCTTTGATGTGGGAGTTCTGGATTTGGGCTATGACATTCCTAGGGCTTTTCATTTAGGGGTTCCTTTTAGGAGGCAATTGATGCGTTCTTTCTATCTTTACTTTGGGGGCAGCTTTGTGGTGCAGTGGATAGAGCACCGACCCTGGAGTCAGGAGGACCTGAGTTCAAATCCAGCCTCACAGACACTAGACACTAGCTGTGTGACCCTAGGCAAGTCACTTAAGCCCAATTGCCTCAAAAAAAATCCATCTTTACTTTGTCCTCCAGTTCTAGTAGAGCTGGGCAATTTTCATTTATGATTTCTTGAACTATAGTATTCAGACTTTCCCCCATAGTTTTTAGGGAGTTCAGTGATTCTTAAATGCTTTCTCCTTGATGTATTTTCCAGATCTGTTATTTGTGATATTAGATACTTTACATTTTCTTCTATTTTTGCATCTTTTTATTTTATTCTAATTTTTCTTGCTGTTTCATGAATATGAAATATCCATTTGGTCTATTATAGATTTCAGGGAATTCATTTTACCTGAGTAAAGTTTACTACTTCCTCTTCAAAGTGGCTTCTCTTTCCCGTTCTTTCCTTTAGTGCTTTTATTTCATTTAAAAAATCTCTTACTTCATTTTTTTCTAGGTCTTCATTTAGTTCTTGTGGAAGTTCCGTTTTTTTCCCCTTTGAGTTGCTGTGTGCAGCTGTTGCAGAGCCGGAGTTGCAATACTGAAGGGTGTTTTCTCTGATTTGCTCTTCTCTCCAGCTTTAGTTTCTGGATTGGGGCTTTAGGGCAAAGCCAGACTCCAACCCCCTGTGCTTTTGGGTGGAGTAGATTGTCCTTCTTGGTCCTACCCTGGCTCCTCAGAGTTCTTGTGCAGACTTCTACCCTTAGGGTTAGGCACCCCTGGATTGTGGGGATTCAGAGCACTGGATCTTCAGGGACTTCCCCAGTGTCTCAGGACAGAGTGATAGGGACCTCAGAGCCCCTGGGTCTGGGTTGTTCAGGTCTGAGCACTGGTTATCAGAGCTGGTCACTGGTCGCCGGCTATTGCCTGTTGTCTTTTCCCAGGGTTCCTAGCATTCCCATCCTGGGGCTTCCTGATTATTTTGGGGCTCTTTTGAGTGAGTTTTTGTTGTCTCGACACAAGGTCTTGAAGGCTACATGTTTCCTGTCTCTGGCTGTTCTTATGCTTGATTTACTTAAGGGGCTTCCTTTCCTGTTTCCCGAGGACTTCTAGCTAACTTTATGCACAGTTCTGTGACAAGACAGAGATGTCACTTATTGTAGTTTTCCCTATTTAGTTAGTCAATATTAAGTCTGGTATGAACTTCAGGTCCATACTTGAGTAATAGCTGGGCAGTCTATCTCCACTTCAGTCAGTCATCATGGCAAAGAGAACTCCTTCATCTTTCAAATACTGTTGCTCAGAAATCATATCTGCCAATTCCTTTCACGCCCAGGATATGGTTTTTGTCTGGGCTTGGTGACTTGAATTCACTAAGGGCAGAGAGATGCTGTCTTACTATCTCCCTACTTAGTTTAGGTTTTAAATCCAAATTAATCATTTCTGTTTTGTTCGATCCAGTACAAACATTTTTTTTTGGCATATAAAAATAAAAACAAACAATTGCTTCTGCCTTTTCCTTGTTATTATTATCCCATCCAACCCAAGCATTGCTTCTATCCTTTCTTTGATCCTTCTTTCTTTCCCCAAAGCCCCAAACAAAACAACAAAATCTTCAGTAGTCCTAAGCATTCCTGGATAGTCTCTGGTCATCCTAAGCTTTATTACCCCTTAAGCTATTCTCATAGTAGCCCTATAATCTTCTTTCTCTCCAAGGCCAGAACAATTTTTTTTGTATGTGTAGAAGAGCCTTGTGCTGTTTGCTGTATAATAGGAGGGAGATATGATTTCTGGTTGTCTGAGAGAATCCTGAGCATGATGATCTATATCTGTGTAAGGGATTTACTACAGTGTGTCACAGACACTTTAGGGGGAAGTTTGGAGATATTCAGAGAGAGAAAGCAGGAGAGGGAGGAAGAAGGAGAGAGGGGTAGGGGGACAGAAAGTGCGTGCATGTGTGTGTGTGTGCATGTGTGTGTGTGTGTGTGTGTGTGTGTGTGTGTGTGAGAGAGAGAGAGAGAGAGAGAGAGAGAGAGAGAGAGAGAGAGAGAGAGAGAGAGAGTATTGAATAGTGGACTGGAGTCCTAAGAGCCATGGACATGAACAGGAGCCAGCCTAATCATATTCCTTGACTTCCAGGACTTACAATTCTAGATACTGCTGAGAGTGGATCTCCTCTGGGTGAGATCATTCTCTCTCTTCTGGTTTAATCTTATCTCATCCCCAGCTGAAAATCTCATTTATTCTTGTATATTCTTATCTGCAGAACTCTGATGTGTTTGCTGTTTTTCTTGTATACATGAATTTACTTGCTATTTGTGATTGTGTGTGCATGTGTGTGTGTGTGTGTGTGTGTGTGTGTGTGTGTTATAACTAGCATTTGTGGGAAAGTGCTAAACTAGTGAGTGTAAGCGAGGCACCATCCTCCCCAATTAAGAGTGATCAGGGAAGAAGCTTTCCTTTTGAATCTCTAATCATCACATTCCTAGACTAGAAATACTTAAGGAATGACAGATAGATATGTCTAGTCTGATAACCCTCTTGGAGGAGAGGCTGCCTACCCTTGGTGGACCTTGACCTTGTCTAGTACACACACACACACACACACACACACACACACACACATCCACATACATATGTATATATACATATACACACATATATATCAATATATGATGTCTCAAAAGCTTTAATAGCTTAAAACTGCCCCAAGACTTTTGGGACACTGTGCATACATACATCTATGTGTGTATGTATATATGAAATATGTACATATATATGCTAGATGGCCCTATATGTATAAATCTTACAATTCCATGCTATGTGTTTGTACCCATCCTTCCAGCTTCTCCACATTCCCCTAAGTTGCAAAGTGACTTTCTGTGTTTCCATGAGTCTCCTAAGACAATTTTACCCTTTCTCATTCATTGACAGAAATTCTCTTTATGTTTTAGAATTTCAGTTTCTAGTGCTTCCTATCTTTCTTGGACTGACTTACTGTGCAAAGGTTTAGTTCTTAGAATTCTGTCTATCCTATTTATGAACCTCTCAAAAGCAGCTCTCCTCAAATCAAATATACACATCTGATTGTGTCTGAATTTTCTTTCCTCTTCTTTCTCTCCTTTTTATGTTTGTTTCATTTGTTTATTTATAAATACTCATTTAACCCTTTCTGTGAGAGACAAACTCTACAAGGCTTTGGGGAAACACAAAGTTAAAATAAAATACTTATTTATAATAAAATGCACATTCTAAAATGTAATGGCCACTTTCCCCAAAATTCCCCATCATTTCTACCTCAACTACTGATTCTTTTTTGTTGGCAATAATCTGATCCTGTGGAAAATACTATCTACACCCAGAGAAAGAACTAGTAGAGTCTGAATGCAGATCAAAGCATACTATTTTCACTTTCTTTATTTTTTTGTGTTTTTTTCTTTTGGTCTGTTTTTTCTTTCATAACATGACTAATATGGAAATATGTTTTACATGATTGCACATATATAATCTATATAAAATTACTTACTATTTGGGGAGGAGGAAGAGGAGGAAGGGAAGTAGAAATTTTTTTTTAAATGAAGGTTAAAAATTGTCTTTACATGTAATTGGAAAAAATAAAATACTATTAAAAAAAGAATCTGATCCTGCCTCCGACTTTTGAAGGATAAATGACTTAGTATAATGAATCAAGAAATCATGAGTTGTCCTTCTTTTGGCAGAGAGAAAGCTCTAGTCAATGTCCAGCTAAATGAATCTGCCTTAAGAAGAGAAGGCTTAGAAGACACAGGATAGCCCTCTTCAAGTATCTGGAAGAGAAAATCTACATAGAAGAGGAATTAGACTTGTTCTGCTTGGTTGCAGATAGGAGAACTGGGTAGAAATTGCAGAGAAGCAGATTTAAGCTTAATGGAAGGGAAAACTTCCTAACAATGAGAATTATTCAAAAGTGGAATGGGATGTCTCAGGAGGTAGAGGAATCTTCTCACTGAAGGGTATGTTTTTTTTTTGTTTATAATTAATTACTTTATTTTTAGTTTTCAACATTCACTTCCATAAGATTTTGAGTTTTGAATTTTCTCCCTCTCCCTTTTCTCCTCCTTCCCAAAGATGGTGTGCAGTCTGATATAGGCTCTACATATGCATTCCTATTAAACATATTTTCACATTAGTCATGTTGTAAAGAAGAATTAGAACTAATGGAAGGAACTATGAGAAAGAAGAAGCAAAACAAAAAAAAACAACAAAAAGAGCAAATAGCATGCTTCCATCTGCATTCAGACTCCTAAGTTCTTTCTCTGGGTATGGACAGCATTATACACATGAATCCTTTGGAATTGTCTTGCATCCTTGCATTGCTGAGAAGAGCTAAGTCTATCAAAGTCAGCCATCACACAATGTGGCTGTTACTGTGTACAATGTTCTCCATTTCACTCAGTATCCGTTCATACAAGTCTTTCCAGGTTTTTCTGAAGTCAGCCTGCTCATCATTTCTTATAGCACAACAGTGTTCCATTAAATTCATATACCACAACTTGTTCAGCCATTCCCCAACTGATGCACATTCCCTCAATTTCCAATTCTTTGCCACTACAAAAAGAGCTGCTATAAGTATTTTTGTACATGAGGGTCCTTTTCCTGTTTTTATGATCTCTTTGGGATACAAACCTAGAAGTGGTATTGCTGGGTCAAAGGATATGTACCATTTTATAGCCCTTTGGGCACAGTTCCAAATTGCTCTCCAGAATGATTGGATCAGTTCACAATTCCACCAACATTGCATTAGTATTCTAATTTTCCCACATCTTCTCCAACATTTATCATTTTCCTGTTTTATCATGTTAGCCAATCTGATAGGTACGATGTGGTACTTCAGAGTTGTTTTGATTTGCATTTCTCTAATCAATAGTGATTTAGACTATATATCTATATCTATATCTATATTATCATATGACTGTAGATGGCTTTAATTTCTTCATCTGAGAACTGCCTGTTCATATCCTTTGACCATTTTTCAACTGGAGAATTACTTGTATTCTTATAAATTTGACTCAGTTCTCTATATATTTTAGGAATGAAGCCTTTATCAGAAACACTGGCTTTAAATATTATTTCCCAGCTTTCTGATTCCCTTCTAATCTTGGTTGCATTGGTTTTGTTTGTGCAGAAGCTTTTCAATTTAATGTAATCAAAATCATTCATTTGCATTTCATAATGTTCTCTATCGCTTGTTTGGTCATAAATTCTTCCTGAAGGGTATGTTCTAAGGTGGATTTTGTTTAGGTATGGGTTAGACTAGAGAGTTTTTGAAGTTCCTTCCAAATCAGTTATTTAGTGTTTCTATGATAAGTTTTCATTTTAAAAAATTGAGCCTTGTCTTAAAATGGATAGTGTTGTGTTTATAAGTGCTATTGCAATTTTTGCAGAAGCATGAATGATTAGATTTTTTTTAAAATTGGCAAATGTCAGTGTAATTTGGCAGATGTCAGAATCACTCTAAATAAACCCTAATTGAAGATATCTATTGACATATTTATGTTTCTTCTATATCTCAGACATAGTACTCAGACTAAGTTTATAGATGAATGTTTCCTCATCAAATTTTTTTCCAGCATTTAAAAAACTCTCCTTGATCTTACCAGTTTTACTTATTGAAATTTGTTGGTACAAAATTATATTTATCGTTAAATAAACCAACTCCATGAATATAAAAGACTTTGATTACTTTACATGCATTTTCCCAAGATGCTTTCTCGTAGGCATCATACGTTATTGGGCACAGTCAGTGACTGACTGTGATTGACTAGTGATTTTCTAGTCCAATAAGAAGCTGACTTTTTCATCATTTAATCAATTTCAATATCATTCTCTAAAGAACCTCCCTATTGTTTGCATACACATTGGCGAGTCATCAACATAGAGAGCAAAATGGCAGGTTTGTCTTCTCTGCTTGTTTAGCTTCATAGATCTTTTACTTTTGTAGAATCCTCTGGGCTTTTGTGGAACCCCAGGGATCCATAGCAGAGCAATTAAAAAGCATGGTTTTGTACTATGTAAGTAAACTCACAGGAAAGTGGGGAAATGGTTAATTCAGTAGAAGAAGCATCACATCTAAAGTCAGAGGACTTGGGTTTGAATTCTGGGACTGCCATTTACTATCTGTGTGACCTTGAGCAAAGTATTTCATTTCTTAAGGCCTCATCAATTTCCAAATCTATTAAATATCTATTAAATGAGGGGATTGATCTAGACTCAGGTATTCTTGACCTCTTTTGTCTCATGGACTCCTTTGGCAAGTTGGTGAGGCCTAGGAACCCCTTCTCAGAATAGTGTTTTTGAATAAATGAAATAAAATGCAGGAGATTGCAAAGGAAACCAATTATATTGAAAGATAGCTATCAAAATATAATACAGAACCCATCTAGTCATTAGATGATCGCTAGAGTCCCTTACAGCTCCAAGTCACTATTGACTGGGTCTGATAAAAATGTATTTTCCTAGAATCATGTAAATTTTATTATTATATAATCTGGGGAATCATTAGGTCACATTAGGATAGCTAGAAGTCTTCTAAAGTTTGTTAATTCTTGTATACATAGGAGGCGTGTCCAAGTAGACACGGCCGTATCTTCCGGTAGCCGCCATTAGTGTCTACTTCTGGCATGGATTCAGTGCCCAAAGCACAAGATTATCCAAGAGTATATGAAGAACAGGAAACTCCAAGGTCAGGACTGAGCAAGAGGAGAAGATGGAAGACAGACAAATGGCTTTTGCAGCAAGGTTGCCCTTTGAGCTGCATACCATCCTTTCAAGGAGTTGTAATTATTGCACCTCTTCTCCCTCCTGCTGCACCAAACGAGGATTCATTGTGAGACAGTCACCTTTGGGCAGCCTTCTGAGACTGTCTTCACCCTCTATGCCAGAGGGTTCTACTGGGAAGCTGCTGGAGGAGGCCAAGGGCTTCCAAGGCACCAAGGAGGAAGATTTGAGCCAGAACAAGAAGTGCCAGATGGAAAATAAGAGATGGCCCTTGCAGCCATCTTCCTGGTTGATGTGCCCGAGGGGATACAAGGAAGTTTTCTATAAAGCTCCCCAGTTCCTGTGCTGACACCTGGCTGTGCATGCCTTCAGCCTGCTGTGATGTCTTGAGACCAGAGATTCCCCAGCAGATATGTGTGGGAAGACGCGATTATGCTTTGGGAGGGGTTATTTCAATGTAATTTTCTAGTATTTGCATTCTATTTTAAGTAAATTGTTCTTCTACTCACTGTGATCTGAGGTCATAGTGTAAATTCTGACTTGTCTATGAGAAGGGAGATTCAAGGGATAGGGGCTCTGGGGCATTATTGAGAAAGGTTTCACCCCAAAGCTGGGAAGATTCTCAGAGGGAGCAGTATCAGGATACCATCACATGTCTGGGGACAGGACGGATTAAGCTGCTTATTCCTCTGGCTTGTCTGTGACTTTCCACAGTCCAAATTTGTACTCACTGAGAATCAGGCTCTAGACTCAGCTTGCTTACTAAGTAGTCAGGAACATGTTTTCAGTGGCAACTGAATGACTCCCCAGAGTCAACTGCATAAAAATCTGAAGGCCTCAGAGAATCTGGGAGGGTGGTTGAGAAAGCAAGAAAATAAGAGAGAGAGAAAAGGAGAATATGAAAACAAGAATGACCTCAGAACAGAGAATGTCAAAGCTTGAAAGGGATCTCAGAACACAGAACAGAGTGTCAGAGCTGGAAGGTAAATAGTTTGGAAAATAGAACATAAACTGTCAGTACTGGAAAAAAATCCTTAGAATGTGGAGCAAAGAATGTTAAAATGGAAGGGATTTAACAGATCATCCAGTCTAATTTCCCCATTTTAAAGATATGGAAACTGAGGCCCTGAGAGGTACTTGCCCAAGGTCACACAGGTGAGACTAGAACCTGAGTCTCTTGATTCTGTTCCAGGAATCTTTGTTTTTTTTACCTTTCACACACACAAGAGAAGGAGTTACTTGTGCCCTCCTAGGCTTGAATAAATTAACTAAGATTTTTTTGATCTTGAACATGGGTTATGGCTAAAGTTCAGATCCTGGTTCATTAACTAGAGGATGTCTACATTACCCAGGGAGGCTGAACTAATACTCAATTTTGGAAGAGCTAACAGTAATATACGACACTGTAATCCCTAAGCAAAGCACCACTCATGGCTAAGCAATTATTAGGGCTTCCAGAAAACACTCTGCTCATTCTTCACAAAATTTAACATCACATATTTTTCTCTTATGTTAGTTGGATTTTGAATTTTGATGACCTACATGATATGTGTGTTTGTCCTACAGCCCAGAAAGCACCCATCTCCCACATGGGGGGCTCCCACTTTGGGCTCAATAAACATTTATTAAGTGTTTACTATGTACCTGGCATTCAGCTTAATGCTGGAATACAAAGGAAGACAAAAACAGTTCCTGTCTTCAAGGAGCTCAAATTCTAATGGGGGAGACAATATACAACTCTGCATATTATATACACACATCATACATATATGTACACGTGTTGCATATATGTGTATGTATATAAAATATACATGGTTGTTATAGACATGCATACACATTTACATATAAACAGGCAAGTATGCCTATAATCAATTGCTGGTAATCTCAGAGGGAAGGCACTGGCATTAAAGGGGCCTGGGAAAGGCTTTTTGTGGAAGGTAAGACAAGGAAACTGAAAGTAGAAGTGAGGAAGGAGAACATTCCAGGTGTGGGGGACAGTCAGTGAAAAGCAAAGGATTGGGAGATGGAGTATTTTTTCAGAGAGATAGAAAGGGGGCCAGTGCCTCTGGATCTTAGAGTATGAGAGAGGAAGTGAAGCATAAGAAGGTAGAAGGGGCCAGGTTGGGAAGGGCTAAAAAGTCAAACGGAAGATTTTATAATTGATCCTGAAGCCCATTGGAATTGATTAAGTAGAGGGGTAACATGGTCAGATTTGTGCTTCAGGAAGATTGCTTTGGCAGTCCTGGGGTACCTGACTCCTAAAAGACACCAACCAGACTTTTCCCATGTTCTGTGGCTCATTATGCTCCTAGCCCCAGAGTAGGACTCTAGGGAAAAAACTCTATAAACAAAGCTTAGACATGGCTGATGTCCAGGGTGTCCCTCTAACTGAGATTAATAAGGGTCCTTTCTAAAAGAGTACTCGTTGTATAAAGTAGTGGATATCAGTTTTAAGACAGCTTTTTATTTCTTCCACCAAAAAAAAGACTCAAAAATGCACTGAAAAATACTTAAGAAATAAAATGGTAACTCATCATTCCAATGACACTCTTCTGAGAGGTAGGCATTCATAGAGGAGCTGTGGATTGTTGAATGTTTGGTGTGTTTTCACCATTCCTCTTGGGCAGTGAGGTTCAGTGGCTGAGTTTTAATTCAGAGCAATACCACTGCCCAACAATAAGTTACACTGAAATAAATGTAGCATAGTATAAACATTCTTTGTGTATTTTTCTTTTTAAAATTTATTTTGTGCCTTCTGCTATCCCCTACTCCAACGAGAGAAAAATATCTTAACCATCATGCTCCAAATGAATCGGTCAAAACAAAGCTCAGTTGCTGGTCATCTTTGTCACACCCCTCACTCGCGTCTGGTTGTAGGAACCAACAGATTAAAGAGGTGCCTCTGGTGGGGCATGGCCTTTAGCAAGAGGCCAGATCCTCAAGCTCTTCCCTGGGAAGAGCTCCAATCTAACCCCTTACCATGTGTGGAAGAGTTTTTGCCCACAGAGTTGAAGGATGGCTATTCTCATCCATGTCACTTATGGGGCCCTGGATTTGGAGTCAGAAGGCCTAGAGGTGCAGTCCTAGCTCTGCTGATCCATAGCCAGGAACTTGTGTGATCTTGGGCCCTAATTTTCCTCTTCTATAAAAATGGAAGCAGTTTGACTAGATGATCTATCTCTAAGTTTACTTCCAGCACTAATATTCTATTTGCTTCCTTGGGTCTGTTTCCTCACCTGTAAAATGTGAGGGTTACACTATATGAACTCTAAAGTCTTTCTAGTTATAGAAGAATCTAGGAATCCACCTTTATGTAAGGCAAAGTGTTTCTAGAGTCCCCACACGTCATAAAGAAAGTACCTGTTTATATTTTGTTGTTCATTCATTTCAGTTGTATCTGACTCTTCATGGCTCCATTTGAGGTTTTCTTGGCAAAGATGTTTGAGTGGTTTGCCATTTCCTTTTCCAGCTCATTTTACAGATTTAGAAACTGAGGCAGACAGGGTTAAGTGATTTGCTCAGAGTCACATAGCTAGTAAATGTCTGAGGCTGGATTTGAACTCAGGTCTTACTAGCCTGGAGTAGTGTGGATATACAAATATGCATCTCCTTTAGGACTTATTAAACTTTGCAAACAGGATCAAAAAATCCTAATTAGCCTGGTCCTATTAAACCTATTTATCTAAAAATCCTATTAGGCTCTTCACAAAATAGTTCACCAAAAGTAAATAATATCATTAACACCTTGAGAGTTAATGATCTGAAACTTGAGCTCAGCTTTGAAGGAGACTTGGGATTCTGAGAGACAGAGGTGAGGACAGAATACCCAGTAGGCGTACGGGACACCAAGGCAAAGGCCTGGAGACCAGAAAAATGGAGTGTTATTTGTGAAGAACAGCAAGAAGGTCAGTTTGGCCGAAGTGTAGCTCGTGTGAAAAGGGGACATGTACAGTAAATCTGTAAAGGTAGGTTAGACCCAGATTGGGAAGGCCTTCAAATGCCCAAACAGTGGGGTTTATAGTTCATACTAATGATAATAGGAAGCTTCTGGAGTTTATTGATTAGCGGAATGATATAACCCTACTGGTTCTTTCTAATGCATTTATTGTATAATATTGTACATGACAGGTATCTGTCTTATATTCTCCTTTTTGAGTGTAAACTCCATATTTCATGCTAGAGAGTATTTTATGCAAACTTTGTGTCTCTCCCAGTTCCTAGCCCAGGGGTACAGCCTGGAGGCCACATGAGGCCTTCTAGGTCCTTGGGTGCAGCCTTTTGATTGAACCCAGGTTTTACAGAAAAAATCCTTTCATTAAGGGGATTTATCCTGTGAAGTTTGGATTCAGTCAAAAGGCCACACTTGGGGACCTAGAGGGCCACATGTAGCCTTGAGGCTGCAGGTTCCCCACCCCTGGCCTAGCCCAAAGTTCTGTATCCACTACAGGATGAGTGTTTTTGAAGAAGAAATTGGGTTAAAAACTGGCATGAGAAATGCATAATGTTGATGTGCAATTTGACTTTTGGCTATGTTTTCTGAAGTTCTAAGATGGGTGCAAATAGAGGGTCTGTTCTAGAGGAGTCTGAGTTGGCCTTTAGAGAGTGGGCACCCGGAACTCCCCTGCAGTCTTTCAGCAGTTCTAAGGACATGGTGATTCATTGCTTGTGCCTTTTGGGGATGACAAACTTCCTGGCTGCTTCCTGTCACGTGGGGGCCCAGCCCTGGAAAGAATTGGTGTTTTATGATGGTGTGGCAAATCCTGAGTGGCCTCTTGGTCCTTCCCCTACCCACCACCAGTGCCAGAGGGCAGGGGATGTGTTGGTTAAAAGAACAGCACGTGTAGTTGGTGGTCTCTTGGCTGGTACTCTCCAGGTGGTGACTATTCCAACACTCTTGGAGAGGTCAGCCATCGAGAAGAAGAGGACTAGCCAAAGGCTGCCCATTCTACCAGCAGAGTTGTAGGGATAGTATAGAACCAACTTAAAATATAAAATCCCTAATCAGTGGTACTACTAGCTGATTATGGTCTAATGAGGTTAAATCTGAGCTTCTCAGCAAATTATAACAATTGTTACAAGTTAAGTTAGGGAATCCTGTTTAACTCACTCTGTTCATCTGAACTTGTGAATGTTCTGTGTTTATCATTCTTCTTGTGTGTAGAAAGAAACTATCTGTTCCATACCTGATTCATACTGAGTACCTCTTTTACTCTCTACTGACCTTTGGGGAGACCTAGATGAAAGCTATAACCTAACTCTTAAGCAATTTTTCCCTGGGGCATGGAGGTAGGAAATTTAATGAGTTGTAGAATCTGAGAAAGAGGAATTAAGCTCCCTAATCAGGGGGTAAGTTTCAGTAGTACTGAACCAAGTCTATGCCTAGATACAGAACAGAGAGTGACACAATACTTCAGCCTGTGTGGGCCTAGCATCAGGTTTTCGAGGCTAGTCTGGGAAAACACACTTCAGGCTGTGCTTCTCATCCTTCCTAGCTTTGCCTCTCCTTCTTTCTCTCTTCTTCTTCCTTCCTTCCTTCCTTCCTTCCTTCCTTCCTTCCTTCCTTCCTTCCTTCCTTCCTTCCTTCCTTCCTTCCTTCCTCTCCTTCCCTCCTTCCTCCTTCCCTCCTTCCCTCCTTCCTTCCTTCCTCCTTCCTTCCTTCCTTCCTTCCTTCCTTCCTTCCTTCCTTCCTTCCTTCCTTCCTTCCTCTTCCTTCCTCCTTCCTTCCTCTCCTTCCCTCCTCTCCTTCCCTCCCTCCCTCTTTTCCTTCCTTCCTTCTTCCTTCCTTCCTTCCTTCCTTCCTTCCTTCCTTCCTTCCTTCCTTCTTCCTTCCTTCCTTCCTTCCTTCCTTCCTTCCTTCCTTCCTTCCTTCCTTCCTTCCTTCCTCTCCTTCCCTCCTTTCTTCCTTCCTTCCCAGCAGCAGAGGGCAAAGTTTCAGCAGATAACAGTTATATCAATGAAAAACAGTGGTAGAAGGCAGAGCTTTAACAGATGATAGTTACAATGGAATTATGGAGCAGGGCAGCAGATATCCTAGCCCTTACAAAAGCAGATAGCAGGTAGAACCCCAAACTAGTACAGTTCCTGGACCATACCAACGGGAAATGGAATTCTTCAGACTCAGACAAGAGTATTATGCACATGGGACTTAGGCTAAAACTCTCCCTTACCTCAGAGGATAAGTTTTCTGGGCATGTGTTCCTTTTCTCACCAGAGCATGAGTTAATGAGATACATACCATTTGTGTATGTCAAAGGGGGTGGTGCTGAGTATGATTCTACTGCTTAATTTTTCCCTTGTTATTTATGTTGCTATTCTTTCCCAATTACTTTACTATTTGATTTACGCTTCCTTTATTTGTCTGTTAGTAAAGAATACCTTGGATAGGGGCTAGAACCAATTTTATAATACTTCCCATTAATAATAAAAATAAAATAGTGTGCATTTATATTTTACTTAAAGGCTTGAAAAGCACTTTATATATGTTGTCTCATTTGATCCTTACAACAAGCTTGAGAAGTAAGTGCTATTATAATCTCCATTTTAGATGAAAAAGCTGAAGCAAACAAAGGCTAAGTGACTTATCCAGAGTCACACAGGTAGTGAGTGAACTCAGGCCTTCCTGACGCCAGACCCAGTGCTCTACACATTGTGCTACCAAGGAGTGTTAAGATTCCATAATTAAGTGGGATGTCCATTACACATATACTGTTTTGGTGCTGCTAATCCCCTTTGCATCACTTCATATAGGTAAAAAGAGAAAACGACGAATATATTCTTTACTTTTCTTGTGTGTGTTTTTTTAATGATTTAAGTAACAATTTGAATCACTGATCCAGTTAGAGTTG
The DNA here is from genome assembly GCF_003287225.1 of Phascolarctos cinereus. Classification (NCBI taxonomy): domain Eukaryota; kingdom Metazoa; phylum Chordata; class Mammalia; order Diprotodontia; family Phascolarctidae; genus Phascolarctos; species Phascolarctos cinereus. Next base: position 122,662,881 of record NW_027555625.1, read on the forward strand.
ATTATAATGAATGGTGTGAAAGAAGTACCCAAATTGATTTTGATCCATATGGTTATATTCAGTTTTACTAACAGTTTTTAACAAATGCTGATTCCATTCCTGTGGTGAATTTTAGGTGTAAGTTTATCAAACATTATCCCCTTATATAAGTGGGTTTTATTTCTGGATTTTCAGTTCTATTCCATTGATCTGTTTCTTTTTTCTTCTATTTTCTCCCTCCCTCCTTCTTGCCTAGACTTAGATAGGTCTTAGAATAATTTCTTCAGATACATTTTGAAATCTGGTAGGGCAACTCCTATATTTTTATTTTTCATAATTCTTCTTAACATTTTTACTTGTCTACTTTTCCATATTAATTCTGTTATTAATTTATTATGTTAAGAATTATTGACATTTTGATTGGTACTATGTCGAATCTATAAATTAGTTTGCCAAATATCTACACATTTTGTTATAGTTATTGGATCTAACCTGAGCATGGAATGTCCTTCCTTTGTTTAGGTCTTCTTTGATTTCTGTCAAAATCTTTTGAAATCTGTATTCATATAGATCTTTTGCATATCTCAATAAGGCAATGTGGTATTGGAGGAATAGAGTGTTAGAGTCACAAAGACCTGGGTTTGAATCTTTTCTCTGATACCAGCTGTGTGACAATAAGCAAGTCACTTAACCTCTTTCTGCCTCAGTTTCCTCATCTGTAAAATGTGGATGATAATGCCTATAATACCGACTTCATAGAGTTGTGAGAGTCAAATGAGATAATGGATTAAGGCATTTTGTAAATCTCAAAGCACTGTATGTTTTAGTTATTGTTATTATTATTATTATTTATTCATCCATAAAAAAGGGGGGGTATTGGGGATTAGACTGGATGATCCTTAAGATCTCTTTCAGTTCTAACACTCTATGATCCTAATAAATCCAAGAATTGGAGGGAACCTCAGAGATCATTTTATCTTTGATGGCGAGATACATAACAATATAAGGTACCTCTGCCAAGTGCTAGATCAGAAGCACACCCCAGAGAAAGGTCTCCTACACCTGGCTTTTCAGGGAAAGCTTCAGGGAGTGGCTAGAACTTGAGCCAAGTCTTGAAGGAAGGGCAGGACTTAGGTAAACAGAGAGACCAGGTACTCTTGGCTGGAATGGCATGTGGAAAACATGAAGAGAAAAACAAGACTGGTGTGGACCAGGAACTATAATGACAGCAGCAGCAGCAGCAGCAGCAATAGTCAGCCTGTCAACAAGCATTTATGAAGTGCCTACTATGTGCCAGGCATTGTGCTAAGTGCTGGATATACAAAGAAAAGTGAAAACCAGTCCCTGCTCTTAAGGGGTTTACAGTTTAGAGGACAGCAACAGCAATGAGACAGGGATAGTGATTTATTTTCTTTCCTTTTTAAAAATTCAACTTGATTTTATTTTTAGTTCCAGCTTCTCTTCCTCCTCTCCACCTCCTTCCCCACCCATTGAGAAGGCAAGAAATACCAAACTATTGCAAATATGAAGTCATACAAAACAAATTTCTGCATTAGCCAGATTCCATTTTTTTTTTAAATCAAGAGAGAGAATGAAAGAGAAAAAAAAATGCTTCAGTCTGCACTCTGAGTCATTTAGGTGGTGCAGTAGATTAAAGCGATGGACTGGGAGTTGGGAAGAATCTGGCCTCAGACATTTACTAGTTCTGCAGCCCTGGGCAAGTCACTTAACCTCTGGGTGCCTTAGTTTCCTCATCAGTAAAATGAGAAAATAATAGTTCCTACCTCCCAGGGTTGTTGTGATAACAAAATGAGATAAAATTTGTAAAATGCTTTGTGAACCTTAAAGTACTATATAAATGCTAGCTCTTCCTCCCCCTCCTTCTTTACCTCCTCCTTCTTTTCTTTCTCCTCCTCCCAGCTGTTCTCCAAATCTGCCTTTCCAATCTCCCAGCTCTACGACTTTGCATAGGCTGTCCCTCATGCTTAGAACACACACTTCCTCACTTCCCAGATTCAATTTCTTTCTTTAAGGCTCATCCCCAGTGCCACCTCCTTTTTTTTTTTAAAAAAAAACCTTCTCTGATCCCACAGTTGTTAGCTCCTTCTCCCTCCTCAATTTACCCTGTATTGTACTTATTTGTATGTATGTTTCATCCCTCACCCATTCCTTCCCTCCCATAAAAGGTCAGAATTTTTTTTTCTTCTTTATACCCTTACTACCTAGCGTGGTGCTTTATGCTTAGTAGGTGATAGTAGGTTAAATTGCTATTGAATTTAATTGACTTATTTGTCTTTCTTTCCAAATTTGGATGTCCTACATCCCTGGTAACCAGAAATATGGTGCCAATGCATGAGCTAATTAATGAACTAGCTTGAAGCCTGCTTCTAAGTCTATGGTCCCATAGAAGATACTATCCCTAGAAAAGGTGACTTGCAGCTGATCTTGCAACCTTCAGCTGGGGTGTTAGGTGCAGGACCCTTCAGCTCAGGACCAGCCGATGGCCCCATACACTCTATCTATTGTATTCATCCTGCAGTCTGAAATGGGTATCATCTATACCTCCACTCCAGCCTTTGCATCCCCACTGGGGCCAACCAGATCTAAGCTCTGTAGCTCTGCCATAGTGCTTTGGCCACAGACAATGGCAGATTCTCTAAACTCTGCTGAAACCATATAGAATTTTTGGTGGCCGCAGATCCACAATGAAGTAGGTCACTACATCACCTCCTGGGAAGCGTACCCGTGTAGGCACCAAGCTGGGAAATCCATGAGTTGCCAGCAGACTCTTTTATCCTTGGATATCTGTGGGTGTTGGTGTTGGAGGATTTCACCAACTCACATCCTAAGATTATGATCCCTGTGCTGTACTCGGAGTTAGAGAAGATGTAAGTTAGACTCTTACTACCAGTATCAATTGTATGGTCATGGAAAAAATCAATTAATATCTTTGGGCCTCAATTTCCTCACCCCTAATACAAAGGACTAAGTGAGATTCTGATTACACAATCACCCAAATCACATCAGGGGACCTCCAGTTCATCTCCCATTTTAGGCTTCTCAATTCAGTCCCCCTTAGAGGAAATACAGTTCCTACTCTCAGACTGATAGCCAGACCAAGCAAACCAACCAGATACTGGGGCATCATTTACATAACTTTTCAACCTATTATTATATTTGTCATGTAGTGAAATGAACACTGAATTCAAAGTCAAGAGACCCGGGTTCAAGTCCTGCTTCTATTACTACCTATCTGACCTTGAGCAAATCACCTCCCCAGTTTTAGCCTCAGTTTCCTCATCTGTCAAATGATGGTATAGTACTAAGTGACCTCTGAGGTTCTTTCCAGTTGTAAATCATATTATTACTTTCTCTCCATTATCAAGTTCTCTAAAAAGCAATGCCATAGACTCATCCACCCTAAAATCCACTTTCATATGGTGATACTTTGGGGCTAGGATTTGGAGAAGTACATTGTTACGGCTTGACTTTGTATCCACTGATACTTTGGAGAGCCACAGGCTAGAATGGCTGAGATCCTTCTAGTTTTTAGGTGCTTTGGTCTCAGGGGAGAAGGAGGGAGGGAATGAGAGAATAAGCATGTATATAGCACCTACTATGTACCGGGCACTGTGCTATTATAATCCTCATTTTACAGTTGGGGAAACTGAGGCAAACAGAAGTTAAATGACTTACCCAAGGTCACACAGTTACTAAGTGACTGAGGTCAGATTTGAATTCAAGTCTTCCTGACTTGAGGTCTAGCTGTGTAGCCACTTTGCCACTAACATCTTCTGGGAAGAAGCCATGAAGAAAAGGAATGATTCTGGGACTCCTTATGTATCAGTTCTGTTTTGGTGAGGACATGTGACAGACCCCTATGAGTAGGGGTCAGTGGAACTCATCAAAATCTCTTACAGAGCTGAGGTGAAAGTGCTGGATAGACTTGGGCCACATGCAGGCAGGCTGGGACTGGTCAAAGAAGAAGATAGCCGATGAGGCTGAAACCCACATGTCACAGATGAGATTCTGAGATTCCATTCCTTAGCCCCTTTATTTCCCTTTCTTCCCCATGCCTGGGAAAACTATCCCTTCCTTTTACTTGTTCAACCATATTTCACTTCCTTTGTCTGATTAGTGAGGTGGAGGGGTGTGGAATGGAATGGGATGAAAGACCACAACCCCTCCCCCCGCCTTCTAGCTGTAGCAATGGCAGCCTGAAATTAGAAGCCTTGCTTTTTTTTTAAATGCTTATTTGTGTTCTAAGCTTCTTTTTTTTTGTTCCTACACTTTTGAAAATGCTAACAGGTGCATGGCCACTTACAATGATTTTAGACCAATGCTATAAGGGAGAGGGGAAACTAATCTACGAGAAGACAATTTCCCCAGTTAGACTGGTGGAGGTGGTGTGGGGGTGGTGTGGGAATGACTTGATCAGAGAAGAAATTTCTGCAGTTTGTAAAATTAGTGTTACCCTGATCTAGAGCATACTCTAGATTGCCTATTTGAATGTGAAGAGAGACTTACCAAGGAAATGAGTCTATAAGTGAAGCAAGTCGGGCTCGGTTAGTTTATCTTGACAAACTTTTAGCCTGCTGCTTTTGGCACCTAGCCTTGCCTGGCATTGTAGGACTCTCAGCACCACACATTCTACACACACCCATAGTCTCTACAACAGTCATTCATTCACTTACAATCAAAAAGCATTTACTAAATGCTTCCTATGTGCCAGGCATTTTGCTAAGCACTGGGAATGCACAGAAAGGCAAAAACACGGTCCCTGCTCTCAAGGAGCTCACGTCTCAGTGAAGAAGACAACATGCAAATGATTATTTACATCCAAGATATACACAATTCATGGCAAAGCCCTACTTGGGAAAGTTGTGACTGTCCCTGGGCAGTGTGGGGAAGCGTATTTATGTGTTACAACAATAAATAAGGGGTTGTTTATAAAGTTCTGCAGGACTTTTCAATCAGTCCTGACCTTCCAAGAATAATCATGGAAACTAGATTCTTCCTTCCTTGCTAAACTCCTACTTAAGAACCTAATATACAGATGGGCAGAATCTTTAAGAGGTAATCTAGGCTAATTCCCTCTTTTATAGATAAGGAATATGACTGTCAGAAAAGTTGAAGTGATTTCCTAGAGACACTCACGTCTCATGAGGGAGATCTAAGATATTGTATTTTGAGTATTTTTCTTCTATATCCTTTTGGGGAGATCCCAGGCATGAGCCAAATCTAAACTCTCAGTAATTTTCCCATGGCTGCTGGGGTAGAGACTTAAATTAGCACAAGAGAAAGAGCTTGAGCATTATTTTATGTGGTCAGGTTCCATCAGGATAGAACCCAGTCTGTGTTCATGGGCCCATGTTCATAAGACTTCTGACTCCAAATCTGGTACGTTACATGATCTTATCCCCATAGTTAATGCATAATAATAATAATAATTACAGCTCACATTTCTATAGTGCTTTATGGTTGGCCAATTTCCTCTTAGCAACCTTGCGAGGCAAGTATCCTCCATTTTATGGGTAATAGAACTCAGGCACAGAGCAACTTACTGACTTGTCCAAATGGCAGACCTGGTAAGTGGTAGAACTGAGACTAGAATCCGGGGCTCCTGATTCCCAGAGTAATGTCTGTTATAACACATGGCATTGCTAGACGTTATTTCAATCTCCATTATTATTACCAAAAATAAAATTAAAAAAAAACCCAGCCATAATATGGCACATTAGTAAAACCCAACAATTTTATGTGATTACATGCCAACCAAAACAGTCAAATGCTGGCTAATTCACAACTCTTGTCTCAGTTTATAGCAAACTAGATGCTCTCTGAATTTACCTTTCCATCGAATAATTCAGTTTGGCCAAGTCCTCAGTTTTTCAGTATTTTTAAAACAGAGGTTCTTAACCTGAGGTCTGTGGATTTGTTTAAAAAAACATTTTGATAACTGTATTGAAACATACTTGGTTTATTTTGTAATCTTATGTATTTTGTTTTATGCATTTAAAAATCTTGCTCTGAGAAGGGCCTATAGGCTTCACCAGACATCCTGAGGGCTCAATGACACGCAAAAAGGTCAAGAACTCCTGCTCTGACGAGCACTTTTCCAAACAAGGGTTTGTTCTGAAGCCCTTTGGGTTTGCCAGTCACTCTTCCTTTCCTCCATTCTCCTACCACGCTGTTCCCTCTAGACCTCAGTCTAGGTCCTTAAAGTTAAGAAACCACTCTTGTAGACAATTCTAGTCTGGCTGGGAGTCCTGCCTACCTCTGGTTCCTTGGAAAAGGAAGCCCCTTTTCTCTCTGGCCTTCCCAAGAATTCTTTCCTTAGGATTTTAGGTTGGATGTCCAATCTGAGAAGCCTCCTTCATCCCTTTTCCTATGAGTCTTGAGTCTAGCCTTATGTAACACTTTTTGATTACCCTGACCCATTTCCTCCATCTCTTTGGTTTGAAGTGATGCTTCTGGCAGTTTATATGCGTTCTATATCCTTCTTTTGAAGCTGGTTTCTTAACTCTAAGGACCTAGACTGGCACTTGAGTTCACTGTTCTCTGGAGGTTTGAGCTCCTCACCTAACCCAGGACTATTTCTAAGCTATCATCATTCCTTCACTATCCCTAGTTCATCCATTAAGCCAACCTATATATGGTCCTTTCTACACAAATCACTTTGCTTTCAAAACAACCTGCTTTACATTAGCCTGCCTACCACGCTGTTCCCTCTAGACCTCATTGGTAAGGCTGTCAACAAGAGACATCTTTCTCTGGCCCTTGATCCATTCCTTTGTGAACCTCAGGCCCTTCTCTTGGTGAGTAGTTTGGGGCCCTACAGACTACCCCTGGATTCTTGATACTGAAGGGATAATCATCAGTCTCAACACATAACTCATGAGGCTCCATTTCAACAGAATCTCATCAGGCAAGCTAAAATAAAGCATGTAGCATCATGGGCAGTTAGGTGCTGAAATGGATAGAGCACTGAATCTGGAGTCAGGAAGACCTGAGTTCAAATCCAGCCTCAGGAACTTACTAGCTGTGTGACTTTGGGAAAGTCATTTAACCTATATTCCTCAGTTTCCTCAACTGTAAAATGTCGATGATAGTAGCACCTACTTCCCAGGGTTGTTGTGAGGATCAAATGTGGTAATATTTATAAAAATGCTTAGTACTACATCTGGCACACATAATGAATGTATTAGATACAATAAATTCTTGTTTCCTTCTTTTCTTCCTTCCTTCCTTCCTTGGCATATTCTTTTACGTATGTTAAGCAATGTACATTTCCACCACCCGTTTCCCAAGGCTACTATTTCCTATACCTCCAGAGACTTGAGGCTTCACGTCTCTTCCCTATCTAATCTTACTATATTTTTAATCCAGTGGGAAAGGGGCTAGAGCAGTTTCATTCATGCATAGATCTGTCACAGAGGTGAGCATCTCCAAGTACTCCCACTGGATCACTTCCTTTCTCCCTCTAGTATCTGTTTCCATGCTGGCTTCCCAGGATGGCACTGCAGGCTTGGGAATGGGAAGGATGTTAATGACTTGCTGACTGGATAAATGCTACAAACTCCATTTCTGGAGGCTGCTGTGTCTCAGCACAGGAACCCTGAAGCCTCAGTGTCTTGGAGGTACTTCAGAACTGCAGAGTATTTCAAGTACCTTGTTGCTTCCTTTTAGAAAGCAGATGGTGGAATACTTCCTGCAGCCACTTATATGAGGGAGTCCTAGCTCCAGTGTGATCTATATGTAGCTCCCATTTCCTTCTCGTCTCTTCCTGGCTCCCATGCCCTGGATCCCAGCCCATCTCTCATAGCCTGCATCTTAGCCCTTGTGAAACCTCCACTGCAGTTTTAAAGTTGTGAAACTTAAGGTATGGAGTCTGACTCTGAAAGCAGGCCTATTGAGTCAATGTGCTGAGGTCACATTGTCAAGTCAAGTCACGAGTATTTATTAAGTACCTAATTATTATGTACCAGGCACTGCTAAGTTCAGGGATACAAAGAAAAGCAAAAGACAGTTCCTGCTTTCTAGGAATTCATAGTCTAAAGGGGGAGACAAATACACAAACAATTATATACAAATCAGGATAGGATAAATTGGGGTTAATTACCAAAGGGAAGGTACTAACATTAAGGGTGATCCAGAAAGGCTTCTTATAGAAGGTGGAACTTGAAGGAAGATAGGAGGCTGAGATGAGGACTGGGAGAATTCTAGGCATGGGAGATATCCAGTGAAAATGCCCGGAGTATAGAGATGAGTGTCTTGTGTGAAGCCCAGCAAGGAGGCTGGTGTCGCTGGATTGCAAAGTCCATGGTGGGGGATGCGAGAAGTAAGGTGTAAGAAGACTGAAGAGCTAGGAAGTGGCCACATGATCATCAGTCCTGCGCTGAGCTCCTGCACAGGCTTCTGCTGGATATAGCTTCCTCCAAAAGAACACAGTGTTCGTGTCTGCTGGACATGCCTTCTACCCAACAGTAATAAACAAAGAGGAAAAAAAAAGATACCTTAGTGATGTAACAGATGTCAACTTATCATATGGGGGCAAGATTTAGAGGCAGAGGACCTGGGTTTGAATCATGGCTTTGTTATTTACTATTCACATGACCTTGGCTGAGTTACTTTAATCCCTACACACTTTATGCTTAAGCCCTAAGTTTAAGTATCAGTTGCTAATATAATTAGTTTTTATTATCTTGTAGTCACCAGGCCTCTAGTTTGGTGATGACTTCATTCTCTGTGCCTTCTGCATTTCTGAGCTAAGCAATAGAACAATATAAAATTGTGCTAATAAATGTTTAATAACCAGGTTTTTTTGGGGGGGATGTAAACGTATGTACACACTTTTAAGTTTAATCTGCATTATTTATTCTTTCTCAAGTCTAAATAATCAGCAAATCAATAAATCAAGTCCTGATATGTATCCAGTTTTTGAGATGTATGTAAATGCTCACACTGAAAATTTAACAATCAGCTTTGCAAGCCAGTTAGAGCTGGCTCAGGCTCCAGCACACTCCAGCAGTTAACCCAGTAAGACGCTTGGCTTACAATACGGAACTGCTCATATTTGTATTTTACTCCGATCTTTTATTGTCTTCATTTCCAAAGACACTTATTTACAAAAGTGATACTTTTGCTGTTATTTTGCATTGCTCAGACTCTGCCTGAGAATTGTTGAAGTTTTGTGGGTTATCTTGCCAGAGACTATGAGGTTCAGTAGGAAGAGTTCAGGAATGGAAGTCAAGACCCTGTGTTTTGAGCCCTGGCTCTGCCATGTGCCAGCTGGGTGACCTGGGGCAAGTCACTTCTCTTTTCAAGATCTCATTCTGCTCTTGTGTAAAATACGGGGTTTGAACAAAATGATCCCTGAGGACCCTTCCAGCTTTAACTTACCAAGACGTTCTAAGACAGATACTAATCAACTGGAAAGATTTACCAGGATGGGGAAGAGCCATGTCTTAGAAAGGATGACATATATAAAACCACATCATATGCAGGATGGCTGAGGGAAATAGGCATGTTTAGAATGGAGTCAGAGGAGCTGGGTTTGAGTCACAGGTTTGCTACTTACTAGCAAGGGTGTGTGTATGTGTGTGTGTATCCATGTGTGTGTTTGTGTGTGCATGTATGTGTGTATGTATGTATGTCTTTGTATGTATTTGTGTGTGTTGGTGTGTGTGCATGAAGTGACCCATCCAGGAAGAGAAGACTTTAGGGGCAACACGGTCCCTGTGTTTACTTGTGTGAAGAGTCTCATAGGGAACAAAGCTACATTTTATTCTCTCTTGCTCCAGGTGGCAGAAATAGGAGAAATGGGTGGTAGTTAGACAGAGGCAGATTTTGGCTCAGTGTAAGGAAGATCCTGTACCAACTGCCTTTGTTTCTGGATTTGAAACAGGTTTGAAAAAGATTTTTTAAGTCATTCAGACTTTCCTGCCTTTCCTGCTTTCCTCTTTCCTATCCTCTCCACCCACTGCATTCATCCCTCTCCTGGGACTAGCTGTGATAGGAGGGGAAAATGCTAAGGTGGTCACAGGCCCCCTCCCTAGGATGGGCAGGGCTCCCACTTCACAATTAAACTAATACCTGAGATGTAAGGGAAGGAAGGGAGGTGCTTCTCTACTTATGGTATTTTGTCAACTTTGTTCCCCTTCTCTGTATTCCCTTCCCTTTTCTGGAACACAGCCCCATCCTCTAGCTAAGTCCTTCCACCAAGCCCAAAGTAGATAGGGGAATGTAATAAGGGTGAGGATTGTTAGGGGTGGGGGCCAGTGAGTAGGAGAATAAAATTCAATTCAGTTTAATTCAACAAATGTGCATTAAAGCTCTGTGTTTCGGTCCTGTATGACTCATCATGTCCTCATTTGGGCCTGCCCTCAAGGTGCTTACATTCTAGAGTGGAGAGATTCATCACTATGTTGAATGAAGTATACTAGGCAATTTCAGGTAGATTTATTGTAGTTTCAGTCATGTCCAATTCTTCATGACCTCATTCAGTGTTTTCTTGGCAAAGATACTGGAGTGATTTGCCATTTCCTTCTCCAGCTCATTTTACAGATGTGGAAACTGAGGCAAATAGGGTTAAATGACTTGCCCAGGATCCCATACCTTGTAAGGGTCTGAGGCCAGATTTGAACTCATGAAGATGAGTCTTCCTGACTCCAGGCCTGGCACTCTATCCACTGTACTACCTAGCTGCCCCTAGGTGAAAGTGAAGGTGCCCCTTGACTACCAAGATGAAAAATAGCATGGTATCTAAGTCTTAACGAGCTTATAATCTAGTTTAGCACATGTTGAACATTGTTTATGTTTTAATAATATAGCCATGAATTTCAATTCAATTCAATTCATGATATAATGGATTTGAAATAAGAAAATCTAGGTCAGAATCTCTGTCTGCTATTTTATACCTGTGTGACACTGAATAAGTATTTACTCACCTCTGGGGCTCATTTTCTCCATCTATAAAACAAGGAGGCTCGACTAATAATAATATCTCTAATTTATATAGCACTTTTAGTTTTGGAAAACAATTTCCTCCCAGCAGCGCTGTGAGACACGTAATCCAGGCATTATCATCCCTATTTTCCCTATTATCATCCCTATTTAACTGAGAGGTTAAATGACAATTTGGATGAAGATGAAAAAAATGAGAATTGTCTAAAGAGACTGACCCATGTTGGTATCTATATGCGTAGAAAACTCACCTACTAAGTTGGATTGTAAAAAAAGATGTACTGTACAGGAAATGAAAGCGAGGACAAGGTAATAGGATAAATTAGAAAACCTCACCTTAGGAGTGCTAAAGCCTTGAACTAGCTGGGGCTGGCAAGGACAATTAAGAACAATAAAAAGAGGGTTTTTTTTTCTTTTCTTTCCTATACAAGGAAAAAGTGGAAAATTGAGGAGGACTTTTGCTCTGGGTGGATGGGATGATGGCCACAGATGACAGATGGTAGAGCTGCTCACCTTTTCTTTTTCTTCTGTTTTTTTTTCCATGTCAAGAAGAATGGCCTTTGGCCTGATCCAAAAAAGCTAATAGGGGTTTGCTCCTCAAGGTAATTAAGGAATAATAAGAGAGTAGCTAGTGGTTGTGGATGAATTTAAGTCACCTGAACAAATGGACACTATCTGAAGGTGCTGGAGACCTGACCAATATTGGGCAGTGATATTTGAAAGATGACGCAGAAATGAGACACTATAATAAAACTGGAAAATGGCAAATGTCCCAATATTCAAAAAAGGGGAAGAGAATAGAGCCTGGGAATAGTTATAGGCCAGTGACCTTGACTTAGACTCCTAGAAAAATTTAGAACATATTACTAAAGAGACACTGAATATTTAAAAAAGAAGAGGGGATGACACCAGGCTTTATCAAAAACAGGTCATGCCAAACTAAACTTTCTTTTTCTTTTTTAGAGAGTTGCTAAACTGTTAAAATAAAGGAATGCTAGAGATATAGCTTAGCTAAATTTTAATAAAACATCTGATAATGTGTCTCAAGCTACTCTTGTGGGAAAGATGGAGAGATATAGGTTAGACTATAGTATACTTTTTGAATTTTAAACTAGTTAAATAACGGGACTCAAAGAATAGTCACTAATGGTTCAATATCATCTTGGCAGGTTGTTGTCCTTCATGTTTCAAGAGGACCAAAGTGACATCCTATGTCAAAGGACAGTGTGTCTGGCTATGGCTGATCAGACCAATATGAGCTTGGAATGCTCTACTATAGATCAGGCCCATATAGTCCACATGAACATTTAGAGTCTCTAAATCTACACAACTCTGCTCATAGAACATAGAACCTTCTTTGATGTGGGCACACTGTGCTGAGCAATTCTGTGCCAGTGTTTCCCATGTCTCACAGTGGATTTCAGAGTTCTTCAGAGAGACCTTGAGAGTGTCCTTCTATCGCGTCTTCGGACCTCTGCTTTGAGTTCTCCATAAAATAGTCTTTCAGGCAAACATACTTGTTTGGCATTCAAACAATGTAGCCAGCCCATCCGAACTGTGCTATCTCCAGTAGAGTTTGAATGGTTGGCGGGTCAGCTCTAGAAGGGACCTCAGTGTCTGGTACCTTAACGTGCCAGGTGATCTTTGGAATCTTCCTAAGATAATTCAAATGGAAGTTGTTCCATTTCCTGGTATAATACTGGCATACTGTCCAGGTTTCATAGGCATATAACAATGACATTAGCATAATGGATCTGTAGACCTTCAGTTTGCTAGGCAGCATAATATATCTTCTCTCTCACACTTTCTCTTGGAGCCTTCCAAACACTGAGTTAGCTCTGACAATGCACGAGTCAACCTCATCATCTATGTGTACATCCCTTGAAAGTATCAACTGTCAAGATAAGTGAACTTATCCACAGCATTCAAAATTTCTCCATTTGCTGTAACTGATGATTCCACGTATGGATGGTGTGGTGCTGACTGGTGGAGAACCTCATTTTCTCAGTGTTAATTGTCAAGCCAAAATTAGCACGAGCAACAGAGAATTGATCCACACTCTGTTATAGCTCAGTTTTTCAGGCTGCATTGAGTGCACAATCATCTACAAACAAAAAGTCATGTACCAACTCTCCCTCCACTTTAACCTTGGCTTGTAGCCTTTTCAAGTTAAATAATTTACCATCAATGTGGTAGCTGACCTTGATGCCGTTTTCTTCCTTTTGAAGGCGTCTGACAACATTGCTGAAAACATCATGCTAAAAAGCATGGGAGCAAGCACACAGCCCTGCTTCACTCCATTGGTGACTGGGAAAGTATGAGAGCATCACCCATTATCCAGAACCCATGTAAGCATGCATTCTAAAAACTGACGTACAACACTGATGAACTTCTCTGGGCAACTAAACTTTGCCATGACTTTTCACAAACCCTCACAACTGATAGTATCAGAGGCCTTGGACAAATTGATGAATGTTGTGTATAGACCCTTTTTCTGCTCCTGGCATTTCTCCTGGTCAGCAGTGAAGCCACACTAGCTCTCAGGTAGATGACCATCTTCCAGGTGAAGGACCAGCCTATTAAGAAGGACTTTGGCAAGAATCTTTCCTGCAATGACTAAGAGAGAGACCCCACTGTAATTGTCACAGGACAACCTATTCTCCTTTCCTTTATAGAGGTGGACAAAAGAGGCATTCCAGGTAGTGGGTGTCTCATGGAGTGTCCCAAGGATCTGTTTTTGACCCTGTACTGTTTAACATTTTTATCAATGACTTGGATAAAGGTATAAATGACAACCTTATTGAATTTGCAGATGAGATGGCTAACACACTGAATGACAGTCAAGGTTCAAAAAGAGTTGGGGAAAATAGGAAATGGGGTTGAATCAAATGAGATAAAATTTCACATAAACAAGAATATTAATCAAATAGTCAATTACAACACTCAGTCAGATTCTCTCTAGTACCGAGCCTCTGATTTAAGTAGGACAACACGGATTAGGGCCAGAGCCTGTCTAGGCCAAGAAGTCTTGGGGAGGATGTGGGGAAGCCTCTGGGATTTCCACTCTCCATTCAGGGATGGGCTCCTTTATCTTCTGATTCTTTGTTTGGTTTGGGGCTGTCTGGGAGTTGAGACCTTCCTTCTTTGAGTCAAGGAGCTTGGTTTCTTGTTCTATCCTCTGATTCCTAACAAGCTTTGTGGCTTGTCTTTACCACACCTTCTCAGAGGCAGGGATTAGTGGGAGCCCAGGGGTGGGAATGGAAGAAACAACACCCATTAGGGTGGTGGTGTAATACTTTACCATCCCTTGTGGTATAAACATAGGGCTTGCTTGGAGGCAGAGGACTTAGGGTCATTTCCCAGCTCTTCCATTTACTACTAATTGGACCTTGGGCAAGTCTTCCTCTCTACTCAATAAACTCCAGTAGCTCCCTATTATTGCCTCCAGGAACAAATACAAAATGCTTATTTGGCATTCAAAGCCCTTCATAACCTGGCCCCCCACTACCTTTCCAGCCTCCTTACACCTCACTGCCTAACTGTACTCTTCCATCCAATGATGCTGGCCTCCAGGATGTTCCATGAACAAGACATTCCATCCCTCAGCTCTGCGCATCTCTCAGGTCATCCCCCATGCCTGGAATGTACTCCTTCCTTCTCTCAGACTACTGACCTCCCTGGTTTCCTCTAAGTCCCAACTAAAATCCCACCTCCTACAGAAAGACTTCCCCAACCCTTTTTAATTCCAGTGCCTTCCCTCTATTAATTATTTCCTATTAGTCCTGTATGTAGCTTGCTTTGTATACATTTATTTGCATGTTGTCTCCTCCACTAGACTGTAAGCTCCTCGAAGGCAGGGACTGTCTTTTGCCTCTTTTTATATCACTGGTGCTTAGCACAGTGCCTGGCACATAGGAGGCCCTTAATAAACATTTATTGAACTTAAACTCTCTGGGCCTCAGTTTCCACATATGAAAAATGAGAGGATTGGATTAGATGACCATGTGGGTTCCTTTCAGCCCTAAATCTATGACTCTGTGTCCTGTGTGGCCTTGGGGGACATTGCTCAATTTCTCTGGGCCTCAGTTTCCACATTCTCTGATGAGGGAATTGGACTAGATGAAAGTCTTAGGTATTTTTCAGCTAGAAACCTTTGATGCTGTGGCAGAAAGAGGCTAAGTGACTTGCCCAAGGTCACACAGCTCATGAGTGTCTGAGGTGGGATTTGAATTCAGGTCTTCCTGCTTCTAGGTCCAACACTTTATCTACTGCACCAGCTAGCTGCCTTTAGTCCAACTCTCTTATTTTACAAGTGAGGAAACTGAGTTCCAGAGGAAATGATTTACCTGAAGTTGTATAGCTAGTAGGGTGCAGAATTCAGATCAAGTCTTCCAAGTGCAGGGCCAGATTTCTTCTGCCATACATTTGTGGCCTTATTGCCTGCATATCTTTTCCTTAATTTCTTTTTTTGAATTGATGCCTTTTGCTTTTCTATTACATTTACTTTTAAATATATAGCCCTCCTCTCCCTTGCCCACTGAAACTTCTCTTATAGCAGATTTAAAATGAAAATAAAGTTCAGGTAACCCAGCCAATACATTGATTTCTTCTGAAGGCATATATCGTATTACACACCCATAGACCCCCACCTTTACAAAAAAAGGAAGGTGCCGGGATCGCAGGTCTAGAGCTAGAAGGAACCTCAGAGTCCATCTAGCCCAATCCCTTCATTTTAATGTTAAAGAAAGTAAGGCCCAAGGCAATTCAGTAACTTGCCTGAGGTCACAAATGGAGTCAGAAGTAGGATTTGAACCCAGACCCAGTGACTTCAGAGTCATTGCTCTCCATGTCCGATCACATTGCCTTGATGGGTCAAGCTTGGTCACTGTAATTACCCAGTGTTCAGTTTCAGGCTATCGTTCTTTCCATTTGTCATTGTTGTTGTAGTCATTCTGTCCTCTAAATGTTATATGACCTTGGGTAAGTCACTTTCTCTGAACATCTGGAAGATAAAGGAGTTTGAACCCTTCCACCTCCGAGACCAACACCAAGCCTGTCAGGACACCTGTGAGTGGAGGAGTATGGTGGTGCCACCGACCAAAGCCTTCCATCCCCACGAGGTCCTCCTGCCTATTTTGAAAGGCAAGACTGGCAGCAATAGGTGGAGGTTTTAGGAAAGTCGATTTTGCCTTGAACAACTCTCTCAGACTCAATTTTCTTATCTGTAAAATGGGGATAATAACAGTACCTACCTCATGGGGTTGTTTTAAGGATCAAGTAAGATAATATTAGTAAACCCCTATGCAAATCTTAGAGCAATATACATGTATGTAATGTATAGGCTACTATTGTTGTTGCTGTTGCTGGCATTACCCAAGTACCATTCTAGCACAAAGATTCTCCACCTGTTTTATATGTATATTATATAGATAGATAATTCGTTTAGTATACTATATAGTAGATACAGTATGTATATTTATGTGTGCATGTATATGTGTATGTGTATACATATTTGTACATATAGTATAGCACTAGACACAGAGTCGGGAGGATATGAGTGGGAATCTTGATTTGTGGCACTAGATGTGGGCAAGATACTTAATTTTCCTCATTTCTAAAATAGAGCTAATAATATCTGTAGAACATAACTTCATAGGGTTGGTGTAAGGTGCAAATGAGATAATGTATGTAAAGCTCTTTGCAAATCCTGAAGTGCTATTATCCTTATTTCTTGCTCTAGCCCACCTCCTTTTCTAGTACCAATCTTTTTGATGACATCCTTTATGCCATGAAGCAATAACTTTAAAAATTTAATTTGTATTCATTTAGTTTTTTTTTCCCACCAGCATCTTCCTCCAGTTCTTCCTGGTGGCCCAGAGGTGACTCTGAGTTCTTGAATACTTTGTCAGTGAAGTACAAACTCTGGACTGTCCTGCCAAGCTGGGAAGTCTTCAAGTCTTCGACCAAAGGATTGCCTACCAGGAGATAAGTTATTTTGCTCACAGTAATTCAAGAAAACGTCTACTGAGGATTGTAAAGGTGGGCTTTGTGTCAGGAGTGGGAGTACCCAATTCAATGAAATCATGTCTTTAAAGTATTAATTTAATAGTAATGTATTAAATACATTTTAAATTTTAATTAAAATTTTCATAACAATCCTATGAGGAAGGTAGTGTAAATAAATTGTTGCTCAGTTGTTTCAGTCGTGTCCAACTCTTCGTGACCCCATTTGGAGTTTTCTTGGCAGAGATACTGGAGTGGTGTGGCATTTCCTTCTCCAGCTCATTTTACAGATGAGGAAACTGAGATGAACAGGGTTAAGTGATTTGTCCAGGGTTGCACAGCTAGTAAGTAGCTGAGACCAGATCTGAACATAGGAAGATGAACCTGGCATTCTATCCACTGCTCTACCTAGCTGCTCAGTGTAAATATTATCATCCCCCTTTTATGGATGAGGAATTGAAGAATGGCCTTTAAGATAATAAACCTCTCATTTGACAGATGAAGAAACTGAGGCACTGAGAGATAGAGCATCTTGTCCACGGTCATGCAGGTAGTAAATAGCAGAGACAAGATTCAAACTCAGATCCTCTGACTCCAAATCTGATGCTGGAGTTGGGATTAAAATCCAGGTCTCTTGAGTCTGCGGTTCAGCACTTCCTCAGTGGGGCCCTTGAAGTCGCTGAGTTATCAGTCAGAGCTCAAACCTAGTTTTCTGGTCTGTAGGTCCAATTCTTTTTCAGTCAGTCAGTCAGTCAGTCAGTCAGTAAGCGTTTACTAAGTACCCACTATGTGTCAGGCACTGTGCTAAATGCTAGGGACACAAAAAGAGGCAAAAGACAGTCCCTGCCCTGATGGAGTTTATAATCTAATGGGGGAGATAACAAGCCAACAACAGTATACAAACTAGCAGTATACAGGATGGATAGGAAGTGAGAGAGAGAAGGCACTGGAATTAAGAAGGATTAGGGAGGGCATCCTTTAGAAGGTGGGATTTTAGCTGGGACTTGAGGGAAACCAGGAGGCTTTTCTACTCTGCCACCATCATTCTCCAATAGCTATAGACTCTTCTTCTCTACTTCTAAAGAGCTGCACTTTCATTAACATGGGGACTCCCTCCACATATAGAGATGGCAACCCCTAGCAGATGGTGTTCATGAGTTGTCATGGCAATTTTTTGAATTTTTAGTTTTGCTTTGTCTGATAACATGATTGCTTCTCCTGCTATTTTTGTATTCACCTGACGCATAGTGGATTTTGTTGCAGCATTTCATTTTTACCCTATGCAGATCTTTGCTTCTTAGATGCATTGCTTGTAAACAACAGATTGTAGGGTTTTGTTTTATTATCCATCTTGTCACTTGCTTTAATTTTATTAGATTGCTTAATCCATTCACATGGAAAGTTATGAGAGTTAAGTTTATGCTTTCTGTCATTTGTGTCAACAGTATTTTCAAAAGTAAGGTTTACTTTATTCTCCTTCCTTTTCTTCCCTTTTTTTTGTCCCTAACTGGTGGTGCAGTGGATGGAGTGCTAGGTCTGGAGTGAGGAAGACTTAAGCTCAAATCTGCCTTCAGGCACTTACTAGCTGTGTGACCCTGGGAAAGTCACTTAACTTCTTAGTTTCCTCAACTGTAAAATGAGGATCATATTAGCATTTAATTCCCAGGGTTTTGTGAGATAATATTTGTAAACCACTTACCATAGTGCCTGGCACATAGTAGGAGTTTAATAAATGCTTATTTCTTCCCCACCAACAACTAATTTTATCCACTTTCCTCTAGGTTTTCTTCCCTCTTGTCACATAGGTTGGTACTCTGTCCTACTTCTGCTCTCTCCTTCTCTCTCTAGGCTGAATCAGTGTCTGCTATTTTTTGCAGAGTTTTTTGCAGGAAGGTGTTCTAGACAGAATATCTGCAGTCTTGTGATTCCCAATCTAGGGGATACCTCAGGCAGAAGAAAGACTGATTCTTCCCCATCTCTGAGCAGAATCAATATCTGCTGCTTATGGGGGACAGGTAGAAGGTAGTGTCTGCTAGCAGAGTCTCTATAGCAAGAAGGGAATCCACGTGCAGGTCCTAAATTGTAAGCCAGTTTGTGCAACTAGCTGGAGGCTGGTAAGATAAGAATGCTGAGTGAGAACATTAAGGATGAGCATTCTTTAATATATCACCTTGTTGGGCTTCCACTTTTCTTATCCTCTGGATTTGGCTGTAATTTGCCTCTGGGCCCTAATTCTTTCTTTCTTTTCCTTCCTTCCTTCCTTCTCTCCTTTTTCTCTTCTTTCCTTCCTTCCTTCCCTCTTTCTTTCTTCCTTCCTCTTCCTTCCTCCCTCTTTCTTCCTTCCTTCCTTCCTTCTTTCCTTCCATACACATATTACATTACCTTTTCTGTGTATGTGTTATAGCCATCCAGTAGAAGTTCCTTGAGTACAGCGACTGTTTTTTGTCTTTGCATCCCTGGCATCTATCACAGTTCCTTGTACACAGTGAGTGCTTAATAAGTGTGTGTTGAGGGGCAGCTAGGTGGCACAGTGGATAGAGCACTGGCCTTGAAGTCAGGAGGACCTGAGTTCAACTCTAGCCTCAGACCAAACACTTAACACTTACTAGCTGTGTGACCCTGGGCAAGTCACTTAACCTCAATTGCCTAGGAAAAAAAGAAAAAAAAAGTGTGTGTTGAGTGAATTGGTTTTCTCCTCCAGAAGAGGACCCAGCTCAAGGACTGGCTATTAGAACAGCTGGGGGCATTTGCCTGTAGTCTTTCCCTTTTAGATGCACAAGGACCCAAAGACCTATGGCAACCTGCAATGCACCCACAGGCCAGCTAAAAACAACACACGTGGTATATATTTGGACAACTATTCACAAGAACCCTCGCTGCCAGTAAAAGATGCCATTCAATCAATAGGCATTTCATACATAAAATGTATTTATTATAGAAGGTATATTTCAACAGTGTCTGAGGGAGTCTCAGAAAGGGGGAAACTGAAGAGGTATTGCAAAAGTTTGCAAACCCTGGGACTTATGAAATTATGACTGGAGCTATATGAGAGGCCCCGAAAATGTCTGGGATGCCAGGGTCCTGGGCCAGTGGGTTCTGTTTCCATTTTTCTTTCCTGGCCTCCAAGGGGTAGACTTAGCCAAGGTATAGAGGCCAACACTGGGTTTAGACTTAGAAGACCCGAGTTTGACTCTTAGCTCTGCAACTCCCTGTCTGTGTAGCCTCGAGGGAATGATTTAGCTTCTCTGAATCTTGGTTGATTTCTCTGTGAAAGGAGATAAGAGTTATGCTATCTAGCTTACCAGGCTGTTTCATATGAAGTTACCTGTGCAAAGTATTATATAAATGTTAGCTATAATTATGATATCTTTCTAGACAATTAGAGAAATATCTCTTGCCCTCTGTTGAAATAGTCTGTCCAGTTCTGGGAAACACAGTTTTCTGGTTTCCTCGTCTGTAAAATGAGGAGTTGGACCGAAGGGGAAATTCTATTCTGAATCTGATTTTTAACAAAAGGGAAAAAACTGCTTCCTGAAGAGGAGATGATTGGGAGCTTGAGGTGAAGTGGCCACTCCATCCTAGTCTGTGATGGGCGAGAGGAAAATTGGGTACGGTCTGAAACATAGCCTCGCCTTTGAGAATGAGATGTCAATGGGGACAGAGAAAACACAGTCGGGTCCCAGGGACTAAAATGCTTTGGGAGAAGTTGGCTGAGGAGGAGAAATGGGCTCAAGAATGAAATTCTGAAGATTCAAAGGAAAACAGTTCTGAAGAGGAAAAAAAATTGAGACTTGTCTGAGACCAACATAGATGCACAGAGAATTCACCAACCAACTTATAGTTTAAAAAAAGAAATGTACAGAAGATAGGAGCAAAGTCAGCTAACAGAGAAGGACTGTATGAGTGTGTCACAGTCTTTTACAAATAATGTCAGAAATATTCAAACTCAGAATGAGCTGAGGATGGTGAGGGGAGATAAGAGCAAGAAAAAGGACTTTTAGTTATATCGAGAGAAAAAGGAGGATTATAGAAGGGACAGAATCTTTGCTTGGGGCAGCTTGGTGATGCAGTGGGTACAATACTGGGCCTCAAGTCAGGAAGACTTGAATTTAAATCTGGCCTCAGACACTTACTAGCTGTGTGACTTAAGAAACCTGAAACAAACAGAGGTTAAGTGGGTAAATCACTTAACCTCTGTTTGTTTCAGGTTTCCCATCTGTAAAATGGGGACAATAATACTGCCTGCCTCCCAGGGCTAATGTGAGGACCAAATGAGATAATAACTCTGAAGTGCGTAGTATAGTGCCTGGCACATAGTAGGCACTTTATAAATGTTAGTTGTTGTTGTTATTATTATTACTTAATATTACTAGGTGGTATAGTGGATAGAGCACAAGGCCTGGAATCAGGAAGAATCATCTTCCTGAGTTCAAATCTGGCCTCAGATACTTACTATCTCCCTGGGCAAGTTACTTCATTCTGTTTGCCTCAGTTTCCCCATTTTAAAAATGAATTAGAGATGGAAGTGGCAAACCACTCTATTATCTTTCCCAAGAAAACCCCAAATGGGATCACGAAGAGTCAGATACAACTGAAAAGACTGAACAACCACAAAAATTATTATCATTATTAAAGTCATAGATTATGGGAATGCTATGGATAGAATTTACCTATATCTTAGCAAAGTTTTTGATAAAATGCCTAATACCATTGTGATGGAGAAGATAAAGAGATATGGATTAGATGATAATGCAATGAAATGGATTCTGGTTGGACTCAAATGAATTGATAATGACTTGGTGTCAATATGACAAGAGATCTCTAATGGGGTACTCCAGGAATCTGTACTTGGCCCAATAATATTTAGCATTTTTAACCAATGATTTGACTAAAGGTATGGATGGGATCCTCATCAGATTCGCAGATGACAGCAAGTATAGTCAGAATTCAAAAGAATCTTGACAGGCTAGAACACTGGGCTGCATCTAATAAGATGAAATTAAAGATGGAGGTCTATTGCATATAAGTCAATGTAATGTAACTATAAATGTAAGTCTTGCATTTGGGTCCAAAAACATCAACTCACAAGTATGACATGGGGAGACGTGGTTCGACAGCAGTTGTTTTAGAAAAGGCCTGTGGTTCTGGTGGACTGAGAGTTCCAAGAGTCAGCAATGTGATGCGATGGGCAAAAAAGTGAATGTGATCTTGGGCTGTATGAGGCAGGGCATGTCCTCTTGGAATATTATGTTCAGTTCCAGGCACCATGATTGAAGGAGGACATTAGTAAACTTTAGAGGGCAACCAGGGTGGTGAAGGGGCTTGAGATGTGACATAATGAGATTTGGTTGAAGGAACTGGACATGTCTAAGCTGGAGAACAGGAATGTTGACTGATGTGGGGGATTGGGAGACATGACAGCTGTCTTCAGGAATTTGAAGGGCTGTGATATGGAGGAGGGATTAGATTTATTTTATAATGGGTGGAAGTTGCCAAGATTCTAATTTAACTTTTATGTCAGGAAAAACTTTCTCCCCCCATATTGTTTATTTTATTTTTAATTTATGGAATAAAACAAGCATTTCTATAACATAGTATAATAAAAAAGACGATTGCACATGAAACTGCAAATCTGTTATGTACAATTTGTTATTCCTTTTAAATATATAATAAAGTTATCATGAACATTTCTTTTTTTTCTTTTTTCCCCTTTTTTTCTTCCCTCCCTCCCCCCTAGCAATGGCTACCATTAGACACCAATAGGGGTGTGTGTGTGTGTGTGTGTGTGTGTGTGTGTGTGTGTGTGTGTAAAATTATTCTTTACTTGCATGAAATAATGAAGAGTAAAATGAGCAGAACTAAAGAAAAACTCTTTAATGATGATTGCATTCCGCAAGTGGAGTGGGCTGCCCAAGAGGTGGTGGGATTCTCTTCCTTGGAAGTCTTCAAGCAGTGGCTGGCAATCACTTGTTCTCTATGTTATAAAGGGGATACCTTTAGTCAGTAGGTTGGCTACGGAGGTCCCTTCTGATTTCCAAATTTTGTGATTGTGTTTCTGATACTCCTGTAAACCTTTTCAGCCCTAAATACATGAGCTTATAAAATACTACTTGATGTAAATACCTGGATAGTTGACAACTATGAAAAATGTAACTGATTATGCTCAGAAAAATCAGTGCCCTATGAAAGGGCATACAGGGAAGTTATCTGTTAAAAGACGGGAAGTCTGGAGTAACCACAAATTCATGGCGTATGAGGAAATAAAGGGTGGGCCAGATATGTTGGTATTACTCTTGGTCCTTCCCTTGAAGAACTTGCTATAAAGGAAACAAAACCTACAAATGGGAACCACATGAATACCCCTAAAGCATACCTCACATGGTGGGGGAAGGGGGTTATACTTAGAGCAGGAATTTCTGCTTCCAACCCTGTTCCTCTTAACACACGAGGAAACAACAAAATGAGGTGACCTTAGAGAAGTGGGAACAGTATGTAGGGGAAGGAGAGGGAGGGAAAGAGAACGTGTTTGATACCTGGCCTGGGGGGAAGGGAGTTGTGGATGATAATGTTTCCCCCTGAGGATGCCAGCACCTACCCTGTGCACACTTATGTTCATGGGATAGGGGAATTGGCATCTTGGCATTCCATAGGATTATAGATTTAGAACTGAAAGGGGCCTCAAAGGCCATCTAGTTCAAACTCCTCATTTTGCAGATGAGTAAACTGAGACCCAGGCACCTAGGTGTTCCATTTGATAAATGGTTGAAGGATATGAACAGGCAGTTTTCTGATGAAGAAATCAAAATAATTTATAGTCATATGAAAAAAATGCTGTAAATCATTATTGATTAGAGAAATGCAAATTAAAACAACCTTGAGATATCACTTTCATCTTTCAGATTGGTAAAATGATAGAAAGGGAAAGTGACAACTGTTGGAGGGGATGTGGAAAAATTGGGAGTTTAATTCACTGGTGGTGGATCTGTGACCTGATCCAACCATTTTAGAGGGCAATCTGGAATTATGCCCAACGAGTTATCAAACTACTTATACCCTTTGACCCAGCAATACCACTATTAACTCCATTTCTCAAGATGATTAGGGGAAATGGAAAAGAACCTACATGTTCTAAAATATTTATAGCAGCTCTCTTTGTGGTGGCAAAGAACTAGAAATTGTGGGGATGTCCACCAATTAGTGAATGGCTAAACAAATTGTGGTATATGTTCATGATACTCTGCTATAAGAAATGATGAGTTCGATGATTTTAGAAAAGCAAGGAGAGACCTCCACGAAATAATGAAGAGCGAAACAAGGAGAACCAAGAGAGCACTGCATACGGTAACGGCAATATTGTTTTAAGAACAAC
This sequence comes from Phascolarctos cinereus, assembly GCF_003287225.1. NCBI lineage: Eukaryota > Metazoa > Chordata > Mammalia > Diprotodontia > Phascolarctidae > Phascolarctos > Phascolarctos cinereus. Next base: position 122,687,197 of record NW_027555625.1, read on the forward strand.
TTTGAGCAACCAAGTCATTCTGACTATTATAAATACCCAAGTTAACCTCAAAGATCCTATGAAGGAAGATGCTGTTTAAATCCAAAAAGGAATATTGCTGTGGTATAGCAAATAATGAGCTGTTTGATTTAGAAAAACATGGAAAGACTTGGACTTGTGAGGGAAAATGCTATCCATCCTCAGAGAAACAGATGATGGGAGGAAATAAACATAATACAGTCTTACAGATATGTGTATGAGTGTATATATGTAAAAGTGTATGTTTATAGATATGTATGTATACATATACATATAGCTATGCTTAATTGTAGCCCTCTTTAGGGTGAGGGGGAGGGGAAAAATAAAGTGAAAAATGCACAGCAGAGCACAAAAAAAGAAGAAACCCAACAAGGAAGCAAAGAACAGCTGGGCAGCTTTGAAAACAATGTATAGTATTTATGAAATAGGTTTTCTTGAAATGAATCCTCTCTTTGAGTACATGGCAACTTTTTTTCTTTTTTCATTTTGTATTTAAGTGTAAAATAAAAAAATAATTTCCTATGTATCCAATACATGGTTTGTTTCATATATATTTGTTTGCATGTTGTCTCCCCCACTTGACTGTAAGCTCCTTAAGGGCAGAGACTTTTTTGTTCTTTCTGTATCCCCAATAATTAGCACAGTGCCTGGAACATAGTATACAATTAATAAATGTGTATTGATTTATTGAAATGGCTTAGTCCTTTCCCTTTTTCTCCCTTGGATTTCTAGGCTGGAGTACAGCGAGGAACTGAAAATTGTAACTTGCTGGAGAAGCATATAGAAAGCTATCTGTGGCCTTCAGTTCCTGGTGACCTCCTTTTTTGCTTCTTTTTCTGAGCACAGGTCTTATTTTAGAGTTCCAGAGAATGACCCTTCCCAGCCTTGGGGGTTACCTCATTAGTGAGCCTAAGTTTGAGAGTTCCTAAGTTAGAGATTTCAGTACGGGACATCTTAGACAGAGATTTCTTCAAGGGCCCAGTCCTTGGAGAAGGAAGACATTTACCCTGAAGCTAAAGGGCTAAAATCATGCCATGGGGCCTCAAAAGATCTGGACCTTGATAACTCGCTACGCTATTGCTGTTTCAGCACAAGTCACGATGAATGGAGAACATTGTTTAGCCACCTCAAAAATGTCTTCACATTCTGGAAGGTATCTGGTAGATTGTTTTAATACTTTATGTTTCTGTATGTATTCTTAAGATCCCATGAGTCTTACAAGGTTAGATGAAATAAAGGCTCTCCCATAGTTGATACCCACATTGTAATTGAGTGCCTGTTTGGGAGTTGGGGACATTCTTACCCAATTTTGGGGAAACAACTACAAGCTATTTTTGGGAGGGAGGGGAGAGGACCAGATCTATGATTTATTTCATCCATTTATGGAACACTTCTCTGTGCCTCAGGTTTCTCACCTGGAAAATAAGTCTTGGACTTGATGACTTCAGAGGTTCCTTCTGGTTCTAAATCCGTGATCCTGTTCTCCTGCCTCTCTCTCTGAATGACTCTTGCAAACTTCTGTTGGACATCTGGAAGGCAGAGGCTCTTCTCAATAAGCCCTTGGTTTCTATTTCTCCAGGATTGGCTCATGTCTTTTCAGTGATTTGCTAAATGACGTTAGGCCAGTAACTTCCTTTTTGTCTATCTGGGTTCCTTCTTTGTCTGATGTAAATAAGAGTCAAAATGAATATGGTATTCCTAAGAAGCATCATGGACTAGTGGAAAGAGTGTGGAATCCAGAGATAGAATGCCTGGGTTTATGTCTCGGCATCTATTATACATACTAGCTGGATGACAGTGGGCAAATGACATAGTATTTAGGTATAGAAGGGTTCTTAGAGACCCTCTATTTCTCTAAGCCTCAGTTTTTTCAAGCATGAAAAATGATTAATGATACTTACTAGGCAGCTAGGTGGTACAGCAGATAGAGTGCCAGGTCTGGATTCAGGAAGGCTAATTTTGGTGAGTTAAAATCTGGCCTCAGTGGGACAGCTAAGTGGTACAGTGGATAAAGCACGAGCCCTGGAGTCAGGAGGACCTTTCAAATCTGGCCTCAGATACTTATTAGTTATGTGACCCTGGGCACATAACTGTTTGCCTCGGTTTCCTCATCTGTAAAATGAGCTGGAGAAGGAAATGGCAAACCACTTAGTATCTTTGCCCAAAAAACCCCAAAAGGCATCACAAAAAGTTGGAAATGACTGAAAACAACAACAAAGATAAAGTATCTCCCTTATCAGGTAGTTTTGAGAAAAATACTTTTCAACCTTAAAGCTCTGTATCACCTTTAATGTATCTGATCCAGTCTGATCTTGGATGCTAAATAGGGTCAAACTTGGTTAGTAACTTGGTTGGGAGAGCACCTGAGAATATTGGCTGATTTATAGAGACAGCTTGGCTTAATGGGGAGAGCGTTGACCTCACAGTCAGGCACACATGGGGTCTGACAAATCTTGTGTGATACTGGACAGTCACAATCCCTTAGTGAGCCAGACAACTCCCTCAGACTAAGTTGTAAAGAAGTTACTACTTATGATCTGTACTGGTACAGAAGGGGGTTTCTTATCTCAAGTTCCCTACACCAATTAAACCACAAGTCTACTTTCTCTTCCATTCCCACCCAACAAGTGGTATGGTGGAAACATCCCTGATCTTGGGGTCAGAATTTGAAGTATTTTGAACTTCTTAGAGAAGGAAACTATCTGCCCCAACAGACTAAATGTGTACAGTGACTCAGTCCCCTCTTCCCAGTATCATTTCATTTTTATCTAGTAGTGTCTTGTGCGTATTAGATACAGAATAAATGCTTGTTGATTGGATGAACAAACATTTATTAAGCAGCTGCTCTGTGCCAGGCCTTCACTAACAATGAATGTCTCATGGCATGGAGGTGACCCTGGGCTCTTAAAGGCTGTGTTATTGGAGCAAAACAGAATAGGTCCTATTAAGTTGAAAAGGTTTCAAGGATGGCCTGGGGAACACATTGTGTGTCTGTTACTGAGGACCAGCCTAGAACTAGTTAAATTCAGAGAGGATCCTCTTTAGTGAATGACTTGTTAGCCTTGTGGTGTGGTGGAGAGAGCACTTGGGTTTGAATCCTGAGTTTGAATTTTGCCTCAGATACTTACTGGCTGTGTGACTGTGGGTCAGTTCCTTAATCTCTCTGAACCTCAACTTCCTCATCTGTACAATGGGCATGCTAAATCTGTATAAATTCCCTTAAAAATGACTCAGCACTCGCAGAACTAGATATTCTAACCACAAGATAAACAAGAAGTCAAGGAGATAAATAGAATTTTAGAAAAGTTAGATATGGTAAACCTCTAGATAAAATTGAGTGAGGATAGAAAGGAATACACCTTTTTTTCTCAGTGGTACATGGCACCTACACAAAAATTGACCATGTAATGGGGCATAAAAACCTCACAGTCCAATGAAGAAAAGCAGAAATATTAAATACATCATTTTCAGATCACATGCAATAAAAATTACATGTAATAAAGGGCCATGGAAAGATAGACTAAAAATTAATTGGAAACTACATAATCTAACCCTAAAGAATGAGTAGGTTAAACAAATCTTGGAAACAATCAATAACTTCATCCAAGAGAATGACAATAATGAGACAGCATACCAAAACGTATGGGATGTAGTGAAAGCAGTTCTTAGGGGAAGTTTTATATCTCTCAATGCTTACATAAATAAAATAGAGAAAAAGGAGATCAATGAATTGGGCATGCAACTAAAAAGCTAGAAAAAGAACAAATTAAAAATCTGCGATTAAATACCAAATTAGAAATTCTGAAAACCAAAGGAGAGATTAATAAAATAGAAATTGAGAAAATTATTGAACTATTAAATAAAACTAAGAGCTGGTTTTATGAAGAAAAATACAATAAAATAGATAAAGCTTTGGTTAATTTAATTAAAAAAAGAAAGAAGAAAACCAAATTACCAGTATCAAAAATGAAAAGGGTGAATTCACCACCAATAAAAAGGAAATTAAAACAATAATTAGGAGTGATTTTTCCCAACTGTATGCCAATAAATTTGACAGGCTTAGTGAAATGGATGAATATTTACAAAAAATATAAATTGCCCAGATTGACAGAAGAGAAGTAAAATACTTAAATAACCCCATCTCAGAAAAAGAAATTGAACAAGCCATTAATGAACTCCCTAGAAGAAAATCTCCAGGGCCAGATGGATTTACATGTGAATTCTATAAAACATTTAAAGAACAATTAATTCCAATATCATATAGACTATTTGGGAAAATAGGTGAAGAAGGAGTCCTACCAAAGTCTTTTTATGATACAAATATGGTTCTGATACCTAAACTGGGAAGTCAAAACAGAGAAAGAAAATTATAGGCCAATTTCCCTAATGAATATAAATGCAAAAATTTTAAATAAAATATTAGCAAAGAGATTATAGCAACTTATCTTAAGAATAATACAGGTAGGATTTACACCAGGTAGGATTTATACCAGGAATACAGGGGTGGTTCAATATCAGGAAAACTATCAGCAAAATTGACCATATCAACAACAAAATTAAGAGAAATCACATGATTGTCTCAATAGATGCAGAACAAGCTTTTGACAAAATACAATACCCATTTCATTTTCTTTTTCTTTTTTGGTGAGGCAATAAGGGCTAAATGACTTGTCCAGGATCTAGTAAGTGTCAAGTGTCTGAGGCTGGATTTGAACTCAGGTCCTCCTGACTCCAAGGCCAGAGCTTTACCCACTGTACCACCTAGCTGCCCCTACCCATTAAAAACACTAGAGAACATAGGAATAAATGGAATCTTCCTTAAAAGACAGGTAGCATCAATCTAAAACCATCAGCAAGTAGTATAAGTAATGAGGATAAGCTAGAAGCATTTCCAATAAGATCGGGAGTAAAACAAGGATGTCCATTATCACTACTGTTATTCAATATTGTATAGAAATGTTAGCTTTAGCAATAAGAGAAGAAAAAGAAATTAAACAAATAGGCAAAGAAGAAACAAAGTTATAACTCTTTGCAGATGATATGGTGGTATACTTAGAGAATCCTAGAGAATCACATAAAAAATTACTTGAAATAATAAACAAATTTAGCAAAGTTGCAGGATATAAAATAAACTCACCTAAATCATCAGTATTTCTATATATTGCTAACAAAGCCTGACAGTAAGAGATAGAAAGAGAAATTCCATTTAAAGTTACTGTAGACATTATAAAATATTTAGGAGTCTACCTGCCAAAACAAACCCAGGAACTATATGAACACAATTACAAAACACTTTTCACACAAATAAAGTCAGATCTAAATAATTGGAAAAATATCAGTTGCTCATGGGTGGGCTGAGCTAATATAATAAAAATGACAATTCTACTTAAATTAATTTACTTATTCAGTGCCATACCAAAATACCAAAAACTATTTTATAGAGCTAGAAAAAATAGTAACAAAATTCATCCAGAAGAACAAAAGGTCCAGAATATCAAAGGAATTAATGAAAAGAAATGCAAGGGAAGGTGGCCTACCTGTACCAGATCTTAAATTGTATTATAAAGCAGCCATCACCACAACTACTTGGTACTGGCTAAGAAATAGAGTGGTGGATCAGTGGAATAGGTTAGGTATGCAAGACACAATAGTCAATGACTATTACAATAGTAATCTACTGTTTGATAAATCCAAAGACCCCAGCTTCTGGGATAAGAACTCACTATTTAACAAAAACTGCTGGGAAAACTGGAAAATAGTGTGGCAGAAACTAGGCATAGACCAACAGTTTACACCCTATACCAAAATAAAGTTCAAATGGGTTCATGATTTAGATATAACGGCTGATACTATAAGCAAACTGGGAGAGCAAAGAATAGTTTATCTGTCAGATCTATGGAGAAGGGAAGAATTTATGACCAAACAAAAGATAGAGAACATTATGAAATACAAAATGGATGACTTTGATTACATTAAGTTGAAAAGTATTTGCACAAACAAAGCCAGTGCAACCAAAATTAGAAGGAAAACAGAAAGCTGGGAAACACTTTTTATAGCCAATGTTTCTGATAAAAAGCCTAATTTCTAAAATATACAGTGAAATAAATCAAATTTATAAGAATACAAATCATTCCCCAATTGAAAAATGGTCAAAGGATATGAACAGACAGTTTTCAGGTGAAGAAATTAAAGCTATCTATAGTCATATGAAAAAATACTCTGAATCACTATTGATTAGAGAAATGTAAATCAAAACAACTCTGAGGTAGCAGATTGGCTAACATGACAAAACAGGAAAATGATAACTGTTGGAGAAGATATGGGAAAATCGGAACACTAATGCATTGTTGGTAGAGTTGTGAAATGATCCAGCCATTCTGGAGAGCAATTTGGAACTATGTCCAAAGGGCTATAAAACTATATATGTCCTTTGACCCAGCATTACCACTTCTAGGTCTGTATCCCAAAGACATCATAAAAATGGGAAAAGGACCCATGTGTATGAAAATATTTATAGCAGCTCTTTTTGTGGTGGTCAAGAATTAGAAATTGAGGGGATGCCCATCAATTGGGGAATTGCTGAAGAAGCTGTGGTGTGTGAATGGAATGGAATACTATTGTTCCATAAATGATGAGCAAATGGACTTCAGAAAAACCTGGAAAGACTTATATGACCCGATGCTGAGTGAAATGAGCAGAACATCATACACAGTAACAGCCACATTGTGAGATGACTGACTTTGATAGACTTAGCTCTTCTCAGCAATGCAAGGATCTAAGACATCTCCAAAATTCTCATGATGGAAAATGCTATCCACATCCAAAGACAGAACTATGGAGTTTGAATGCAGATGGAAGCAAAAAGTATTTACTCTCTTCTGTTGTTGTTGTTTTGTTTCTTTTTTTCTCATGGTTCCTCCAATTGGTTTTAATTATCCTTTACAACATGACTACTGTGAAAATATATTTATGGTAAATATATATGTAGAGCCTATATCAGATTGCACACCATCTTGAGGGAGGAGGGGAAGAAGGGAGAGAAATTTTGAAACTCAAAAGCTTATGGAAGTGAATGTTGAAAACTAAAAATAAATAAATTTTAAAAAATGACTCAACAAAAAGTTATTGGTCAGTCGTACCTGACTCTGTGACCCCATTTGAGGTTTTCTTGGCAAAGATACTGGAATGGTTTGCCATCTCCTTCTCCAGCTTGTTTTACAGATAAGGAAATGGAGACAAACAGGGTTAAGTGACTTGCCCAGAGTCATGCAGCTAGTGTCTGAGGCCAGATTTGAACTCAGGTCTTTCTGACTCCAGGCCCAGCACTCTATCTATTGCACCACCTAGCTACCCTAATAACAATAATAATAATAATAATAAACAATAATAATAATAGCTTACATTTATATAGTGCTTTAAGGTTTACAAAACACTATATAAATGTTATCGCATTTGATCACAACAACTCGTGAGGCAGGTGCAATTATTAACCCCCTCTTGCAGACAAGGAAGCTGAGGTAGACAGAGGTTTAATTATTTGCCCAGGATCACATAACCATTAAGTATTGGACCAGGATTTGAACTTGGGTCTTTTAGATTACAAGTGTTGTGCTCTATGAGGACCATCTCCAGTTGTCCTGATCAATATCTTGGCACTGGACCCAGATAGTTCTGGAGAAGAAAGTGAGGCTGGTGACTTTGCACAGTCCTCCCTCACTTGAATTCAATTCACTTGCCAGTCATGGCATCATCTCCCTGACATCATGGTCCTCTTTGAGAATGAAGGGCAAACAACAGCAGCCACAGCAACCTATGCTCTGCCCTGGTTCCTTATGAAGAGGCGTTTCTTAAGAAGAGCACTTTCCTCACAATGACTCTGAGAATCAGTACAAATATCATTTTGTCCATTTTATACATGACGAAACTGAGCCATATAAAGGTTCAGTGACTTGAACATAGCTTTTAAATTAGGGGTCAGAGGTGGGATTCAAACCCAGGCAGATCTAGAACCAGGATCATGGTTTATCTATCTAGAACTGGAAGGGATCTTTAAGGTCATCCAGTCCAACCCTGTCATTTTATGGATGAAAAAATGGCAGCTCAGAGACTTGAAATGACTTATCCAAAGTCACAATAGCAATAAGTGGCAGAGTCAGGATTTGAACTCAGGTTCAATGACTCCAAGATCAGGGATATTTCCACTGTACCGTGTTCTTTGGGTTGCCAGGCTGCCATTCTTTCCATTACACCAAGTTGCTTCTTGTATAAGCTCCTGCCCAGAGATATAAAGATGAACGAGACACAGGCCCTGCTGTCAAGGTGCTTACAAGGGCTCCAGCAGCGCACTGCCCCTGCTCTTACCAAATCATCAGTGTGAGCATTTATGCCTTAGAAATCAGCAAATGCTACAAATCCAGGCTTGATGTATTGTTTTGTTCACTGTCTAGACTTAAGATGATATGAAAAAAATGTTAATAATGCAGCTTAAACTTAGAAGTGTGTCAAGGATACACCCCCTCCTACCCCCACCCCTAAGAGCCAGTTGTTTTCCCTTTACCAGTAAACCCCTGCATAGGAACTAACCTCTGGATCAATGAGGTGTCATTGAATTTGAAATCTCTTACTTGGAGCCAAATACAATTTTCTTTCTCCCTCCCTTCCTCCTTTAGGATGAAAGGCTTAAAAAGGAAACTTTTATGATAAATGAAAATGAGACTTGCATTAACTTGGGGGTAGGCTTTGTGTAGCACAGTTAGAAAGGGTGATGGGGGCGGGAAAGGAAATGGAACCACTAGCAGCACATCTGGGCAGCAGGGCAGAGGTGATGGCAATGTGTGTGAGGTCAAGCTATCAGTAGCCTAAAATGAAGTTAGCTTTGGAGAAAGGCTTGGATAGTAGAGCTGGAAGGTAGCAGGATGAGTTTTCCACATCTACTATATTTCATTTGGAGATGACTACTGCCACGAAGATGAGCTCAAACTAGGCTCTGGCTTACTAAAAAGTATAGACTTTGAGAAAGCTGTTTACACAGTGTGGCACCATGGTGAAAATACTGAGCAGTCCTATTAGGTATTTCGTGTCTTAATATTTTAAATATCAACCTCCCTGGGAAGTATAAGAGGAATTATGGGATACCGTATCATACTTTGTCAATATGATTTCGATCATTTCTTTTGTATGAAGGAAGCAGCTGTTTCATGTCTGATCTACATTGTATATTGGATTTTTTTTCGCTATTCTATTTTGGAGAGGCCCTAAACACAAGCCAAAGTTAAATTTTGTTTAAGAGATCATTCCCAAAGCTTTATTCTGAGTAATTAAATTAAAATACTTTAAGCTGCTTAGAGAAAGAAGCTTTGTCTCGAACTTAAATCTTTATCATGATTCAGTTATTGCTATAACTGAATTACATATATTATTACAATTACATATGTACATATGTGATTGTACATATGTAATCACAATATTACATATAATATATGCATACATATAAAACATATATGTAAATGTATGCATATATGTAAATATATACATATTGTTGAGGAACCTAAGAAGCTGTCAAATTTGGTAGTGTGACTGCAGATTGAGAAAACCCTAGGGGCCCAATATTTGCTCATTACTTCTTATTTCAATACAACAGTATTCTGCAATATGGTGAATTGTGTATTTGTGATCAGGCAACTGGTCTCAGGATTCTGGGGATATCATGAATATATATTTCCCACTTTTCTGGAGTAGGAAGATTACAAGTTTTTCATGCTATGAGCCAGTCACAGACATAAGACATAGACTACAGACCTGGAAGGGATCTTAAAACAGACATGACAGATGGAAGGGACCTTATTATTATATGTCGATTTTTTAAAATTGATCTTTCCATCAATAACTATAAATGTTCAAATAAATAAATGAAAATAAAAAAACAAGAGAAAACAAAAGAAAAATATTATAAATTACTATACATGTGCCCATAAACTTCTGTTATTTATAGACTTTAAAAAAAAAGTCAATGAAACATGCATATTAACTTTAACAAGGTTGTAGCATACCTATCCTGTTTCTATGACTCCTGAATTTAATTTCTGTGTTGTCTATCAGTGTTTTGCTGATATTGTTGTCTTTATTTAAGAAGTTATAGTCAGTGTGGATATCATTCTTTTGGTCCTGGCTTCATTCTGCATAACATCATATTAAATTTCTTACCATATTCCTTTATATGCTTCATATTCATTATTATGGCAAAAAATTCCATACCATTCATATACAATTTAATTTGTTTAGCCATTTTCCAATCATTGGACACAGTTTGTAACCAAATAATGTTTGCTAGGAATAGCAAATAATGTTACTAGGAATACTTTTACACACATAGGCCTTTTATTTTTCCTGTAAATAACCTCCTTAGGGGTATTGTCTAGTAATGGGATCATTGGGTCAAAATATATGAACATTTTTATGACTCTTATTGTATGATTCCCAACTGCTTTCTAAGAAGATTAAATGAATTTGTAGGTCTGCTAACAGTACATTAGTATACCTGTTTTTCCAAATCTGCACCGGCATTGAATTTTACTGTGTTTTACTTGTCCTTGATATGTAGAAAGTGGTATCTCAGAAGTGCTTTAGTTTCTCTCATTTTTAGGGGTTTGGGCATTTTTTTAGTTAATTTGTGTTTTGTTTTTCCTAGAAATTCCTACTTATATCATTTGACTTCTTGCCCAATAGGGAATGACTCTGTACTCTAATAAACATGTACCATTCCTTTTAGATTTGAGTGATTTTGTCAGTCATTTTTGGTGAAAATATTTTTTCTCAGTTTCTTTTTAAAATTTTGGTTATGTTGTCTTCTGCTGTACAAAAGACTTTAATTTTTATGTAATCAAAATAATTTATTTTGCCTCATGAGTTCTAATTGATAGCTATGACATAGTGGGTGCTTAAGAAATATTTATTGATAGTTTTTGGTAACTACTGCTCCTTAGATTCATTTTAGATCTATGCCTGAGGAATGAAAAATTATCTAAGGAAGAAACTCAGCCCTCAATGTGGAGTGTTTTCACTGAAGGAATAGGATCTATAATGCGGCCTGGGAACAACATACATTATCGTCTCCCGTGATTCCTGGCCATTCTGAGAACTGTCTGGGGAAAAGAAAAAGTCTTCTCTGAGATGAGGATATCTAAGGAGTCACCTGAACGGGGTGATAGTCTCCTGTGAAAAAGAACTTAGAACTTAGGACATAAAATGTTAGAATTGGAAGGGACCTGAGAACATGGAACGTCAGAGTCGGAAGGGGCCTTTTAACTCAGAAGATAGAACAGCAGAGTTAAAAGTACATAGACTGTTGTAGCTGGAAGGGACATAAAGACATAGACTGCTGTAGCCTTCCCTGATTTCTCTAGTTGGTAGTGACCTTCTGTCTCAGCCTTCACATAGCAATTTGTTTTATAACTTTCTAATGCACTTGTCATATAGCTTATATGCTTATAGCTATCTATGTTATCAATATATAATACCAGACTGCAAACTCCATGAGAGCAAGATCCTGTCTTACCTAAACATTGTATGTCCTCCCAGTGCCCGAAACAGTGCTTTGCAAAGATTAGGTATTGTTGTGTGTGTATAGTATATATGTAAATGGCATATATGTATATGTACACCTGCACACATACATATGTATATATGTGTATGTGTGTGCATATGTATGTATATATATATATGCATATACATGGGGCAGCTAGGGGCACAATGGATACAGTGCCAGGCCTGGAGTCAGGAAGACTCGTCTTCATAAGTTCAAATCCGGCTTTAGACACTAGCTATGTGACCCCGGCAAATCACTTTACCCTTTTTTCCTCAGTTTCCTCATCTGTAAAATGAGCTGGAGAAGAAAATGGCAAGTATCTCTGCCAAGGAAACCCAAATGGGGTCACAAAGAGCCATACGCGACTGAACAACAACATATGTGTATATTATATGTATACACATGTATATTATAGACACCATATATTATATGTACATGTGCATACACAATACACAGTATATCATATACACACACGTACACAACACACATGTCATATAAGCACATTACACAATGCGTATTATATATATGTTTATAACACCATGTATATTATGTGAACAATACATGTTACATACTCACATTACTATACACATGCATTTGTATATCATGTACACGTATATATTATATACATACATGTATGTTATATATACACCTATATACACATGATATATATATGTACACATATACACACGTGTATCTTATATATACACATACCCATGTGTGCATATGTATGTATTTTTAAGTAATTAGGTCATTCTTGGCTTTGCATAAAGATTGAAAGAATTTTGCTAATATGGTTGAGGTAGTTGTGGAGAGGATTCTTGTGTGAGATAGGTTAGAGTAAATGACCTTTAAGGCCACTCCCAGCACTGACCTTGATAAAGTATCAAAGACTACTGGAAGATGGTGTTCTGCGTTTGATGTGGGCGCTCTGAGTATCTGTCTCTATATTTGGGCTGGCTAACATTGTGCTAACAACTCAGTGTTTCATTGACAAAGTTTTGACAAGTCTTCAGGGTAACATACCTGGTGAATAATCCTTGTGGGCACAAGGCCGCTTGGAAAAAGTACAAGATGTTCTGACCTGGTTCCTCCCAATTCAATTATACCTAACCAACATTTTCAAAAGCCTCTATTATGTGAAAGACACTATGCTGCACACTGGAGACATGGACAAGAACAAAACAAGTCCTGCCCTCAAGGAGCTTACTTTCTACCAGGGAGTACAAACATGAACACAAGTAAATATAGGAGAAAACAACTGAATTAGGAGGAAGCACTAACACCTCGGGAGAGAAGGGCGGGGTTGAGGGAGAGCTTTGTGGAGGAGATAGTAGTGGAGCTGAGTCTTGGAGGAAGATAAGGATTCTGAGAGGCTTTTGGGGTGGGCTTAACATTAGCACCCTGTATTGGCTCAATATTGAGATTAAATGAGGCACTCACAAGTCCCTGAATAGTTACCGAGGTAGTTTACTTGCCCTAACTCAGCCTTTGCTGAGTTCAACAAGGATACTGTGGCTTTTCTGAACAGAGACTTCCACCCCTGCCCTTGTCTCCATATGGAAAACTGTCTGGTCAGGAAGGCAGTGACTTGAGTGGCCTTCAGAAATCCACCAAGTCAGAAAGGCCCAATTCCATGTAGGGTCCTGAGGTGACCAGGAAGCTGTGTCAAGGAGGCAGGAGCCAACCAAGTCTAGGACAGCTTTGTTGTCTTTTAGGAAAAAAACTAATCCCTATTGTGAAAAATTGGGGGGAGCTCTGGTTCTAGCCTAGAGGTGAGAAAAGGTGTTCTAGGCATGGGAGACAGCCTGTGCAATGCTCAGAAATGGGAGATGGGGTGCTGAGTTTGGGGAAGAGGAATCCATGACACAAAAGAAGATTAAGAACCTCTGATCTAGTCCAACCCCTACATTTTAAAGAGGGAGAAGTTCTTTGGAAACACAAGAGAAGTGTGGGGCAGCTAGGTGGAGCAGTGGATAGAGCACCGGCCTTGAAGTCAGGAGTACTTGAGTTCAAATCTGGCCTCAGACCAAACACTTGACACTTACTAGCTGTGTGACCTTGGGCAAGTCACTTAACCCCAATTGCCTAAAAAAAAAAAAAAGGAAACCCAAGAGAAGTTAAGTGACTTGCCCAAGACAACACAGTGGTAGGCCCAAGATTTGAACCCAGGTCCTGATTCTAACTTCACTGTTCTTTCCATTGTGACACAATCAGGTAATTTTAGCATGCCTTACTCAAGGGAACCTCTTCCCTTCTTAAATACTCATAAGCTACCTGTTTAGTAATCTTTTCTAGAGTTTTGTCAGTGATCTATATTAATGTCATGGTCTGTATTTTCTGGACTTCACTAGTACTCTAAATGCTTAATGAATGCTTGCTGGATTGACTGGACGAGAGCAGGGATCATGAGATCATGGATTTAGGGCTGCAAGAGACCTGAGAGGTCACCAAGTTCTACTCTTTTATATTACAGATGAAGAACTGGAGAAGGTCCAAGGTGCTATAAATGGTGTCAGGCCAGGATTCAAACCCAAGTTCTTTGACTATGAATCCAGGGTTCTTTCCCCTGTCTGACTGTCCCTGTATGATACTTGCTCACCTCCAGTCTTTTGATACGCCTTCCACTGGAGTACATGGGTGTTCAACGAGGACTGGCACCTCTGGTGTGAGAGCTGCTGAGGCCTTTTCAGGGCTGCTCATCCACCTTTGGTGTCCACATGGCACTCAAGTCTCATCTGTGGCTCCACCTGTAGCATGTGCAGCAGCCAGGCCCCGGTAAACTGCCTCTGCAGATGGGCTAAACCCAGGTTGAGGGCAACTGACCAGCCACAAACCCGTTGGTGAGTTGGGGGTTGTCTATCCCAAGCATGTGAAGACTTACCCCAGTGGATTTGTTCCAGTGGCCATGAAGGTGGCTGAAGCAGACACTGCGGAGTGCTTAGAGCTTGGTCAGACATTGAAGACACCAAGGTCATCCATTGCATCCCAGGCCATCGCCAGTCCTCTTGACTTTTGTCCTGCCACTTCAATGCGTTAGGTAGATCCTTCCTGACTCCAGGCTCATCCGTCTAACTTTCCATTTAATGGCTTCATTAAGCTATTAAAGCTTAAAAGTGCACTAAGACTTTTGGGACACCTCTATGTAAATATCTCTTCCATCAGAACATAAGGGATTCTTTCACTTCTGTCTTTGTACACCCAGCCCCTTGGGGCAGCTAAGTGGTGCAGTGGATAGAGCACTGGGCTTGGAATCAGGAAGACTCATCCTCATGAATTCAAATCCAGTCTCAGACACTTCTTAGCTGTGTGATCCTGGGCAAGTCACTTAACCCTGTTTGCCTCAGTTTCCTCATCTGTAAGATGAGGTGGAGAAGGAAATGTCAAACCACTGCAGCATCTTTGCCAAGAAAACCCCAAATGGAGTCACAAAGAGTTGGATATGACTAAAACAACTCAAAAACAACAGCCCAGCCCCTCACCCTGTGTCTGTTAGCAACCATGTAATAAATGTTTGTTGACTGACCAAAGCTAAAAGTGGAAGGCCACTTAGTGCAAGCCCTTCATTTTACATTTGAGGCAGCCAGGGCCCGGGGAAACTAACTGACTCACTCAAGCACCTGCAGGTGGTAAGTGTCACAGGTGGGGTTTGAACCCAGAACCAGGGCTTTTCCTACTCTGCCACAATAATGATCTTGTTAAAGACAGCACTCCTTCCTACTAATCAGTACCGATCACAATACATCCATCCCCTCTTGTCCTTGGACCTCCATAGAAGATCTACCTAACATATTGAGGGCTTTCCTCTTCTTCTTTTTATGATTTGAAGCAAGGAGGAATGGTTTTGAATCCCAGCTCTGCTATATATTAACCCATGTTAATCTCCTCTCTTCTCTTTCTGACCAGTTGCCTGGTCCCTCACTATTTCTGGCTTAAGAACTCTCAAATCTACTGCTGCTCCCTAGTGCCTCAGTTTCACCATCTGTAAAACGAGGTGGTTAAAATGACATGGTGTCTGCTTTGAAGCTTCCACAGACGTCCCCTCCCCCCCCCTTTTTTTTGGTCTCTTTCTCTAACTGATCTGTCTCCTGCCCAGACACCTGTGTTCTTTGATCTTTGATTGTTTGCTGAGACCCAGACTCATTCTATCTTTCCTAGAGGAGCCATAGGGGCAGCTCTTGTTTACTCATTAGCAATTAACTGCTAGGACCCTGTCATAATTACACATCACACAAGCAGAACTTGCAATGTGGTTGGGGGGTGGGGAGGTAGTTACCACACCCTCTACCCCCAGGCTCCAGAAAATCACAGTGGTTCCCCACAGAAGCAAGATGAAAACAAACCCACAACCTGAACTTCACCCATGATAAATCTCCAGAGATTGGGAAATGTGGGGGATTACCCAGAGTCTCTCTCTGACTCTCCTCTGACCCAATCTGGATAAAACATAACGAACATAAGTTGTTGGTGTCCCCGAGCAAGACTTCTGATCTCTCTTGCTTCCCCTGGACAGGGGCTCAAAGACAAGGCTTTATATCCAGACACACACAACCCAGGGTACTGAAAATGCTTGTTTCTAGCAACTGAGTCTTTCTGTGAGAATCATGGAGAATGGAAGGAGTTGTTGTCTGTCCAAAGAGGACCAATGACATCACAGGGTGATGTTTTGACTTGTGGCTGAATTGAAGTGAGGCAGCGTTGTGCAAAGTCCTCGGCCTCACTCCCTCTAAACAGCATTAGCAGCTGTGAGGATGAGGAAAAGGCTGCATATAGAAGGTGGTGCATGGGCTGAGTTTGTTAGCCAGTAAGACTGGATCACAGAGAGCATGGAGGGGGCTAATGTGTAAGAAGCCTGGACCAGGAGGAAGAGGCCAAGGCATAGAATGGATAAAAGACAGGTCCCTCAGGGATTGAGGTAGGTGGACCTGGGCTGGGTGATGTGACCCCACGAAGATATTTTAGGAACTGTTTTGAGACTGCTGGTAGCTCCCTAGAGAGAGAGCTACCATTTTCTCTACGGAAGAATATTTTTCCCTGTAAGCCACAGTTTCTTAGAGATTCCACCATCATGTGAGAGTTCTTTGTTCCTCTAGGGAGGTTGGGGAGGGGTTCAGTTGCCCCCTTTAGGCAAGCAAGGTGTGAGGGGCATGTCTGTATTTGAGTCTCCTTGTGAGAAGAGCATCCGTGGTCACTAGTCCTGTATGTCAAGGGCCATAGTATCAGTGTCTCATGACCTCCTCCATTAGTGTCAAAGCCCAATCTAACGTGTGCCTCCTATCTTCAAATTGTTGATAAAGAAGATCACTTTAGTCTGACCAGAATGGAACATCCCATATGTATTGAGAGCTTATTCATGCTGCCCCCAGGTACACAAGGGTATTTTCTTGTCCTTCCCATTCACCCAGACTGGGAGTAGAACAATGGATTACTGAGGTTCAGGGCCATTAGTGGCAGACTAGGGTGATGACCTAAAACTGGTGTTCCTACTAAACTGCCAAATGACAAATCACTGCTTGTACCTCCTGTAGTGGACAGAGTTTAATTACAGCTCTCCCCTCCCCCCCCCAACTCACCCTTCTTAGGGACCAGAAGCCTTTGTTGTACAAAGTGCAGGGAAATGCTTCTCAGGTAAGCAATACGAAGTCCAGGGACTCTTGTTTCTTCACTGGCATATTCTATTGGCAATATCAGTGCCCTGTAGGTCTTAGCAGACCACACACCCATATTACCATAACCAGGGAGGCAAAGTAGTTTGACTTGTGAGTCAGGAAGAAAGCCAAGTGTGCTGCTGGTGTCTTCCATTGTGAAGCTTCTCAAGGCTGCTTATAAAAGCAGAGCCAGTCCAGGATTCTGGGCTGGCATTTAGGCTTGCCTACCCTTCTAATGGGGACTAGGCATCTAAAGGTTTTGAAATCAGGGAAAACAACAAAGCCAGGTGACACCTCTTTGTGACTGAACAAGTACAGCTCCAGTGGCTTCCCCTGCAGGTGTCTGTATTTTGTTTCTCTCTCTTACTGATATTCCTGGGGAGTCATGCCTGGAGCCACACTATAAATTTCTGGAGCTCTTATGCACAGCAAACTTTAAAGGGCTTGTCACAAGGTGCCTTATATAGTTGGCAACACCTGCCGAACCTTTGTCTCCTTTTTTCAAGTGTGTCAGAGTCAGTCAGGGGACACTGATACTATGGCCCGTGATGGACGTGACCAGTGACCATGGATACTATTCTCACAAAGGAAACTTGTATACTGATGTGCCACCTTCCCACCCTTCTTGCCTAGTGGAGATATCTGAGCCCCTTCCTGTACCCTTCCGTCCAAGAGGAACAAAGAACACTCACGTGATGGTGTAATCCCCAAGAAATTCTGGCTATGTGGAAGGAAGCTGCCTCTATATCTCATATCTTCATCAGTCTCAAATTCAATCACAGAATCTTAGAGTTAGGAAGAAACACCAAAGTTATCGAATCCAATATATACCTTAATAAGAACCCTTTCTATTGCATCCCTGATAAGGAGCTATCCAACCTTTGCTCAAAGCCTTCCAGTGATGGGGTTCTCCTTACCTCCAGAAGTAGCTCAATTCACTTGTGGGTAGCCCTAATTGTAGGGAATTTTTCTTTATACTGATCTGAAAATGTAGTATCCCAAACAGAAAGTGATTCTGTAGATGTGGCTAACCAAGGCAGTCTACTGCAGTGACTGTCACTTCCCTTATTCTGAATAATCTGCCTTTCTGGTTGGAGTGCAAGAAAAACAAGGTGGTACACTGGATAGAGAGTCCAAGTTCAGGGTCAGTGAGACCAAAGTGAAGTCCTGTGTCTAGGACATTTTGGCTGGATAAAGATGGACAAAACATTTAACCTCTTTGCCTCAGAAACTCTCTACTACTATAAAATGCAGGACAGTGGCAAGGATGATCTGTAGAAGTATTTTCTCTTTGGGAGTTTCCTATTCCAGTGAAATCATAGATCTGGTTAAAAAAAAAAAAGAAAGAGCTCTAAAAGGCTTTTGGGGGCTTTTCTTGTTGGCTGTATTGTGCTTTTGCCTCAACAAGCATGAACTCTTTTTTCCCCCCAGATAAATAGCTATTCATGTCTCCTATTTTTATTTTTTTAAATTTTATTACTTATTTTTATTTATTACATGAAGTTGATTTTAAAAACCCAACTGTAGGATTTCAGGTATATCCCAATGAAATTTCATTAGAAATTAACTTTCTGATTCTAATTTCTAATTGGTCGATTATTCTAGTTCATAGAGATCTTTTTGGATCCTGACTGCCATCTAACAGGTTACCTAAGCCAGAGGTGTCAAACACACTGCCCAGGCTGCATGCAGACCTCAGTTCTCCTGAGTGTGGCCTGAACCAGTTTAAAATGTAGTTGGGAAAATTTTTTTTAACAAAATCAATAAAAATACAATAAACTATAGCTAGTAAACTAAGTCAACATGTAGGCCACAGAGATCCTTATATATCATTTAGTGGCCCCCATCTCTTTTTGAGTTTGACATCACTGACCTAGACCTCCTAACTTTATGTCATCTGAAAAATCTGATAAATATGCCATCAATCCTTCATTAAAGTTACTGATGAAAATATTAAAAAGCACAGGTCCAAGTATGGTCCCTTGGACATTCTACAAGATATCTCCAAGTTGATAGGGAGCCATCAATTACTTTCAGCATTGAATTATTCAACCACCTCTGAATTCTATGATTTTAATGACAGCTGTACCCCCATCTTTTTGGATTTTCCAAAAGAATAGAATGAGGGCCTTCTCAAGTGTTTTGCCAGTATCCAGGTAAACTTTATCTATAGCACTTCCTTAATCTACCAGTCTAGGAGCCCTGGCCAAAAAAAAAAAATTGTTTAATAAATGCTTATTAACTTAACTATTCTTGTTGAAGTTGTGCTGGTTCTTTGTGAACATGGCTTTCTTTTCAAGATTTTCATTAACCATCCCTTTAGCAATATGGTCTATAACTTGACAGGGACTTTTAAAAATTATTTATTTATTTTTAGTTTTCAACATTCACTTCCATGGGATTTTGAGTTCCAAATTTTCTCCCCGTCTCTCTCCTCCCCCCACCTCAAGACGGCATGCAGTCTGATATAGACTCTACATATACATTTATATTGAACCTATTTTCACATTAGTCATGTTGTAAAGAAGAATTAGAACCAATAGGAGAAACCACGAGAAAGAAGAAACAAACAAATGAGCAAAAAAGAGAAATCAAATAATGTGCTTTAATCTGCATTCAGACTCCACAGTTCTTTTTCTGGTTGTGGACAGCATTTTCCATCATGAGGCCTTTGGAGTTGTCTTGGATCCCTGCATTGCTGAAAGATGAAAGACTTTTTTAAAAGTTGGGAAAACATTGTCACCTTTCCAGGCCTAGTGTATCTTTCCTATTCTCCATTCAATGATCAACAGCTTCTTGACATTCATGCCTGCCATATTTTTTAGGGCCCTACATATGTAGTTTGCCTGAATTTTGAGACTTGACCTCATCAAGGGCAGCTAAGCGCTTTTACTGTTATTTACTTACATTTGTTGTTTTATGTCCTTATTCCCTTTTGGATCAGTTGTTCCCAGGACCAGTATCACTCACCTTTGCAGAGGCAAATTGAGTTGAATATTTCTGCCTTTTTATTGCCGTCTGTTACCATGAGATCCATACTGAGTAGATGTAGTCATCCTAAGCTGTTCTTCATCTTTTTTTTCTTTTCAATATAGCTTTTTAAAAACAAAACAAAATGACCCTTTTTTGTTGCCATTATTTTTTTTCATCAGCATCTGCTCATTTTGAGCTTTAGATTTCCCAACACTGTTTTTATGGATAGGGTCACAGATGCATACTCGCTTTTGTATTATTTACCTTTGCTTCTATCTTCTGTGCATCTTTTAAAAATCCAAGCTGGTAAACGAATTTCTGGGAACATTTTCATCAAGTTCTTTGGACAGCTCTCTCTTTGCCTCCTCACTGAAATTATTTCTGTTTTGTTGTCGTTGTTGTTGTTGTTGTTGTTTTTGCGGGGGTCGGGGAAGGGGAGGTGTTGGTCTTCAGGGTTGCCATCCCTTTTGGGCAGAACTTTCTCTATAGAATTTCAGGTCGGCGGTCCCCTTACTGCTCTCCCAAAATCTGGGATAGACATTGGCATGATAGTAGGCTAGTTTCAAAATCATTTAGTGATGGTGTAGACAGGGGAGGTTTCATGGAGAAAGTGGGACTTTAGAAACTAACCACATTGTAATGACAACAACAATGAGAATCACTCCCATTTCCATAACATTTTAGGGTTTACAAGGTGCTTTCCTCACTGTAATCCTGTGAAGGAGGTAGAACAAGTATCGTTATCGTCCTTTTTCAGATGAGGAATCTGAAAAGTGTCAGAACCTAGATTTGAATTCTTCACTCTCTTTTTGTAGCTACTTCTGTGTAAACACTTCAGGCATCCAGCATTTTTGAGGGTTTTCTTTCACCCCCTGAAACCTATCCTCAGCAGTAACAAAAACAATAAAACACTTTGTATATCAGTCTTTTTAATCTTAGTGAAACTGAATTTAAGTCCCTGTGTGGTCTTTTCCCAGTTCACTCCCACTTTCAGACTTAGTTTTCATCGCAAATGAGAATAAAAGATGTTTGTCCCATGAAAGGAATTTCAAACATTGGCAAAGATTCATTTCGATGCCCTTTCTCACATAATTCCTTTTGCCTGGAGTGTCCCCCTCCCCCTCTTCACCTATTGTATTCTTATCCGTCCCTTAAAACCTGACACAGATGTTACCTCCTTGGGAAACTTTCTCTGATCCCCCTGACAGAACCTTTGAACCTTCCATACCACTTTACACGTCTCTGATGCATTTATCATGTACAGTTTGGTGGTGCAATGGACAGAGTGCTAGACTTGGTGCCATGCAGAACTGAGTTCAAACTCTTCCTTAGATACTTATTAGTGGTTTGCTTCTGTCACTTAGCATTGATCAGCCTCAGTTTTCTCAACTGTGAAATGGGAATAATAATAATAGCTTTCAATTCCCAGTCTATCAACAGGTCGGTTGATAGGTCAGACCTTCCAGGTCAATTAATAAATATTTATTACGCCCAACTACATTGTCGTGAGGACCAAATGATGTAACATTTGTAAAACACTCTGCAAACCTTAATATGCTATATAAATCTCAGTTATTATTATTATTTTATGCCCTTTAGTTATCTGTGTTTGTGTCAACTTCTGTAACATTTGTAAATCTGAAAACCTTATGTCAGTTATTATTATTATTATTATTATTATTATTATTATTATTATGCCTTATAGTCACCTGTGTGTGTGTCAGCCTCTGTAATATTTGTAAAGCACTCTGCAAACCTCAATATGCTATATAAATGTCAGTTATTATTATTATTTTTATGCCTTATAGTTATCTGTGTTTGTGTCAGCCTCCTTCTAGAATGCAAGCTCCAAGGTGGCAGGACCATTTCTTAGCAGTGAGAAGAGTCTAAATCTGGAGGCTGAAGATTTGGGTTGACATTTTAGTTTATTGGCAGTTCGACCTCAGGCTTCTCTCCTAAGCCTCAGTTTCTTCATCTCCAACCAAGGCAATTAATATCTAAGGCCCCTTTTAGCTCAAAGGCATTCTAGCCCCCTATGATCTAAATTCTAGAGCTCCCTGGAAGCTCAGCAGGTATGGTAATAAAGGTTTATTGAATATTGGATGAACATGTGGGGAGCAGGAGTGGGTTTCAGGCGCCCTTGAAATCACATCTGAACATGCAAAGCCAGCTCTGAAAGTGGGGAGGAAGCCCATCCCACGTGACCATCCTGGGTCTCCCCCGGAGTCAGGCACCTACTGCCAGTGAAGAGACTTGATTACCTGTCAGTCACGGGGGCGGGAGGGGCTGGAGAAGGGATGAAGAAGAAGACTGCTGCTGCTCAGTCCAGTTTCTCAAATCCTTCCAGAGGCACCATGAAAACAGTAATAACCAGGAGCTGTACAAGAGTGTCCTCAGCATGTATTCCCCCTGGAGCAGTGTAATTGGAAGACTGTAACATATGGTTGGCGAGCCTGGTCCCAGCCATCCTCGGCAAGGAGAATAACCCCCTGAGGCTAGCTGCTATAGACTGAATTCACACTTGCACTTTTCTTTTTTTATGCTGGAAGCTTTGCATAAAGCAGACAATAGTGCTAGGAGAAAGTTTCCCAGGAGGGAGAGAAGACTTCAGGGTTGAGACCAAGAATTTGGAGGAGGTTGAGGAAAAACAGGAGAAAGGGAGCTGGCAGGCTTAGATATATAAAGCATGCCTGCCCCTCCCCACCCCATCTTGGGTGAGAAACACGATAACACAATTCATTCAAAGGATCACTAGAAAACCTGAGTTTGCATCCTGACTCTGCTATTTACTATGTCAAGCTAGTGTCCTCTCATCACCTTATGTTTATTTTGTTTATACTTAGACAGTAACAGGGGTATTTAACAGCTCACTCTTGGGGGGATAAAAGGTTCACACTATGCACTTTTAAGTTTAATTTGCATTATTGCCATTTTCTCCATCACTTTCTTAAGTCTAGACAATTAACAAAACAACAAATCAAGACTCCATTTGTTGGTTTGCTGATTTTGAAGTTGTAAATGCCCACACTGGAAAAAAGGGGAGAAAAAAAAGACCAATTGGAAATTTAACAATGTGCTCTCAAAAGCAGGCTGGAGCTGGCTCCAGCACATCCTTCTGTGTATATATATTGTCTCCCTGGATAGAACACAGGCTCCATGAGGGCTTTGAATGTCCTGTTTTTTTCTTGGCATCTCTGCAATTTACTAGCCTTGACACCATGGACAAGTCACTTCTTAGTGCTTCAGTGTCTAATTTTCTTAAATTGAGATTATAATACCTGCGACACATTCCTCCCAGGATTATTGTCAGGATCAAATGAAATGTTTGTAATGTGATTTTTGGACCTTTAAGTACTATGTCAATGTCAGTTATTATTATTATTATTGTTAATAGCTAGCATTTATATAATACTTTAAGGTTTGCAAATACAAATGTTATATTTTATATAAATACATATATTTTAAACACATATCTATAAATATCATCTTTTAAATATTATATTCCTATATATTTATATCTTTATAAATATTATTTTGCCATTTTGCAGATGAGGAAATGGAGATAGATAGAGGTTAGGGGACTTTCCCAGCGCCACACAGCTAGTAAAAGTCTGAGTTTAGATTTTAACTCAGGTTTTTTTTTTTAACTCCACAGCCAGGGGTCTAGCTATTTCTGGCATCATACAATCACTGATTTAAGTCTGGAAGGATCTTAGAGCTACTCCAGTCCAAATCTTCATTTTACAATTGAGGAAATCTAGAGATTAAGTGACTTGCCTGGGATCACACAAGTAGTTAATGAGAGAGTCAGAACCTGAATCCAATTCCTCTGACTCCAAATCCAAGGCTTTTTCTATTACATCTGGTAGCTCCCTTCATTCTCCTCTTCCCTCACCTTTGAGCCCTTAGTAATCTCTCCCTCCCGTAAAACCTTTTCTGAGCATCTGTTGTCTAAATCACTTAAGATTATATAGGACTATTACGGACTGATTAAATCTTTTTTTTATAAGTCTGCTATCTCGTAAGAGTTTCTTTCTTTCCTTTAAATTTTTTTTTTAAAAATTTTAGGCAATTGGGGTTAAGTGACTTGCCCAGGGTCACACAGCTAGTAAATGTCTGAAGCTGAATTTGAACTCAGGTCCTCCTGACTCCAAAGCCAGTACACTATCCACGTTGCCACCTAGCTGCCCCTCCTGAGAATTCTAATGATCTGTACTGCCCTGGTCTTATTTCAGGACAGAAGCAGATTGCTCTTTATGGAAGGACAGAGACAAGCATTTATTAAGCACCTCCTGTATGCCAGGTGCCGTGCTTAAGTGCTTTATGAGTATGATCTCATTAGACCCTCACAACAATCCTATGAGGTAGGTGCTTTTATTATCCTCATTTTACATTTGAGGAAACTGAGGCTGACTAGCCCAAGGTCACACAGCTAGGAAGTATCTGAGGCTAGATTTGGTGTCAGGTCTTCCTTATTTTAGGTCCAGTGTTCTATCCTCTGCGCCACATAGCTGCCTATTATAATAATAGTTAGAGAGGTTCCAAGTCCAAGGCTCTTTTTACTGTACCGCATGGCTCTGTGTGTGTGTGTGTGTGTGTGTGTGTGTATGTATGCGTGTATGTATGTGTGTGTGTGTGTGTGTGTGTGTGTTGGTCCCGCTTACATCGTTAGACTAAGCTTCTTGAGAGCAAGGATCATAGAATTTAGAGTTGGAAGGAACTTTACCAATCATCTAGTCAAGGCAAACCTTCGTTTTACAGAGGATAAACTTTAAATATAAAGAGTGGGGTGATTTGGCCAAGGCCAACAGCTATAAAAGCCAGTACCAGGACCAGAACCCAGCTTTCTTTTTTCCCAATGCAGTGTTTTCTGAAGGAGCTCTGAGCTAGGAGTCCACTCCCCTCCCAAGAATCCTCTCTAGCAATCATTGCCTCGTAGATTCCATAGCCATGCCCAAGGAATGCCAGGATCTCTGAGTAACAGGGGACACACAGATTAGGTCTCGGCCCGTGCTTTTGTAGGTTCCCTGTTGGTGGCTGACAGGAGTGGTACTCTTCTCCCACCACAGCCCTCCACCCTTCCCTGAGTGTATCTGAGCAGTGATGGAAGGAGGATCTGTGGAAGGGATTCACAGTCTTCAGGCGTGCCATCTGGGGCTCCTCTCCTCTTTGTGTCCAAGAAAGGGGCAAATACTTCTCCTATATCAAATACGAGAGCGTTAACAAGATCTCTGTCTGCAAAGGAAGCAGTGTGGGGGGAGTGGAAAGAGGTGATTCTGCAGTCAGAGGACATACAAATTCCAGCTCGGTGACTTATTATCTGTATGACCTTGGGCAATCACTTTATCTCTCTGGGCCTCAGTTCCTTAATCTGTCAAATGAGGGTGCTGGACTCAATGATCACGAAGGTCCCCTCTGGCTCTGGAGCCTCTGATAGCCGGGTTGCCACGATGGCTTTTGGCCTTCTCTTTCATCTCTCTGATCATGGGGCCTTTGCACACACGCCTTGGACCATGCACTGGAATCAAAGGAGTCAAGGGACAAGTTGGAACGGACATACTTTTCATATCAGTGGTGTTTGCAGTTGTGTTGGGGCTACTGAAATCCTCCAGACACACTATTAGAATGGACACTGACTCAATTAATTACTGTTTGTCTAATGCTTCCTACCAATCCATCAAATACAAAAGCGATATAGTGCCTGCCCTCAAACAGCTTACTGGGGAATATGGCATGCTCACAGATAAGTAAAGATTATATTTTTAAAAACACACACACAGTGATAGGGTGGGGGACTTTAACAATTGGGGGGACCAGGAAAAGTTTCTTGAAGGAGGCGGCACTTGAGATAAGCCTTGATGGGAGTTTAGAGCATCTCTGCCAAGACATGGAAATGGAATGTCCTATATAAGGAACAGAAAGCAGGCTAGTTTGGTTGGAGCATAGAGGGTATAATCAGCCTGGAAAACAGGCTGGATGTAGATAATGAAAGACTTTAAATAATGAAGGAGTTTGTATTTTCACCCCTAATGTACAAGGTGCTTTATTTCACAACAACAACAACAACAACAATAGATAGCAAGAGCAAAGATGTGAATGTTCTTAGCTGGTCCTCTTTCCTTCTGCTTAAATCCATCTCTTCCTTGATTACAGAAAGCAACTAAGACTGTCCTCTGACATACCCAGTGGCGTAGTGGTAACCATGAGTTCTCAAAGTCCATGTGAGTGAAATTCGTTCTACCAAACTCTCAACTCTTTGAGTTGAGTTGAGGAGCAACACGGTCACACCCGTGCTTTAGAAATATCACTTTGGTGTCTGTGTGGAGAATACATTGGAGACAGGAACATGAAGGTAGGAAAGAGCAGTTAAGAAGTTATGGCAATAGACCAGATGAGATGTGACAAGGGCCTGGACTCTGGTGGCTGTGGCCGTAATCTAAACTCAGTTTTCCCCAGGCCACCCAAGCAGGCAAGGAATTTACATTTTAAAAATTACGTTGGATTGAAACTAAAACAATCAGCAAAACACTAGATAAAACCTCTACACACTAACGTTGGAGATGAGTGGGAGGATTAGTCTTTGCAAGGATAAGAGCTGACTATTTCAACACTGGAGACTGATACAAAGAAGGAGAGAATATGTAAATATGGAAGATGTTGAAGTGTGGGGTAGGGAAGATAAGGGAGTTTTCAACAGATGGAAATGAAATCATTTCTTGAGAAAGAGGGGATTGGCTGGCTGAATCATGAAGTTGGAGGGGAGAGAAGGTTTGGAATACTTCAGGGGAAAGAGTGATAGAATCGATAAAAAGATGAATAAAAGGATTGCCACGCAAGAGTGAGTGCCCAGTATGAATAAAGTACGTTTGTCATGGACCCATTTACTCTATAGTGTTTTTGTAGGTAAAGCACTTTGTGAATTTGATAAGAGTTATTATAATCATTGTAATTATTCCTTAACAATATGCAAACTTCTGAAGACCTTGGATCCAATCTGTGAAAGTAGAGTGGCAGATTTCGGGTGGAGAATTGATTCTATTGGCAAACTAAAGTCCAAAATTCTTAGATGACGGGGTTCCTCCAGCAAAGTGCAATCAATGAGACAAATGATAACAGTGTGTTCCTCTATTTCTATCATCCCAACTACTCCATTCCGGAAGGGGGTTGCAGGAAGCTCTGCATTTGACTCATATGTGAGATCAAAAGATGCGAGGATTCTGAACTGGTCATATCCCTAGAGAAAAGAAGGAGTTTGAGTGTGGGGAAGGGGTATGAGCAATCATTCCTCTGCTGTTTATTTTAGTCACGATCCATTTTTTGAGCACAGAAGCTCAATTAAGGTAGCTTACTAAAGCATGGAAGGTTCCTGATCTTCATCAGGGCAGAAATCTCCCACACTGATGGGATCAGAGAATCTTTTAAAATAATGAAGAAGAAATCAACCTTATATTTAGCAGCCCTGAAACACCCCAGGATGGTACTTTAAAACCAACCTCCTGTTCCCTTTTCTCCTCATTCCCTTCTTTTATAAGACCACAAAAATCTGCCACACTGCATCAGCCCCATGGTCCATCCATCGCCCATCTTGTTTCTTATAGTGACACTAAAGAGCATACTATGTGAGAATGTTTCTTAATTTTAAAAGTAAGGGATGTGCCCCAAACATTTGAGATTCTGCAATAGGAAGGCACTCTCCTTCTCCAAGCCTTCGGTCAGGCTGTTCCTTCTCCCTCTTCTCCTGTTGGATTCTTACCCATCCTTCAGAATCCTGATCAATTAAATGCTGCTTCCTCCTCACATGGGCTTCCTTGATATCACAACCTTTTTGCTCTGACTTCATGAAGCAATTTGTTGTCTAACGCACCAAATTGTATGATGCTAATATTGCATGTTATATGGCAGTACATGTATGTAGCTTAATAAATATGTCATGGAGATGTATATATATGTATGTGTATATGCACACATATTGAGAGAGAGAAAAAGAGACATAAGAGAGACAGAGACAGAGACACAGAAGAAGGGAGAGACAGAGAGAGAGGGAATATACTGAGAAGCACCGATGGTGAAAACAAGACTTGGAGTTAAAAAGACCTGGGTTCAAGTCCAGCCTGTGACCCATACAGGCTCTGAGACCCTCTGAAAAATTATTTCCCTTGTTTATTTCTCAGTGCCCCACACAGCTTTAATGCTGTAAATACCTAGTTCTTTCATAGTGATGAAATCACAGGTGCAGCTTAAAAACAAATATTCAGTTAAACGTCTTCATGTCATATTCCTTTGCTAGGCTATAAATTCCACATGGGAAGGAACTATCTCCTACTTAAACTTTGTATTCCCTCTCCCTTCTCCCCACACTCTACCTCACCATAGGGCTAGTACAGAGCTCTGTACATAGTAGGCTACTAACAAATGACCATTGAATGAATAATTAACTCATTATAGCTTAGTCAAATGTGTGTGGCAGGGTGATCAGAGGGCAGCTAGGTGGTGCAGTGGATAGTGTCAGGCCTATAGTCAGGAAGACTTCCAATCTGGCCTCAGACACTTTCTATTTGTGTGACCCTGGGCTAGTCACTTAACCCTGTTTGCCTCAATTTCCCCAACTGTAAAACGAGCTGGAGGAAATGGCAAACCACTCTAGTGTCTCTGCCAAGAAAAGCCCAAATGGGATCTTGAAGAGCTGGACATGACTGAACAGGGCAATCAGGGTCATCCAGGGTATATGTAAGTTAGAGTGTGTGGCATATTATCTCCCCCTCTCTCAATTTCAAACTCCTAGAAACAAAACGTTCAGAATCTTCTGAGTATGATATTGTAAACAAGCTTAAGTTAGCTTGAGAGTTTTTAGCTCCCGAGGCCAGGCACCTATATTCCTAGACCATATGTCTCTAGCTCACAACTCATTTGTGATGAATCTTCCCCTGTAGAAATGAATAATTACCATGCTTACTACTAATAATTATCATGTATATGGGGCTTTTCATCTTTAAAGCATTGGACCAACAGTGACAGATTACTCAGAGCCAAATGGGATAACTGGAGTAGGAGAATCTATCCCAAGGCCTGGGGAAAGTTCTCTCTGTCTCTCCTACTTGGTTAATAGTGGTCTGAACATCTGGAACACTGAAGCTGCTCATAATGAGGTCCCCTGGCCTAAGTTTTAAACCTTTTTTGGCCTGAGAAAGCCTAGCTAAAGCTTAAGTGGGTAGGAATTACGAAGGGAGAGATTTAAGATTTATGTCCTTTCCAGAAGCAGAAGAGGCTGCCTGGAGAGGTAGGGGGTCCCTCTCACATGAAGTCTTCAAGCAAGGGCCAGATGGTCACTTGTCTGGTATAGCATAGGGAGATTCTTGTTCAGGTATGGGTTGGACTAGATGGCCCCTGAGAAATCTTCTAACTTAGAGATTCTGTGGTTCTGTATTTCTTTTGTGAGGTGTCTCATCTATAAGGCAATTTACTAGATCTGGCCATGGGAAAGTCTTATAGGGAGTCAGTGGGAGAAAGCTCTAACAAGGGCCTATAGAATAAATCTTGGAAATGCTTTTGAAGTTGAAGTGGAAAGTCTAGATCAGTGATTCACAAAGTGTGATCGAGGGGCTCCTGAAGATTCCTGAGATCCTTTCAGGTGTCTGTGAGGTTAAATTATTTTCATAATGGTACTAATATATTTATAATACAGCAAATATGGAAAGACATAACCCCCATGAACAAAAACTCTTCGAGTCCTCAGTTTTTAATAGTATATAGGGGTCCTGAGACCAAAAAATTTGAGAAGTTCTGGTCTAGATGCACTTTAGTTTTTATTCTCACAGTTGTTTAGGAAAGTGTATCTGTGTTTCTCCTCTGTGGTGGAGTGGGTCATGGCATGATCAGTTTGGCATCTTTTTAGCTTTCTTAATGACGAATTAGTTGGTGGGAAGTTTGTCAGCAATAAAATAGGGTAGAATTGTCTGCATAACTTCAGCCCTTTACAGGTCAATGGTGGCAGGGATGGATGTGAGAATTGGGGTAAGGAGGAGGATGATTCAACCTGGATAATTCAACCATATTTCAAGAGCTATCAAATGTTACATCTGGACAATATTTAGATTTGTTTTGCTATCAGTATAACATGACTTGTCTTCAAACGATTAGGGATATACACCCCTAGGAGGAAAAGAGAAAGTTGGACCTAATTCTTCTTTAGCCTTTTTTTCTTTTTTTTTAGGCAATTGGGGTTAAGTGACTTGCCCAGGGTCACACAGCTAGTAATGTCAAGTGTTTGGTCTCAGGCTAGATTTGAACTCAGGTCCTCCTGATTTCAGAGCCAGTGCCCTATCCACTATGCCACCTAGCTGCCCCATAATTCTTCTTTTGGTAATAAGCTCAGAAGACTGACTTTTGTCTTGTCTGTGGACTTTGATGACTCTGGAGGAGAAAGTGAGGCTGATGACTTTGCACAGCTCTGCCTCACTTAAATCTAATTCATACACAAGTCAAGACATTACCCTTGTAATACCATTGGTCCTCTTTGAGGATGTGATGAAGAGGAAGAATCGGGGGCCAAACCAGTTCTACACATGATGCCTTCTTTCTTGGGATGTTACTCATCATTGGAGCACTGAGAATCCTCCAGAATATTGCATCAAAAGTGGAAGCTGAATCTAAACTTTTCTGACTCCAAAGCCAGCTCTCTACCACATGGCATCTCAACAAAAAGAAATTTATTTAAGTACCATTTAAATATCAATGTATTTACTAGGAGAATATGTAAAGTCTAATGTTGTTGTTCAGTTGCTCAGTCATGGCCAGCTCTTCATGATCTCATGGATCATAGCATGTCAGGCCCTTCTATCCTCTGCTGTGTCCCAAAGTCTGTCCAAGCTCATATCCATTGATTCTGTGATACTATCTATCCATCTCATCCTCTGTCATCCCCTTTTCCTTTGGCCTTCGATTTTTCCCAACATCACGGTCTTCTCTGGTGAGTCCTGTCTTCTCATCATGTGGCCAAAGCATCAAAGCTTCTACTTCAGGATTTGACCTTCCAGTGAATAGTCTGGATACAAAGTCTAATTTGTTTTTATTGAGTCATTTCAGTTTTGTCTGACTCTTCGCTACCTCATTTGGGGTTTTCTTGGTAAAGATACTAGAGTCGATTGCCATTTCCTTCTCTGGGTCATTTGCCAGATGAAGATACTGAGGCAAACAGGGTTAAGTGACTTGCCTCAGATTACACAGCTAGTAAGGGTCTGAGGCCAGATTTGAACTCAGGAAGATGAGCCTTCCTGACTCTAGGCCTGGCAACTCTATCCACTGGGCCACCTATCTGCCCTGTAAGGTCTAATAATTAGCCTTAAAAAAAATCACCTTTATAAGAACAGATTTCAGGGTACAATGTGACTAGAGAATAGTTCATGTAAAAAACACCAGGGACTTTAATCTACGTCAAGCTCAATATGAGTCAACATAGGGACATGACAGATGAAAAAGCTGACTTGATCTTAGGCTACATTGAGAGGCATGGAGTCCAGGGCCAGGGAGGTGAAAGATGGTCCCACCGTGCTCTGCCCTGGTCAAACCAAATCTGGTATATTATGTTCACTTCTGGGTCCTACATTTTAGGAAATTTTTACTTAGGGAATTATTAGTAGATTTTAAGCTCTTTGACGGCAAGGACTGTCTTTTGCCTTTTTTTGTGTTCTCAACCCTTAGCACAGTGCCTCACGTATAGTAGGTGCTTAATAAATTTTTTTGATTGACTATCTGGAGCATGTTTAAAAGAAGGTAACCAATAAGGAGCTGGAGACTATGTCAGAGGAGAATAGACTAAAAGACATTATTTTTATCCTTGAAAAGAGAAGACTTTTGGGGTGGTCACAATAGCTTTCTTCAAATATTTGAATGAGTCATATGGGCTGAGGGATGCGGTTAGTTCTGCTTGGGATCAGAGGACATATCTAGAAGTAATTGGTGAAAGTTGAAAAGAAGCTCTATGTAAGGGGGAAAAAAACTTCTAACAACTAGAGTTGTCCAATTTAGTTAAAATTAATTCATGACAACACCTACCATGTGTAAGACTCGAGGATCCTAAGACAAAAACAAAAGTCTGTGTTCAAGGAGCTTCTGGTTCGATGGGGTGGGGGGAGGGCTGGAGGTATAACACATACATAAACAAGTATAGGACAAGGAAGATTGAAAAGGGAGCTAGGAAGTACAGCTAGGAGGATCAGGAAAGGTTTCTAGAGAAAGCAGTGTCTGAGCCGAGCCTAGAAGGAAGGGAGCAATTCTAAGAGGTGGGCTAGAACTCATGCAAAGGAACAAAGATGGGAGATGCCACATCAAGTTCAGAGAACAGCCTGTAGACTGGTTTGACTGGGACCTAGAGTGCGAGAAGGGGAGGGGGATGAAATAAATCTGGGGAGGTAGGTGGGAGCCAGATGATGGCAAGTTTTAAATGTCAAGCTAAATATTTTATCCTAGAAGCAATAGGGAACCATAAATAGAGAAGTAACATGATCAAACCTGTGCCATAGGGATTTGAATTTAGCCACCACAGTATGGAAGATGGATTGAATCAGGGAGAGATGGGAATCAGTGACATCAATTAAGAGGCCATTGCAATGGTTCAGGCAAGAGGTGATAAGGGCCTGAAATAGGGTAATGGAGGGTAGGTCAAGAGTACAAACAGCTTAATACGAAGAAGAAGAAGTGAAATGCAAAATAGAGATCCAGGCAAAGACTGGGAGAAATTTGAGGAAGGAGTGGGATCTGAGTTGGGCCTTGAAGAAAGGAAAGACTTACTAAATGGAAATCAGAGAGATTCCATTGTAGGTATCGAGGGGTGGTGTGACAAAGGCATGGAGCTGGGGAATGGAGCAGGTTGAGAATGAGCAGCAGAGAGTTCAGTTTGGCCGGAATGTGGAATATGTAAAGGGATGTACTTACAGGGAAAGAGGCTGAAAATGTCAGTTGGATCCAGAATGTGGAAGGCCTTGAATGACAGGATTGGGATTTTGTACTTTCTATCAAACAGGCAATGGGAAGTCACTGAAAGCTTTGGAGGAAGGAATGATGTGACCATAACAATGATTAGATGATTATATTCAAATAATAAGGCAAGTTGGGAGATGAATTAAATAATCTCTAAGGTTCCCTTCAACTTTAAATCCTATAGGAGAGACAGTATGGTATAATGGATGGGGCACTGGACTTGAAGACAGGAAGATCTGGATTCAAATCCCACTTGAGATACCTACTAGCTATGTGACCTTGGGCAAGTCACTTACAGTCTGAGTTTCAGTTTCTTCATCTGTAAGTTGAAGAGGTTGGAGTCAATAACTGTTCTTGATAGGTCAGCACTAAATCTATGGTCCTATGGTTGGAGAAAGGAGAACATTGTTCAGTGGATATTACTTTCTTGTTGAGCACTTTCTGAAATCAGAATGTGTTCATTGGCAGGCCATTCTGTTGGGATTTCTGAAGAGGGGAGTCTTGGTTAGGTAAGGTCGGTGGCTTCTGAGTTGCCTTCCAGATCTGAGATTCTGTGATACGGTGCTTACAGGCTTAATTCTTCCCCTGCCCTCCAAATTCTCTTAATATAACTTAGGTTATTGATCTCCTTACTATTGCTCAAACGTGACGCTCCATTTCCTCAATCTGAGCATGGTCACTCCCTGTCCCCCACGCCTGGAATGCCCTCTCTTCATTTCAGCCTCTAGGTTTCCCTGACTTCCTTCAAGTCCCAACTGAAATCCTACC
This sequence comes from Phascolarctos cinereus, assembly GCF_003287225.1. NCBI lineage: Eukaryota > Metazoa > Chordata > Mammalia > Diprotodontia > Phascolarctidae > Phascolarctos > Phascolarctos cinereus. Next base: position 122,721,160 of record NW_027555625.1, read on the forward strand.
TTCTACAGGAAAGCCTTTCTAATGCCCCTTGATTCTGATGCTTTCCCTCTGTCGGTCCTGTATACAGTTTGCTTGTCGTCTCCCTCACTAGATTGAGCTCCCAGAGAGCAGGGACTAACTTTTCCCTTTCTTTGTATTCCTGGAACCTAGCACAGTGCCTGGAACACAGTAGGTGCTTAATAAATGTTTATTGACTGACTAGCTAGCATTTATGTAGTGTCTTAAGGTTTGCAAAGCACCATTTATATCTTATTTCATTTGATCCTCTCAACAACCCAGTGAGGTGGGTGTTACGATTAATCTCTATTTTATAAATGAAAAAACAGGCTGAGAGTTGAATCATTTTTCTCAGAGTAACACAGCTAACACATTTTTTGAGGTGGAGGATTTGAACTCAGGTCTTTCTGACTTCAAATCCAGAGCCCTCTCCATTTCACCACCTAGCTGATTAGCTTTGCTTTAAAACAATTGTTTTCTAATTAGTGAGACTCTATCAAACTGAGATCCACACTGAGAAATGCAGCCATCAGAGACTGAGTGTTGAATGCTCCTAAGACCATTATCTCTCTCTCCTTTAGGCACAGATTTGTCCGAAAAAACACCAAGATTTCCAGACAGGGAAGGAAGCCTGTTGGGTTTTTCTCAGCCAGGGAGGCAGCATAATAGAGTAGAAAGAGGAAGTTTTCTGCCTGATTTTAAAACTTTTCTCCAGGTTTAATAGAGTGATAGCTCTTGAATGGTCTATCTAGTCTAACCCTCTCATTTTAAGACAAGGAAACTGAAGCCCAAGAAAGTTAAGTGACTTGCTCAAGGTCACACAGATAAGCATCAAAGGCAGGATTGGAACCCAGGTCCTCTGACTCAAAAACCACCATTCTTTCCACAAAGCATGATTTGAGACAAGACATTTTACTTAAGTCTGTTTGCATATATATCATGGAAATAATAAGACACATACCATACCATTTCATTCATTCAATAAATATTTATTAAGTACCTACTCTGTGCTAGGCACTGTGCTAAGTGATGGGGACACAAAAAGAGGCAAAAGACAGTCCCTGCCCTCAAGGAACTTACACTGTAATGGGGGGGGGGTTTACTTAATTTCATTTACTTCCTGGGGCTGGTGTGAGGAAAGCACTCTGTAAAATTAGAGAAAAAGAACCAAGGCTTCACGCAGTCATTGAATTCCCCTAGAGGGCTAAGCCTCTTCTTGCCACCGTCTTGCTATATTGAAAATGCTGGAGATAGTGTGGTATGGTGGAAAGAGCACAGTGTAAATCTGATGCTTACTACTTATGTGATCTCTGATAAGTAATTTAACAAACTTGGGCCTCAGTTTCCTCATATGTACAGGGAAGGAATGGGACTAGAAGACTTCTGGGGTCCCTTCCAATGCTAAATCTATGGTCCCCAGGTTACCTGTGCTTGAATCCCAGGTCTAATTTCATCTGTATGATCCTGGAAAAGTCACCTCTCCCAGACTCAGTTTCTTTTTCTGTAAGATGAGGATGATTCTGGAATTAATTACCCCACAGTGTTGCTGTAAGGAAAGCATTTGATAAACCTTAAAGCCCTGTGGAAATGGCTATTTCTATTGTTATCGCCGGAGTGCACTAGAATCACAAGCCAAGTAGTGCCTTGGGAGGTGGGGAAGGGGGATGGGCAGAAACCAGCCTCTCAAACACTGTGCGTGAGCCTTCTGATGAAGCAGCTGCCTGTGAACAAGTTCAGGCTTCTCCTGAGCTGCCTTGGAGACTGGGCTGCTCTAGCCTGACAGCTTACTATAAGAATAGAGCTGCCCAGGGCAGAGAAAATAGAGCAATGTTGGGAGTCGGGAGTCCACTTAGTAAGAGGTCTGACTTCAAAGGGGAGGGGGAAGAGGGATGGGGTGTGTGGTGTTCTCTGTGCTTGAGCCATGCAGCCAAAGAAAGAGGCGCATCTCCCCAGCCTCCCCCACATTCCAGACGTTATCCTTCAGGCCCACTGGAAGAAAAGGGACTGGGGCGGCAGGCCCATTCACACAGAACTCCCCAGAACCAAGCAGAGTGCCTAGCAAACCCTAGGTGCTTAATAAATGCTGGTTGATTGATTCATTGAGTGATAATAACTCATATTTTTATGGCCCTTTAAGATCATTGAACCAAAAGATAGTAGATTTATAGCTGAAAAGGCTCTTAAACGTTATCTAGCTCAATTCTTTCATTTTACAAATGAGGAAATTGACAGTCAGAGAGGGGAAGGGTAAGAGAGAGCCAAGATTGGAATAGGGGTCCTTTGATTGCAAATCCAGTTTTTCTACATAGTAGCCCTGGGAGGTGGGTAGCAGTAATATCATTATCATCATTTTATAGATGAAGAAATAAAGGGACTTGTCCATTGCCCACGGTTACAAAAGTAATACACATTGAAGTTGTGATCCCAGACGTGGTCTCCTGACAGTCTAGTGCTCTGAACTACACTGGCCTTTTTTCAGGACAGAAGTAGGCTGCTCCCTATGCAAGGAAGGAAACAAGCATTTATTAAGCACCTGCTATGTGCAAGGTACTATAATAAGCATTTTACAAACATCTTATTTAATCTTCTAAACAACCCTGGGAGACAGATGCTTTTATCCCCGTTTTACAGCTGAGGAAACCAAGGCATATAGACAGATTAAATGCCTCTCTGAGGCATCACATAGCTAAGTAAGTTTCTGAGGCTGGATTTAAACTCATGTCTTCCTGAGTTAAGGTCCAGGGTTCTAGCCACCGTCCTACCTGTCTCTAAGGGATATAGTTTCAGGAACTTTGAAGACCTTCAGTTTCCTCTTCTATAAAATGGGAATAATAAACTAGCAACCTTACAGGAATGTTGTGGGGAAAGTGGTTTTGCAAATGTTAAAGTACCATAGGAAAGATATTTTCCTCCACTTTCCTCCCTAAATTACCCTCAATATTTCCCATTGTGGTGGACTCGAAGTTCTTTTAATGAGGACAAAACCTTTGATCTCCACAAAGAGGGAAGGTTTAGAGTACAAATGCCCAGGGGAAGGGAGGTGAAACGCTGAGAGGCGTTTCCTTCACCCCAGGTGTGAATGTCTTATTTCAAATCATAAAATCTTGGGCTCTCAGGATTGAGAATAGATAGGGCCCTTAGAGGAAATCTAGTTTGAGCTCAGATACACCCTCTTAACACACACACACACACACACACACACACACACACACACACACACACACACACACACATAATTTTTCTTTGTAAATTACTTTGTATTTACTTATATACCTGTTATATTCACTTGGCACAATGGAATCTCCATGAGGGCAATCATTGCATTCCTTCATCAGTCATCTCTTATTCCCTCTTTCGTCATGGGCTCCTTCTCTGACATCTAAGCCCATTTTCAGATCTTTCCTCTCCTAACAACAGCGAATGTCCAGCAAGACTATTTCTTGGAGCTATCCTCCTGTTTCTCAAAGAGGAGTCTACATTTGCTGCCTTCATTTCCTCTCTAGGCTGCTTACTCTACAACTCCTTGCAGTCTTGTCCCCACACCTTTATTGAAACTTCTCCCAAACGTCCCTAATGATCCCCAGATCCAATGACGTTTTCTCAACTCTCATCTTCCTTGACTCCTCTACTACACTGACTCTATTGACTTCCTCATTCTTTTGGAAACGCAATCCAACATAATAGAAATAACATTGGATTTCTGGCTTCTGGCTTAGAAGACCTAAATTTAATTCCTAGCTCTGATATTTATGACTTCTGTTCTTTGGGCAAATTACTTAAACTCTATGAACCTCAGTTTACACATTTATAAAATTAGAGTGTTGGATTAGGTGACCTCCAAGATATTTTCCTGTTTCAAATCATATCAATTTTTATATTTTTGTTATAAATGAAACTGGAAGATGTGAAGAAGTTGATAGGTTGATTGTTGTCCTTTGTTCTTGAAGAGAACCAAAATGACCTTCATATGTTGGGGTCAAGGTACAGTGTATCTGACTGTGGCTGATCAGACCAATATGAGCTTGGAAGGTTCTACTATAGGTCAGGCACAAATAGTCTATATGAACATTTAGAGTAGAGATGCCTCTAAATTTGCAGAAAAGATATAGCTAAATGGAGGGATGATGGAGGGATGATGAAGGGTTTCTTGGGAGAAACAAAAGAGTTGGCAGAATTGTTTTTTATTGTTCATCCAAAGGCAATAGGAAACATCATTTCATGGGACACTTCGTTATTTGTGTTCCAGTGTTCATGATAAATGTAATCACACAGATTATTATGAAGATAATTGAAGCTAAAAATTCCCCCAAATACCTTGACAAGGCCCTTCAAAGTAAATCAACATATACTTTGATACTTTCAATGCAAAAGTGGGCATGGGGAGCATGCAAAAAACATGTTGGAAAATATGGCTCACAATCAAGAAATGAAAGAAGCCAAAGACTTGTAGACTACCAGAAGCTTCATGCTTGTAAATCACAAATATACTATTAAAGAAAAAAGGTAGGAGGCAGTGAGTACAGTGAACACCGAATTACATCACAAAAATGGATTTGACTTAGTCTTTAACATACAGGAAATGCCAGTTACTGGTATGGAAGTCACTTCCAAATCAGTTGCCTATATATAGTAAGGGCATCAGGACAGCTAGGTGGCACAATGGATAGAGTGCCTGGCCTGAGGTCAGGAAGACTCATCTTCCTGAGTTCAAATCCAGCTTCAGATGCTGACTAGCTGTGGGACCCTAGGCCCAGTTGTGTACCTTGGTTTCCTTATCTGTAAAATCAGCTGAAGAAGGAAATGGCAAACTACTCCAGTATCTGTGCCAAGAAAACCCCAAATGGGATTATGAAGAGTCAGACATGAATGAAATGATTAAATGACAACATAAAAGCATCAGCTTGTTAGAACAAAGATTAATAAAATTCACACCAAATTTTAGAAAGAGCAAAAATGAGACAGTATGGCATATAATCCAAACAGCTCCAAACTGACCTGTCTCAATTAGCTATTGGCAATGCCACAAGCTTGGTCTAGGACTGGAATTTCAAGCATAAAAAACAGTATAGTCATTTAATTTTAAACTTTCAGGATAGCTACTACCTTCAGAAATTAATGACACGGTTGCATGTCTGGAATACAATGTATTAGTGGGATATTGGGATACTATGTATTAATCATGTCAGAGCTCTGGGTTAAAGATGTTACAGTTTAAAAGTGTTATCTTTCAAGAGCTGGGAAAAACCCAACTCAGGAAAAAAGGTTATTTCAGCTCCAGGTATTTGGGGATATCTGGTGATTCCCACAACAGCTTTCAGAATTCTCTGAGGCATTAGCCACACTTTATATCTAGAGATAGTTGCTAGTGCAAGAAGATAATGACATGTAGGTATTTTGTGAATATGTACTGAGTAAATGAATGAAGTTTTCACTTCTTCATTGCAATCAATTTGGTTCTATGTCTACAGAGGCTTATTTCTTGATGGAATAAAAACTTGTCTGAAAACAGAATCTGAAAAAAAAAAGAAAAGAAGAGAAAAGAAAAAGAAAAGAAAAGAAATGCTCATGAATTGTTGCAGCCTTGATTAGATGCCTCTTCTGCCCAAAGTTGTCTACAAAATCCTCCAGGTGTTGACTTTGTACTACTTTGTTGTGGAGCCAGTCAATCATGTAGTACTTCCTAGTTCATGTTGTGATTCCATTCTCTTAGGCCGAGTTACATACAAAAAGGCTCTTAGGACACAGAACTACAAGCAGGGAGGAGGGTGTTTGCACAGTGGCATCACTTGGGATAGAAACTGGACTTATGTTGGTATTCTCACGTTAATATTTTTCCTAGCAAATTAATGGATACATTTTAGAGTCTTCCATTGATATAGAATGAAATGCCCTCTCCTCCAAATGCTGAATTTACCACCACTTAAAAATACACTTTGAATAAAATGTTGAGACTTCAAAAAACAAATAAGCCATTGATAATGAAAAATTAGAAAGTGATAAAGAAACAGACTTCAACATGGACTATTACCATTTCCTTCAGATGTTTAGCCTCTATAAATCAACTGTCAGAATGTTATCTTTGCCACTCTGATGAGTGTGAGGTGGAATTGCTTTAATTTGTATTTCCCTAATTAGTAGTTATTTGGAGCATTTTAAAATATGGCTATAGATAACCTTAAGAACTATCTATTCATATACTGATCATTTATCAACTGGGGAATGGCTCTTTTTCTTAAGAATTTGAATCAGTTCCTTACATATGTAATAGAATTCATAGAATTAGGAAAAAATAATGAAATTCAGTAGAGGGAAAAAAGGTAAAGAATCTTAAGAGAAATAATAATAAAAAAAGATGGGAACAAAGTAGTGCCAAACTATTCTTTGATCTCAAAACTATTCTACAAAGTGGTAATGAAAACAATTTTGTACTGGTAAATTAAAATTAAAAGGGAAACAATGAACTAGGAAAAAAATAATGGCTAGCATTTATAGAAGCACTTTAAGATTTGCAAATCATTTTATAAATATTATCTCATTTGATCCTCACAACAACCCTGGGAGGTAGGTGCTATTATTATTATTCCTATTTTACAGATAAGAAAACTGAGGTAAACAGATTAAGTGACCAGCCCAGGGTCACACAGCTGCTAAGTGTCTTGGTTGGTTGGTTGGTTGGTGGTCGTCCTTTGCTCTTGAAGAGGACCAAAATGACCTCACTGTGCTAGAGTCAAGTTACGGTGTGTCTGACTATGGCTGGTCAGACCAATAGGAGCTTGGAATGTTCTACCACAGGGCAAGCACAAAGAGTCCATGTGAACATTTGGGGCGGATTCTCCAAATTTGTACACCTCACATTTCTTTTGAACTATTTCCATTCTGCTTTGCTTCTAGAGCACAGCACCTTCTCTGATGTGGGCTCACCATGCTGAGTGGTCCTGGGCCAATGTCTCCCATGTCACACAATCATCTCCAAAGTTCTTAAGAGAGACCTTGAGAGTGTCCTTGTATCACTTCTTCTGATTACCATGTAAGCACTAAGTGTCTTGGGCAGTATTCAAAAGCAGGTCTTCCTGACTCAAGTCCAGAGCTCACTCCACCTGACCACCTAATCTTTGCAGCATTTTTTTCTGATAAAGGTTTCATTTCTGAGACACAGAGGAGGCCAAAATAACCCAGAAACTTCATTAGCCAGCAAACTCTTGTTCTCTTTGCCTATTGGAGAGACATGACAGCTAAGGGCAATATTGGTTTTGAATAAAGGCTCGACTCATTTGTATAATCTTGCAGAGGGGACTTGGCATACTATGACCTCAATTGTCTCATAAAACAGAAAAAGTGGTTGAGAGAAAAGGAGGTCATGTGCCAGGCATGCTGTGAGAAAAGAGGGATAACAGACAACTTGAATTTTGCATTGGTAGTCCTTTAAAGTCAAGAGATTTAGAGGAAAGTGCATAGAATGTTGGGTGGATCCTCTTTGAGGGATGTCAGTCAGTCAATAAGCATTTATTAAGCACATAAAGCATTGGATGTATAGGAGAACATGGACAGCAATTGCATAGGATGAGAATACCTAGATGGGTTGCAATTTGCACCATTAGAGGGAGTACCAACACCAATGAGACCATGGATTCATTGGAGTATTCAAGAGCTATTACTCACACTACTTACCCTGACCTGGAATGCCCTCCCCACTCCTAACCAATTAAGTCCTGCCCTACCTTCAAGCCACTCAAGCCCTACCTCCTCCTGAGGCTTTTCTGGAATGCTTTAGCCCTTGTAGTGGTGCCCTCCTCCTCTTCTCTTGGGTTCCTGTTCTACTAATCTCTTCCACTCACTGAACACTTAACATAGCTGACCTTCAATTGTCATGAATATCTTGAATGTATCATAATAATATATGACATTTATATAATGTTCTAAGCTTTGCAAAATGCTTTCAGATAATCTCATATAAACGCCACAACAAGCCTGTGATATGAAGGAGGTACTACAGGCATTATTCTCCCAATTTTAGGACCATTGATTTAGAGGAGGACGCTTCAGGGACCATTTAGTCCAATCTGTCTCATCTTTGCATGTGAAGAAACTCTGAGATTCACTCAGATACCAAAGTGACTTTCTAATAGTCATATACCTAGAAATGTTAGAAATGGGATTTGAACTCTGGTCTTTCAGAATTCAAATCCAGCACTATACCCCCTGTGTAGAACTATTTCTATCACTCTAGGACTACCAGGTCCTACCTTTCCAACTAGACTTTATTCTTCTTGAAAGCAGGAATCCTTAGACACCTTTGTTGCTGATTTATCCAGTGCCCTGCATATAGTAATGAATCATATTTCCTACAGCATGTCAGTCTTTACTAAGGGCTTTCCAAACAACATCCTGTGAGGAATGTAGTGAGAGAACAATTATCCTCATTTGAGGAGAGCCATTGCTGCTGAATGAGGAGATTGAGGTCCAGTGAGATAGACTAACCTGTCTAGGGACACACAGCTATTAAGTATGAAAGCTGGAACTTGAACTCAGGTCATAGGACCATAGAATTCAGAGCCAGAAGAGAATGTAGGTACTGTCTAACCCAGGAGTTCTTAAACTTTTGGGTGTCATTCTTTTCCAACCTCTCTTAATTGCTTCTTGTTTATCCTGTACAGAACTTGTTTGTACATACTTGTTGGCTGTTTTCTCTCTTATTAGAATGTGAAGGCAGGGATTATCTGCATCTTTTTGTATTCCTTAGTGCTTAGCATAGTGCCTGGCACACAGTAAGCACTTAATACCTGATGACTTCATGAACTCCTTTGGCAGTCTGGTGAAGCTTATTTTCAGAAAAATGTTTTTAAGCAATCAAAAGACATGTTAAATTTCAGTTAGAGATTAGTGAAAATAAAGGTATATTTTCTTCCCTAAATTCACAGACTCTTTGAAATTTTTGCCCACTCACCTGAGGGTTAATCTCCAGGTTAAGAGCCCCTGATCTAGTCGGAGTTTCTCATTCCTCAAAATGGGGATGATAGCAGCATCTCCTTCCCAGAATTGTTATGAGAATCAAATGACAGAATATTTGTAAAGCAGTAAGTGCAGTGCCTGGCATGTAGCAGACATTTGACACATGCTTATTTCCTCCTTAGCCCCCTCTCTCCTTTGAAAGATGGGGAAACAGAGTCTGAGAGAGTTAGTGACTTGCATCAGATTTTATAGGCAGTAAGTAATAGAGGCATGATTTGAACTCCACTCCTCTGACTCTTGCTGCAATCCTACTGAGTTCTTTTGCCTCTGAGACTCCTCCCTGCCCTTTTAATTATAGCAGGCTAACTCAGCAGATGCTCAGTGAATGTTTGTTGGTAATAAGGAGGGTGATGACACTGCAGCCCACACTCAGCTCTCCCATAGGTCGTCAGACACTTCTTGTATTGTTAGGGAATTTTTATGTGTTATCTCCCCAGTGAGGCTTTAATCTCCATGAGCACAGAGGTTCCTTCTCTACTGCTCCCCAAAGTACCTAACACAGTGCTGGGCACATAGTAGGAAGTTTGGTGTAGTGGAAAGAACCCTGGAGCTCTAATCAGAGGAGGCTCTGCTTTTGAGCCTCAGTTTCCTTACCTATAAATGACTTCCATCTCTTCCAGTTTAAAAATCCCATGGTCCTGTGACTTACTGGAGCTGGCATCAGGCACTGGGCTCTTTCAGACATGCCAGGCTGGGGAAAGGATAAGGCTTTCACCCTGAAATTCTAGGTAGGAGGTGGTCCCTTTGCCTTGTGGCCCCCAAATACTTCCTTCTTGGCCAATCAATTGTTCTTAACACTGTCCACAGCTGGGGCATTTAGAAGACTTCTTTGTTTCTGCATAAGCCACTTGGTTGTTGTAATAACAACCTTTGTTGACAGATGTGTGTGTGTGTGTGTGTGTGTGTGTGTGTGTGTATCACAGCCCACCCTGAGTTCTATGTATTCTCCCACTGACCACAGCATCTCTGGGCAAACAAGGCCTTCCCTCCCCAGCTTGGTTCCTACAGCTGCCTGTTTTTCCCCCCTTCCTTTCCTCAACCGCGAATTCAGCACTTAACAAACTTAACAGACATATAGACTGTTAGAACTAGAAAGGCTTCTTGGAGATCCCCTAGGGTCCCAGGATTTAGATTTGGAATAGACCTAATGTCATTGTCCACTTCAAGAAGGAAGGATAAACAACAATAAACCTGTGGCAATTACCCTGTCAGAGATGGGGACCCTGCAGCCTCAAGGCCATACGGGGTCATCAAGTGAGGCCTTTTCAGTCAAAGGGCTGCACTTGAGGACCTAGAGGACCCCATGTGGCCTTAAGGCCGCAGGTTCCCCACTCCTGATAGCCCAAACTTTGATTTTACAAATGAAGGAAACTGAGGCCCAGAGAGGGATAGGGATTTGCTCAAGGCCACACAGCAAGGAAATGGGAGTTTCCTATTCTCCTGCCCTAGGCTTTTGCCTCTAGTCAACACTATATGACCTCCTTTTAATCGGCTTTCTAAATTCACCTTCTCTACCCCAGGTGGCCTGGGAGAGTTATTTCTAGACTTTAGTATGTGCCTCTGACAGGGAAGGGGGAGCAAGGGGGGAAGCCCTAGATATTGGGAAGCTCTGGGAAGAGAGGGTGGAGAGCTTACACCACCCCTGATCAGGAGGGAGTCCAGCTGCTACCTACCGCAGAAGACTATTTGCACACACACACACACACACACACACAGACAGACACACAGACACAGACACACACACACACACACTCTTCCTCCACCTGTGAAAACAATTCTATTTTCTACGGTAGCTGGTGACAGAAGGCCTCCCTCAGGAGCCTGGTCAGGAGGAATGTTAATCTGGGTGACATCGGAGCCCCACCCTCTCCCCTAACATGTTGATCCTGTGATGCAGGAAAGTGGCCCCAGATTTCTTTTAGTACTTTTGAGGTTTGTAAAGCCTTTGTTCAAACAACCCTGTGAGGGAGGTATTGCAAGTTTTATTATCCCCATTTTACAGATGAGGAAATTCTGCTAAATCCCTCTCATGATTCATCCCACTGGGGAGGTAACTCTGGGTGCTCCAAGCTTGGCCAGTGGGCCTTGATCTCTGGCTGGTGCTACCATATTGGGTAAGTAGAGGCCTAGGGATAGGCTGTTTGACTGCTGCTGGAGAGCCACAGTGACTAGCCAAGAGTGCAGAGGCTCATCACAAGATTGGCCACAGTGGGAGGAATTCTGTGGGCGTAGCCATTGTTGAAGGTCATCTTCTAGGTTGGAGAAGGGCTACAAGCTGTGTCAGAGGAGGGAATACCCACACCTCGTGAAATCATGAAGTGTTGGAGGACAGCTGAAGAAACTGAGGCCAAGAGAGAGGAAATGACTTAGTCAAGATTGCATGGCTCATAACTGACAAAGCTCGGTTTAAACCCCAGTTCTCTGATGCCAAATCCAACTCTCTTCTCACTGTGCCAAGCCTTCTCACAGTGATGGTCCAAAATGGGCCAAAGCTGTCACAGCCAGCTTGGGCACAGAGAGTAAGACAGTCCTAGGAGTCATCAGGCTAGAAGGGGAGTATAATAGAAAAAGCCCTGACTCTGGAGTCATTGGACCCGGGTTCAAATCCTGCCTCTGTTGCTTATTACTTGTGTGACCTTAGGTAAGTTAGGCCTCCTGGGGCCTCAGTTTCCTTATCTGTGAAGTGGGGGTAGGAGTTGGAACCAGATGGCTTCTAGTCTGGCTCTAGGTTGATAAAGCTGATTTCAAGAAATCATCTTGTTCACCTGCCAGGGTGAGTCCAGGGTTCTCTCCCTCAGGATAAATTACATTGTAGGATTTGCTCCCCTTTCAAAGTTTGTATCCAGGTAAAATTAGATTGGAGTGAACAATAAAGCTACTTTCCATGAACACTATACATATCTTGTATGTACCTATTTATTTACATGTTGTCTCCCTTGTAAACACCTTGAGAGCAGGGGCCATTTTTGCCTTTAAAAAAAACAACTTGCATTCCCATACTTAGCAGAGTGCCTGGCATACAGTAAGAGCTTAATAAATGCTTGTTTATTGACTGTGTATGGAGGGGGAGGTATGCAGCTAGATGGTACAGTGGATAGAGTACTGGTCCTAGAGTCAGGAGTTCAAATCCACCCTCAGACACTTACTAGCTGTGTGACTCTGGTTAAGTCACTTAACCCAGATTGCTTCCCCCCCAAAAAAAAAACTTTGACAAAGATTGTATATCAGGGACAGGCACATGCACAAAGTGCCTTTGACAACATCCACAGAGAGGCTGCTTCCAGGACAGTCATGATGACTCGTGATGGAGAAGAAGCCTTCTTCCATCCACAGAATGTCTAGACATATTGGTCACAATCTCCTGAAGGCCCTTTCATCACTCATCATCATGGCTCTCCTGGAAACAGTCCCCTCTGCTGCTTCCTGTCAAGAAATGCTGGAAACATGTGCAGTCCTTACTATACGTGGCTGATCAAGGAACAGTCTTGAAAGGGAAATGAAACGGTGGAGAAGCCATAAGAGGGTAAAAATGAGTGAGGCAGCCAGCCAGAGTAGCTAGGGTAATGGGAGGAGTGCTGGATTTGGAACCAGGAACTTGGATTCTGACACTTACCAGCTCTGTTGTCCTGGATACATGACTGCACATCTCTGAGACTCAGTTTCCTCCTCTGCACATTGAGGATAGTAATACGGCCATCCTTTTAGAGTTGTGGGGTAAATCCAAATGGCTAGATAGTGACTTATTATTTTAGAGGGGGAAGTGTTCAGAACCCATTGCTTTGTGTGCAATAGGAGTCGGTATGTGCTGATTCAGTAATAACATGTTTATGAAGTGCCTCCTGGGCAAAATTAATGTAAAATAAATTAATTAGCTTTGCTCCATTTTCTTCTGGAACTCACTGTCTAGTAGTTGGATGCAACACAGATAGAAACAACCATGATATAAAATAGGTCATAAGTGCATCAGAGAAACACAAACAAAGTGCCAGGAGAGGTCAGAAGAAGGTGGGGTTATTGTATGGAGATGAATCTCAGGTAGTTTTTAGAACTAGCTGAGCTACTTCTTAGTCATAGGATTTGGAACTGGAATCGACCATAGCAAACTCGTAGTCACAGAATGCTAGAGCAGGAGGAAATTTCCAAGATTAATAGTCCAACCACCTAATTTTACAGATGAGGAAACTGAGCCTTAGACTGAAGTAAGCATGCTTAAAATCACACAGGTAGGAAGCATGGAGGTGGGATTGAATCTATGTCTTCTGAGTCTTTTGACTCTAAGTGCTGTGCCTTTGCTATTTCTTTTCTTTCTTTCTTTCTTTCTTTCTTTCTTTCTTTCTTTCTTTCTTTCTTTCTTTCTTTCTTTCTTTCTTTCTTTCTTTCTTTCTTTTTTCTTTCTTTCTTTCTTCTTCCTTCCTTCCTTCCTTCCTTCCTTCCTTCCTTCCTTCCTTCCTTCCTTCCTTTCTTTCTTCTTTCCTTTCTTTCTTTCTTCTTCTTTTCTTTCTTTCTTTCTTTCTTTCTTTCTTTCTTTCTTTCTTTCTTTCTTTCTTTCTTTCTTTCTTTCTTTCTGGCAATTGGGGTTACATGATTTGCCCAGGGTCACACAGCTAGTAAGGGTCAAATGTTTGGTCTGAAACCGGATTTGAACTCAGGTCCTCCTGACTTCAGGGCCACCTAACTGCCCCCTGCTTTTACTATTTCTATTTAGTATACCCAGAGCTTAGCACAGTACTTGGTACGTAGTAAGCAATTCACATAAAGGAGGAGACTAGAGTTGGTTTTATTGTATTTCCAAAGGCAAAGAGAAATACCACTTTATGGTATGCTTGGTCATGAGGAACATAAACAAAAATACCATCATGAAGGCAGTTTCGGCCAATATTTGTTGCAGATGATGAAAAGAGAGAAATTCTCCAGAGAACTTGAGAAAGCTCTCAAATTTTAAATCAACAAATATGCTGATGACGCTTAGATTCAAAAAACAAACACTTATGGCCTACAGAGTTATCATGCCTATATATTATGAACAGTCTCTTCAGGAAGGGGCAATTAGGTGGTGCAGTGGATAAAGCTCAGAGTCCAGAGTCAGGAAGACCTGGGTTCAAATCTGCCCTCAGACATGTACTAGCTGTGTGACCTTGGGCAAGTCACTTAACTCTGTTTCCTCAGTTTCCTCATCTGTAAAACAAGATGGAGAAGGAAATGGTAAATCACCCTAGTATCTTTGCCAAGAAAAATCCCACAAGGGTTCACAAAGAGTAAGACAGGACTGAAACAACTGAACAACAACTCTTCAAGAAGAGAGTCCTAAAGGAGTTGGAAGGCATTGTATATAACAAACAAAAGAATACCATCATACGAAATGCAATTGCCTATATCTTAAGAAACTGAAAATAATTTTATTCTTGTGAGATTCAAATCCAAATTAGTTGCTTTTGTATAATAGATTGTCTATCTGTTAGAGCAAAGATTAAAACAAATACCAAATTAGAAGAGCTACAATGGGTTGAAATGGTATGATATCATAATAATCTTAATTTATTTAAGCAAACTATTTAAGATCCAAGTAGGAAATGGATATAAGAACAAACATTGACATGGAATATCATAATTTCCTAAGGAAGTTTAACTGTTTGATTAAGTAGCCATTAACAACCAATAGTCAATTAACATTTATTAAGCATCTATTTTGTGCCAAGCTCTGTGCTAAGGGCTGGGAGATAAATTAGAAAAACAAAACAAGACAACAGTAGTCCTTGCTCTCATTACAAATCTAATGAGGGAAGACAATACATAAAAGGAAGCTGGAAACGGATTGGGGGGTGGTATCAGAGGGTACCCTGTACAGGGGACATGATGTTTGTGGAGTGGAGTTCAAGTAGAGCAGCTGATGGAAAATGAAATTAGTGGAGAAGTTCAGAGTCCTCTATAAAAAGAAAGCTTCAGGAGAAGTTTATTGCTTTGTCCTCTAGTCCTCTAATGGGAAGAGGTGGGGAGGGAGGTAACTGAGAGTACTAAGAAGTTGTTGAGTATTAAACCTGGATCGGTCTTCATGCTGATGAGATTTCAGGTGATTGGGCTTACCTTGGGGGAGGCATGATGTTCCTGGAGTTGAAAGGAAGCAGAGTAGCTTGAGCAGGTCAAAAACCATCTAGAAATCACTTTAATGAACAAACATTAGATTTACTTGCCAAGAGATGTATGGTAGCCAAGGGCAACATCAGCTTAAAATATAAAGTCATTTATAAATTTTTGTGGCAGAAGATCATGAGCAATATTGCTTCATAAAATGGTAAGAATTAGTAATTATTTTATGGAAAGCTTTGAGAAAGTCCTTATTTAAGCCAGATAATCTGAAGAGCATTTATAGAAGAGTGATTCTAAAAGGCAACAGACAAAAAAACATGGAAAAGATAATGGTATCTGACACGTAGCACCTATAAGGGTTCCAAAGAGCTTCATGTACATTACTATATTATCTAATTTGATTCTTACAACACCAGGAGACAAAGTGCTTTTATCAAAATTTTACAAATAAGCAAACTGAGTCTAAGGGAGTTTAATTAATTTGTAGTTAGTGTGCGTTTTAAGGTGAGGTTTGAACCCCAGTCTTTCTGACTCCATGCTTAGAGTTCTATTTTCAGAATTTCTTTTTAAAATTGTGAACCCAACAGTCCTTAACAAATACAAATATTTCAACATACAAAAGGATCATACGGGGAAGTGTGAATTTATGTTTTTAAATGAATGCATAAAGCACTTATTAAGTGTTTGCTATGTGTAAAGCACCATACTAAAGCCTAGGGATACAAACAGAAAAACCAAAAGTCTGTGCTCTCAGGTAGCTCACATTCTAAAGTCAGATGAAAAGGTCCCATGGTCCTTAAAATGCAAGGACAAAAAGAGATGGTAATACTTCTTCATTAATATCTTTCTACTGATAATATCAGGGCAGCAAGGTGACACAGTGGATAGAATGCCAAGCCTAGAGTTAGGAAGACCTGAGTTCAAATGCCCACTCAGACACGTACTAGCTGTATGACCCTGGGCAAGTCACTTAACCCTGTTTGCCTCAGTTTCCTCATCTGTAAAATGAGCTACAGAAGGAAATGGCAAACTACTCCAGTTTCTCTGCCAAGAAAACCCCAAACAGGGTCATTAAGAGTTGAACAGGACTGAACAACAACAACAAACCAATAAAATCATATCAGTTTCTAGCTGTGTTTTTTTTCCTAGCATTTCAAAAACTCTTTCCATCAGCAGTTCTCATTGCCCTTTGAAATATATGTACTACACAATAAATCTCATTTGTGCCATGTTTGTAATCAGTGTTTTAAATGTTTGTACTAAGTATTGGAGCACTCTAAAAAAGTTTATTTTAAATTTGTTTAATCTTGAAAGGAAAACTTCTTGTCCATAATTCTGTTGCTGTGCTCACATAGTAGTTCTTTACTAAGCTGTGATAGTCTGAGGCTTTTCTAGTCTTAGTTCCAGTCCAGTGACTTTATGATCTAGTGATCTCGTGAGTAATCACAATAGGAGGTTCAGGGATTTCAATCCAGCCACATGGTGTAGGAGAGGACTGTCTTCTTTCTGGGGCTGGGGAGGTTCCTCAGTTCGGCTAGAATGGCAAGGTTGTACATACTTATTCCCCTCACAGTAGTATCCCCATCACTTTTTGTTACTATCTAATTTTGTTTGTAAAATAGATAATTAAGTACATGTTAATATTTCTGTTGACTCATGCACTTCATTAATTGTGCTGTGATCTTAGTTCACCTCCTGATTTGTTGTGGTTTTTGCTTTTTTCTTTTTTTTAACAATGATTGTGCTGGCTCTTGACTGCATGATTTCAGAACAGCCTTGTACTGATTTCTAGCAATAAAAAAATTACTAAAAAAAAACCTATCTGTTTCTGATGTTGAACCATCTGACATTGGGTTGGAAGCATTGTTATTCCAAAGGCTCTTGGGTTCAGGGTCCATCACGTTATGTACGGTTTTTAAAAAAAGTTTATTAAGTTTAATGATGCAGTAATACAATTGCCCTCTTTGTCCCTTTCTGACCTTTTAAACTTCTAATTTTCTTCTGTGTACTTTTTAATGTTTTTTTGATCTTTTCTTTATATATATATATATATATATATATATATATATATATGTATGTATGTATGTATGTATGTCTATCACTGCCAACTAAATCACTCTGCATGTCTCCACAGCACTTAATAGAAGTCTTCCTTGTGTAACAAATAAATATAGTCTGCAGCTCTAGCCAGCACACCACACTACCTCCACCAAGATTTCTACAACAAACTATTTTCTCAATGACAGTAGAACTGCCACTTTTGGACTATTACATTACATGGGGAAGTGGAAATGGTACTGAAGAAAACAAAGATGGGAAAAACCAGTTGTAAATAGAGAGGAGGTACATCCTGGATGTTAACCAATTTTGAGAGCAATTTTGAAGGGTTGAGGCTCAAAATAGTCAAAGTTATGCTCATTATGCTGAGTGGAAAAATCACAATATTATTACTTTAAAGAGGTGACTGGAAAAATATTAATAACTACTAACCCATGTACCTACTTTATCATCTCTATAAGATCACTATGAGAATGATTCACACATGTGTTGAAAGCATTTATGATGAAAACAAGAGAAGAGGACAGGCTTTTGAAAATGATAATATGTGAAAGACCTTATCACTATAAATACATATAAATATAAAAATAATATACAATATTATAAATATAATGATAAAATAAATATTAAGAATAAATATTATGTATAACATACTATGTAAATATAATATATAAACAATATAGCATATGTCATATAAATATGAATATAAATATAAAGAAATATGCAAATAAATAATTATATAATATAAATATACAAATTAATAATATAATATGTAAATATACAAATAAACAATAATAAAATATGATATGTAATATATAAATATATAGACTAAAAGGTAAGAGAATACAAAAGCCCACTGGGTTTCTTGTTTGTTAGTTATAATTTGATTGAGTAGAACAAAATTCTTCCTCATAGGCTGTCTTCCAACAAGATGTCTTCCGTTCTTATGTTAAGATCATAAATTATTTCTTGATAGATATAACAATAGAGTAATGGATGATTCTCTGTTTATTAATATTAAGTGTAGAATAAAACAGGGAGACATATTCTTGACAAAAAGGTTTGTTGCCATTATGTTTTGAATCTAAATGAAAGAAAGACTCTGCATTGGGGATCTTAATTAGTGTTTTGTGAATTAAAAAAAATTGATAATGATTTCAACATAATTGGTTTGCTTTGTTATCCTATGTATTTGATTTTATGCATTTAAAAACACTGTTTTGAGAAGGGGTCCATAGGTTTTGCCAGACTGTTCAAAGGATGTATGATATAAAAAATGACACCTGCCATTGATGGTTCTTCATATGTTTCTGGTTGCAGATGATGTGCTGATTAGATCACATCTTGTAACATAACAGAGCCCCCTAAATGAGATCCATAATCACTCAGAAGAGTTTGGTCTAACTCTCCACAGAAGAACAACCAAGTGGATGAAAAATGCCTATTGTCTAGGTTATGCCATGTAGTCAGATGAAAAGCTAGCCCTTGTAACTGGTCTGTTAGTACAGATACATTGAACAGACATTGTAGATAGATAGTGAAGTGAGCCCAAAATGGGATAAGATGAAGAAACAGGATGGATCGTGTTGAGGTTATTGAACAGAGCTTTCCATGATCCCAAGCCTCTCCCTGAAACAAAGGTCATCTCCAAAGAAATAAAATTTCGGTTCATTTGTATTCAGGTCAATTGCATTTGAAAGTGCAAAGAAGTGCATAATTAAGGGTCAGCTTCCTATATGTATTTCTGGTGATGGATTATGTACCAATAACAATATCAAGAGACGTCATCAAAGAGATCTATGACTACAGAAAAGGGAGAGCTGGTCATATGATGAGAGAGAGAAAGATAACAGAGGGACAGCCCTCCACTGGTGTTCATGTAATGCCAAGAGATCTAGAGGAAGAGTCTCTCCCAGCACTCTGGGCGGACCCCCTTTCAAGGACTTTTGGGAGAACATGGATAAGAGTCATATAGGATGCAAAGGCAGGAATGGTTTGTGATCTGCCTCACTGAAAGCAGTACCCATATGGGTGAGTGAGTGCATACAGCCATTGAAATATTGAAGTATTTACATATTATATATGTTCACAAAATGAATATAACACATATTTATAATCCTTTCTGTACTACTACCCACAATAAATAAATCTGCTCACAAATCCCAGATTCGTCTTTGTTGCATAATCTATAAGGCTTCCAATGTACCACATTCAAAATAGAGCTTATCGTCTTCCCCCATCCACCTAGCCTTCAGACAGTCTCTTTGCCCCAGTCACTCATGTTTCCGACCTCAGACGCATCCATGGCTTTTTTGCTTCTCACTTTCCATATCTAGTTTTTAGATCCTTTTGATTCTACCTTCACTACATCTCTCTCATCTGTCCTCTTCTCTCTCTACTCACACTGCTGCCATCCTAATTCTGAGGCCCTTATCAACTGGACTATTGCAACAGCTTCCTCATTCCTCATTCTTCTCCAGGCTACACTCTGGACTTCCTCTGCCATGCCCAAGGAACCTGTTCATTCTGAGGCCTCACTCCAGCCCTGCGATTCACACATTGGAAGCATCTTCTGCCCCTGCAGCCTCTCCCTCCAATAGGGTAGTGCTCCTCCCAGAGCCTTCATTCAGGGTGTCCAGGGCAGTCATGTCTCATCTTCAGCCTACCTGCCTGACTTTTTCTACTGTGCCTGTTTACCACACATCTGCTCCCTTTCCCTTCCTTTTATGTGTCGTCTGTTCCCCATTAGAATGGAAGCTCTTTGTGGCTAGGTACTGTTTTTCTTTTCTGCTTGTATTTGTTTCCCCAGCACTTAGCACAGTGCCTGCTGCATAACAAGTATTTAAGAAATACTTACTGATTGATGGATTGAATTGGTCTGTCCACTTCCAGTTTCTCTCCTTCAATAGAGCCTTCACAATGCTTACAAATTAATATTCCCAAGGCACAGACAGGTCTGAATACATCACTTTCTCCCTTCAAAAACCATCAGTGGCTTCTCATTGCTCTTAGAATAAAATACAAACTCCTCAGCCTGGTGTTTAAGGCCATCCCCAGGCTGGCTCTTAACCTAGCTTTCTAGCCTTATTTCATTCCAGTCTACTGCATGAGCTCTATATTCCAAAAGATTTGGACTTAGCACTTCATCTCTCATCCCCATCCCTTTGAATGTCTCTTGTGCCTGGAATATACTCCCTCTTCACTTATGTCCCTGATGATCCTTGTTTTTCCTGAAGGCTCAGTTCAGGGGCCACATTCTTTGTTAAACCTTCCTTCACGGGGCAGTTAGGTGTTGCAGCTCTGGCCTTGGAGTCAGGAGGACCTAAGTTCAAATCCGGCCTCAGACATTTGACATAGGAACTACCTGTGTGACCCTGGGGAAGTCACTTAACCTGGACTGCCTCACCAAAAAACAAAACAAAGCAAACCAAAAAAAACCAACCCCCAAATAACCCTTCCCTCATGTCTTTCCATGTCTCTCTCCTCTTACTCGAATCTCTGTCTATTATACTTATTTGTTCAAATACTCAGAATATTAAAATACAACCATTTGATGTTATTCAGTCCTTATCAGTTGTGTCCAACTCTTCATGAGTCATTTGGAGTTTTCTTGGCAACGATACTAGAGTGGTTTGCCATTTCCTTTTCCAAAAAAAAAAATTATAATAATGGCTATTTGTATACAAGCATATTTCCCCATTTAGGATATAAATTCCTTGAGGACAGGAACCAGTTTGTATTTTTTGCGTTAAGCACAGTGCCATGCATGTATCTGGAACATAGTCAATATACATTAAGCTGGATTCTATGTTCTAAGGTCTCTTCTAGGTCAGATATCCTAAGTTCTAAGGTCCCTTCTAGGCCTAACATTCTATGTTCTAAGTGCCTTTCCAGTTATGCTATTTTTATGTTAAAAGGTTTTATGTTAAATATTTTATGTTAAAAGTTCTCTTACAACTTATTTTCTTTCTTCTAAGGTCTCTTTCAGGTCTGCACTTCTGCAGACTGAGTATAAAGTTATTCCTCTGCTAGTCTTTTCACCACGCCATGGACACTGAACAATACTTGGTGTAGTTTAATGATCAAGGGTAGCTGGCTCTGTGTGTGTGTGTGTGTGTGTGTGTGTGTGTGTGTGTGTGTGTGTGTGTGAAAGTCTTTTGTACATTTGGAGATACATTAAAAATGAAGAACGTTTAAATATAGCCATAATAATGCTTACTTGCCCAGGCAAGATTTCCAGGAAGTGTTTGCTTATTCCCATAACACCTGTAGAATTAAGGTGACTGACCAAGAAATTTTAGAATTGCTGCTTTGAGGAATGACGATGATGATGATGACAGCATTTACACTGTGCTTTAAGGTTTGCACAGTGCTTTACGGATGGTACTCATTTGATCCTTTTGGCAACACTGCAATCATTCCTATTTTACAGATGAGGAAACTGAGTCTGAGTTTAAGTGACTTGCCCAGAATCACAAATCTAATAAGTGCTTGGGGCAGAATTCCAACCCAAGTTTTTTCACCTTTGAGCCCAACCAAGCTGTCCAATAGAATCCTAGGCTTAGAGTTGGAAAGATCCTCAGAAGACATCTAGCCTAGCCTTTTCATTTTATAGTTAAGAAAATAGCACAGAAGTTAAATGACTCACCCAGAGGCCACAGGGATAGAGTAGCTGAGTCAGGATTTGAATGTAGTCTCCTTAATTTAATCACCTGAGAGGATTTATGATTATGGGCAGCTAATACTCCAGCTTCCTAGAGTCAGGAAGACCTGTGTTCAAATCCATTACTAGCTGTGTGGCCCTGGGCAAGTCACTTAACTTGCTTACCTCAGTTTCCTCAACTGTAAAATTCAGATAATGATAGCCTACCTTCTAGGGATTTTGTGAAACTTAATGGAGATAATATTTGCAAAGTACTTAGCAAGTGCTTGGCACGTAGTAGGCACTATATAAATGCTAGCTGTTATTATTAAGTACAGTTATCCCTTATACATTCCATGATCTGGAAAATCCGTGTAAAAGTTTTGGTCTCCCTTCATACCAGAGAAGCAATCTGAATTATCGTGGTATTAAAAGATTAAAGATGTTGATATCATATGATGCTATGCACATATTTTATGTATTTCTGAGTTTCCAAACTTTTTCTATGGTGCCTGGGGGCCCTCAAGCATTGTCTTCAGCTTCCGCAAAACTCCCCCCAAATTCCCATTTAATTTCTTACGCTGACCCATGACATATCGAAGCCAAGATGGGGAAAGTCACCATGTGGAAGGGTCAACTGTAGTTTTCCTGGAGACTTCCCCAGACCAAGCTCATCACTTCATGAAAAGCAATAGGGCAAGGAACGGGAAGAATGGGATTTAGAGGCGGAAGGAACAAAAAAGACTGCTGAGTCCCATCTCTTTTTTCTCCAGAAGACAGAAAGAAGGCCCTGAACAAGGGCGTGATGTGGCCAAGGTCACAAAGCTAATGAGCTACACAGCTGGGATTTGAACCAATGTCATCTGACTCCAAATTCAGTGCCCTTTCCACATTCAAACTCTCATAGTCTTTGGGATCAAACTTGGTAAACTATCCTTTTGCTCTCCACACTCTGGTCTGTGAAAAGAACTTTGTGTGGCTTTTGCCATTGACAAGGCTTCCTGGGAGGTCAGAGGAAGAAGAAGCTATTCCAGGCCCAGGCATACCTCTTATTAGCTGTTCCATCTTGAGTGAGAGGTAGCCAGACATAATGGAAAGAGCCCTCAGATTAGGTCTCAGCTCTCCTCCTTAAGAGCTGTGAGACCCTGGGCAAGTCACATAACCTCCAGGAGCCTATTTCCTTGTCTATTAAATTAGGATTATATCCCTTGCACTACTTTGCTCACAGAGACATAGAAAGCAAATCTTAAAGCCCTATAGAAAAATGAACGAATAGAGCTGGTAGGTTTCTCTGTGTTCATCTTCTCCATTTTGTTCAACCTCCATATTTTAGAGATGGAGAGATTGAGGCTCAGTGAAATGAAGCCATGTGTTCTGCATCCTGGCTTCCAAACCCACCACTCCACTGAAATGTCCTTCTCCAAGTTGACTGCTGTCTAAGGTTAGGTGGAATGGCTTTTTCTAAGACTTCATCCTTGCTGACCTTTCCTCAGCTTTTTACACTGCCAACCATCTCCTCCTTCTGGACACTCACCCACCTTGGCTTCCACGAGACACCACTCCATCATTTTTCTTCCTACTCGTCTCTATGCTCACTCTCCATCTTCTCTGCTGGATTGTCATCTGTCTTTAGCTCCTTAAGTTGGGTTGTTTCCCAAGGCTCTCTTTGGGCCTGGCCTCTTCTTTGTGCTCCCTCCTGGTGATCTCATCTGAGCCCAAAGAGTCAATTTTCGTTTCTACCCAGGTGACTCCCAAATCTTTATATCTAGTCCAAATCTTCTTCTTGAACACCAGTCTCAAATCATCAACTCTCTTTTAGATACCTCCACCTTGTTAACATCTCAAGCTTCAAGTATTTAAAATGGAGCTCATTATCTCTTCCCTAAACCTTCTCTTCTTCTAAATTTGCTTATTGCTTTTGAGGCACCTCCATCCTCTAATCACCCAAATAACCTCAGAGTATTCCTTGATTCTTTCAGCTACCTTACCCCTCTAGCTTTTGCTGTTGTTTAGACATTTTTAGTAGTGTTTGACTCTCTGTGTCCCCATTTGGGGTTTTCTTGGCAAAGATATTGAAGTGATTTGTCATTTCCTTCTCTGCCTCATTTTACAGATGAGGAAACTGAGGCAAACAGAGTTAAGTGACTTGCTCAGGGTCACACATCTAGTAAGTGTCTGAAGCCAGATTTGAACTCAGGTCTTCCTGACTCCAGGCCTGATGCTCTATTCACTGCCCCACCTAGCTGCCCCTTCTCTAGAGCTAATGAGTTACTAAATATTGTCTCTGCTACCACTGCCTCTTTCTATCCTCTCACATGGCCTCTATCTTATTTCAGGCTCTTTTATCTCACCTGTACTATTGAAATAGTCTTCTAATTGGCATCCCTCTTTCTAGTCTCTCTTCTCTTCAGTCCATTCTCTGCACAGCTGCCTAACTAATCCTCCTAAGGCACAGATCGGACCATATTATTTGCCTGCTCAAAAACCTTTATTGTTTTTAGGGATAAGATATAAATTTCTCAGCCTGACATTTAAAGCCCTTCCCCATCTGGCTCCAATCGAACTTTCCAGACTTATTTCATGTGACTCACTTTCATCTGATCATAGGTGTAGAACTGGGAGGGACATCTAATCAGTCTGTCATTAAGCATTTATTAAATACCTACTGTGCACCAGGCACTGTGCTAAGTTCTGGGGATTCCAAAAGAAGCAAAAGAGAGACCTTGCCCTTGGGGAGCTCACAATCTAGTGGGGGAGAAAGCATACAAATAACTAGGTACAAATAAGTCATAGCCAGGATAGATTGGAGCTGAACAGGAAGAAGGCACTAGAATTACAAGGGATTGAGAAACACGTCCTGTAGAGGATTTTAGCTGAACCTTGAAGGAAGCCACGGCAGAAAAAAGACAGAGAGATGAGGAAAGAGAGCATTCCAGGCATGGGGGATAGATAGCCAATGAAAATTCCCAGACCTGAGAGATGGAGTATCTTGTCTACCAGCCAGTAAGAAGGATCAAATGTCAATGGGGTCAAAGAGTATGTGTGTGGGAAGGTACAGGGTATAAGAAGACTGGAAAGGAGGTGGGAGGCAGAGTATGAAGGGCTTTGAAAACCAAAGAGGATTTTATATTTGTTCCCAGAGGTAAGAGGAAGCCACTGGAGTTGATTGAGTAGTATCTAGGCCAATCCCCTCATTTTACAGAGGAGAAACTGAGTCTCAGATGAAGTGACTTGCCCAGGGTCACACAACCCTTAGACAGTCAGAATCAGAATTTGAACCCAGAACTTCCTAATACTGAAACCATCAGCATTGATTTTGTCTAAGTCAAAATGCTAACTCAGCATTCAAATTCATCCCTTCGTGTCTTTGCATAGACTACCCCCGTTCCTTCCCTTTCCCCAACCCCACCTCTATTTAAGGTGCCTGGAATATTCTCTCTGTTAACTATGCTTTTTATGATGTCCTCAAACTTCAGCTTAGCTGCCACCTCCTATAGAAAGCCTTCCTGATCTTCCCCCCACTTCCTCCCACATACACTTAGCCCTCTCTCCTTTCCTGAATTACCTTGTATCTACTATCTGTGTATATGTTGCATCCCCTTGGCACTTCCTTCCTTAGGAAGCCTTCTCTCATCTCCTTTCCCTTTACTCTCAGTAGAATGCAAGCTCTCTGAGGGCAGGCATTTTTATTTTTATCTTTATATCTAAGGTACCTAGCCCAGTGGCTGGCACATGAGAGGGGTTTAATAAATGCTTGTTGAATTGAACTGAAATGCCCAGGATCACGTAACACACACCACTGGTAGAGCCAGGACTAGATGTTCTGATGGCAAATTCCACTGTGCCTTCTTTGTGGTTGTGTAACTTTGTGTAAATTGAATTCTTGTGTGCCAACTCTTATATTAAGTTGCTTGGTTGAGTTTGATATTTAAAAAGGATGCCTGTAGGGAAACTTTTCACAAAGCCTTTTCCTGAATGATTAATCATCCTTTAAAAAATATTTTGGAAGTTCAGATTTTTCTTTTTGGTATATTGCATTAAAAATAAAAACTGAAGTGGGACACACCTTTACCAGCTCCAGGGGTTTGGTACGATGGCTAGGGCAGGAGCAGAAAGAATTGAAGTGATCCAATATCACCTCCAGTTCAGAAATATGTCACAAGTCTGTTTATGACTCTCCATGTCTCTCTGGCTTTCTGGGAGGAAGCACCTTTCTGCCTCTATCTGACTCATTCTTCTCTCTCAACTACTCACAGATTATTCATCGTATCTGCCAGCCTCCTTCTTCCGTCACCCTATCACTGGAAAAATTGCTTAAGTTTCACTCCTGGGATCAATCACCTTTTCTCGGCAAATATTTATCTCATGTTGTTATTGTTATTTCAAATTGTTGAGTCCAGTTACCAAGCATTTATTAAGCACCTGATACGTTCCAGGTAGTGCTGGGTGCTGGCATCATTTTGGGATAATATTATTTAGAGCTGGATGGGACATTTGAGATCATCCAGTCCAATTCTCTTTTGACAAATAAGGAAACTGAGTTTCAGAGAGATGAAGTGACTTTCCCTTGGTCACTCAGCTAGAAAGTCTCAGAACTTGCATCTGATGCTCTGATTTCAAATAAGGGACACTTTCCAACATCCCATCCTGCCTCTCTACATTTGCTCACCTCCAGGCTGGGCTTGTGAAGTATATGAAAGCATAAGGCAAGGATCTTTATAGCCTGAAGACCTTATAATTCTGGGAAGACATAGGACTTAGCCAGGGGAAACAATGAGAGAACAACAGCATGGCACTATCTACAATAATTGTGTTTGTTATTGTCCACAGTTGGTGCAAAGTCTTCTCTGTTTTGGCATTCAAGGCCCAGTACAATCTGGCCCCACTGGAACATTTCTCTTTCCCTTCCTGTCTTGTTTGCACCGTTCCAGTCTTTTTCACTGGCTTATTTAGACAGTTTGGTATGGTGGCAAGATCTGGAACTGGGAGATCAAGTTTCCAGTCCTGGCTCTGCTACTTTACAGTCTGTATGACCTTACCTAAGTCACTGTATCTCTCGGAACCTCAGTTGCCTTGTCTGTAAAATTTTGGGGGAAAAAAAATGAGAAAGCTGGATAAGCTGTTCTATAGATTTCCCTCTGGCTCAGATTCCTTTAGGTCTTACTTTGAGGCCCTAGTTTTAGTTTCATTTCCTTTGAGAAGCCTTCCTTGATGACACAGCTCTCCTTCTTCTGAACACTTGCAGCACTTTATGTGGGCGCCCCTCATTTGGCCCTGAGCATATATAGTATTTTAATAAAGGGGCAGCTAGGCAGTATAGTGGATAGAGTATTAGGCCTGGAGTCAGGAAGACTTGAGTTCAAATGTGACCTCAGACACTTCCTAACTGTGTGACCCTGGGGAAGTCACTTAACCCTGTTTGCCTCAGTTTCCTCATCTGTCAGATGAGCTGGAAAAGGAAATAACAAACCACTCCAGTATCTTTGCCAAGAAAACCCCAAATAGGGTCACAGAGAGTCTGACACAACTGAAAAGACAGAACTATAGCAATAGCACTTCAAGATGGGCAAAGTGCTTTATGTGTTATCTTATTTGATCCTCTCAACAAACCTGGGAAGTAGATATTATTACTGTCCCCATTTTACCGATGAGGAAACTGAGGCTTGAGAGCAGTTAGGCCACTTGCCCAAGGTCACACAGCTAATAAACTCCATGTCTAGCTCTTCTTCCACTGGGTCACCAAGCTGCCTCTATTGTGGCATCATGGGTAGGAAGCCAGTCTTGGAGTCATAGGATCATAAAGGGAGAGCTGGAAGGGAACTCAGAGGCCAATTTTACAGATGGGGAAACTGAGACCCAGGGAGATTGTGAATTATCCAAGTTTTTAGTTAGTTTTAGTAGGAAGAGGTGGAATTGGGCAGAGGAATTAAAGTTCTGCCTTTGATGCTTACTAGTTTCATCATCTCAAGTTAGTTATTTCATCTCTCAGTGACCCAGGCAACTCTTCGAGACTATAAATATTATATGATTTGGCAATCTGTCTTGAAAGAGGGAGTTCCACACATCTGTGAGATAAGAGGTCCAGACCAGGGAAAACAAGTAGATAAACTCTGAGGTCTCAAACTGATAGGGAGTCAAGAAGAACTTGGTCAGATCTTGCCTCAGACACCACTTACTAGTTGTATAATCCTGGGCAAGTCACTTTATTCTTTTGTGCCTCAGTTTCCTTATCTGTAAAATAAATGGGCTGGATTCTATATCCTCTAAAGTCTCTTCCAACTCTAGGATCCTATGTTTTCAACTTGGAGTCTAAATCTCTGAAAATGCATTTTAACCCCGCTATCATATCGAACACTCCTTGAGGATGTAGGGACCATGCCTTAAAATTCTTCACATCTTCCCCCAGAGACCCGCACCCGATGCCTTGCACTTAATCACAAGATACATGGCTGCTGCTGATAGATGGTGCTGATAGCCTGGGAGGCAGTCAGGAAACCGAAACAGCAGCACTGGCTGCCGTTATCAGGGTGAGGCAGTGTATAGGTACAGCTCCCAAAGCATGAGACCACGAGTCAGGGGCCACGAGTCTACTTCAGCTCTCCAGACCGCCACGAACCAGATGAACTCTAACCTTTCTTCCAGTTCTGGCGTCCTATGCTTCTATTGGACAGTCTTTCTGAAGGAGATGGAATTGGTGACATTTTTATGACTGTGGTTATTTCTAGCCTCCATAGGGGTAGGGTTGTGTAAATATTTTACTCACCTACAGTAAACTCTCCACCCCTCTGTCCTATCTGGCGGAAGGGCGGGGTGAAGTCCAGCACCCATTTCACAGATGAGGCCACTGAGATAGCTGCAATATTCAGCAGACAGTTAGTCATTGGGTAGTCACTGCTCCACCCTCCCAACCTCACACAGGCCTCCTCTCTTGCCTTCTGAGTGTCCACGGAGTCATTAAGGGGCCCAGGTGAGTCAGCCACCCTGAAGGGTCCAGATTTAACAGCCAGGCCTACCTGCCAGTCAGGCTCTCCACACCTCCCTGACTTCCCCCTTCTACTTCCTTCTGTTGTTTCTGTGTTTTTGTTTTTGTTTTTGCTTTACTCAGCATTTTCATCTATATATTCTCCTGGGATACCTACGACATCACTCTGAGGCCAATTTGGCATGATTAAACCCACACAAATAAAGAAACAGATAGGGGATTAGTAGGACTGGATTATACTAATGCCAGGCTACTGAGAAAGACTTTGTGCCACTTATTGACATTAAATGAGTATAAATATTGTGGACTATAAATTACTGCTGTCTGGTGACTCTCTCAGACAAGTCCCAACTCTTCCTGAAATTGTAAATAACATCCTATATTTGCATGGAACCTTGTACAGCTAGGTGACACAGAGCATATAATGCTGGACCTGGCATCAGGAAGACCTGAGTTCAAGTCTTGTCCCAGACACTTCATACTCTGTGACCCCGGTCAGGTTATTTAACCCCTCCCTATCTGCCTTAGTTTCCTCAGATGCAAAATGGGAATAATAAAAGCATCTATGGTGGGGCCTTCCACGGTAAAAGGAAAATTAGGGAGAGAGAGGGATTTGGAGAAAAGAAAACATGTTTAGGTTTGAACATATTGAGTTTATGATGTCTAGACAATATCCAGGTAGAAATGTTCATTAAGCAATAGGAATTGCAAGACCAGAGATAAGGAAAGGGTTTATGTCTTGGTAATTAGATTTGCCAATCCTCAGCATGAAGGTGATAACTGAATCCATGGGAGTCAGTAAGATCATCGAGGGGAATAGCATGGAGGGAGAAAAGAAGAGAACCCATTACCTGGATGAAGACCTGGCAAAACAAATTGAGGAGTGGTCAAACAGGAGGAAAGAGAACTAGGAGAAAACAGTGCCACACAAACCTAGAGAGAAGAGAGTTTCAAGGGAGAAGTGGGCGATCAACAGTGTCAAAGGCTGTGGAGAGGTCAAGGAGGATTAGAACTGAGAAAAGGCCATTAGATCTGGCCATTAAGAGATCATTGGTGATTTTGGAGAGAGAAGCTTCAGTTAAATGATGAGGTCAGAGCCAGATTCCAGAGACTGAGAAGGAGAGAAGTAGAGGCGCCAGTGGTAGACGGCCTTCTCCAGTTTAGCAATGAAAGGAAGGAAGATATTAGGATAATAGCTAATGGGGATGGATGGAGCAAGTAAGAGGTTTTTTTTGAGGGTAGAGGAAGCACATTTTTATGCAGTAAGGAAGTAAGCCAGGGAGAGGTTTAAGATTAGTGAGAAGGAGGGAATTAATAGAAGGGGCAAAATGGAGAAGATGGGATGAAATGGGATCACTTGTGCATGTTAGAGGCATTTGCCTTGTCAAGGAGAAGAGATACCTCTTCACATGAGACTGGGGTAAAGGAGAAAACAGTGTCAGATGGCATCTAAGTGATAGGAGAAGAGGAGAAGGAGAAACCTATGCGGGGGTCAGAGAGAAATGGGAGCACTCAGTGTGGGCGAGTCCAACATCCTCCATGAAGCTTCCCTGGTAGCAACAGCCCACAATATTTGTGCAAACACATTGAATGAAACCACTAATACGGACAATATATCTTCTAATGCCCAGAATTATTCTGTAGATGATTCAGGGAAGAAAGGCTTTGGTCCCACTTGACCACCTAGTGTCCTGTAAGCTGCCTGGCTTATTCAGCTCAATAATGAGAGCAAATTCTAGAAACCAATATCTGAGTTTCAGTGTCTGGGACGGCAACTCAGAAAGAGGACATGCTCAATAAATGCTTGCTGGTAATGATGTCATGATGGCTAATGAAGATAGAAATCAGTATGATGTTATGAAAAGAATCTTGGAGGAGGAGACAGAGAAGATCTAGCTTTCTCTGTTGTGTGACTTTGGGCAAGTCACTTTACTTCCTCAAGCCTCAGTTTCCCCATCTATAAAATGAGGGGGTTGGACTAGATGACCTGAGGGCTTCCTTTCAGCCCTAAGTCCGAGATTGATTCCAGCTCTAACAGGCTCTGAATCTGCACTATCTCTGGTTCACAGTCAAAAGTGATGATGACAAAGAAAAAAAAGTCCTGAACATTACCTATTTTTAAGTTGTTCTGAATAAAAATTCATGGGGGAGAGATAAAAGTTTTGTACAGAAAGCATTTCTCAATCCCTCTTAATTCTACCACCTTCACTCAGTTAATTATTTCCTATATATCCTGTAGGTATCTTGTTTGTACAGATTTGCTTATTGTCTCCCCCATTAGATTGTGAGGTCCTCAAGGCACGGATCTGCCTTTTGCCTTTCTTATGTATTCCAAGCACCTAGCACATAGTAGGTACCTAATAAATAATGACTGACTGATCTTCCCCTACAGAGGGTATCAGAGCTCATTATGAAAAGGTCAGCAGAAATGGTCTGCATCACAAGCCTGTGGGTAGAACCATAACTAGCAAGAAGGAAATTGTGCCCTTTGACTTTGGGAAGGGTCCTCCCCTAGTCATGCAGAGCCTCCAGTAGCTTAAGGTGACATTGCCCCTTGGGATCCTCTGGGGGATGGGTAGTCCTCTTCAAGTGTGAATGAACCCAAGATGAATGCCCCACAAACCTCTTCATCCTGGACGATTACTTTGGCCCTGGAATTCCCACCTTTGAAGTATCCTCTGCCGCTAGGATCCCTCCCTCTGATTGCATGGCTCCTCCCAGAATCTCTAGGCACCTAGTCAGACATTTCTTCTTCTTTCCATAGGTTGCACTCTTTACTTTTCCACCATTCTCCCATGTAGGGTACCTTCTTCCCTTCCCCTCACCCCATTTTTAGCTTCTTTTGATGTATTGTATTCCCCATTAGAATATACATTCCTTGAGGTCAGGGACTATCTTTCTTTTTGCTTGTTTTTGTATTCCAAGCATTTAATGCAGTGCCTAGCACATAGTAAGAGCTTAATACATATTTGTTGAATGACTGGTAAAAACTGGGTGCTTCCCCGCAGTTCCCCCCACTCAATAAATTTACTCCAGGCACAGTTTCAGCTTGTTATGGGTCTGCCTGTGTAATACAATCACCATGGGACTGGATCAGCTGGGACAAATTTTAAAATTCTCAAATGGCCCCTTCCACAGGGTTTTCCTCCCTCTTCAGTCAGCTGGGTTGCACACAGCAAATGCCAACACATTTTAATATTAGCGTCAGCTAAATTGACTTAGCAAGATTATGGTAATTATAGTGCCCAAACCACACCGGGCATTTTGGGCCTGAATGAGAATGATTTTTTTTGTATTATCAGCTGTTTGGGATTATCTGAACCCCTACTCCATTAATGTAGATAATTGAGAGCTGGTTAGAGGATAGCAGATGATACAGATTAAGTTCCCTTATAATGAATTCCACAAGGCCACCAGGTTGTTTGGTTGTAACAGAATTTTGTTGAAATATGACTAGAAATTATATTTCAGGATTAATTGATATAAAGAGATCTGGGCTTCTGCTTCTCCATTATGAACTTGAAGGAAATGCTTTGAACATCGCATGGTAAAAAGGAAGCTGTTGTGCCTATCCTATTCTTTGTCTCATCTTCCAACTTACCACCTTATTTAGGTACAAAATTTGGAATTTTTGGCTGATTTTCTTTCTGGTGGTTGGGACTTTGATTTGGGGCAACAAGGAACTATTTTTGAAGTCAGGAAACCTGAGTTTAAATACTAGTCCTGACAGTTGTATGATGTTGGACAAATCACTGAACTTCTCAGGACTTCACTTTAGAGTTCCCTTGTCTGTAAAATGAGGAGGTTGGATCTAAATTGATCACTAACGTACCTTCTCATTGTAAAACCAATAAACCTATGTGAGGAGCTGTGCAGTGCAGTAGATCAGAGTCAGGAACACCTGCCTTCACATACTGCCTGCTTTATGCCTATTGTGTGCAAGAACCTAGGTAAGTCAGTGGCCCAGAAGATGTTCTAAAATTACAGATGATTTGCCAATCTGCAATAGTGGACAGAGTGTCTGCACTAGAAATTCCCTCTACCTATCAAATCACAGGTCAATACCAAAAATGATCCTATGAAAGGACTCCTAGGATAATTACCACTCTATGGAAGAACAAAAATACCAATTGCTCTGTTCTCTTGATCACATTCACAGTGCAAATAGCACACACACCAGGTCCTTTGTTATAGAGACAAACTTTTATGGAGACTCAAGAAAACACTTGTCCCAGATTATTCGTTGTTTAGATTTTATTGAAGCCAGATCACCAAAGCATTCATTCCCTGAACTTTTCAAGTGACATGGGAGGAATAAGAAAAGCATAAGAGTGGCTTCTGTACTAAAGAAGTTTACAATGTTGTTGGAGAGATTAACTAGTGCATGAAAGAAATTCATAGTAATTTATAGGATCATGGGATTATAAAGCTCCATCTGGGAGGGACTAAAGGCTCTCTAGGCCAACCTCTCCATTTTACAGATGGATAAACCAATGCCCAGAGAGATTACGCAATTTACTCAACATCACGTGTAGCAGTAAGTGGCTGAGCTGGGATTTAAATTCAGGTCTTGCGAATGATTCCAAGTTTAGTATTATTGCCATTCTACCAAGCTGCCATAGTTAAAGACTAATGTTGGACAGTACAAACAGAATAGAAGCAATTTCCCTGCTCCTTGGTTTACCAGTTCTTAGATTCCTCCATTGCACAGGACTGAGTCTGGAACTGCTCCCAGTTGTAGAACATTCCTAACAGTTTATAATGAACTTTCCTAATAATATCCCTAGGATGCAAGTGCAAGTAGTACAAGAGTTGTTCTCCCCATTTTACAGATAAGAAAATTGATGCCAAGAGAAGATATAGAATTTGGGAGTTTACGTTGACTTTCTTTCCTGTGACTGGGACCTTGATTTGGAGCAGCAAGGAACTGTGGTCATGTAGCCATTAAACGGTGGAGCTGGAACTCAAACTCAGTTCTCCTGATGTCTGGTCCAGCAATTTCACCATGTTATCATACTACATCCTAAAAAAACTTGCTAAACTAAATAGAGCCCCATCCAAAATTGTTGATGACTTCACAATTATTTCTGTTTGGTTACATAAAATATCTTATTCTCCCCTGTCTCCTCCATTATATGTCTTTCTATAATTCTGTTTTATATAAAACAGTATTATCAGATTACCTTCTTCCTTAAAGCTCCACAAAATGATGACAGGTGTGGGTGGCCCTGATATGTAGTGGGGTCAAGGTACAATCCACACATAGAAAATTAGGAGTTGACTTTATGCCAACAGCCATTCTCTGAAAAATAAGATGCTATCTGGAACAGAAGGCATGGAAAAGTAAACAGGGCATTATATAACTTTGTTTCTGCTTCTTAGAAACCAGAGCCCTTGTAGTAACATCACATTTCTGCAGAACTTTAATAGTTTTTCAAACACCTTTGTAAAAACACTTACTGTGAACCTAATAGCGATGGCACTAATGGGATATTGCTCATTGCCATGACAAAGTTAAGTCTGGAAGCTGACTTATGGGGTGACTGTCGGGCTGGGGCCTCCGACTTATTGGGCATGGGGTTCTGCTTTTACCTATTACATCCAAGACCAAATGTAAATTCCTCATAACCTGGTCCCTTTCTACCTTTCTAGTCTTCTTATACTGCATTCCCCTCCATGCACTGACTATACAATCCCACTACATTCATCTAATATCAGTTCCTCAAATAGGACCCTCTGTCTCTCCTCTCCATTCTCTTTGAGCTGGCTGGATCCCCCTCTTGGAATTCTCTGCCCCTTCACATCTGCCTCCTGGCTTCCCTGACTTCTTTATGGCTGAGTTCAAAACCCACTTCCTGTAGGAGGCGTTTCTCATTCCCCTCAAGTCCAAGTGCTTCCCAATGAGATTATATTCAATCTACTCTGTATCTATCTTTTAATTACCTAGTTATTTACATATGCTATCCCCCATTGGAATGTGAGCTCCTTGAGGGAAGGGCTTATTTATGTTTGTTTGTGTCTTTGCTTTTCTTGTATCCTGAGCACTTAGCACAAATACATAGTAAGCATTTATTAAATCCCTTAATAAATACCCTCCCTCCACACTCTCCTTCCCCCATCTGCATACCTTGTTTTTGTACTGAAGAAACTTTCACCCTTTCTTCCCTCCTCCCCTCTAATTCCATCTCCACGTATATGTATTGTCTTCCTCCTTTAGGATGTAAACTCTGAAGGTAGGGCATCTTGTTCCCTTATATTCATATCCTCAGCAGTAAATACTTAATGAATGCTTTATCTATCTCTCATCTTTCCTCTTGTTTAGCCATCTCTTTCATCTATTTACCTACCTACCCATCTACATAAATATCTATGCATCCATCCATCCATCCATCCATCCATCCATCCATCCATCCATCCATCCATCTATCCATCCATCCATCCATCCATCCATCCATCCATCCATCCATCCATCCATCCATCCATCCATCCATCCATCTATCCATCCATCTATCTGTCCAGTCAGCTGACTGTTTGGCTAGGCTTATTGGCTTCCAAGAGGGTAGGGCTTGTTTATCCCTTAGTGACTCATTTGCACGTTGTTATTGGGTCATTTCAGTTGTTCGAGTTATATGTCAGACTCTTCGGGACTCCATTTGGGGTTTTCTTGGCAAAGACACTGGAGTGGTTTGCCATTTCCTTCTCCAGCTCATTTTATAGATGAGGAAAACTGAGGCAAACAGGGTGAAATCACTTGCCCAACTAGTAAGTGTCTGAGGCTGGATTTGAGCTCATGAGGATGAGTCTTCCTGATTCCAAGCCCAGTGCTCTGTCTAGCTGCCTGTTAGCTGCCAAGCCTAGTCATCTGCAACATCTCCCTTCCCATGGAATAGACCCAGCCTGCCTTTCTGTCTCAGACACAATGTAAAGAACAGGGACTCTTGTTCTCTCCTTGTAGCTCCAATTCCCTCCCACAGTGTCTTGCATATGGTAGATGCCTAATAAATGTTTGCTTAATTGAATTGAGGAATACCCTTTGTAAGAACTGGAGTCAACCCATCATCAGGCATCAGGCATCAGACACTGTGTTAGGTGCTGGCCTGGGTCCTTGTTTTTGGTTCAGAAAATGTGTTCTCCATACACTCGAATGCTTTAGGAAGAGGGAGACAATGTGGCATGGAGGAAAGAGAGCTGGACTGTTCAATAAGAGGACAAGCATTTGAATCCTGGTGCTAAGTCAGCTCTTTGAGCTTCTGTGTCCTCCTCTGAAAAATGAGGACACACAATGAGTACTGACTTGACCATCAGAGGACCGGGACTCAAATCCCACCTCCGACACCACCTCCGAGGCCCTGTGGGAGTCACTCATTCTCTCTGGGCCTCAGTTTCCTCTTCCATAAAATGAATTAGTTGGCCTGTCAGAGGCGGGGAACCTCGGCCTTGAGGCCGCGTGTGGCCTTGGGATGGTCTTTCAGCTCCCTTCTAGCTCTGAGTTTATGATTTTTAAGACTAAGGAACCTCTGTGGTCTTTCCAGGCTCTAATTCAGAGATCCTATATTATTGGTGATTTCATTTCAGTTCCTCCTACAAGTCAACAACCCCTACTAGGTGGTGGGCATGGTTCTAGGACCTGGGAGACACAAAGACAATAGAAATCAATGACAACAAAAAATAAATGGTTCCTGCCCTAGGGGGTCGGGAATCCTAGTCACTTCAAAAGCCTGTGGGTAGGAGATGGAAAGCTGTGAAAGTGGAACATCCTGAGAGTCAGTCTGATGAGAAGGGGGAGAGGGCAGGTAACGAACGTCTTAGCAGATAGTATTTGTGAGTTGGGAGGAGTCAAAAAAAGGTTCACCATTAGGTGGCCAGGCTGGTCCTCAGAAAACAGACATATAGACCATCCAGACTCTTCCAGCTTGGCAGCGCCTTCTGGAGTCCATGTTTCCTCTTACAGCCTTTGAGAGCGTCAGAGTACCATCATGCCTGAATGAGGCATCAGTGCATAGAAAGTTGTAGTTGGAGTTAGGAAGATCTGTGTTCACATCCAGCCTCAGACACTTGCCTACCTATTGGTGAGACCTGGGGCAAATCACTTAACTGTTCTGCGCCTCAGTTTCTTTACTTGGATAGCAATAGTGCCTACTCTCCAGATTAAATGGAATAACTTATGTAGAGGACTTTACAAGCCATAAACATTATATAAATGCTTGCTATTGTTATTGTTATTAATTATTGTTATTAGTATTAACTATTGGGTAAAAACACATCAGGCACCTAGGTGGCACAGTGAATAGAGTACTGGGCCCAAGGTCAGGAAGACTTGAGTTCAAATCCAGCCTCAGACACTAGCTGTGTGACCCTGGGCAAGTCACTTAATCCTGTTTGTCTCAGTTTCCTCATCCATAAAATAAGCTGGAGAGGGAAACAGCAAACCATTCCAGTATTTTTGTCAAGAAAACCCCAAATGGAATCATGAAGCGTCAGACATGACTGAAAACAACTAAACAGCAGCAACAAAACAAAACCACAGCGAGGCAAACACATGCCTTTTGACATGCAATGTGTCCCCAGAGGCTGGACCTTGAACTAAATCACGGTAAGACAATATCCCGAGGTGCTTTTGTCTGTGAGCACAGGACCGTCGAGTGTCATTGTGGGAACCACCGAACAAAGTGGCAAAAACAGCAAAAAGGGAAGTATTATTGCTGATTAAGCAGCAGGGAACGAGTGGAGCAGCCCGGGGGCCTGCCCATATGGGATGCACTGCAAATACGTTTAGAGCTTATGGGAAAATTGCATGGTCTAGAAAAGCACATTGCGGCTGCCAGCGTGCAGGAGACTCACTGCTTTAGTCCGGGAACCTACATTTTGCTGCAGATGCTGTTTATGCTTGTTTCACAGTGAGGGAAACTGAGTCTTAATGCCACACCCACTGAGTGAGTCAGTGCTGAGGCAGAAAACCACCCATCCCAGTCTGGTGAGGTTGCAACTTAGCCAGGAAGTCATCCAAGTCCCAGGGCCCCTTGGATTCTTGGCAAATGAGTTGGAGAAGCCCAGAGGAACAGTTCCAAAGAGACACGTTGGCAAAGCACTTGCCCCTGCTTCGTTACTTTGAACAGGCCTGTCTTCCGATGATCGTCAGGGGAAAAGATTTGAGCTGAGGTTGAATTCTGCTTACCTCATTTCGTGACTATAGGCATATCAGCCCCTGGTCTCTGTATTGGAAGGAAATGGGTTGGGAGTCCATGGTGGACCTGAGTTCATATCCTGACTGTGACCATGGGCAAATTTTTCCCTTTGCTGGGTCTTGATTTTCTCATCTGTGAAATGAAGGGGTCCTTCTAGATAAACTATATATTCCCCTTTGGCTCTAAAGTGTATCGCTGACTCAGTTTCTCCCCCTGGTTCTAATTTAGCTGCATCCTCTCCTTCTTCCCCACAATCTGAATATGAGCCAAGCCCAAAGGAGGAGGGAGAAGTGAAAGGGTTCTTATTTTTTGATGTTCAGAGAACCCATGTTTCTTGATGTAGTGGTCAAAATTGGATGAACAATGGCCCTGTGCCCATGCCAATTGGTAGAAGCAACACAGTCTTGTCCTCCAACCTATGTGAAGGAGGAGGTACCACCGGCAGCTAGTGATGCCGTAGGAGAGAGGCTCCAATTATGGTTTCCACATTTAAATTCCTTGGCCCTCCATTTCCTTATCTGGAAAGTGAGGGCGTTGGACTGGAGCCAGACGTAAGTCTGTATGAATTTATGGTTGTAGAATAGAGAATGGGCAAAAACCTGGCCTGGGAATCAGAAAGACTTGGGGTTTTGATTTGTGCCTACCACTCTCTATCTGTGTATCTTTGGGCAAATGTATTCTCTTCTCTGGACCTCAGTTTCCTCCTTTGTAGAATGTTCTCTGAAATCTCTTTCAACTCTGAGAATCTTTCAACTGAAGTCTTCTAGTTCAGCTGCTGCATACTATGTAGGAATCTTCTGTACTGAAAAATGACCACCTAGACTCTACCTGAACACCTCCAGGTCTTCTTCTTCTCCCACCTCCCCTCCCCTTTAGGCAGTCAAGGTTAAGTGACTTGCCCAGAGTCACAGAGCTAGTAAGTGTCTGAGGTTGGATTTGAACTCAAGTCCTCCTTCAGGGCTGGCGCTCTACCCACTGCACCACCCAGCTGCCCTTAATATTGTTTTTCTTCTGCGTCTCCCTCCACCCCAATCCTCAATCCTTAGATGACCTCTCACTAGTGCTAGGTACAGAGTAGCTGTATTATAATGTTGTTGAATGACTGTACGTGGATTTATAGTCATTTCTGTTTGGCATCCTGGAGAGAACAGAGCCTGGCTGAGGGTCAACTACTCTGATGGTCAACTGCTTCTGCGGATTCAATCAGGCCCTTCTAGATGCCCTGTTTGATTTGTCAGGCTAATATGGGATTTGTGATATTAAAACGGTAAGACAAAGATATGCCAGGGCAGATCTCATACAATTTTAGAAAATCAGAATTAAAAGGGGAATGAAATCATAGAACTGTGGTTGTTGTTCACTTGTGTCTGATACTTCATGACTCCGTGTGAAGTTTTCTTGGCAAAGATCCGGGCGTGGTTTGCCATTTCTTTTTCCAGCTCATGAAGGAATTGAGGCAAACAGGGTTAAGTGACTTGCCCAGGGTCACACAACTAGTAAGTGTCTGAAGCCAGATTTGAACTCAAGAAGATGAGTCTTCTTGACTTCAGGTCCAGTGCTCTATCCACTGTACCACCTGGCTGCCCAAATCATAGAACACAGAAGCTAAAAACGAAAAGGGACCTTAGGGTCTTCATATTATGGAAAAGGAAGTTGAGGCCCAGAGATAGTGAGATATTTGTCCAAGGCTACAAGAACTCCATGAGGCTCTCCAAATAGTGTTGTTGGATTTAAATTTTATCATATAGAATACTAAGGTTTGGAAAATAATTTTGTTAGACATGAACAAGAGCTGGTCATAGTATTTATTAAAACGGTGAGATTTGTCTTATGAAAAGGACAGGACCAAACACTAAACAGAATGCTCGCATCTAGCATTGCAGCTCCCCCAGTAACAATTAAATGCTATAATGTTTTAAGGTTTACTGAGCTCTTTCTTTCCAACATCTTCTAG
Organism: Phascolarctos cinereus; assembly: GCF_003287225.1. Classification (NCBI taxonomy): domain Eukaryota; kingdom Metazoa; phylum Chordata; class Mammalia; order Diprotodontia; family Phascolarctidae; genus Phascolarctos; species Phascolarctos cinereus. The sequence continues at coordinate 122,761,071 of NW_027555625.1, forward strand.
GAAGTATGTAGTGTATGAGTTATTGCTCCCATTTTACAGATGAGAAAACTGAGGTTCTACCTAGTCAATAAGTTTCAGACTCAGGACATAGAACCCAGGTGTCCTGATTGCAAGGTTCTGGCACTCTCTTCCTTGTAATGTGGCTGCTTTCCAAAGCACCCACTTCACAAGACAGGGAGTTGCTCAGACACTGGACAATTGGGCTCGTGCAGTTATCAGGAGTCAGGCAAGTGTAGTCATGCCCCTGTTGTAAACATGTGAGAATATAAAATGGCGTCTGACAGCTCGGGGACAGACATCATAAACCCTGTGTTATCAGCACTTCAGTTTCTATTTTGAATTCCATCTGGCCCCTTCTCTGCCGGGAAACACCTGTTTCAGTCTGTACTGGTGACTGGATTTCCCCTGCCCTGTTCTTTCGATTTTGAAACCAAACCTGCCATGTTGAATTAAGCTGTGCAGGGCGAGGCCAGTCCACGGGAGGACTTTGACAGCTCACCAGACCCTGATACCCAAAGTTGTTTTGTTCCCAGAGCTGCCTGGAATGTGACTGACGGTGACTTAAGGCCGAGTGGGGTGGGATATTGGCTAATTGGTGGTGAATCAGCTGCCAGGGAAGGCATAAGCAACCACCTTGCAGCTTGCAGGGAGGACGTGTGGGCTGACATGTTGTCTTGCTTACCACATGATCACAGTATCAGGAGCAGGAAGGTACTTTAGAACTGGCTGACCCAACCCCCTCATTTTATAGCCAAGGCCTAGAGAGACTAAATTACAGCATGGTATAGTCATGAAAAGAAGGCTGGGAGTCAAAAGACACAAGTTTGAGTCCTGATTCTAGACTAGAACAGTACCTCTGCTAGAATAATAGGTGCTTAATAAACATTTGTTAATTTGATTTGTTGATTTATTTGGGCTCATCAAGTAATGGGACAGTGATATATCAACCATGCCTAAACTCATATGTCTAAGAACACATTGTCATTTCCAATAGTCACTTATACCAGTGATGCTTCCATGGCTCATGCCATTTGGGGAACTCCCACCTCAAGAAAGCCCTGTTTTGGATTCCTCCAATTTCCCCCCAAGGGAAACTGAGGCCTAGGAAGGTTCACACCCTTTTGTGAGAGTCATAAGGCTAAGGAATAGCTGGGACTTGTCTTGGGTTTCCTGACTTCTCATCCTATTTTCTTCTAAGCCGAATCACGTCCTGGGGGAAAGGGGTCAAAGGAGAGAAGAAAGGAAGGAAGTAGAGAGGTGGAGAGGGAAGGTCTCTGATTCAGAACTAGTGGCAGGCCACAACAGACCAGAACTTCCTTCCTTTGCACATTGGTGACCTTCCTTTCTGGCGATCAGGAAACGAGAAGTCTCTATCTTCTGTGCTACCTCTCAGGCATGGACCAAGCCATCTTGATGCCCAATTCCTCCCCCCCCCACACACTTCCAGGGCTACCCTAAAACCCAAAGACTTTCTCTTTGAGAGTTTCAAGGAAAGGTCCTTCCTGCCTTACTGTCTCCTGAAGGGTTATCTAAGATAAAGGGGCAGTGTCCAGCACATAGCTGATGCTTAATAAATGTTTATTGATTGATTAATTGATTTGGCTGGGATAGTCTTTTTTTTTTTTTAACAACTTGCCCTGATAGATCCCTTGAAACTCACATTTCTCTAGTATTTTAAGAAAAGTTTTTTATTTAGTCTAAGTATTATTATCTCTATTTGACAATGAGAAAATTGAGACTGAGAGGCCCAGTGACTTCATCTAGCTTTTAAGTATACGCAATTCTTCCTGAACTTCTCAAAGTATGTGGGACAACAAAAAAACCTTTCTTCTTTTGGAATGTCCTCTCTACACCCCACCTCCCAACCCCACCTCATCAAGGTCCTCCACTGTGGTACTTGGTAAGTTCCTACCCATCTTTGAAAGTCCAACTGAAAGGCCACTTTTTCGAAGAAGTCTTCCCTAATTTTCCTGGTCAGTTACAACCTTCCCCTCACTTCACACCTGTCTAACACAGTCATATTATATTGTGTAACATCTCGTCTCTCTACTAGACTGTGAACTTTAGGAGGGCGGGGACCCAGACCTGTCTCTTCCAGAAACTAGTATATTCTACACACTGAAGCAAGTTCAATAAATGTTTGAAGTTGGATTACCACTCTAAATAGAAAGAGAATGAAACCAAGAAACAGTCCTAGAAACTCTCAGATAAGATAATGTCCCCTTTCTGTCTCCTCCTGACTTGCCTGAGTCCTTCACTCAGGGCCTTTCCTCTTACTCCCATGTTCACAATGAACTAGGATCATACATTTAGAGCTGGATGGGAAAATAGAGGAGGAAACTGAAGCCCAGTGAGGTTATGGGATTTGAATCCAAGTTCCCTGACTCCAAAGCCTGAGGGAAATATAAAGTTGGCAATTTGAGGTAGATGATTCTGGGCAGAAGAGGGTTGGAGAGGCTGGTTGGTGAGGAACCCTCCCTTCCAGATGGACAGCTTCTGGGAAAGTGACAATAGAAGCCTGGAATGTATTTGCCTCTGGGGTCTCCTCCCCCAAAACCTGCCGGAGGTCTCTGGAGGCGAATGACTGCCAGAACTCAAGGGCATGTCTAGGCTCTGGCTTGAACCAGGAATCTGTGCCTCTCGTATTACTGCTCCTTCACATTCATCCAGGTGGTTTGACTCTCGACTACTCCTCTCTCCTCCCCCCAAGAGTGGGGGAACAGGTGATCATAAACATTTACTTGGCCTCTGGGGCCTGTTTATTTGTGTGTGAATGTGTGTGGGAGAGGACAGCTTCCCCAAGAACTCTGAGGTAGAGTGCCATTCTCTTGGAGAAGAGGTCATGGGTAAGAGCTTCAAGACCACAGTTTTAGTAGAGTGGGGAGAGGGGAGGGAGTCGGCATGAAAGCCAAGGGTGGGGGTGGGGGGAGTGAGTGGGTGCTCAGGAAGTGGAGGCAGATTGTGTGGACTATTCTTTACAGAAAAATCATAACATCATAGTTTCGGGGCTGGAAAGGGCCTTATCAGTCATCTTGTCCAAACCTCTTTATTTTCTGTTTAGTCAGGGAGATAATGAGATCCACATACAGTCACAGCTAGTTAGTGGCAGAGCTGGGATTTGAATCCAGGGCCTCTGATGCCAAAGTCAGTGTTTTTCCAACTGTGAAAAAGGGGAGTGATATAGTCAAAAGTGTAGGAAGAACAAGCGTTTTTTGTTGTTCTTGTTCTTGTTTGTCTGTTTTTTAAGAAAGACTTGAAAAGTTTGCAGGCTGTGGGAAAGTAAGCAGCAGAGAGGGAGAGATTGAAGGAGAAAAGGGGAGAATGACTCTTGGAGTACCCAGCTTACAGAGTCTGAGGTGACCTCCGAGTCCATCCGGTCTAACACATATCTGATCCAGAGCCCCTTCTGAAACACTCTTGACAAAGTGATCATGCAGCCTCCTCTCAAAGAGGGAGGGCTCTCTGCTTCCCAGGACAGCCACATGCCTCCTTTCAACAGTACTGAAAACATGCTCCTTACATCACACTCAAACCAGCCTTTCATCAACTTTCGAGCCTTTGTTTGTAGTTCAGCCCAAGCAAAATCAGCTGAATCCCTCCTCCTTCAAACACTAGGAGATTGCTATCAGGTCCTCCTACTCCCCAAATTCCCCTCCGAGTCTTTTATTCTCTAATTAAACAACCCCAGTTCCTTCCTTCAAGTGATTCTCACATAGTATGAACTTTTGTCGGTTTTTGTTATTCTGTCATTTGCAGTCATATTTGACTCTTTCTGATCCCATTTGGGGTTTTCTTGGCAAAGATATCTGAGTGGTTTGCCATTTCCTTCTCCCACTCATTTTACAATTGAGGAAACGGAGGCAAACAGGGTTAGGTGACTTGCCCAGGGTTACACAGCTAGTAAGTATCTGAGGCTAGATTTGAAGTCAAGTCCTCTTGACTTCGCCTCCTTCTCTATCTACTGTGCCACTTAGCTGTCCTACCAATAAATAAATAAACCTCATTTTGATGTCTGAAATTGTGCCACAGAATCCATGCTATAGGCTGGGCATTGCCCATTTCCTCTGGTCCTCTTTTAATATACAAATATTCCTATCACAAGAAAGAGGGATTAGATTTGTCCTGCTTGGGTGTCAGAGGGTAGAGCTAAGTAAGACTAAACAGTTGAAAATTGTAGAGATTTAGGGGATTCCATTTAGGGGAAAGCTTCCAAATAATAAGAGCTTTCCTGTAGTGGACTGGGTCTCTTCAGGAGAGTATGGCCTTCTCATGGCTGAAGATCTTCAAGCTGAGTCTCCCACTTGTGGGAGATGCCATATAGATGATTCCTACCTGCTCCTAGATACCATGCCTCTCAATGTAGCCCAAGATCAAATTAGCTTTTTTGGCTAATGAGATTCAACATCCAACAAATATCTATTAAGTCAAATATCCAGAGAAAGCACTGTGCTAGATACTCTCGGCTAGGAGAGTGGATAGAGTGCTGGGCCTGGAGTGACTCATCTTCCTGAATTAAAATCTGGCCTCAGACCCTTACTAGTTGTGTGACTCTAGGTAAGTCACTTAACCCTCTTTGCCTCAGTTTCCTCATTTATCAAACGATCTGGAGAAGGAAATGACAAACCACTCTGGTATCTTTGCCAAGAAAACCCCAAATGGGGTCATGAAGAGTCAGACACAACCAAAACAACCCAAACAACACATAGTTACTTGTGTGTTAACCATCTCTCTCATGAGACTGTGATCTCCTTGAGGACAGGGACCCTATTTTACCTTTCTTTGTATCTCCAGTGCTTAGCATAGGACCTGGTACACAGTGAGCCCTTTATAAATGCTTATTGATTGATTGAGGTAAAAGATAATACTTCAATACTACACGAATCTGTGATGTTTTTTTCAGTGTGGGTACTCCTGCCAATGACACAGATAATCACCAGTTTATAGAGCTCAATAGAAAGTCTTCAAGAGTTTGGTATGGCCAAAAATTCTCCAGCCTTGCAGGTGACCTACATAGTGAGGCTGGGTCTCAGACAACAGACTGTCAGTCACTTGGCCCATCCTTGAAGACTTGCCAGTTTGCACTCTATGGATATGCCATTCAAGAGCCCAGGGTCTCTGGCATTCTAGGATAACATTTCACAGAGGCAACTAAAAAGAGCCTCAATAATGTACCATCCTGTGATGGGAGCTGTGTGCTTTGGGTTGTCTTTCTAGTGGTAGGAGGGGATTTACGTGGACTCCTCTGCATTCTCTTGTCTGTTTCTCTCATACTCCATGACATGTTTGTGAAATGGTAGTTTAGGGGAATATATCGAGTATATATTATATACTCCCTATTATATATAGAGTATGTACTATATAGAATAAACAGAGGAATCTGTCTGTGTTCATGGAACAGAATCAGAACTCATGGGCTCAGGATCCTAGATCTAGAGCTGGCAGGGATCTTAGAGACCACCTGGTCTACTCCACTCATTTTACAGATGAGGAAACTGAGACTCAGGGAGGTAAAAATGATTTGCTCAGGTGACATAGGTAGCAATCATCAGAGACAGAATTTGAATCCAGGTCCCCTGATTCCAGAGTCAGAGCTTTTTCTATGTGAGTATCATCATACCCATGACCCCATACTTCATGAGCTCCATGTTCCTGGGCTAGCTGGGAAGTGGGGTCATCTGGAATAACCTGGGCAGAAATGCAGAGGGGGTATGGAGGAGGAGAGAGGATCCCTTCTGAGCCTTCTGCTTGTGTTCACATTAATAGGTAACAATTTAATCAAGGCTCCTAATGAACTTATTTGGCTTCTTTTACATACAGCTGCTGTGTTATATGGTATACATTTTTTATCTGTCCTGCTATGAGAAGACATCTGACAAAACTCAACATATCTCAAACTGAACTCGTTATCTTTCCCCCCAAACCCTGCCCCTTTTCCTACCTTCTGTGTTACTGTCCAAGGCGTCATCCCTCTCCTAGTCATCTAGGTTCCAAACCTAAGTATCCAAAACTCTCCTCAAACCAGCTCCCCAATATCTGTTTAGTGACCAAGTCCCGTTGTTTCCACCTCCGTAACTATCTCGCACACAAGCCTCCTTCTCTTCTCTGACGCTGCCACCGTTTTGGCTCAGGCCCTCATCGCCTCACTCCTTGGCCACCCCAATGGTCTGTTGGTTGGTTTCTCAGCCTCCCATCTCTCTCTCCACTTCAATTATCTTCCACTCAGCTGCCAATTTTCCTAAAGTATGAGTCTGACCACGTCACCACCATCCCTAACCCAATAAACTCCAATGGCTCCCTGAAGCTTGCAGGATCAACTCCAAAGCCTCCTGTTGATATTTAAAGCCCTGTTCCCTCTCCACCTTTCCAGTCTTATACCTTACAACCCCTCCAGTACTGCCCACCCCTTGCCCATGCTTCCAACATATGCTATGAACCAGTGACACTGGTTTCCTTGCTGTTCTTTCAACAAAACCCTTCCTCTCCTGACTCTAGGCATTTTTTTGCCAGCTCTCCCCCATATCTGGAAGGCTCTCCCTCTTCATCTTTGCTTCCTAGCTGTCCTTCAAATCTCACTTCCACCTTTTACAAGAAGCCTTTTTTAGGCTTCCCTTCAATTTTAGTGCCTTCCCTCTGAGTATACCATTTTATCCTGCATACATCTTGTTTGTACGTAGTTGTTTTCCTAATGTCTCCTCCATTAAACAGTGAGGTCCAGGAAAGCAGAGACTTTTTTTTGCCTTTGTATCCCCAGAGCTTAACATAGCACCTGAAGCATATAGTAGGTGCTTAATAAATGCTAGTTGACTGACTTACTAGCCCACTGTGACTAATTTATCTTTGCTTCTCTAGAGTACCAAGTGTGCTGTGTTCTTTATTCAGATATGGGCCTAACAGACATTTGGTGAATGCTGAATAATCTCATTAGCCAAAAAAGCTAGCACAATCACAGGCCACATCAGAGGCAGAGTCCAGAGCTAAGCAGGTGACAGTCCCATTGTCCTGTTCCCGTATCCTCTTATTCTGCCTCTGGAACATTATGTTTCCTTCTGGGTGCCACATTTTAGGAAGCATGTCCAATCAGGCTCAGTTTGGGAGACATTACCTTCACAGCATCTCTCATACCTGTCATCTTTGTACTAGCACATCCACTCATTACCTCATACCTGGACTACTGCAACTGCCCCTAATTGGTCTCCCTGCCTCCAGCCCTTCCCTTTAATATATTCTCCTCACTGCTGCCAAATTGATATTCCTAAAGCACATCTGATTGTGCAACTTCCCCAGATCAAGGATCTTCTATGCTTCCCCATTGCTACCTCTAGAATAAAATGCAAACTTCTTTTTGGCATTTAAAGCTCTTCACAAATTGGTGCCATCCTATCTTTCTGGACTGATTGCATACCCTCTAATTTTCGGGTAAATTGGCTTTTTTTGGTTGTTATTTTGTAGAGTCCAATTCTCCATGATTCTTGGCAAAGCTACTAGAGTGGTTTGCCACTTCCTTCTCCAGCTCATTTTACAGATGAGGAAACTGAGGCAAACAGGCTTAAGAGATTTACTCAGGGTCACACAGCTAGTAAAGTGTTTAAGGTCAGATTTGAATTGAGGTCCTTGTGACTGCAGGCCTGGCCCTCTACACAGCCACCAGCCTACCAGATCTCATTTGTACACAACATTTCACCCCCTGCCCTCTATATTTGCATTGGTTGTCTTTCATGCTTGGAATGCTCTTCTTCAACACTACCTCTTGAAACACTTAGCTCCCTTCATAGCTCAGGCCTTGTGCTACCTCATACCATGATTTTCCTGATTGCCCCATTGTCAGTACTCTCCCTACTGCCCCTCCCTATCATTACGTATTACTTAGTGTACATTTTGTATTTACTTATCTTTTTATATGGTGTTTCCCCAGTAAAGTGTAAGCTCCCTGAAGGCAGGAACTGTTTCATTTTTGATTTTTTATCCCCAGTGAATAATAGTGCATAGCACATAATAAATACAATTTTAAAATTGAATTCAATTGTATTTATAGTTTCTGTGTCTAGTCTCTTTCTTTTCCAGTTGTACCCACATAACCAGATTACAGAATCATAAGATCTCAGAGGTGGAAGGAACTTGGATAGTACCTAGTCCAATGTATAACTGAATAAGAATCAATTTTGCAACATCTCCAAGTGGTTATCCAATTTTTGCTTGTAGACCTCTAGTGAGAAGAAGCTTACAACCTCTTAAGATGACTGATTCCACTTTTGGACAGCTCTAATTGTCAGGGTGTATTTCATTACATGGAGCTGAAATCTGCCTCTTTGTACTTTCCACTCATTTTTCTTACTTGAGAGAGCCATGGAAAATCTGTGCCTCCACTCCCCTTCTCTCACTCAATTCTAGATGCTCTGCAATCTGATGTTGAGCTTCATCATTCAACCAAAACAGTTCTCCCCAAAGTTACCAGTTATATTTTAATTGTCAAAAGTAATGGCCTCTTCTCAGTCCTTAACCTTCAAGATGTCTCTGTAGCCTAGGATGCTGTCAGCCACCCCCTTTTTCTAGATACTCTCCCCTGTGGGTTTTCATAATAGTGCTTTTTCTTGATTCTCCTCCTATTTGGCAGCTCCTTCTCAGTCTTCTTTGCTGGCTCATTACCAAGGTAATGTCCACTAACTGTGAATGTCCATCTGTGCTCTGTTTGGGGACCTCTTGTCTTTTCTCTCTATATGATTTCTCTTGGTGATCTCTATGCAAATGATCCCCACGTCCATATACCCAGCCCTAACCATTCTCCTGAGCTCTAGTCTTATGACCCCAACTACCTTTTGGACATCTCAAATGGGATGTCCCATAGGAATCTCCATATAAAATAGAACTACAGCTAGGTCCTAATTAGGACACATAATGAATCCCCTAACACGGTGAGGTGTTTGAATTTGCACTATTCAAAGTTATAATTACGTGAAATATGGTAATTGGTTCCTGCCAAATATGCATGTGAATTCAAATAATGTGACCACTTAAGAGGAATTCATTATTCCCACAATTCAGGACCTAGCTGTAATTATCTTTTCTCTGATGTACCCCCAAACCCTCCTCCTTCTCCCTGTTACTGTCAAGGGTATCACCATTCTCCTAGTTTGCTTCAGTGTCATTTGCATTTCTTCATTCTTACCCCACAAATCCAATCAGTTGTCAAATCCTGCCTTTCTCCCTTCCTTACATCTCTCCTGTATGTCCCCCTTCTTTCCTCTGGCACTGTCACCAATCTGGTGCAGGCCCTCATCAGTTCAGGTCTTGACTACTTTAGTAGACAGGTTTTCTGGTTGGTCTCTTTGCCTCAAGTATCTCCCCATTACAATCTATCCTCCTTCCAGTTGCCAAAGCAATCTCCTAAAAAGCAGGTCTGCCATGTCATCTCACCAAAACTCGGTAGACTACAATGGCCCCCTATTATACTTAAGATCCAATAGAAAATCCTCTATTTGGCATAGTCTTTGTAGCCTGGCCTCTTCCTATCTTTCCAGTCTTCACTCCTCTATGCACTTGACAATCTGGCTCTACTGGGATGCTCCTTGCTCTTCACTCTGGAGCTGCCATCCCATGCTCATACCTTCTCAATGGTCCCCATGTCTGGAAGGCTCTGCTCTCACCTCCACCTTTTAGCTACCTTGGCTTCCTTCAAGATTGAGCTCAATTTCTATCTTCTGCAGGAGACTTTCCACAGTCTTTTCTCTCCCCACCTCCTCAGCTGCTAGTACCTTCTCTCTGATATTACCTTACATTTACATTTATGTCTTGTCTATATACGGTTGTTTGCATGTTGTCTCACTCATTACAATTTGAGCTCCTTGAAGGCAGGGACTATTTTTGCCCCCCCCCTCCCTCTTTTGTATCCTTAGCACTTGGAATTGTGACTGGCATATGGTAAAAACTTAAATATCTGTTGACTAGATTTTTAGGTTGGGTAGAACAAATGTTATCCCTCTTGCATGACAGTACTTCAAATACTTAAAGACATATATTATGTCCCTTGCCCCCCCAAGCATTCAGCATTAATCCCCTTAAACACATGGTACTTCCCAGCTTTAAGTCTATTTTTCACCTTTTTTTGTATCCCCAGTCCTTAGCACAGTGACTGACGAATAGTGGATGCTTAATGAATATTTATTAACTATTTATTGACTATTTACTGACTGAATGACTGATTGCAAGGTACCATTCAAGGCCTTCCTTGATCTGGTCTCTATACTTCTCTCCACAATGGATTTCTATTTCTCCCCCTAGCCAAACCCTCATGTCCGATTAAATTATTTAACAAGCATATATGAACAAATGAATTCCTGAATATCTTTGCTCACACATAACTCTTCTAGCATGCCCTCCTCTCCCTACCTCCACCCTCTCCACTCACAGATAGTCAAAGTCTAATCTTTTTTTTCAAGGCCCAGCTCAAGTTTTATCTTTTATGAAGCCCAGCTCCTACCACCCTAATTATGAGTCATCACTAACCCCTCTAAACTTGAAGGTTTAAAAAGTGATTTCCTCACAATAGACCTATGAGGCACATAGTATAAGCATTATAATGTGTATATAATTGCCACCAGTAGACAGATGGGCACAGGAGACAAGAGGGCAGCAGCATGTCCCGGGCTACCATCCCTGCTTTTAGCCCAGCCTCCATGGCCATCATCTGGGGAAGCCACTCCCATAGAGAGGGATTCTGGTCATCTCCACCAATATCCACCAAACTGGCATATGTTCACAGGGCAGAACAACTAGTCTAACTGAGGCAGCAGAACACCCCGAGGTAGAGACAGGAGGCAGTATGTGACAGGCAAGTCAAGCCAGCATCACCATACTGATGACCATCTCCTCTTAGACCCTGTCCCCAAGAGCCTTGGGGATAGCAATGCTTCTAGTCTATCACCCTGGGAAGCAACATGTACATGTGGACATGCAGTCTGCCAATTGGTCCTATAGGTGCTCTAGCCACAGCTATGAAGACCCAGAAAAGGCTCTCCCCACTCCAGTCCCTGGTATAGTCAAACGGTTCAACAGTAGAAACTGATATAATTTTATCAGTGTAAATGACGTATTAGCATCTGTTTTGCCCCTGCCACCTAAGGATCATGGGAACTTTCCATCTGCCTTGTGGCTGAAACTTTCCATGTGTATTGTGTGCTCAGTTAGAATGTGAGCTCCTTGAGAGTAGGGATTGTCTCACTTTTCCACCTCTAGCTCCAGCTCACGGCACAGTGTTTTGCACACAGTAATCACTTAATAAATGCTTTCTTCATTGATTATCACTCCTATTTTATAAATAATAATAATAATAATAATAATAATAATAATAATAATAATAAGTAGTAGTAGTTACATAGCACTTTAAGGTTTGTAAAGTGCTTTGAACATAGCGTCTCATTTTATTCTCATAGCAACCTTGGGGGTCAGTGCTATTACCTCATTTTACAGAATAGAAAACTGAGGCAGGCAGAGGTTAAGTGACTTGCCCAGGACCGCATATAGCTAGCTAGTCAAAATTAAGATTCGCACTCAGGTCTTCTAACTTTGAGACCAGTGCTCTTTCTATTACATTATTCTGCTTCTTTGTGGAAGTCCTGTCTCCTCAATTAGACTTTGAGGTTCTTGAGAGTAGGGACCTTGCTTACACATCTTCATATCTCCAGATCCCTGTCCTTAATATACATCTACTATTCATAGGATGTGGAGCTTGAAGACCCCTTAACAACCAACTAGTGCAACCTTTCATTTTGCCAAGGAGGAACTGAGGCTCAAAGAGCTTCAGTGGTTTATCTAAATCCACACAGGTAGTAATTAGTAGAGGTGGGGTGCATGGGGTGCTCAGGGAGGGCTGGCACCTCTGGTGTGAGGGCTGCTATTGACTTTGGTGTCCACCTGCTTCACCCAATCCTCACCTGCGGCTCCAAGGAGCTGGAGCTTGTGAAGTGGCCACCTTCTCAGCAGCTGGGCTAACCCAGTTTGAAGGTAACCCACAGGCCTCAGAGCCGTTAGTGAGTGAGGGGGATGTCTACCTCGAGCATATGAAGACTACCCTTGGTGGAATGGGCAGATGAGAACAGTTTGTTCTAATGGCCATGAAGGAGGCTAAAGCAGGTTCTGTGGAGAGATTAGAGCTTGGTCAGACATCAAAGATGCCAAGGTCATCCACCGCATCCTGGGCCATGCTGCCAGTCATCTAGTCTTTTGTCCTGCCACTGGACTTCAATGACTCTGGAAGAGACGGTGGAGCTGACCACTTTGCACAACTTGCCTCTCTTAAATTCAATTCACCCCAAAGTCAAGACATCATCCTGTGATGTCATTGGTTTTAATCAAAAACAAAGGACAAACGGTAAGAATTATAGAAGTGGGATCTGTATGCAGGTCCCCTACACCATGTTTGCTGTTTTTGTTGATCATGTTGATGATGATGGGAGGTGCAGAAGAGATGTTCTCGATCCAGAACCTTCCTAGTGTCCCTTAGTTTTTGCAAAGCCGTTCTTTGGCTAAGGCGAGAAGAAGAGGTTTCAGTAATTCATCACCCCCCTTCTGTAATACTCAAACCCCCTGCTCTGCACCCTGGCTTCCTGCAGGGCTAAGGAGCACAGACCATTCCAGCAGAATAGGAAGAATGGAGGACTTGGACTCTGGTTCCAAAGCACAGAGAATGTTAGCATTGGAAAAGACCTTTAGTATCTCTTAGGCCAGGGGTGGGGAGCCTGCGGTCTCAAGGCCATATATGGCCCTCTAGGTCCTTTGACTGAATTCAACTTCACATAATAAAAGGATTTGTTCTGTGAAGTTTGGATTCAGTCAAAGGGCCGCACTCGAGGATCTAGAGGGCCACATGTGGCCTTGAGGCCGCAGGTTCATGGGGAACCCTGTCTTAGGCCAACAGCCTCATTTTACAAGAACAGAGGTCTGGAAAGAAGAAACTCCCTAAAGTCTTTAAGGTTGTCAGTACCTGAGATAGGGTTTGAACTTCGGTCCTTGGACTCCACATTTTGTGCCCTCAATATTACATCTCATCACTTGGGAGATGATGGCTCCTGGGAACCATGTCTTAAAGGCTCAGTTTCCTCATCTAGGTGGTGCAGTGGATAAGGCACTACGCCTGAAGTCAGGAAGATTCCTCTTTTGAGTTCAAATCTGGCCTGAGACACTTACCAGCTGTGTGACCCTGGGCAAGTCACTTACCCCTGTTTGCTTCAGTTCCTCAATCTGTAAAATGAACTGGAGAAGGAAATGGCAAACCACTCCAGTACCTTTGCTAAGGAAACCCCACACGGGGTCACAAAGAGATGGACGCGACTGAAAAAGACTGAACAACAACAAAATGTGGATAATAATACTTTCATTATTTATCTCAGAGAGTGATTGTGATAATCAATCAACCAGCAAGCATTTATTAATTACCTACAATGTACGAGGCACAGTGCTAGATGCTAAGGAAAAATTAAATAGTCCTTTCCCTCAAGGAATTTGGGGAAGAAATCGTATATGTATGTATACCTGTGTAAATTTTCTATTATATGTATTGCCATGTATATATGTATATACACATATATTGTATCATATATACACATACATATTACATGCAAAATATGAATAAGATAATTTTGGGGAGAGGGCACCAAGTGCTTTTGAGATTAGGAAAGATTTCCTGTAGAAAGGGGCACTTGGATTGAGCTTTGGGGGAAACAACCCAACAAAGGATCTTAAGGATAAAAATTATTTGTAAATCTTAAATTGCTGTGAAAATGTGAGCTTTAAGGCTGCACTTTCTCCCCCTCCCAGTACAGGTTGCTCCTGAATGGTATAGAGGGAAAAGTAGCAGATCAGGATTCAGATGACCAGAGTTCAGATACTGTCTCTGCCACTTACTTGTGTGACCTTGGGCAAGTAATTTAAAATCTCTGGACCTCAATTTTCTCAGTTAAAAAACAAGGGTGTGTCACATTCAGTGACCTCTAAAGTCCCTTCCAGCTTCCATTCCAAAGTATCCATGATACTTTGACATGATACCTCATCCCAAAGGAAAGAACATCCCAGTCCAACCAGCCTGTCTAGTTACTTTAGGCAGCTTTCTTGGGTAGGCTTAGGATATAGGGGGAAGAGTGGCTTAGGCTTGAATAGGCCATTCAGCTGCCTGGCCTGAGGCCATCTACTGACCTGGGTCTGAGAGAGAGTAAAGGAGACAGGGTTGGTTTTGTCTCAATCTTCAATTATTAGAAGGTCAGGCCATCAATAGTAAGGTGAGTAAGCTCTGACCTGTAGTGACTTGCCATCAATCTTGTGAATCAACATGTCTCTCTATCTCTCTCTTTCATTTTCTTCTAACTATCCTAGCCCTTCAGGAGGTAATGTAACTTGTTGAGGGACCAGGAAGCCCAAGGCAAGTCCCAGCTCTGACCCTTAACCTCTTGACTCTGGGGAAAGGGTGTGGACTGTCCTTTCAAGTTTCCTTTTGCAGTAAAGTCAAAGAAGTCACAGAGATGGCTTGTTTGAGGTGGAGTTCCCAAAATGATGTAATCCATGGAAGTATCACTAGTATAAGTGACTACTTGGAAGGGCAGCACATGCTTAGAGTGAAAATTCTGCTCGGTTTAAAGCGTGGCTGTTCCCTTTCTTAATTGTTATGCCTCTATGTGATGTCATTTCCCTTCAACAACCCTAAATGCTTTCACACAACTTGGGTGGGGACACCTCCCTAGATCCTGGAAATATTGTCTGCTGATTTCCTGAATTCCTTGCACAGTCATGAAGAGAGGGGCTAGAGCTGGTGGTTGGCCCTGAGGGAGCTAAGACTTGGATCAATATTTCACAGATTCTTGTTTTCAATGGTGTGGGTTTGCCCTACTCCAGAAGGGTGCAGCAGGCAACCCTTCAATTCTTTCCTCAGTGGATGGTCTTCATGAATTGATAACAATAACAACAAACAATTGCCTGTTGACCCCTGTCTGGTGATGATCCTTTACATGCTTGGCTAAGCTGGTCTTTTGACAAAAGACATAGTCCATCATTGGCTCATACTCACGCTTCTCCAGCTTGGTGGGACCTGACAGAGCCTTGGGCCTGTTGTCTTGGAAGAACCAAGGTCACCTCTCTGCCAGATTGAGGCTTTAGTGGAGGTGACTAATAATGACATTAATAATGTGATGTTCTAGACTCATGATGAAGAATGTTACTCACTTCCGGAGAGATAATTGGTGATCTCAAGTGCAGATTGAAGCATACTTTTTCACTTTATTTTTCTTGCTTTTTTTTGGTAACATGACTAATACAGAAATATGTTTTGCATGACTTCATATGTATAGTGGGTATCATATTTCTTGCCTTCTTGATGAGTTAAGGGGGGTGGAAGGAATGAGAGAATTTGGAACTAAAAATAAAAATAAAATAAACAAACAAATGAATGAAAGAATGAATGAATAAATAAATAAATAATGTTCAGTCGTGATGTCCATTATTCACTTTCAATAGACTGCCTGCCTGGGCTTGTTTTTCCAGTACAGAGACTCACAGTATAGTGGATGGAGTACTGAATTTGGAATCAGAAAGGATGAGCTTTGAATCCTAGCTCAGACGCTTATTAGTTATGTGACCCTGGGTAAGTGACTTTAACTTCTCTAGGTCCATTTCCCCATCTATAAAATGGAGATAATAATAACATCAATCTCACAGGTTGTTGTGAGGCTGAAATAAGATAACAATAATATTATACAATGCTTTATATATAAATACACACTATATAATATGTAATATTTGTACATAACATATTATATTATAATATATTTACATATAATATATAATATTTACATATATTATATAATATTTATTTACAATATAATAATATATACACTTTAAGATTCACAAAGAACTTTACACACGTTATCTCACTGATCCTTACAACAACTCTGTGAGGTAGATACTATTATTATCTCCATTTAACCAATTAAGATATTGAGGCCAAGCAAAATGAAATGATTTGCACAAAGTTTGAACTCTGGTCTATCCTGACTCCAGGTCTAGCTTTTTTATCTACGGCAACCCTTGAAAGCCTTACAGGGCTATATAAATGTTAACCTGTGGTAATATAGTTAGTAAGTGTCCGAAGTGAGATAGTCACACAAATAACTATACTACAAAATATTGTATGAGTATATTGAGAAAAGTAACTTCCCACTACTTTTGCTGGTATTAGTAGTTGTTATTGGAGTGTGCTTCTATTTACACTAACTCATCGTAGTCTAATTCTCCCTATGTTCAATGGCACATGTTAGTGAGATGGCCCATCAGAGGTGAGAGAATTGGTCTGTCCATGTTTACTGAGCAGAAAAAAAGCTCGGGATCACATAGGGGTCCAACCCAGGACCTGGAGGTCATGAACCCACATTTCTGAGCTAGCTAGAAAATGGGGAAGCAATTTAGCTCTAGAATTGATTGGGTTCTAGAGTCAAATAGTGAGGTTGGTGATGGAGAAAAAGACCCCCTCTCAAGTCTGGAGAGTGTAAATTCATTACCAGTAAGAGTAGAATTGGGCATTTTGTACAGTAAGAGCAGAACCAGGCTTCTTATACAGTCATCCTTTGACACTGGTAGGGAATTAGGAGCATAGGAACCCTGCAAATATGAAAAACCAGAGATAACTCTAGGCCCCACACCAAACCTTTATTTTTAATAATTCTGATCATATTTGTTACACAAAATAAGGAAAACAACACATTGTACCTATAAAAAGTTGCAGTTTCTACGAAAGAGAAGTCTGCATCTTGCACGCTCTGGAGAGTCTTTGTAGCTGGTGGTGTAGCTACAGCAACTGCTTCATGGATTTCCTTCTCTTATGAAATATGCAAGATACAGTGGTCACTGTGGAAGAAAACCAAGGGACTGAGTCTGGACCAGAGAGTGACAAAGAGGAGATGTTCCCAAAGAGAGTGAGTATCCTGTAGTTCTTTAGTACACTGAAACTTTCAACAAAAATTAACTGTTTATAATAAATTCATGTATGTATACTTAAGGTAGTAAATGATAAAATAGATGAATAATGTGCAGTATTTATGAGTCACTAATTTTTAAAGTTTTCTTTATACATGCACATCATCTGCATTTTTCTGCAATGTGCAGCAAATCTCCAAAAATTCCCACTTAATTATCGATGGCCAACCCGCAATAACCAAAACCATGAATGGGAAAGCCTTGATTGTCGAGGGATGACTGCACTTTAAATGTGGCCACCAAAAAAAAGCCACCAAAAGAGGTGCTGACTCATCAGTCTAGGGTCGAAGAGAGATAGGTGAGGGGCCTATGGAAGATCAGACTGTGGGCCAGAAAGGAATGGAAGCCTATGGCTCAGAAGGGAGGGAACATCATTGGGAAATATTTATTGACTCAAAGCAATCTTTGCAAGTCCAAAGAGCCCAATGATTTTTATCTTAATTTCATTTCTGTTATTTAAAATTTTTATTTATTTATTTATGATCAGTATTTGTTTTATTTTTATTTCTGTTATTTAAAAATTAGTTTTATTTTTATATCACAGTCATTTTCAGATACAATTCCCTCCTTCCTCCATCATGTCTCACTTCCCCAGTGAACTCTGCCTTGGGCCAAAGAAACTAGTTAAACATAACCAACCAGTCTAGGGGCTTTGACTGAAAGGATACACAAAAGACTGTACCTGTACAGTTACCCCTTCCACATCATGCCTTTCTCTATTGCAGTTTTGATTTATTATGGATCGGCAAAAGAAATTAAATGGGAATTTTTTGTAAGTTTTGCAGAAGCAGCAGACAACACCTGAAAGCCAGCAGACAATCCAGAAAAAGTTTAGAAACTCAGAAATGCATAAAATATATGTACTATCAACATATTTTATCTTTTAATACCATAAAAATTCAGACTTCTTCTCTGGTACAAAGGCAACGCCATAAAGTTTTGCATGGATTTTCTAGATTTCAGGGCTGCCTTCCCCTAACCCCATAATGTGGAAGGGATAACTGTAGTCCCTTCTTCATCTTTCCTGAAAGAAGGGAGGTACATTTCCTTATCTCTTCTCTGGGGCCGAGAATGGTCATTATGGATGACAGTTTATTTTTTTTAGAAATGAAAACAGAATTGGCTTATAACTTTAGTTTCATGAGATGAGGGTAACTAAAACCTGTATTAATGACTTCCTGTAAGAGAAGATACAAGAAGAGATGTACTACCTCCCATTATTTTGTGGAGTTCTGATCCTTACCTACTGGATTCCTACCTGTCCTTCAAAGCATAACTCAAAATTCACCTCTTCCTTGAAGCCTTCTCTGATCCCCTGACTCAGCAATGGTCTTCCTTTCTTGTACTTCTCTAAATGCACAGTATAGTTATTTGTGGGAATTTGCCATTTCCGGCATTTATCGGTCTTGTATCTATCAGCAGGTCCTTAACCCTTCCGAGACTCAGGCAAGCACCTAAAACTATTTCCTAAACTATAGATGGCTTACAACCTGCATCAGTAAGGCATAATGTTGAAATGGAGGTCAGGAAGACTTGAGTTCAAATATGGCCCCAGACACTTACCAGTTGTGACCATGGGCAAATCAATTTGGCCTCTGTTTGCTTCAATTTCCTCACCTATAAAATGGAGATAACAAAAATAGCACCTACTTCCAGAGCTGTCATGGAGATAAAAATGCGATAATATTTGTAAAGCACTTTGTAAACCATGAAGTGCTATGTAAATGCCAGCTACCATGATCATGATTATTTTAGGACCCATTACTTTATTAAAGTCTGCACTGGAGTCTTCCTCCGCTGTTTCCTCATAATGTGAAGGTAATCCAGAGTCCATGGGCTCATAGGCCTCTAGCTGGAAGGGACCTCTACTTATCTGGTCCAGTCCTCTCATTTCGTATATGAGGAAACTGAGGCACTAAAAGACTTGCCTGATATCACATAGGGGCTAAGTGTCAGAATGGAATTTGACCCTATATCATCTGACTCCTAATTTGGCATTTTCCATTATGCCACACTGGTCTATACCAGTGAAGAGGGAGCATCTACCCTGATGAAAATTGTGGATCCTTCAAGTATGTATGCTTTCATGATGAATATAAATACTGTATCGTAATAAATAGTAATCACTGCAAATTATACCAATGTATGACCTTAAAGGTCTCTTATAGCTCAGAGGTTTTGTTAGCACATTTCAGTGTGAAATAGTTTAGAAGTGTTTTATGGACACTGCTTTCTGGTCTTCAGTTTTCTCAACTGTAAAATAATAATAATGAGAATAATATTTGATTTGGATCTGTGATTTGATTGCTATGGGGAACCTCAGGTGATAAAGCTCTCTCTACCAATTAATCAATAATCAACAAGCATTTATTAAATGTCTGCTACATACCAGAACCATGCTAGATGCTGGGAATACAAAAAATGAAACAATCTGTGCTCTCAAGGGACTGGCCAGGGGACACCATGTGTGTGCGTGTACACTATACAGAAATTATATACATAGAACAAGTAAAAATAAATTCAAGGTAGTTAAACACAAAGAAAGTTCCCCACTGCCATGCTTTGAGAGGGAGGGTGCTAATTGTTGGGGGAGGGGGACAGGAAAGAGTTTCTGCCAAGTTTCTCAAGCTGCATCATGAAGGAAGTGAGGGATTCTATGAGAAGTAACGAGGTGAAGAGGGAGGTATTACAAGGATAGGAGACAGCAGGTACAAAGGCCCAGATCCAGAAAATCGTGTAAAGGAGAAACCAGTGCAGATCACTACTGGGCTCAATAATTTAGTCTCAGAGAATTACCTAGGGCGCCCAGAGGTCTTATGACTTGCTCAGGGTCACACGATCAGTACATATCAGATGTGCTACTTGAACCGAGCTGCCCAATATCTGGCAAAATTTAAATTATCTTTAAGGTTTGGAAGGTATTTTACATACATGATCTTATTTGAGCTTTATGATAACCCAGTGACCTCAGTAGTATAGGAAGAATTATCTCCATCTTACAGATGAGGGACCTAAGGTTTAGAGAAATTAAACAATTTGCTCACAATCACACAGATAGTAAGTGAGAGAGGCAGGATTCAAACTCAGGTCTTGCTGACTCCAAAATATTTGTACTACTAAATCCAATGGACCTAAGACAGTCTCCTCTGTCCTTCACTCAAGTTCTTTGGCCATCAGTCAGGGAGGAAGTTCTTTCTCCCCATTGTACAGATTCACCCCGTGAGGCTCCATCAGGTGAAGCCATTGTGCAGTGGAATTCAAAGGAGTGAGCCGCCATGCTGGGAAAAGAGCCCAGGCCTCTCGGGTACACACAGTCCAAGCCTCCGTCTGTGACTAGGATCGACTGCTAGGCAATGCCAAAGAGTTAAAAATAGATTTTGAAAACAAAACAAAACTTTCTGCCTAGGGAGGTGTTGGCTGGTGGAGGCTCCAAAGTTCTATTCCTGGCCCTCCTGTTGATTTGTGGTATGACCTTGGGGAAGCTGCCCTGACGCGCAGTTTCTGTTTTTTCATCTGCAGTGCTGAGGGAAGAATATGGGCTTGCCTCCCAGGGACAGGGTCAGAAGCTGGGCCAGCCTTCTACAGAAACAGAGACAGCAGCCTCTTACCTGGTGCTATTTTATAGGGGTGAGGAAGGGGGATAACCCCCAAATATCACTTCTGGCATCTCCTAGAGAGGTGGTAGAAAGGCCTGGGAGTTAGGAGGCCAGGGCTGGTGTTCTGCCTTGTGACCTTGAGCAAACCAGTCTCTCTGCATTTTAGTTTCCTAACCACCTCTGTTTAAAATGAAAAGTTTGGGAGATATTAACTTCTAAGGTCTCATGCATCCCTAGATCAAGGGGCCTGTGACCCATTCAATGAAGCGCACAAGGTGTTCTTTTCAATGCAGATACAGTGGGCAGAGTTCAAGCACTAAGTCAGCATTCATACTTTAGTGAATCACATTACTTTTCTCTTAATTGCAAAATGATATATATAGTCCACAGAGGAGAAGAAGGATAATTTTGGTGCAGGAGATAGACCTGAAGTGGTATACTTTGGGCAGCCACAGGAACTGGGTGGTTTGGGAAGAGGAAGGTGAGGGAAATGCCCCCCTTTTTTGCCTTAGAGGGGCCGTGTGGTATAGAAAAAGTTGTCTTGGGCTTGACCTGAGGTTAGGAAACCTAGATTTAAATCTGGCCTCTGAAAATTCCAACCTGTAAGACCTTAGACAAGTAAATTCATATCTTGTAGCCTCAGTTTCCCTATATATAAAAATGGGGCTAGATACGAGGACTACCTACCCCATAGGATTATTGTGAGAAGAACGTTTTGTCAGCTTTAAGGCACTTGTTGATTTTGCAGTTGCTCGTCCTTTGTTCTCAAAGAGGACCAATGACGTCATGTGTGTATGTCTTGACTTGTACAGGAATTGGATCTGAATGAGACAGAGCTGCAAAAAGTCATCAGCCTTGCTCTCTCCTCCAGGGTCATCAAAGTCCAGCGACTAGACAAAGGTCAAGACAACTGGCAATGGCCCAGGATGTGGTGGATGACCTTGGCCTTTCTAAATTGAGGTCTTTCCCAGGTCTCAGTTTGTCAGAGGCAACACCCATTCAATGACAAAGGGCTAAGTAAGAATTGAGAAAAAGATAGCCCAATTTACCATCCCAAAGGCACTACAGATTGATAGAGTAACCTCAGTTCCTTCTGTTGGAAGGGTTACTGGTCATAAATCTAGGTTTAATCCATATCACTCATATCCACGCTCCAGTTAGTAGCCAAAGAGATAATTCTAAAGTTTAGTCCTTGGCTTTGTGACTCCCCTGTTTTAAAAGCCCCAGTGGTTCCCAAATTGTTATGACCAGCACAGCTCCCTACTGCATGAGGCTGCCTCTTGTTAGGAAAGGTTTCCAGAGCAGTTACCAATGGAGCTGAACCTTGAAGAAAACTGGACATTCTAAGAAAAGGAGATAGGAGGAAGAGCATTCCAGGGGTGTGGAGCGGCTGGCCTGTACAAAAGCATGGCAGCAGAAGGAGGAATGCTGAGTCTGAAGAATAAGCAGGGCAGTTTTAGTAGTCCTGCAACACGTGTTTTAAAGCAGTCAGTCAGTCAAATAGTCGGTCAACTATCATTATTTAAGTGACTACTATGGGCCAGGCATCATACTAAGTGCTGGGGATACAAAGAAAGGTAAAAGATAGTCTCTGCAGTCAAGGACCACATAGGCTAAGGGAGGAGACAACAGGCAAACAACTATATACAAATAAAATATATACAGGGTAAATTGGTGATAATGTGAGAGTGAAGTCATTAAAATAAAGGATTGCGAAAAGCTTCCTGCAGAAGGTGCGATTTTATCTGTGCCCTGAAGGAACAGGGAGATGGAGATGTGGAGAGAGAGAGAGAGAGAGAGAGAGAGAGAGAGAGAGAGAGAGAGAGAGAGAGAGAGAGAGAGAGAGAGAGAGAGAGTGTTCCAGCAGCTCCAAGTGGGGAAATGGAGTGTTTTGTGCCAAGAGCAGCAGAGAACCCCACATCACTGAATGGAAGTGTATAGAGAGGGGAGTAAGGTGTAAAGTAGACTAGCAAGGCAGGAAGGACTCAGGAAGGACTTTGAAAGCCAGACACAGGGTTTTATATTTGGTCCTGGAAGTAATAGGGAGCCGTGGGAGTTTATTGAAAAAGGGGGTGGAGGGGTGGTGTGGTCAGTCTTGACCAAGCAGAAGATTATTGCAATCCTTTAGGTGTGAGGTAACAAGTGCTTGCACCAGGGTGGTAGCAGTGTTGTTGGGAAAGTAAATCTAAGTTGTCATTAGGTTCTGCTACTATTGCCTGTGTGACCTTGGACAAGTCACTTAATTTCCCTGAATCGCTGTTTTTGCGTGTGAGAGGCTAGACTAGATGACTTTGAAGATCCCTTCAAACTCTAGATCTTTGTTTCTTTGACCCTGGTAATGCCGCCTCGGGCCATGAGAACTCTTCTTCATCTTCATTTATCCTTCCATAAGAGGAGCCTTTTAGATGCAGCATTCCTATTTACCAAAATATCTGGTTTTGTGTATAGGTGTTCGTGGGGAGAGATACCACTTGGTCATGGAAAGAAAAAGGAATTCTGGTGAAATGCTTAGAGATCTTTGGAACAAAGTGCCTTCCCAGGGCTGAAACACATAAGCACTTTGGAATATCATTCATGTGTACTTTCCTTTGTGAAGCAAATGCAATTTTGTAGGACTTAGAGCCGGAAGGGACCCCAGAAATCATCAAGTCCAACCCTGACATTCTATGGAGGAGAAAAATTGTGGCCCACAGAGTTTAAGTGACTTGCCCAACGTCCCACAGAGAATAAATAGCACAGCTAGAATTCACACTTAGGTCTTTGAACTCCAAATCCAATACTCTTTCCATCACATCTCCCTTGCCTCTTTTCCATAAACCTGTTGGGTGTTGGGGTACAATTTTATTTGGGAAAGCAACCTTTGCAGAATTTGATAAGGGATAGACGGGTTGTGGTTTGCTCTTACGTCCTCAGACAAGGCCACCCCAGGCCCCAGGAAGGGAGTAGGGGCAGGTTCCCAGAAACATTGCAAAATGGTGTTGAAAGCTAGTCTACCAATGGCAATAAAGGCCATTTCCTCCACCTCTTCGTGAATAACTTCTGCTTTTAGATTTCCTAATGAGCAGAACTGGACACTGCTTTACTGTTGAAAAGCAGCCAACTCATCAAACACTACAGCAAAAACAACAAAATACAGCATATGCCACTAAAATCAAGGGTCAGGTGTGACAAGCTGTGAGAGGCCTCCCCTGAGAAGGTTGCCCTCTATTCATTTCGGGTAGCTCATTGGAGTCAAATCTCAGCATGGGCTCATAGGATTTAGATTTGGAAGGGACACTGCAGATGTCCCCAAACCACCCCTCCTCCTGCCATGTTACAGACGGGTTGAGGCCGAGATTGGGGGCTTCTTCACTTTTTGCTACTTGAGCAAAAAGTAGCTATCTATAGGGAAAACCTATTGGCTCGCCACAGTAGTAAGTCACAGAAACAAAGAATATTAGAAGAATCCTCTCTTTTGACATCTCGAAGAAGCTGAGACCCAGAGATCAGAAGGATTTGCCCAAGATCACACAGTAAGTTAGCGATAGAAGAGAATTAGAAGCCAAGTCTCCTGGTTCCTTGTCTAGTAACAACACCATGGCGTCTCTGTTGTACCCTCTGGGTGATACTTTTAGTGTGCTTTGGGCACACAGCTGAGCTCCAAGTCCTATCATCATATTAAAGTGTCTGAAAAACTCTGTTGTTCTTAAAGTCTCAGAACTCCCACCTCTCCAATCCAATCCAATCCAGTTCAGATATTCATCAAGCTTCTTAAAAGGCTTGTTTTTGCTATTCTATGACCAGTACCTACTACAGGGCCTTGCACCTAGTAAGTGCCTAATAAATGTTGATTGGTTGATTGTTAAATGTTCACCACCTGGAAGGGACTGAGAAAGGCACTGGGGATGCCAAAAAAAAAAATCAATAGAGCCCTTGCTCTTCAAGCCCAACTACTATGCCTAGGTACAAGAAAATAACTATAATACAAGTTATTTTGCAATTCAGGACAAGAGAGGTCAAAGAGAGGTTTGAGGAAGATTGAAACAGGGAGAGGAATAAAGGAAAGCTTTATAGCAACTGACATTTCTATCAAGCTTTGAAGTTTACAAGTCTATTTTCCTCATAGAAACCCTGTGATGGAGGTAATTTGGATTATCATCTCCATTTCATAGATTTAAAAAAAAACCACTGAGGCTAAGAGAGAGGGTAGATGGCTTGCCCAAGGCAACACAGTTAGCAGGACCAGGATACAAACCAAAGTCACTTGGTGCTAGGGGTAACCAACTCTCTTTCCACCCTGCCCAAAGGAAGTGGTGTTTCACATTGTCAGGAAGTTTCTGCTCCCTGTGCTAGCTTGTAGGGATCTCTCCCTTGGTAATGCTCCTCCAGCTCCAATTCTGGAGGACTTGTCTTGGGCTTCCAATTTCATTCCAGTTATCTGAATCCACATGATTTACCTAGAGCAGGGGCAGGGAGTCTTCAGCCTCAAGGCCACATGTGGCCCTCTAGGTCCTCAAGTGTGGCTCTTTGACTCAATCTAAACTTCACAGAACATATCTGTTCCCCACCTCCCCTGAAGAGTGTTAAAGGGCAAATGTATTTGTTTGTAATATACTTTAAAAAGTTGAACCCCCTTCCCATGAGCATCGGAAAACTTGGCTTGATGGTTCCAGAAGTAGGCTGAGAGTCTAGGGAAAATTCTTACTTGTGAGAACTGTTTGATTGTGTGAACTGGATAAGGTCATCTGACATCTCTGGGCTGAACTTGTCTGCTAGGAAGCCAGGAAAAATCAACCTCCAATAAGCCATGGTCCAGTGGGTCTTGGGCTTCCTTGGTGAAATGGAATACTTTATAGTAAATGCAGAGAATGGGAGCACTGCAAAGAACTTCAAAGATCACCTAATCCAACTAGTGCCAAAGACTGGAAAGACTTGACTCTGGATCCAGAAGGCCTGTGTTCAAATCCTACCTCTGAAATTCCTTAACTGTGACTTTAATTAAGTTGCTTAATGTCACTGGGCCTCAGTTTCCTTAACTGTAAAATGAACAAGTTGGACTTCAGGGGGAGGGAACCCTCAGCCTCAAGGCCACACATGGCCCTCTAGGTCCTCAAGTGTAGCCCTTTGACTGAATCCAAACTTCACAGAACAAATCTTTAAAGGATTCAGTCAAAGGGCTGCACTTGAGGACCTAGAGGGCCACGTGGGGCCTCGAGGCTGCAGGTTCCCCACCCCTGGACCAGATAGCCCCAAAGACCTTCTCTAGCTTGAAGACTAGAATTGCGTTCATTCTGCACCTGAGGTCCACTTGCTTTAGGTCAAACTGAAAAGTGAGCTAGCAGAGTTGGAATTTGAACCAGGTTCTTCTGACTCCCAATCCAGCCCTTTCCACTGTAACATGTCACTTCAATAAGTATAACCTTGCTGTTGTTGCTCAGTCATTTCAGTCTTATCCGACTCTTCATGACTCCACTTGGGCTTTTCTTGGCAGAGATACTGCAGTGGTTGGCCATTTCCTTCTCCAGCTCATTGTATAGATGAGGAAACTGAGGCAAACAGGGTGAAGTGACTTGCCCAAGGTCACACAGCTAGTAAGTGTCTGAGGCCAGGTGCTCCATCCATTGTGCCACTGGGCCCAAAACATAACCTTACCCAGCCCAGAGTCTCAGATTTAGAAAGACCTCACAGGACACGGAGTCCTACCCACCCATATCTAGAGAATTCTCACCATGACATCCCTGCCAAGTGGTCATCCCGCCTCTCCTAGGAAATGTCCAGTGACAGAAATCTGCCCCCTCACAAGGCGGCCCATCCCATTTTTGGATAGGCTTTGCTGTTAGGAAGTTTTTTCTTGTAGCGAGCTGAAAGCTGCCTCTCTGTCACTTCTACCCATTGCTCTCAGTTCTGAGTCCAAATCAAACAAATCTATTTATTCCCTCTTCCCATGACAACCCATCGAATTGCATGAGGACCGTGATAATATTCCCTTCTAATTCTTCTCCAGGCTAAACACTTTGCAGACAAGAAAACTGGAACTCAGAACAAAAAGCTTTGTGGAACCGTTGAAACAAAGCTCAGCTCTCTAGACTGTGGGAGTATCTTTTTTCCAGTATACTAAAGGCCAACTAGGTAGGGATATATTTTAGGAAAGAAAGTCTTCCTCATGTCCTTCCTCTTGCTCTTCAAAAATAGCACCACTTAGTTGAACACTTGCTCTCATGTGTAAGGTCATCATGGTAGAATGGGAGAGATCTCAGAGCCCAAGACCGATACCTGAGGACCCAGAAATTTCAAGTGACTGGCCCAGGCTCACATAGCTAAGTGTGTGCCTAAGCCAGGGTTTGAACCCTCTTCTCTTGATTCCATCTCCTAGGATCGGGGAGATAGCTCAAAAGGGAGGGGGCAGAAATAGGGTCCTCACGGCTATATTTTCTTTAACCCTCCACACCTATGGATCCCTCCCCACTTCCCTTTTCTTCCCATTGAAAAAGGAAGTGGCCATGGGGTGATGTCGTCGTGGGCATGAATGTCATCACTTTCTGGATTTGAGGTAGGTAAGGCTTCTCTGACAGTCAGTTCAAGCCCCTCCCTCAACATTGTATGTGGTTAACCTCTCAGCCTCTCCTCCCGGACACACACACCCTGGTGTGAGACAACTTCTTGTCTACAAGGAGGACCTTCCCCTGCTCTATGAACACCTCTGGTCTCTTTGCTGACTCAAGATTTTGACTGTGCTCACGAGCCTACCTCTCTCTCTCTCTCTCTCTCTCTCTCTCTCTCTCTCTCTCTCTCTCTCTTTCCCCTTCCCTCCCTCCTTCCCTCCCTCTCTTTCTAGCTCTCTCATTCCCTGTTCTCTCTTTATGGGATGGGTGTGTCATTTTAATAAATCTTCCACCTTCCCCCTAAATCCTTTTCCTTTTACAGCCCAAGGGCCAACCCAGTCTATGTTTTCGTAGGTGACTAGAGGAAAGAAGGTCACATTCCACATCTGTGGGTGAGGAGGCTACCCGCACTATTTCAGTCCATCAGGGTGGGCAAGTGGTCAGACTTCCAGCTGACATGATTGTAGAGGGGAAGGAAGCTGATGGATTGTTTGTGTGATATTCCCATAGTTCCGAAAAGGCCAGATAAAAAAAAAACAGTTTCCTGAAATGTGATTTGATAGGTATGTTCCTTCCCTCCAACAATTCAGATTACAACCCATCAATGCCCTCTTATACTGTGGTTCTCTTGTCCATGTTTTCCTATAAATCTTCCATGGGGTTAGGAGGAGTATAAACTAATATTCTGGAGGTCCTCATGGGTACTTGTGGATCACGCAGGCTGGCCATTGGTAATACCAGCACACCTTCTTTTTGGATCATTCATATCTGATTACACTGCTTACATGGCTTCTCTTACCTCATCCTTCCTTGTTAACGTGTTGTAGATTATTGACAAGCACCATGAATCCCTCCATTGCCCTTTGGGTGACCCTCAATAGTAATTCATTAGAGACTGGTATTACATGACTGGAAGTCATGCATCACTGAAAGAAGAATACTGTTATGAAGATGGGCTTTTGTTTTGGGGAGAAATTTGGGATCATTAAAAGCATTGCTCCATTTCCCCAAGGCAATCCATCCCATTCATCTCCTCCTTTTCCAGTTCTGGGCCCAGCTCTTTTTAGTCTTTCTGTGTGAACATTTAGGCCAAACTATTTTTGTTGTTGGTTTTTGTCTTTTGCTAGGCAATGGGGTTAAGTGACTTGCCCAGGGTTACACAGCCAGTGAGTGTCAAGTGTCTGAGGCCAGATTTGAACTCAGGTCCTCCTGACTCCAGGGCCAGGGCTCTATCCACTGTACCACCTACCTGCCCCAGGCCAAACTATTTTTGAGGGATTACAAACCCCACTTAGGAGGCTCTTTATTGTCAGTCTGTGCCTGCTATGTGCCAGGCACTGCGCTAAGTTCTGAGGATACAAAGAAAGTCAAAAGACAGTCTCTGCTCTTAAGGAGCTCACCATCTAATGAGAGAGACAACGTGAAGACAACTTTGGACAATGAAGCTATATATAGGATACACTGGAGAAAATTAAGAGAGAGAAGGCATTAGAATTAAAAGGGATTGGGAGAGGCTTCCTATGGAAGGTGGAATTTTAGTTGAGACTTGAAGGAAGCCAGGGAATCCAGGAGGCAGAGATGAGAAGGGAGAGAAGTCCAGGCATGGAGGACAATCAGAGAAAATGCCCAGAGCTGGCAGATTTAACATCTAATTTGAGATATAAGAAAGAGGCCAGTATCATTGGATCACATAGTACATGGGGTATGAGATGTAATAAAACTGGAAAGGAGAGGCAGGTTATAAAGGTTATAAAGGGCTTTGAATGCCAAACAAAGGATTTTACATTTGATCCTGGAGGTGATTAGGAGACACTGGAGTTTACTGAACTAGGAGAAGGTCAGATGTCCAGACCTGCGCTTTAGCAACATCACTTTGACAGAGGAGTGGAGGGTGAACTGGAGACTTGAAGAAGAGAAACCAACCAGCAGGCTATTCTAATAGTCCAGGAATATGGTGATAAGGTCCTACACCATCATGGTGGCAATGTCGGAAGGGCATACATGGGAGATGTTGCAAAGGTGAAATCAATAGGCCTTGGCAATAGATTGGATATAGGGGGTGAGAGATAGTGAGGAGTTGAGGATGACCCTAGGTTTCAAGCCTGGGTAACTGGGAGTGAAGTGGTACCCAGAAGATTGACCAGAAAGTTTGGAAGAGGGGAGGGTTGGAGGGTAAAGATAATGAGCTCAGTTTTGGACATGTTCCAGTATTCAATGCAAATAGTATATTGCCACCCACAAAGAAGATGAAAGGGTTAATAATGATGCTTCATACTTATATAGCATTTTAAGGTTTCCTTACAACAGTCCAATGAGGTGGGTAGTATAAATGTTATCATTATTATTGTGATAATTATCCTCATCTCACATAGGAGGAAGATGAGGTTCAGAGGACTTGCCCAGTCCCACAGCCAGCACTCACTGGAGCCAGGATGTGAAGTTAGATTGCTTCAGTCCAAAGCCCATGATTTTTCTACTGTGTTGTACTGTACCACTGCACACCATACTAAATGACATTTATACTATACTATACTGCTTCCCCATAATAATTTTCATTTCTATAATATGTTAAGGATGACAAATTGCATTCCTCCTAATGGCCCCACAAGGCAGGTAGGGCAAAGACTACGATCTCCACTTTACAGATGAGGAAGTTAATGGGGATAGACCTGCCTACAGTCACACATCTGGTGAGTACTAGAGTGAAGAATCCAGAAAAAGAAACGCTCACCTTCATGACCTGCCAACACCTGTGTGTTCCCAGGCCCTACTGTGCGTGCCTTTGAAGCCAACCCAAACCCACTGAGAAATTCAGTTGGGTTATTTAGGAACCAATCACAAAGGAAATTAGAGAAAGCCAACCATCAGCATAGGTTCTGACCAGTCATTTGATAGTCTTGCTCAAAAACATTCAGTGGATCCCTATTAACCAACAAATACGGCATATATTCTTTAATCTAGATCCTTTCCAGCCCATCTCTCACTATGTAAAGTCATTGAAATCATCATTGTTGTCCTCATCATGATCATCAATTTCCTTCAGGAAATTGCCCTAGTTTTTCTAGACTTCTTGCTATTCTCTGAACCTGTTTAAACTTACCTGCTTTTGTGCCCACTGCTGGGAGGAGAGATGGTATAATGGAAGGAGCCCTGGATTTGGAATCAGGAAGCCTGGCTCTGAATTTTGTTTTGTATTCCACTCACTAGCTGTCTTGTATAGGGTTAAGTGCTTTCCCTCAATAAGGATAGGTGGCCTCAATGGGAATAGGGGTAAGACGAGAGGACTGGGCAACTTGGAAGAAGGACTGGATTTGGAGTCAGGTGACTTCTGTCCAGATCCTGTTCAACCTCGGGTCTCTTAATTTCTCCTGGCTTTTGGCAGATGTTCTCATGTGTAAAATGGAGCAATAGACTATCAGGGCTCCTTAAACTTTTTTCACTTGAGACCCCTTTTCCAGTTTCAGCAGCATTGTCGCTGTTGTGTGGCATGATGGCGTGCACAGTGCAAAGTGTACGTGCTTTGTGTTCAGAACCAAGGCTGCAGTGAAGCTGTGCAGTGCCATACGGGCAAGTGCTGCCAGAAACACCTCAGATTCAGTACGTGTTTGATTTTTAATTAATTTTCTGTCTTTGTGCACTCAGAAACCTTTGGCTGTTGCCAAATGTTGGGGTTGTAGATTATCTTAAAGGTCTTTTCTCATTCTAAATCCTAAGAACAACATCTTATGCCAGGACAGCGAAGTGGTGCAGTGGGTAGAGCTCTGGGCCTGGAGTCAGGAAAACCTCAGTTCAAATCTAGCCTCAGATACTTACTAGCTAGCTGTGTGACCCTAGGCAAGTCACTTAACCTCTACAGTTTCCTCCATTGTAAAATGGAGATAACAACAGCACCTTCCTCAAAGGGTCATTGTGAGGATCAACCGGTCTGATATTTGCAAAGCACTTAGCGCAGTGCCCAGGACACACTGGGCACCATATAAATTCCTATTCCCTCCTATGCCTACAAGGACTTTGTGCACAGCAAAATCCTACCCCATTCTTCAATGCTTAATTCAATTAAATTCATAGAATGTTGGAGCTGGAAGAGATGAGAGCTCTCAGTCCAATGGCCTCATTTGCGGAATGGGGGAAATGAGGTATACAGACATCGGGTGACTTGCCCAGGTACACATGGAGAAAGGAAGCATTGGACTAAGTCCCTTGACTCCCTGTTCAGAGCTTTATTCTTCTAAGCCGTCAAAATTCACATTTAGCCCCTAATGGATTTGGCCTCTGACTAAATCCGTTTTTGTTCAAAGCAATAGATTGCAGTGGGTATGCTGACAAATATTAAACATCTGGCTCCTGAAAAACAACAACAACAACAACATACTTTTCAATTTAACCTGCATTATTCATATTTTTCTCCATCACTTTAAGTCTAGACGATCAATGAAACAATAAATCAAGCTGCAATTTGTAGCATTTGCAGATTTCCAAAGTGTAAACGCTCATACTAAAAATTTAACAATCAGCTCTGGCTCCAGCATACGCCTGATTGCCATCCACAAGTTGATCTGAGGGGCAGCTAGGTGATGCAGTGGATGGAGCACTGGCCCTGGAGTCAGGGGGACCTGAGCTCAAATCTGGACTCAGACGCTTGACACTCACTGGCTGTGTAACCCTGGGCAAGTCACTTAACCCCACTTGCCTCATCAAAAAAAAAAGCACAAGTTAATCTGGAAGCCTTTACCCGACAGAAATCTCTTAGGGAGTTGCCCAGCATCTAGATGGGTAACATGGTAGATGGGTTGCACTGCAAATAGAAAATTGGACCTCTTGTTAGGAAGAGATGAATTCAAATCCAGCTTCAGATATTTCCTGAGTGACCCTGGGCAAGTCACCTCAGTTTCTTTGAGTGTCAAATGAGGACCACACCTTCCTCCCAGGGTTGTTTGAGATCAAATGAGAGAATATTTATAAAGCACTTTGCAAACATTAAAGTGCTATCTACACGTAAGCTATTAACGTCAGTTGCCACTGACTCTCCCTTTCTCTCTTCATTAAGACTTGGTTGCCTCAGAGGGCGGTAATGAGTTTTCAAGCAGAGAACCTGGATTGTCACCGGCTAACATTCAATGATTTAGAGCTGGAAGGGACCATTGAGAGATCATTTAATACGAACCCTTCCTTTTGTAGTGAGAGAAACTGAGGCAGAGAGAGAGAGAGAGAGAGAGAGAGAGAGAGAGAGAGAGAGAGAGAGAGCAACATGACCAAAATGGAAATATATTTTACATGATCACACACTCATAACCTGTATCAAATCGCTCAGTGTCTTATGGAGGGGGTGGCAAGGGAAGGAGGGAGATAATTTGGAACTCAATTGAAAAAAAGAATGTTAAAAATTGTTCTTACATGTAATTGGAAAAAAAGAAAATACCACTAAAGAGAGAAAGAGAGAGACAGAGAGAGAGAGACAGACAGACAGAGAGATTGACTTGCCCAAGGAGTAGAAAGAGCCCCAGATTTGGAATCAGTGTTTGAATTTAATGGGTTTGAATTTAAGCTCTATAATTCAGTGTTGTGGATTTGGATGTATGAGAGATCTTAGGTTTAACCCTACCTTCTCTCTATTTTATAGCTGGGGAAACTGGAACCCAGAGAAGTAAGATGACTTGCCCAGACTCACCTACTTAGCCAGTTAAAGCCAGAATTCAAACCCAGTTCCTTGGTTCCGAATCCCAGTGCCTTTTCCATTGCTTCACAACCATCCATTTCATATTTCCTAAGGCTCTACTTCCAGCTTGAACATTTGATAAAGCCAGAAGTCAACTTGGTTCACTGTGGAGTAGGATTCCCTTTCTGTACCCTTGTTACTTTCCAGCTGACTTATTTGTGGACAAGTATCATCATTCTAATCATATAATGAGGTGGGAGGAAACAGAGGCACAGAAAATAGAAGTTTCAATAGAATCCAGTCTAATCTAGCAAACATTTTGGAAGTGTCTTCTTCATGCAAAGCACTGTGCTAGCCCTTAGGGATAGACAGATGTAATGAAAAGCACTTTCTGCCCTCAAGGAACTTGCATTTTGGGGGAAAGGAATAGGCAAACAGATGAATATATACATGGCAGTCAGGCACTCTCTTTGCTAAAAGGACTGGGCCCCTGAGGGAGAGCTTTTGGATCATAGTTGTATACATATGGAGCTGGAAGAAAACTTACAGGCAAATGTATAGAGGCTATACAAATAGCTTGGGGTTATGGGTCAAGTGTTGGACTTGAAGTTACCAAGATCTGAGTTCAATTCTCTTCTCAGAGTCTTATTACCTATATGAAGGTACTCAACCTCTATGACCCTCACTTTCCTCATCTGTAAGGTACGGGATAATAGTAACATCTACCTCTTAGGGTTGTTGTGAGAATCAAATAAGAAAACATATGTAAAACATTTTGTGAACCTTAAAGTGCTATACAAGCATTAGATATCATTACATCTGAAGGAGCTGAGATCCAGAGTGGGAGAAGTGATTTCCCCAAGGTCACAGTATAGTAAGTGGCAGAGTCAAGATTTGAACCATGTATGTCTTCTGACTCCAAAATGTTTAAATGAACTGATTTATGCACATGGCTGATTTCACATCACCATCATTTATAGTTAGTGTCAGCATTATCAAAACTAAAAACAAAAGGTGGCCCTACTGCAGTACGTTAGTGAGAATGAATGGACTTCTTTAATTAAATACCTGACAGACTGGTCAAATCCTGCTAGGTTGGCCACCATATGCATAGCACCTTAGCCAGGCACCCAATTTATATGCCTCCTGTGGGTGATTCCTCTGTCCCCAACATGGTCTTGCTCCTCCCCACTGGGTCTATTTCAGGGACGTGCCATGCTCATCCCTTTGGCATCTACTTACCCCACCCTCCCCTCTGGCCCTGTGTCATTAGCGATTTTCAGCCCAACTGGAAATGATACCCTCGGTGAAGGCAAAGCAAACAGGCTAGTTCCGGTCTTGGCTCCAGGAGGACTGGGTCTTTCTACCTGGCCCCACCCTGTGTTTCCTGTCCTGCCTTCTTGGCCCACATTTCATCCTCAAGGATGTTTCCTCCAAGTCTAGCTTTCTGCCTGGGCAATAATTAGAGGGCTGGGTTCTTCTCTTCAATAAATATGGGAAGGAGATTGTCACCGAAGGAGTATCCAGTTCATGAGCTTGGATAAACTCCTGAAATTTTCTCTTGCTGTTGGCATGAATAAGCCTAGAACTTTGCCAATAATAGATGTTTAATAAATTGTGGAATTGAATTGAATTGAATTGAATTAAAGGGTTACCACCTTGCTCAGGCTTCTAGCCAATGTGTCCAGCTTCCTCCCCTTGGGGAGCAGCGTTCAGAATAGAGGAGGTGATAGTGCCTGGGCATACTGCCCCGATCTTGTGACATCTGAAGTATTACATTCAGTTTTGTGCACCTATTTCAGGAGGGACATTGACAAAAGGGAGCATTTCTGTAAGAAGTGACCAACATGGTGAGGAAACTGGAAACTACCGTATATAAGATTTAATTGGAAAAAATGGGCATATGAAGAAGAGCAGACTTGTGGGGTTTGTGGTTGCTATCTTTGAAAATTTGGAAGAGTTCAGACCTGTTCTATCTGAACCCAGAGGGAAAAACTGGAATCAATGGGGGAAAGTTATAGGGAGATCTATTTTAGTTGAATAGAAAGAAAAACTTCCCAACAATAAGAGGTGCCCCAAAATGGAATGGGCTATTTTGGGAGGTGTTACACTTCCTACCAGTGAAGTTTCCCAAGCAGATCTAGATGTCCATTTGGGATCATAGGTTTAAAGCTGGAAGGAACCTTAGATGCCACTGAGTTCCATCCTTTTATTTTACAGCTCAGGAAATTGAAGCCCAGAGCGATTAAACGTCTTCCCTGGCTAGTAAGAATCTGAGGCAGGGTTTAGACCCAGGTCTTCCTAACACTAAGAGCAATCCTTTAGCCTCTATGTTACCCTAGAATTACTCTTTAGTTGGAGATTGGACTAAGGCAATCTTTAGTCCAGCTACTTTTCTGACCCCAAGATTCCATGATTTGGTGAATTGTCTGCCTACTGTACAGATGGGCACCAAGGTAAGAAAAGTTGAGATATCAAAACTTGACCTTAATCAAATGGATATTTGTGAATTTTGGATGCTGTGGGGGTTACAAAGAAATGTAAAATATAGTTCCTTCCAACAAGGATCATAGATCTAGAGCTGAAAGAGACCTTTGAAGTCATTGAATCTAATCCCCTCATTTTACAGAAGAGAAAACTGGGGTGCACAGAGAGTTGAAATTACTTGACTAAGGTCACAGAAGTTATAAGTGGAAGAGGCAGGATTTAATCTCAGGACTTCTGGTTCCATATCCAGTACTCTTTTCACTGGCCCATGTTGCATGTCTCCTTTATTTCTCCTCAAGGAGCTTCTCATCACCCTAAGATTGGTCATTAGCTCAGTAACTTTTTCAGGCACGACTACTCATGAAGATGTTGTTGTTGTTGAGTCATTTTAATTGTGGCTGACTCTCCATGACCCTATTCGGGTTTTCTTGGCAAAGATACTGGATTGGTTTGTCATTTCCTTCTCTGTCTCATTTAACAGATGAGGAAACTGAGGCAAACAGGGTTAAGCGACTTGCCCAGGGTCACAGAGCTAGTGTCTGAGGCCAGATTTGAACTCAGGTCCTCCTGACTCTAGGGTCAGCACTATCCACTGCACCACCTACTTTCCCTTATAAGCTCTCCTTAAACAAGATCTCCTCCATGTACATGCTAAAAATCTTTACCTTAAGATTATATGATACATATATGTATATATAATTTATAGAAAATTCATAGATGATTATATGATAGGTATGACCGCATCATTACAATTCAATAATGTACCAAGTACTAATATATCAAACTAGGCATAAAACAAGGAGACATACTCTTGTCTAAGATCTCAACCAGTGCTATGGAAGATGTTCTGCATAGAGTCCAAACAGAGAAGTTCCCCATAAATGCTGAGGTTATCTAGATTCACAGGTGATATTATCTAATAGCCCTGAGCCCTGGAATACTACCAAAACTCCCCCAAGGAAGACTGAGATAGTGGGAAAGAGATTGGTCTAGCTGGCAAAAGAAAGCACACACTGTTCACAGTGTGACATGCAATCAGATGGGCAGCCCATTAACCTTTATCAATATATCTAACCTGGACTGGTGCTGTACTTGAATAGTTAAGTTGAGCCTGGAACTGAGTTAAAGATAGACATCAGGATTGCATTTTGGAAAATGCGATATGCTTTCAGTAACTCTAAACTGTTTGCTGCTACAAAAGTCAATCTCCTTAAGACCAGTGTGGTGTAATATTAAAGAGTCGTGGATTTGGAATCTGTGGACCAGGGCTTAAATATTAGTTTAACTACCAGTGTGAACTTGAGCAAATCACGTCATTTCTTTTGGCCTCAGTTTCCTCACCTGTACAATGAAGGAGTTGCATCAGATGACCTTGAGTCATTACAGATCCCTGTAGCTTCTAAATCTGTGGTTCTATGAATATTCTCCCAGTAATGCTTTGTCTGTGATTCATGGAATAAGGCAAACTTTGAAGAATCAAAATTACAAGTGTCCCAAAGGGCAATGGAAAGACATGTGGTGGGTGTAAATAGGCTGCAGCACATTACTAATGACGTAACTGACAACACAGAGAAGGTAGAGCTGCTCAGTTCCTAAGACGTTTCTGTTTTCTCTGCCAAGGAGAGAAATGAGAGAATAAAAATGGCTAATATGCAATAAAACCCCAAGAAAAGTAGAGAGATAAGTCACTTATACATCCTCAGATGCTTAAAAAAGTGGTGAATATGACTGCTGGCCAATGGGTCAGGGATACTGGAGACTGTGGAGAATGGGGGAGGTGTCACAGGTCTGAAGAATAGTAAATGTCCTGATTTTGAAAAAGAAAAGTGGGGGCAGGGGGAGGAGGACAGAGTCTGTGAACTATATCCAGGGAGACTGACTTTTATTCCTGGCATAATTCTAGGATGAGTTACCAAAGATATGGTTAATTAACATCCTGAAAAGGAAAGAGTGATCACAAAGAGCCAGGCTATCTTTATCAAGTAGGACTGCCAAAATTCTTTCTTTCTTTCTTTCTTTCTTTCTTTCTTTCTTTCTTTCTTTCTTTCTTTCTTTCTTTCTTTCTTTCTTTCTTTCTTTCTTTCTTTCTTTCTTTCTTTCTTTCTTTCTTTCTTTCTTTCTTTCTTTCTCTCTTTCTTCTTTCTCTCTTTCTCTCTTTCTCTTTCTCTCTTTCTCTCTTTCTCTCTCTCTCTCTTTCTCTCTCTCTCTCTCTCTTTCTCTCTTCCTCTCTCTTAGTGGAAAATGTGGAGAGATGTGGGCTAAATGCTACTGCAATTAGATGGTTTTTGGACCTAGTTGAATGGCTATATTCAAAGAATAATCATTAATGTCAGTTTGGCAGGAAGATTCCAATGGAATGCTCCAGGGGTCTAGACTTGGCCCTTTGCTGTTTAACATTTGTATAATGATTTGGACAAAGGCATAGATAGCATACTTATTAAAGCTGGAAATGGCAAAAAGCTGGAAAGAATAGTTAACATACTGGATGACAAAGTTAGGAGCCAAAAATATCTCAGAATGATGGTTGAGTCTAAGAAGTTGAAATTTGATGGGGATAAATGTAAAGTCTCATACTTGGGTTCAAACAATTGACTTCATGTATGAAATGGGGAAGGGGTATGTTTAGATACTAGTTTGCCTGAAAAAGGTCTGATGATTTTAGTGGAAAGGAGGGTGGAAGAGGAGGAGTGTATACAAATGAGGCCAATGGACCTCAGAAAAAGAAGCATTTTGGTCAATCCACAAATATTTAGTTAGTGCCAGATACTAGTGAAAGAATGGAAAGAGTCCTCACTGTGGGGTAAGAGGACCAGGGTTTGAAGCTTGCTCTCTACATGTATGACCCTGGGCAAATCTCTTCTCAATGGGCCTCAGTTTCCCCATTTGCAAAATGAGTTCATAGGACTAGGTGGTCTCTAAGGACTAGATGGTTTCTAAATCCTATAAATATAAGGTGTTTAAAAAAATACTGTCCCTGACCTCAAGGAGCTTATTTTCTGGAGAGGAATGCAGAGGATAACTTTTATTTCCCAGTCCATTTCAGAAATTCCAACCTCCTCACTAGTGAGTTTCTTACAACTGAATTTTTTCAATCAGAGGCCCTCCCTCCATAGTCTAATAAATGACAGTAATAAGACCATTGCCACCAAGTTAGCATTTACACGATCCTTTAAGGTCTGTAAAGTGTTTTAAATGCTAACTCATTTGATCTTTGCAATACTCTGGTGAGGTAGGTGCTATTATTATTCCCATTTGACAGATGATAAAACTGAGGCTGAGAGGTTAAATGACTTCCCCTGGGTCATACACCTAGTCTGAGGAATGATGCCAACTTCCTGCCTTCAAGCCCATCTTTCCAAGCGTATCTCACACACCTCGCTTTAACACCGTCTGTGTTCTGACCAGAGGACTCCATTGCCTGCTCCTGACCTCCTCTGGTTCTCTCAGACCCTGTAGATTCACAAAGGTCAGCCCCCCCCCCATCCCTGGAATATGCTCTCTCTGCATCTGTACATGATAAAATCCTTCTCAATTCAATCAGAAGAACATTTATGTCACAAAGGCCCTGCCGATTCTTTGTGGTCTTCTTGCTGTCAAGGAGGTTAGAATCTAAGGGAGTGGGGCTCAGCAAGAAGTCCAGCAACGACTCTGGTG
The DNA here is from genome assembly GCF_003287225.1 of Phascolarctos cinereus. Taxonomy (NCBI): domain Eukaryota; kingdom Metazoa; phylum Chordata; class Mammalia; order Diprotodontia; family Phascolarctidae; genus Phascolarctos; species Phascolarctos cinereus. Next base: position 122,800,055 of record NW_027555625.1, read on the forward strand.
TAAGGGACAGGAAGATAAGTTCAAAGAGAAATCTAAGGCAAGATGAAGGAACTCAGGTGGTCTGAGAAGACTTTCCCTGTCCCTCCAAATAATGTGATCTCTCCCTCATCCTTTCTTAAAACATTGCCGGGATCTTTCTCTTTCCCCTTCCCCTTTCATAAGTATGACCTTGAATCATAATAATTTGTATATGTGCCACTTTCCTTAAGCTCCCAAGGGCAAAATCTATGTCGTTTCATCTTTGAATCAACAGAGCTGAGCAAAGGATCTCAGCTATTTCTTGAATTGAATTGCTCATAGCTGGAAGGGGCCTTAGGTATCATGTCTTCTAACTTCCTCATTTCACAAAGTAGGAAACTGAGACTCAGAGAGGGAAAGTGACTCATCCAGTGTCACAAAGGTTGGAAGTCCCAGGGCTAGAACTCAAACCAGATCCCATAATTCCAAACCAATTCTACTCTTGTTGTTCAGTTGTTTCAGTCATGTCTGACCCTTTGTGACCCTTTGGGATTTTCTTGGCAGAGATAGTGGAGTGGTTTGCCATTTCCCTCTCCAGCTCCTTTTACAGATGAGGAAACTGAGGCAAACAGGGTTAAGTGACTCATTCAGGGTCACATAGCTTGTAAATGTCTGAGACTAGGTCTGAACTCAGTTCTTCCTGACTCCAGGCCCTGTGCTTTATCCACTGGTCCACCTAGCTGCTCTACTACATTGTACTACTTGCTCTTAATTCAATTTAATTGAACTGAATTGATTTAAACTGAAATCCTTGCCAATTCTGGGATTGTCTCTTTTTGTCTCTTGGCAGCTGGGTAGTGTGGTAAAAAGAGCCTAGCATTAAGCACCACCTCAGTGACCAGCTCTTTGCTACTGCAAAAAGAACTGGTATAAAGATTTTTATGGACATTTTTGTGCACTTTCCCCAAGACATGAATTTGAATCCAGCCTCAGATGCTTGCTAGCTATGTGACTCAGGGCAAGTCATTTAACTTCTCAACCTCAGTTTCTTCATCTGTAAAATGGGGATGATAATAGTACCTACCTCCCAGGGTTGTCGTGAGGATCAAATGAGAAAATATTTGTGAAGTGCTTAGCAGAATGTCTGGCACATGGTCAACCTTAATAAATGCTTATTCCCTCCCTTTCCCTCTTGCTCATCTCCACCCCCAGGCCTTTACTTGGGGGAGCATATATATTAATAAAGTAGGAACTATACTGGTCATAATAACACTGATAACACAATGCCTCATATAAAGCTAGTTTTCAGAGCATTTTCATCTAATTATCTCTTTTGTTCCTCAAACCAACCTGGTGAATCAAGTAGTAAAAAGAGAATTACTATTTTATGAATGAGGAAGTTGAAATTTGTATTGGTTTTCCTTTTTGGGTCTCGATTTCTTCTGCTGTAAAAAAAAAAAGAGGGTTGGACTAGGTGATCTCTAAGGTCAAAATTCTATGATGAATTCTAAGTGACCTTTCCAAGGTTGCAAGGCCTAGTTACTATTTGCTATTACTAATTACAAGATGGTCTTAACCATTACAGCAGACCCTTCTAAGAATCTACATTTGGATTCCATTTTATTAGTTTTAGTTCTAGTTACTTTATGCTTAAAGGCAATAAAATTGTACTGTTTTAAACACATTCTATATTTTAGAGTTTTTGTTCATTCAGATGGTTTCCAATAATAAGTTGTGCTTTATAGTTTTCAAAGAACTTTCCATATATTTCCTGATTTCATCCTTACAACAACTCTGTGAGAAAGGTGATACATGTATTTTTATTTTATTTTTTGGTTTTTAACTAAATTTTACTTTTTCGCATCAATCAATGAAAATCTACTTTCTTTCCCTCCCACTTTTCCCTCCTCCACTCTAAATGAGAAAGAAAGAAAGAAAAACAAAATACCTATGACAAACATGTACAATCAAGCAAAATAAATCCCCACATTGGCCATGTCCAAATAAAATATGTCTCAATTTGCACTCTGAATCATCACCTCTCTGTCAGGTGGTAGGCAGCTTGTTTCATCATGAATTCTTCTAGTTGGACATTTGGGTGATCAGAGTCCCTAAGTCTGTCACCATTTTTGTGATGTTGTTATGATTGTCTAAATTGTTTTCTTGGCTTTGCTCACTTCACTGCAACAGTTCATACAAGTCTTCCAAGGCTTTCCTGAAACCATCCCCTTCAGCATTTCTTACAGAAAACAACAGTCTCTCAATCACATTTATATGTCACATCTTCTTTAATCATTTCCCAATTTGGGCACTCCCTTACTTGCTAGCTCTTTACCACTGCAAAACAAACAAACAAACAAAACCCTGGTATACATATATTTTGTATACAAAGATGATTTCCCTCTTTCTTTGATCTTTTCAGGATATTGACTAGTAGCAGTGCATGTATTATTACATCCATTTTACAGATGAGAGAAATGGAGTTCAGAGGGTTAAGTTTATCAATACTCAAACCCAAATTTTTCTGATTCCAAATCCAGTGAGTAATCTTTCTCCCTCTAGTTTTAGGCCAAGTCTTGATGTTAAGAGAAAGTTAGTACCCCCAGAGAAGAATGTGTCCATAGGTATTTAGTCTGCAGAAAGTACCATTTACTACAATATCCTGGACCTAAATACTTCAAGACTCCATAGTATTCTTTCACCAATACAGATTGCCATCTGAGCTATGGTCTAGGAGACCTCACTTGGGCTCCTTGACCTTTACTTGGTGCAGGAGTCACCCAAAATACAAGGATTTACCCCTCACTAATTGGCAATTCTGCACCCTAATGTTAATAGCTCAGCATTAAAACTTCCTTGAGTGACCTGGGATGGGGTGGGGGTGGGTAGGGATACTCCATAGATTGGAGTCTCCTAAATGTCTCTGGTTGGAGAAATCTGTCACTCGATGTCTATCTATTTCACTCTCAGCACTCTGAAATCAAGACTGGTTATTGTACTACTAGAGTCCTGATGTTTCTCAATGTTGTTTTTCTTTACCTTATTGTCATAATTGTGTACCTTATTCTCTTGGCTTGGCTTCACCACACATAAATCTGTACTAGTCTTCATAAGTTTCTCTGAATTCTTCATAGTCATCATTTCTGATGGAACTATAATATTTCATTACAATCTGATACCACCAGCACGTTTAGTCATTCCCCACTCAATGGACATCACTTGGTTTTCAGTTTTTTACTACTAGGTGGTAGAGCAGATGGAGTATGGAATTTGAAATTAGGCAGACCCTCAGTTCATAATCCTACCCATCTGGGAAGATATTTATCCTGGTCAAGTAATACAAACAGCCTCAATTTCCTCCTCCATAAAATGAAAACAATAGTAGCACCTACCTCCCAGAGCTACTGTGAAGATTAAGTGAGTAAAGTACTTTGCAAACTTTAAAGAGTTAGCTATTGTTATTATTTTGTTTAAAATGGGGCCTAGGGCTTTGGTCTCCTTGGGAGTATTGGCCCCCAAATAAGATCCATTCCATTTGTTAGTATGACTGTTAGAATGTCCTTTCCCGGTATAGAGCTAAAATATGGCTGCTTATAACTGACATTCATTTCTTCTAGTTCTGCTCTTTGCAACTAAGATTCAAAGAAGTTCATCTTCCTTTACCCTATCATGTTCCTTCATGTGTTCAAGACAACAATTATGTTTCCCTTAAGTCTACTTTTCTTTAGGCCATACCTCTTTAATTCCTTCAATTGATCTGAGAATGATAGTGGTTCAAAGGAGTACTGGGTTTGGGGTGACAAAACTTGGGTTTTCACACTAACTGTGTGACCTTGGACTAGTCATTGACCTCTTTGATCCTTAGTTTCCTTTTCTATAAAATTAGGCAGTTGGACTAGACTAGCTGTAGCTTCCTTCTAGTATAAAGATCTTCTCCTATCTCATCTACTTCACTCTTCTCTGGACATGCTCCATTTTGTCAATTTCCTTTTTGGCCATTTCCAAACCATCTGGCCATATATACTTTTCATTCTCCTTCCACTAGAACCTTGGACTTTGCTCCTGGGACCCTGAGCTCTGATAGATGAACTTATGCTTTATATTGCCTAGAACCAAGCTTCCATGTCATTCCATCTTGTCTTCTAGCTCCTCTTTATGGGGAGTCTTCCACCCATTAGGTTATAAGTACCTGGTGGTCAAGGACTATCTATCTTGGTTGCTTAGATTTGTATTCCCAGTGCTTGGTACAGTGCCTGGCAAGCACCAGGCTGGTGTTTGTATTCTCAGTGCTTAGTGTAGTGCCTTAATAAATTCTCTGTCTCTGTCTGTCTCCCTCCTCCTCCTTTGTCTGTCTTCCTCCATGTCTGTCTCTCTGTCTTTGTCTCTCTGTGTCTCTGTCTCTGTCTCTCTCTGCCTCTGTCTATCTCTGTCTCTCCCCTTCCTAGACTGCAACATAGCCCTCCAGATGTGGTGTGACTAGGACAAAGGGTAAAATCATGGCCTCATTCATTGTCCACTATGCCTGCATATGAGTGAAGGTCTTTCTCTCTTGTAGTTAAAACACTTAGAATCACCTATAGTACTTCAAAATGTGTGAAGTGTTTTACACACATTTTCTCATTTAATACTCACACCAATCCTGAGAGGCAGGTGCTATTATTATTTCCACTGTGCAGATGAGGATGCTGAGCCTTGGAGAGATTTACTTAAGGTCACACAGTCCCTAATAGCATAAGGTGGGTTTCAAACCCAGATCTTCTTGACCACAGGTTCAGTATGCTGTCCTCTATACTACGCCAACTGGGACATAGCTGAAGTGTCCTTAAAAGATCAATTAGTTTGGCCCCTACCTGTAGGAAGCCAAGTTATCCTCATTTTGTGAGTAAGGCAATTAGTTCCCATGCTTGTAATTCCTTAACAATTCCAAAAGCAAATCTATATTTGATTCATTAGGTTTCTGTGGTCTTCTTGACTGGGGTTCTCATCACATGATCCCAGCTCCTCTATGAGTTGTCATTTCTGAAAAAGTTCATCAACCCTTCAATGATGAGCTTGTCTCCACTTAGCTATTCCTTGGGCTGCTCATCAGTGCTCAGAGCCTTCCTTGCTTGCTTTCCCAGGTCCTAGATTTCAAGAACCCAGGATCACCTCCATGTCATGATTATTCACTGGAGTAAGCCTTTACGGAATGAATCAGTAATTAATTGATAGTAATAATAGTAGAGGTAGTGAGGCATAGTGGATAAAAAAACTAGGCTCAGAACCAGGAAGACCTGGGTTCAAGGTTGACTTCTGACAGATACTGGCTCTGTGACCCTGGGTAAGTCACTTAAACTCTCTGAGCCCCAGGCAAATCTCTAAGACTTTAAGTTGCAGAAAAGGTGCTGACTTGTGTTGGTAAAGGGAATTTCCTTAACCCCAAGTTCCCCACACTGATGAAATCACTATCAGTCAGTCAATCAATCAGTAAGCATTTATGAAGTGTCTGCTACATGCCAGGCACTGTGCTAGGCACTGGAGATACAAAGAAAAGCAAAAGACAGGAGATCACAGCATAATGAACAAGACAACATGAAATTGATGATGTACAAACAAGATACATACAGGATAAATTGGAAATAATCAACAGAGGGAAAGCACTAAAATTTGGGGGACCAGGAAGGGCTTTCTGGAGAAGGTAGAATTCTAGCTCGGGTTTTTTTTTTTTTACTTTTTTGGTGAGGCAATTGGGGTTAAGTGACTTGCCCAGGTTCACACAGCTAGTAAGTGTCTTGTGTCTGGGACTGGATTTGAACTCATGTCCTACTGACTCCAAGGCCTGAGCTCTATCCACTGTACCACCTAGCTGCCAACACTAGCCCGGGTTTGAAAGAAGCTTGCGAACTCAGGAGGCAAAGATGAGGAGGGAATTCCAGGAATAGGGGACAGCCAGTGTCACAGATCTGGTCCCTAGCTATTGAAAATGGTATCCTCTAATGGGAAATTACAGTTGAGAAAATGAATAATGAATGAACAACATGAGAGGAAAGAAAGTAATTCCTTAGTTTTAAGGGAGAGAAAACATCATCCTTATGGATTCTAAGAATAGAATTAATAGGAGTAACAGTCAGATGTTTTCCAGAACCAAGTCCAGATTTTGATTTATATTTAATAAAATGTATTTGTTTAAAAAGATAGAATGTTCCCTAATGTTCCTCTCTAATAACCCATCATTTCAGAGATTATCTAGAGCAATCACATCAGTTTTCACAGGCAATATCAGACATTTATATAAGGATGTAAGATTTACAAAGTGCTTTAAAAACATGCTCTAATCTGATCCCCACAGCAATAGCATGAGATGGGTACTACAGCTATTTTTATCATCCCAGCGTTAATGGATGAGAAATCTGGGACTCAGAGAGGGTAAGTGATTTGTCCATGGTCACACAGCCAGTTAAATACCAGACATAGGATTTGATCTTCTTGATTCCAAGTTTATTTACAATGCCTGGGTTCCTGAAGGTGCTGCCAGTGGAGTACAAGCTCTGGTATGTCTTTCAAATAGGAAAAGTTTCAAGTTTGACCCAGTGATGGACTGTCTGCCTGGCATGTGAAGACCGGCTTAGCTCAAGGTAGAAAGGTTCATGGCTGGTGGTTGGCTACTAGGTGATGAATTTCTTTTGACCACAGAAACTCATGGAATGGATATAGAAGGGTTGAGATCTGAGCTGTCAAAAGGTGTGTCTGCAAAGAAAAAAAAACAAAAAAAAGGTGTGTTTGCAATGATGAAGTCATGCATCTTTCTAATTATCAAAAGAGGCAGATCAGGAAGTTTACAATCATAGCGGTTGAGGTAAAGGGCTTGAAATGCTCCCTCTATGTGAGTATTTAAAAGCAGGAAAATACATTTATGAGTAAGAGTAAAGGATCTGAGTTTAGAAGATATGATCTTCATATGCTCAAACTTCTCATTGTCTAGGTTGGATGACTTCTGAATGATTTCAAGAGTCCCCCTAGAGCTCAATCAACTAAGATGAAACTCCTTTCTGGGGTTTTGGTTGAAGGGTCTTAAAGTTCATCTAGTATGACTCCCCTGTTCTTTAAAGATGGGGAATTGAGGCTCAGAGAGATGAAATGAGTCATCCAAGGACTTACAGCCAGTAAGTAGCAGAGGCTGGATTTGAACCTACTTCCTCTGGCTCTAAATCCTGTGATTTCTCTTTATATACTGCCCCATGTTCTTGAAGCCCTGATATTTAGACACACTGTATATCACTGGGCTATACTTCAAATTCTGGAACAGTGTTTATTTGGTATTTCCAAAATTGGATTGTAGATACCATAGAAACATGATTAGTGCCAACAGCCCTTTCCCTTCTGTTTAGTTGTTGTGGTTGGTGATGGAGGATTCCCACCTTTGCCTCTTGAAATCCTACCCATTCTTTAAGGTCCTACACAATTGCTGCCTCCTCCAAGAAACCTTCTTGGATCCCCCTTCTACCACCTCTGATTTCACAAAGAACACATTTTGTACCATATCAGCTTATCATATACTTATCATGGAGTACTACGTATTATAGTTATCCTTGTTTATGCCTTATCCCACTACTATGTTATAAGCTCCATGAAGGCAGAGACCACGAAGACTTCCGTTTCTACCTCTGTAAAACAAAGTGATTGTCATCACACCTATAAGATTGGCCAACATGACAAAACAGGAAAATGATAAATGTTGGAGAAGATGTGGGAAAATTGGAACACTAATGCATTGCTGGTGGAGTTGTGAAATGATCCAACCATTTTGGACAGCAATTTGGAACTATGTCCAAAGGGCTATAAAAATGTGCATACCCTTTGACACAGCAATAGCACTTCTAGGGCTATATCCCAAAGAGATCATACAAATGGGAAAAGGACCTACATGTACAAAAATATTTATAGCAGCTCTTTTTGTGGTGGTAAAGAATTAGAAATTGAGAGGATGCCCATCAATTGGGGAATGACTGAACAAGTTGTGGTATATGAATGTAATGGAATGCTATTATGCTGTAAGAAATGATGAGCAGACAGACTTCAGAAAAACCTGGAAAGACTTGTATGGTCTGATGCTGAGTGAAGTGAGCAGAACCAGGAGAACGTTGTACACAGTAACAGCCACATTGTGTGATGACTGACGTTGATAGACTTAGCCTTCCTCAGCAATACAAGGATCTAAGACATCTCCAAAGGCCTCATGATGGAAAATGCTATCCACATCCAGAGAAAGAACTATGGAGTTTGAATGCAGATTGAAGCATACTATTTGCTATTTTGTTTCTTCTGTTGTGTTTTGTTTCCTCTTTCTGGTGGTTCCTCACATTGTTTATAATTCTTACTTACAACATTACTAATGTGAAAATATGTTTAATAGGAATGTATATGTATAGCCTATATCAGATTGTGCGCCGTCTTGGGGAGGGAGGTGGGAAGGGAGGGGGAGAAAAATGTAAAACTCAAAAGCTTATGGAAGTGATTGTTAATAAATCAAAATAAATAAATTAAAGATATATATATAAAACTAAAAACAAAACAAAACAAAACAAAGGGATTGTACTAGATGACCTCTTTGGTTCCTTCTAGCTCAGAATCTCAGATTCTCCGATCCTATTATCCATACATATAATTGACAAGTAGTGTGGTGCAGGGCTTCTTAAACATTTTCCACTCTTTCCACTCCTTTTTGCATTTCAGTAGCCTTTGTTCATTGACGTTGTGTGACTTGAGGGCATGCACAGTGCAAAATGCACAGGCTTTGTGTTCAGAACTAAGGCTGCAGTGAAGTTGCCCAACATAGGCAAGAACTGCCAGAAATGCCTGAGATTCATCACACGTTTGAATTTTAATTAATTTTTGGTCATTGTATATTCAGAAACCTTTTTACTGTTGCCAGTTTAAGAAGCGCTGGCATAGAGAATGATGTACTAGATTTGGAGTCAGAAAGACCTGGGTTCAAATCCTACCTTGGATGTTCCCCATATTTTTTAATCGCTTTGAGCCTTGGTTTGTTCATCTATCAAATGGGAACAATACTAGTGGTAGCAATTATCTGACAGTTTTATTGTGACACTCACTGACTCCAGAGTACTTTGTAACCTTCAAAATTCTGCATGTGAATTAGTATCACTCTATAAACTTTATCTCCTCTCATACCCAGTACTTGCCACAGTATTCTATACATACTTGGAATCTGATAAATGTTATATTTGTAAATAGTATGATGTTTGAATCGATATGGAGAACCTTCAGTGGAGAACAGGATAGTCTTTAGTTTAATTCGAAAAACATCCAGATAAGCTTCCTAATTAGTGGAGCAGACAACTGACCTCACCACAGTTCTGGATCTGTTTTCCTCCTTCGTAAAATAAGGAGCTTGGAGGAAAAGAGGTATTTAGTGGAAGAAGTCAGCAGACTGGATTCACTTCTTGACTCTAACCTTTACTAATTAAGAGATATTGGGCAAATCCTTTCACCTCTCTGAACCTCAGTTTCTTTATCTGTGGTAATATCTACTTCCTTCAAAAACTAATGAAACTAACTTTAAAAACTTTGGATTTTATCTTGTGGGTACTTGCATAGGTCCATGTTATTTCCCACCATGGAATATAAGAGGGCAGGGCATGTTTTGTTTTTATCTTTGTATCTCCTGTGACTGACTGGCACATAGCATTTAACAAATGCTTGGTGATTGATTAAGTATCCTCACAGTATTGTTATATGGAAAATACTTTGTAATCCTTTAAATAGCCCCCAAAACCAGAGATACTGGTCTTCTTTTTCTTTCTTTCTTTCTTTCTTTCTTTCTTTCTTTCTTTCTTTCTTTCTTTCTTTCTTTCTTTCTTTCTTTCTTTCTTTCTTTCTTTCTTTCTTTCTTGTCCTCCTCCTCCTCCTTCTCCTCCTCCTTCTCCTCCTCCTCTTATTCCTCTTCTTCCTCCTCCAGATCTAACAATCTATGAATCTATCTAAAAAACAGTAAGCTTACTTTCAAGTATTCCTTAGGAATTTGTGGTGAGATTGGAGGAAGAGTAAGAAATAGAAGGGTAAAGGTCCTAGATAGTGGGGCCTTCAGAGGCAGTGGGAAGCTATTAATTCATTCTTAGTTCCTTGATTCGTTCATTTCTTCTGCCTACATGCTTTATCCAGAAATATCTGGTTTGTTTTATCCCTTGGAAGTCTCACCTATGTGCATTGTAGTAGAAAGAAGATTGGATTTGGAAATCAGGACACTGACCCTAGATTTGGAGTCAGAGGTTCAAATCCTATCTTGGTCACTTACTCCCCAGTGGTTGGCACGGTGACTGACCTGTAGTAGGTGTTTAATAAATGCTAGTTGACCGATAACTTGCTACTCTAAGCCTCAGTTCTTTCATTTGTATAATAACCACATGTCATTGTACAATGTCACTTCTAGTCCCAAATCTATGATCTATGACAGCACAACCTGGCACTTCTCCTGGCCTCAGTTTCTTCCTCAGTGAAACGGTGGGATTGGGCCTTAGCTGAAGGGAGTCTTAGACCATAGAATGTCAGAAATTGAAAGAAAACATAGGAACATGGATTCTAGAACTAGGAGGGACCTTAGAGGTCTAATCACATAGTTCAACCCTTCTTCCTGTCTCCTCCTACCACAATTTTATTTTTTTTTGTTTTTATTTTTTTGGTGAGGCAATTGGGGGTCTTGCCTAGGGTCACACAGCTAGTAAGTGGCAAGTGTCTGGTCTGAGACCAGATTTGAGCTCAGGTCCTCCTAACTCCAGGGCCGATGCTCTATCTACCTCGCCACCTAGTTGCACTCCCCCACATTTTACAAATTAAGAAGTTGAGACCTAGAAAGGGTAAGCAGCTTGGCCAAGGTTGCACAGGAAGGTGATACAGTGGAAGAGTGTTGGGCCTGGAGTCATGATGGCCTGAGTTAAAATCCTACTTCAAACATTTCTTGTTACCTAATCCTGGGCAAGTCACTTAAACTCTCTCAGCCTCAGTTTCCTTATCTGCAAAATGGGTTTCCAGGGTTGTTGTGAGGTTCCAATGAGATAAAATATGTAAAGCACTTTGCAACCCTTAAAATGCCATATAACTCCTAGCTATTAGCAAAGTTAACAGCCAAATCTGGTACAGGCCTGCTCTCTAAGGGCTCCTTCCATTTCTAAAATTTGGTTGATTCGAAGTCAGCAGCTACATCCTGAGCAACCCCATGGCCCCTGCACAGCAAAGCTCTGTGGGTAGCTTCATGTTTTCCCTCTGGGGGTGGCATTCCTAGCTCAGCTCTTCCTATCTCAGCTCTTCCTCCCCTTCTCTCTCCCCCCTCCACCTGCTTCTCCTCAGAACAGAGAGTGAGTGTTCCCTTGTGCTGGGTAGGGCTGAGGGTGACTTAAACCGGCAAAATGAAAATTATGGCTTCTTTTATATCTGGCTCCTGTGAGTAACGAGTCAGTAAAACTGTCAACAGCTTTTGTGTTTTAATAATCCTTTTCCTGTTTTTAAAACTCTGGGGATTTTCTACTGTTGCTAATAGATTTTCAAGTCAGCAATTACGCTAGGGATTATGTAATGGTTGGGTATTAAAAATAGAAAGGACCCGAGTCTGCATCTATTTTAACCAATTCAGAACACAGAACCCTAGGGGGAAGGGAGAGACAGTCCAGGAGAGAAGAGGGAAAAAAAAAAAAGATGTCTGGTGACAAGGAGCTCTGGGAACCTGGCATGTGACTAGGAGATTCCAACCCAGCCAGGACTTAGAAAGCTCCCTCTCTGGACTGCACTACTCTCTGACTCCCTCCCCCCCAACTCTGACCAAGCCACCTCCTGCTAGAACCTTCAGACACATCCGGATTTCCCCTGTGAGAAAGCATCTGATTTCACCAGTTTTTATGTCAGACGCTTTTAGGCAAGACCCTGTCTATATCTTCCTCACCTGATAGAGGAGACAGTATGGCATTTAGAGGCAGAGGATCTTTGGTCTGAGTCCCTGCTCAGCTCCTCACTCTATGTTTGACCTTGGGCAAATCTCTTCCTTGTTCTAGATGTTTGTTTCTTCAGCCAGGCAGTGTAGTTGATAAAATGTTGAACTTGGAGTCAGGAAGAGCTGAGCTCAGATTTTGCCTCAGACACTTTCTAGTTATGTGACCTGGGCAAATCGCTTTACTTCTTTCAGCCTCAGTTTCTCCATCTGTAAAATGAGGATAATAATAGCATTTACTTCATAGGGTTGTAGTGAGGATCAAATGAGATAACTTATGTGAAGCATTTTGCAAAGTTTAAAACACTATATAAATGCTAGCCATTATTATTAAAGTAGTAGTAGCAGCTGTAGAAGTAGAAGCTGTAGTAATAGTAGCACTAATAGTAGTAGTAGTAGTAGTAGTAGTAGCAGTAATAGCAGCAACAGCAACAGTAGTAGTAATAGTAGTAGTAGTAGCAGCAGCAGTGATAGTAAAAGGTGGGAGGGTGAGTTCACCAATGTGTCACTTCCCATCTCTGGGTCCCAATTTCCTTCATTAAAAAAAGAGAGCCAGATTAGATAATCTCTGAGGTTTCTTCCCATCCCATATGAAATGCCACCTCCTCTTTCAGCCCCACATTGCCTATCTCCCTTGCCTGGCCCCTACCTGTCCTGTGTCTCATTTTGGGGGGCCTTTGGTTTCCATTAGCTATCCTAATCCCCCTAAAGTCCTAACAACAACAAGCTTAATTACTAAGCTCTTCCTATGGGCAAGGCAGGGTGTTAGTTGTTAAGACTTAGAACATGGACTTGAGGGCAGGGAGCATATATCACTTTTAAAATTTGTATCCCTAACACTTAGTACAGGACTTGGAACATGGCAAGAAGTAAATAAATGCTTATTAGCTCACTCGCTTACTCACTCATTCTTATATTCCCCTACTTCTAGGTTTTTCCATTCTAATAAAAGACAATCACAGAATCTTTGAATGAGAAGACCTGAGAGGTTATCTGGCCAAACCCATACCTGAAACTAAAATGTCCTTTTCAGCTTTCCCCATAAATGCTCATCTAGCTTGACCAATTCAAGGTCATTCAATTCAATTTGAATTCCATGGGATCACTCTTCTGCCCAATTTCCTTATTTCCACCAAGGTCCCTCCATCCTTCCAATCACTAACATTTGCAGCTTAAGTGTCATCCTTAACTTTTCCCTCTCCCTCACCCCTCTTCCATATTCAATCCGTTTCCAAGTCTTGTTGAATGTACCTCCATAACATATCTCATATCTGTCTTTTTCTCTCTCTTTGGCCACAAGCCCAGCTCAGACCCTCCTCCTTTCTCATCTGGACTATTGTAAAAGCCTCCTATTTGGCTTCCTGGCTTTCAGTCTCTCCTTTCTCCCAGATGTCTTTTACAGAGTTGGCAAAATAATCTCAGGCTCCTCTTGCTTCTAGCATAAAATTCAAACACCTTAGCTTAGCATTTAAATTCTTTCACGATTTAGCTTCAGTCTAATTTTCCAGGCTTTCCATTTCGTATTATTCTCCTTCACACACTCTTGTCGTCCAGTCAAACAAGCCCACTTGGCATTCTCCAAACTTAGCATTCTACTACACGTCCCACCTCCAGGTCTTTGCCCAGAATGTCCCTCATGCCACAATTGTACTGCCTCTTCACCTCCATCTTTTAGAATCTATGGCTTCCAAGCTGAGCCCACGTGTTCCCTCTTATGAGAAGCCTTTTCCTATATTCTTCACTGTTAGTGCTTTCTCCTTCCTCAAATAATCTTTTATATACTTATTTGTTTGTTGTATCCCTTCAGTAGAATGTAAACTCCTTCAGGTGAAAGGACTATTTTCTTTTATTTTTTGGCTAGGCAATGGGGTTAAGTGACTTGCCCAGGGTCACACAGCTGGTAAAGTATCAAGTGTCTGAGGGTGGATTTGAACTCAGGTCCTCCTGACTCCAGGGCCAGTACTCTATCCAAGTGCCACCTAACGGCCCTCCACGGCCTGGACTATTTTATTTTTGTCTTTGCATCACCACAGCTTAGCACAGTGCCTATACAAACACCTAATAAGTGCTTGTTGGGATGTATTAAATTGGATTGAATCTAGGTAGCCCATTTTGCATTTAGATGATGCTAAACATAAGAAAATGTTCTTTATATTTCATCAATTTTCCCTTTCTGCAACTTTTCCTTATTCCTTCTAATAGAACTAAAGGAATTAACCTCTATTGGTGGAATTTTAGTAACACATTTCAGGAGCTAGTTTTTGGAGGTTGGGGTGGAGAAGGACACTCCAGGTGCCTCTCAAGTCACACTATAAAGGTGTACTCATAGCCTGCTAATTCACAGGATCAAGGACTCCCACTCTGAAATATATGTAAGGGTCAGTAAAAAGTTTTTATTTGACCACTAAGAGTTCAGAAGAAATCCTTATAGTTTTCAAAAGGTCCTCAGTCCTTCATGCAGCCCAAGACCACTTAGCCCATGAAATGTGGTATTGGCATAATGGAACACGCACTAGATTTGGAGTCAGATATCTTTTTGTTCAGTCGTTTTTTCAGCTGCATCTGACTCTTTGTGACCCCATTTGGAGTTTTCTTGGCAAAGATACCAGAGTAGTTTGCCATTTCCTTCTCCAGCTCATTTTACAGATGAAGAAACTGAGGCAAACAGGGTCACACAGCTAATAAGTGTCTGAGGCTGGATTTGAACTCAGGAAGATGAATCTTCCTGACTCCAGGCTGGGCACTCTATCCACTGTGCCACCTAGCTTCCCTGACTTCAAATCTTTACTCTGTCATTTTCTAGCTGCAGTTTGCTCATGTGTAAATTAGAATAATCCTTGTACTGCTTATCTTCCATAGTTGTTATGAAGAAAGTACTCTAGAAATACAGGTTATTTTTATGCTACTAATAATAATTGTTATGGAATGCATAAGGACTCAAAGATTTAGACCAGGGGGTCATTCATAGATTACCCAATCAAATTATGATTATACAGATGAGGAAACTAAGACCCAGAGAGGGGAAATGATCAGCTTCAGGTCACACAAAGGATCTAGCCTCCTCTGAGAGACTCAGACTCAAGCCTGATCAGCCTTACTTTGGGAAGCTCCTCCACTTTAGAATGGTGTGGGTACAGCCTTGTCTGTCTGGAGGAGAGGGGATGATCAAGATGAGCCTTCTAGAGTGGAGTCTACTACAGTTTTTAGACAAAGTGATATGATGGAAAGAGTGCTGTAGTCATAGGACCTGGGTTCAAATCCTACCTCTAATATTTACTACCAAGATGATCTTAGACAAGTTACTTAACCTGCCTAGCCCTCAGTTTCCTAATCTGTAAAATGAAGGTATAATGGCCTCTAAGGTCTTCTTCCTCTTCTCCAGGGGTTGCAGGTATGCTGTGACCAGTCTTACTGGTGGTATTTTTTATTTTACTCTCCCAAATTCCTGTGGGGAAGGCCTACTAGAATCTGGGGCACTAACAGTGGCAGGTGTTCAAATATACATCACCACTCCTTGGGAGACAACCTGAGGGAAGCCCCTGTTGGCACAATAGATGCTGTGATTTATGGAGCACTTCCTGTGGGATAACTGCCTTCCTGGTCACTTTCCCAATAGCAGAAGGGAAGAGTTTCCCCCAGCATTCCAGAGTGAATCACGTGCCCAGGGATAGCTCTGGGCAAAACTTGAAGTAGGCCAGTAATACCCACATCTCTTTGAGCACCCCTTTCCACACTGACATTCTCATCTTCCCCAGATCCCCGTCTCTGGCTAACACCATTCACATCTCTGGCTAACACCATTCACACCTTTTCCCATACTCTCTAACCTTTTTGGCACAGCACAAAAATCTTTCCTTACTACCAGGGGAGTAATTAGCTTTTCCCTAAGATCTCAGATAGCACTTTGTACCTTTCTGATAAATCCAACCTGTTTTACTGTGTACTATCTGTGTATGAGGGTAGCTAGGTGGCACAGTGGAGAGTGCTTCAGGACTAGTCAGGAAGACCTGAGTTCAAATCTAGTCTCAGATACTAGCTGTGTGACCCTAGGCAAGTCACTTTACCTTGTTTGCCTCAGTTTTCTCATCTGTAAAATGAGCTGGAGAAGGAAATGGCAAACCAAGAGTTGGATACGAATGAACAACATCTGTGTATTGTATTCAATCTATATATGTTTCTATCTGTGTGTGCGTCATAATACCCTGCTAGACTATAGATTCCATGAGGATAGGGACATATGAATTCTGTAACTCCCTTAGTCCCTAGCATCGTGCCTGGAATCAAGTGCTTAATAAATGCTTGGTAATTGATTGTTAGGGGTAGCTAGCTGACACAGTGGATAGAATACAGGGCCTGGAGTCAGGAAGACCTGAGTTCAAAGTCAGCCTCCACCACTAGCTGTGTGACCCTAGGCAAGTCACTGAACCTTGTTTGTTTCAGTTTCCTCATGTGTAAAATGAAATTGGAGAAGAAAATGGCAAACCACTCCATTTCCAAGAAAACTCCAAAAGAGGTAATAAAGAGTGGGATGCTACTGAAAATGACTAAACAATAAACAAATTGATTGTTAGATTGATGCTTGATACCTCCAAGGAGAGTTTACATTTTATTGGAAGATTACCTTGCTTTAAAGGACAACGCTTGGCAGAAAAGAATGAGGGCATTGTTTTCCCACTCCAGGCTTCAACTTCCTCATCTGTAGAACAAAGGGATTGCATCAGGTGGTCTCTTTCTAAACTTTAACAACAATAATCCTTTCATCTCTGACATTTTATGTTCTAAGGTCCTTTCCATTTCTAACATTTTATGTTCTAAGCCTGGTCCCTTCTGGCTCTGACATTCTATATTCTAACTTCTAAGATCTCATCTTGTGTTCTAAGTTCCCATCTAATTCTAACATTCTTGGTTCTAAGGTCCATTCTAGCTTTGATAATCTGTTTTTAAAAATACTTGATAGCCTTGGCATTCTATGTTGTATATTCTAACATCCATTCCTATCCTTAGCTCAATCTGCTCCCCTTCTTCCCCTCATCTACTTTTTATGCTCCATCTGCCTTTCTACCTCTAACATTTTTATTTGAATTATGAAGGGAGTGGATCAGAGAAAATCTGGATCAGAGATTTTATAGCTGTCTTTTCACTTGCCTGGTTTGGCTATTTCTAGACAGGGATAGCTTTTGGTCTGGTACCTCCCTTAGCTAGGAGAGCTGGCCTACAGATCTTCTTTTGTCTTCCTGCCCAGGTTTTTTTGTAGAGTCCACCCCTTAAAAGTACCAAGCAACTTAGGCATGTTCTCATCACATGGGAAAATGCTTCCTTGAATGAATCTCATTGAGAATTCAGGCTTTTCAAGCAGTGACTGCTTTATTGCACCTAGCAGTCTTGAGCTCCATAACCAGCCATTGGCAATGTTGTGAAAGAAGCTCTTTGCTTTGGTGACTTTCTGCCTTATCTTTCAGGATCTGTGAAATCCTCTTGGTGGAAATTGCATACTAGTTTCACTATATAGATGAGATTCCCCCCCCCCCCCTTTTGTACACCTATGCTGATACACGGCCTCCTCCTTACTCTGCACTTAAGTAAATTATGAAAGAAAACTTAGGAAGTGAGCATAACTGGAGATCTGTGCTGGGAGGATTATATATACACACATATATACATATATACATACATACATATACATTTGTGTGTGTGTGTATTTATTTATTTATTATTGAATTTGACAAATATCAAGAAACTTGAGCTGTCCATATACAAAGAACAGAAAAAGAGGATTATATGTGAAACCAAAAATCTCTATTATGTACAGCTTATATTTTTAGGTATAGAAGAAATTGAAGACCTTTAATTTCAAAGCTGTCCTGTTTATCTGTGTCTCCCTCTCAATTTTCTTCTGTACATTAAAAAAATGCTTCAAAGACACTTTTATCTTTCTTTTAAAGAAAATGTAGTCACTATCACTAACTTCTCTTTCCTCAATCTCTTCTCCAATTAAAAAAAATCTCCCTTGTAACAAACAAGCACAGTGAAGCAAAACAAATGCACATATTGGCCACATCTGAACATGTATGTCTCATTCTGCACTGGAGTCAAGGCTGATCTTTACTGTAGCTCTCAAGTCTTTCAGAATAGTTTTGTTTTACAGTGTTATGATAATAATGATCATGATGATGATAGCTAACATTTAGATCATGCTTACTTATATGCTAGGCACTGTGATCAGTGCTTTAAAATTATCTCATTTGATCCTCACTACAACCTTGAGAGGTAGGTGCTATTATTAACTCCATTTTACAGATGAGGAAACTGAGGCAAACAGGGGTCAAGCAACTTGATCAGGGTTACAGCTAGTAAGTATCTGAGGCAGGATTTAAACTCAGGCCTTCCTGACTCCAAGCCTAGCACTCTATCCACTGTACCATATAGCTATAGTCATTGTAGTACATTTCTCTCTTCATTCTACTCCCTCTTTCAAAGTTTGAATTTGTTGATAAGTCTTTCAAAGTTTTGCTAAATTTCTCCTTTTTATCATTTTTTGTGGCATAATAATATTCCATTTATTTATATGCAATAATTTGTT
Source organism: Phascolarctos cinereus (assembly GCF_003287225.1). Classification (NCBI taxonomy): domain Eukaryota; kingdom Metazoa; phylum Chordata; class Mammalia; order Diprotodontia; family Phascolarctidae; genus Phascolarctos; species Phascolarctos cinereus. Next base: position 122,818,570 of record NW_027555625.1, read on the forward strand.
CAACCCTTCCTCAATTGAACACCCTCTTAGTTTGTAGTCCTTTGCAATAATAAAAAGTGGTATTATGAATATTTTTGTACACAAAAATCCTTTCTCTCTGATTTCTTTGGGATCTCTCTCTCTCTGTGTATACACGTCTATATCTATCTATCTATCTATCTATCTATCTATCTATCTATCTATCTATCTATCTATCTATCTATCTATATGCCTCATAGTGGTATTGCTGGGTAGAGGTTTATGCACAATTTTGTGACTTTTTGATTTCCAAATTGCCTTCCAGGACAGAGGATAAAATTCACAGTTATATCAACAGTGCATCAGTGTTCTGGCCTCCCAAATCCCTCCAACAATTGCAATTTTACTTTTTAATAATCATCTTTGTCAATCTACTTTTTATGAAGTAGCACCTCAGGGTTGTTTTAATGTTCTATTTCTCTTATTATTAGTGATCTGGAGCTTTTTTATGTGGCTATCGATAGCTTTCTTTCTTTCCCTTTAATACTACTTGTTTATATCTTTGAACTCATTAGTAGCACCGTGTTGAATAAACCCAAGGACCCCCAAGTACTAGAGCAAGAATGCAATATTAGATTAAAAACTGCTAGGAAAGCTAGAAAGTCATTTGTTTCTATATGTCACATTCCTAATCTGTATCACTGGTCAACTTTTCTATTTTTTAACCAGTACTAAAAAGTTGAGATGATTACTGCTTTGTAGTACAGTTAAAGATCTGGTTCTGCTAGGTCCTTTTCCTTTCCACTTTTTTCATTATTTCCCTTGAAATTTTTGATGTTTTCTTCCTCCAGATGAATTTTGTTATGATTTTTTTTCTAACTATAAAGTAATTGGTAGTATAATTGGTATGACACTAAGTAAATTAGTTTCAACAATATCATCATTTTAAATTATGTTCACATGACACCAGCCGTGAGTAATTGATCTATCTCCAATTATTTATCTCTGTTTTTATTTCTGTAAAGAATTATTTGTAGCTTTTTTTCATAAAGTTCCTGTGTGATTTGGTAGGTAGACCCCCCCAAATATTTTACATCTTTTGCAGTTGTTTTACATGGATTTTCTCTTCCAGTCTCTCCTGATGGTTTTATTGGGAATACAGAGTATCCCCAAAGTCTTAGTTCAGTTTAAAGCTGTTAAAGTTTAAATAAAGCTATTTAAAAATAAAAATATTTAAGCCTAGCTTAAAACTGAAAGGATGATGATTTATATGGTTGCTTTGCTATTGCTTCAATTAATTTTTTAGTTGAATTTAAGATTTTTTAAGAAGACCATAATGACATCTGCAAAAACTGATCATTTTGTTTCTCTTTGCTTATGTTCTAGGCTGCCAGGTGGCACAGTGGCAGGCCTGGAATTAGGAAAACCTGAGTTCAACTCTGATATCAGATATCTACTAGCTGTGTGACTTTGGACAAGTCACTTAGTCTGTTTGTTTCAACTGTTTGTTCTCAACTGTAAAACCTTGCAGAGATGTTGTGAGGACCAAGAGACATAATATTTGTAAGATGCTTAGCAGATATTATATAAATGCTTATTTCCTTCCCCTTCCTCTCTTACATTAATTCCCTTAATTCCCTTTTCTCGTCTTATTGCTATAGCTAGAATTTTTAGAACTGTATTAAATAGTGGTTGTTGTCCTTTGTTCTCAAAGAGAACTAAAATGAAACCATTATGTTGGGGTCAAGGTACAGTATGTCTGACTGTGGCTGATCAGACCAATACAAGCTCAGAAGGTTCTGCCACAGGTTGGGCACAAATAGTCTTTATGAACATTTGGAGTGAAGATGTTTCCAAATCTGCATATCTCAGGTTTCTTTTGAGCTACTGCAATTCTGCTTTGCTCATAGAATATACAGCACTTTCTTTGTTGCAGGCACACCATGCTGGGCAGTCCTATGCCGAGGTCTCCTGCATCTCACAATCAATTCCAAAGTTCTTCTGAGAGACTGTAAGAGTATCCTTGTGTCACTTCTTCTGACCTCGATGTGAGAACTTGCCTTGTGTGAGTTTTCTGTAAGATAATTGTATAGTCAAACATACTTTTGGCCTTCTTAGAGATGGATGAACTATCTTACTGGTAAACCCTGTGGAGTTTTTGATTTTCATTTAGCAGCTTCTGAATTTCCCCATCATTTTCATCAAACCAGTCTTGATGTTTGTGAGTGTTCTGGCCCAGATGAGTAATTGCAGTGCTGTACGCCAAATCTCTGAGATCTGCCCACTGTTTTTCTGCTCCACTGTTGGCAGCCATATGTTGGCTCAGCTTTCCCTTCATCTTAGCAACAAACTGTTTACACTCAGAGAAGTGCCCTAATCTGTTAACATTGTCTTCTGGTAGTCATCTTGCCTTGGGGATGCTACTTTTGTTGAATGTGAATGTTTAGCTTGTAGAAGAGAGGTCTATGATTGGTCCAGCACTCTGCCACACATCATCTTCTTTACTTATATCCAGTCTGTCTCTTTTCCTTACAATAACATGCACTTATATCCAGTCTGTCTCTTTTCCATATAATAACATTACAATAAATGCCAATGTTTGCTTCAAGGGTGCATTGATGAAGTTTTATTACATTTAGGTAAATGGAAAATAGTGTTAGTTAAGAGAAGGTCATGAGATGTACAAGTCATCAGTATAGTAAGTGACTACTACCATTGCTATTTCCAACTCCACTCCTTTTTGTTGTTGTTGTTGTTTTTGTTTTTTTGGTGAGGCAATTGGGGTTAAGTGACTTGCCCAGGGTCACACAGCTAGTAAGTGGGCTGTGCTCTATCCACTGCACCACCTAGCTGCCCCCTCCAACTCCATTTCTTCCAAGGAGTCCCTGCCATGTCTGATGGTCTGTGCCTACTCCTGTTAAAGTCATCCAGAATTATAAGCTTGTCCTCTTTTGACACATTGACGATGAAGGTATCCAGGTCTTCATAAAATTTTTCTTTGCTAAACCTCCTTCTTTTATATTTTTTATTAGCTTTTTTGATATTCTTGACTTTTTCTTCTTCTAAATGACTTTTGTTATGATTTTTTTCTAATTCAATAAAATAATTTTGGGCAATCTAATTGGGATTGCATTGAATATATAAATTAGTTTAGATAAAAATGTCATTTTTATTGTATTGCTCCTGCCCACCCATGAACAATTAATATTTCTCCAATTACTTAAATCTGATTTTATTTGTATAAAAAGTTTTTATAATGTTGTTCATATAGTTCCTGGGTGTGTTTTGGCAGGGATATTCCCAGGTATTTTATACCGTCTAGAGTTATTTTAGGAGGTTTAGAAGTACCAGATCTTAAACTATATCGTAAGGTAGTAATTAACAACACTATCTGGTACTGACTAAGAAATAGAAAGGTAGATCAGTGGAACAGAGTAGGTATACAATTTACACCAGCATATGAATATAGTAACCTTATATTTGGCAAGTATAAAAACTTAAGTTTTGGGGATAAAAATTCATTATTTGGTAAAAATTGTTGAGCCAACTGGAAAGCAGCCTAGCAGAAATTGGCAGATCAATATCTTATACCACTTAGCAAGATAAGGCCAAAATGAATACATGACCTAGATATAAAGAGAGATATTATGAGAAAATTTAAAAAAACATGGAATACATTACCTACTGAACTTATGGATAGGTGAATAATTTATGAATAAATAAAAGACAGAGAACAATGTGACATATAAAATGAATGATTTTGATTACATTAAATTAAAAAGATTTTGTACAAATGAAACAAATGTAGCCAAGATAAAAAGGAAGCAGAAAATTGGGGAAATTTTTTAATAGACAATTTCTCACATAAAAGTTTTATGTCTCAGACATATAAGGAACTTTGTTAAATCTATAAGAATACAAGTCATTCCCCAATTGATAAATGAACAAAGGAAATGGATAAGCAATTTTCCAATGAAAAAATCAAAATGGTTTATAGTCATATAAAAACGTTCTAAATCACTATTGATTAGAGAAATGCAAACTAAAACAACTTAGAGATACAATTTTACACTTTTTAGATTGGCTAAAATGATAGAAAGAGAAACTGACAAGTGTTGGAGGGGATGTAGAAAAATTGGTACAGTAATTCACTGTTGGTGGACCTGTGAACTGATCCAAATATTTTGGAGAGCTATCTGGAATTATGCCCAATGAGTTATTAAACTGTCTACACACTTGGACCCAGCAATATCACTAGGTCTATTTCCAAAGATGATTAGAGAAAAAGGAAAAGAACCTCTATGTTCTAAAATATTTATATTAGGTCTCTTCATGGTGTCAAAGGTATCCGACTAAAAGAAAAACACAAATTCTCAAGTATCTGTTATCCAACATGCCCACATGGGTATGATATGACATCAGCCAAGACAGGACACTATACAGTCTGACAGATGCGTCTTGAAGGTTGTCACTGAATCAGAAACAGAAATTAAATGCAAATAAAGTTCACCTGAATCCACATTTGGAGAAATTTCTATTTATCTGATAGACAAATGATATTTTTTTCAAGCCAAAAACTAGCTATCCCATTTTCCTTGAAAAACAGCTCCACAGACCAGCCAATTATTCCCTTGAACTTCTTTCTTTGCTTGAACTTTTTTCATGGCTTGGCTGTAAAAAATCTGTTCCTATTACTTAAATTATCTAGAGCAGAGGTATCAAACTTAATGACACTGGTTGACCTAGATTAAAATGTAATTAGGAAATGTTTAACAAAACAAATAAGATCTTACAACACAACATAGACAATGTTATTTTGCTGGGGATGCAGGGATGCCCATTAATTGGGAAATGGCTGAACAAATTGTGGTACGTGACCATCATGGAATACTACTGTGCTACAAGAAACGATGAGCTAATTGATTTTAAGATAGACTTGCATAAAATAATGAAGAGCAAAACAAGGAGAACTGAGAGATAGTTGTATATGGTAATAGCAATATTGTTTTAAGAACAACTTTGAGTGACTAAGTAATTTTGACCATTATAAATACCCAGATTAACAACATAGAACCTATGAAGGAAGACGCTATCTGCATCCAGAGAAAAAACTGATAGTAGAAATAAATATAGAATAATCCTAATATATATATATATATATATATATATATATATATATATATATATATATATATATATACACATACACACACACACACATATTTGTTCTAATGATAGCCATTTCTAGGGTGGGGAGGAAGGAAAAAAAGAAAATGATATGATAACTTTATTATATATTTGAAAGGAACAGCCAGTTGTACATAATAGATTTTCAGTTTCATGTGCAATCATCTTTTTAAAATTCTACTATATTATGGAAATGTTTCTTTTATTTCATAAATTGAAAATAAACTAAAACCTTTTATTTTTCTGTGACTCCATCAAGGTTTGACATGGTGGGAGCATATGCATTGATGATGGTGGCGAGGCACTTTCCTGCAAGTGGCAAATGCATAGTCAAAAGTCTGTTATTCACTTTTTTTGGTAGGCATATGAACTGACTAGATTAGTTTCAATTGTGAAACCTACGCCAGCTTCACAGTTGATGTCCAACCAAGCTCTAAGAGCTGCATAGCACCTGCTTCAGCCGCTTCATGTTTGTTGGAACAAATTATTCTCATCCACCCATTCTGTAGGGGGAATTCTTCATGTGCTTGGAGTACACATCCCCCCAACTCACCAATATGTCTGAGACTCCTCAGTTACCTCAATCTGGTTTAGCCCATCTGCTTAACCAGTTTGCCAGTGGCGGGTGGGTGGGTGGTAGTGGCTTCCATGCATGCTGCAGGGGAGAGCTGGTTGATTCAGGTGGATACTAAAGGTGGAAAATAGCCCTAAAAAGGGCGTGGCAGTACTCACACCAGAGGGACTAGCCTTCCCCGAACACCCTAAGCTCTAGAACTCCATTGAACAATAACAGCAGTGATAGTTATTCATACTTCACTTTTGATCTTATTGTAAAAGACTCTAATATTTCTCCATTACATATAACGCTAGATCTTAGTTTTATGGAGATACTATTTACCACATTGAGAACAAGTCTATTTGATCCTATGTGGTTTTTTTTTGTGATTTTTAAAAACAGAAATGGATGCTGATTTAAACAAAGGTTTTTTCTGCACATATTATTATATAATCATGGGACTTTTTTGGGTTACTATATGAATATTATGTGTATGGTTTTCTTAATATTGAACCAATCTTGCATTTCTGCTCCAAGTACAACATACTTATAATGTATAATGTTTTAATATTTGTATAATAAAATTTTTATTCTTACTTATTCTTACTTTATTTATAAAGAATTCTTTATTTTCCTATGTTTTCAAACAATTCATATGATATTAGAATTAATTATTCCTTGAATGTTTGATAGAGGTCACTTAGTCCTAGTCTTTTTTTCTCCTTCAGGAGTTCATGTATGGCTTGTTCAATTTCTTTTACATGAAACTGAGCTATTTAATTTTTCCATTTTTGGTCACATTAGTATTTTGTAATTTTGTAATTATTCATCTGCTTCATTGGTTTTCAGTTTTGCTGTCATATTATTGGGAAAAGAATTTTTAACAATTTCCTTTAATCTTTGTTCTGAATATTCCTTTTTCATTTTTCATATTGGCAATTTGGTTTTCCTCTCTTTTTTCAATCAAATTAGTTAATGATTTATCTATTTTATTAGGTGCCCCCCAAAAAAACCCTTCTATTCTGATTGATCAGTTCAACAGGTTTTTTGTTTTTTTGTTTGTTTTGTTTTGGTTTGGTTTTTTGCTTTCAGCTTTGTTAATTTCTTTTTGGGGAGATGGTTCAATGAATTAAGGCTACTCTAGTCATCTGTGTCTTACAAATGAGAGGGGAGCTACAGATGAACTACAGAGAAGAAACAAAATTTAACAAGGGTTCCAATAAGGAACAATGAGATTATTATCCAATTATAGAATGCCAGAGTTAGAAGAGACTTTAAAGCATAGAATATAGAATGTTTGAGGTAAAAAGGATCTTGGAGATAGTCCAATCCAAAGCCTACGTTTTATAAAAAGAGGAATGGAGGTCCTTTAAAGGGGAAGTTTTTTTTAACAAGTTGTATTGATGCTGTTTTCAGACCATAGCCATATCCCAATATACCTCACTCACTTTATTGAATCTTCTCTTGTTACAAAGTAAAACAGTAAAGGAAACCAACTGAGAACACAACTGAATCTGACAATGTACATAACGTTCTGCTTCCCATAATTCATCACTTCTTTGCTGAGAGGAGGAAAGAGTATTTCATCATCTGTTTTCTGGAACCAAGATTAGTCAGTGCGGTTAGTCTGAATTCAGCCGCCTCTTAGTATTGTGTTTCATTCAAATTCTTGTAGTTTTATATATTGTATCCTGGTTCTGCTTTCTTCATTTCTGGGAGGCTGCTAAACCACTCTGGGTCTCATTTTGTAGATCAGGGTGAGCCTGCTTTCAAATTCTACCCCTGACACTCCTTATCTTATCTTGGGGAAGTCATTTAACCCCCATGGGCCTCAGTTTCCTAATCTGTAAAATAAGGTGCTTCTAAGTCCCCTTCTAGCCCAGAACTATGATTTTATGTCTTCTCAAGTTTTTCTGAATTCCTCATATTTGTTATTTCTTATGGCATCATAATATTCCATTATGTTCATAAACTACACTTCATTCATCACCAATTAATAGTTATTCACTTTGTTTCCAATTCTTTGTCACCATAAATGTGCTGCTATGAATATTTTTGTTGTATATAGGGGCCCTTCTTAATGCCTTCAACGGTGAAATGGCTTTTCAATAGTCATATCACTGACTGGAGTGAAGGGGTCTTCTGCCTAGAAATTTGCTTTCTTTTCCTGGAACACAATTCCCAAGGGTAGATGTGGAGGAAATTTGGTTGAGTAGCCTAAAGGGACTTCAGTACTAAGAAAACAGTGTATAAAATGAAAAGAGATCTGTACCAGTTAAATTAGCAAAGGATTATTTTATAGGGCTAGAATAAAATTATAAAATTCATATGGAACAAAAAGTCAAGAACATCAAAGGTAATGAAAAAAGTAGAAGGATAGGGATATATAAGTATGAGATCTCAAACTGAACTACAAAGCAATAATCATTGAAACAATTCAGTGCTGGTTAAAACGTAGAGAGATTGATGAGTCAAACTAATTTGTGATTAGTCCCAAATCTTGAAATAGAAAAAAATCTGTGCTCTGAGAACTTGTCAGCTCTATGATTTTGCAATTTGCAGGGAGGAAAATATTTATTAAATGCCTCACTGCCAAGGATTGTGCCGAGAATTCAGAGATACAAAGATAAATGAGGCAGAATCAGAGTTTTAGAGTTGGAAGAGACCTTCAAGGCCAGCTACTCTAACCCATGCCTCAACAGAAATTCCCTCTTTGGCATATATGATGAGTGGTCTTCCAAGGTTTGTTTAGAAACCAATAGGGAGGGGGAAATACACTCCCCCTCCCCCACGGCAGCCCATCCCACTTTTAGATAGCTTAGATTGTTGGAAAGCTTTTCCTTATGACAAAGGAAGCTTTACTTCTTTTGGGTGGATGGACTAAGCATTTATTAAGCACCTATTAAGCATCCATTATGTGTCAGCAGCTGTGCTAAGTGCTTTACAAGTACTATCTCACCTGATCCTTAAAACAACCCTAGAGGGTAGATACTAGTATTACTCCCATTTTATGGTCAGAAAAAACTGAGACAGAGGTTAAGTAACTTGCCCAAGGTTGCACAGCTAGTAAGCGTCTGTGGCTGGTTTCGAACTCAGGACTTCCTGACACTAGGCTCAGTGCTCTATTTGCAGTGACACCCAGACTTTTACTCATTCCTCTTTGTTCTTCCCTATGGGGTCAAACAAATGTATCCTTTTCATCTTCTTTGTTCTAAAGTAAATACCTGTGGTCCCTTCAATGGTTCTCATACAGTATGACCTTGAGACTGTTAACATCCTGGTTATTCTCCTCTTGGACACTCTAGCTTTTTAATGTCTCTCCTCAAATGTAGTGTCCAGAACTGAACACAAAAAGATAGATATGGTTTAATCAGGGCAGATTAAAGTGGCACCATCACCTTCCTAGTCCCCCACACTCTTCCTGTCTTAATGCAATCTAAGACCACAGTTGCCCTTTTTTGGTGGTGGTGGGGGCAACTTTCACATCATAAAGTTGATGGATGTTGAACACATAGTACCCTAAAAGCTTCAAATATTTTTTTCCAGGCAACTTGCTGACAAAAGATGCTTTCCCAGCTTAAACTTGTGAAGTTGATTTCTTGAACCCAAGTGTAGGATTTATTTATCCCTATTAAATTCTATCTGATACAGTGTGGCATAGTGGATAGGGCCCTGGGTTTGGAATCAGAAATATTTGGATCCAAATCCTGCTTCTGATGTTAGCTGGGTGCCCATGAACATGTTGCAACTTATATGTGCTGCAGGTAACACACATGTGTATATGTATATGTGTATACATATATATGACATGTGATACACACGAATCCTCAAGCATTTTATATGTGCTATGCATTGTAGATACAGAGAATAAAAACAAAACTGTCTCTTTTCTTAAGGATTTTGCGTTCTATTGAGGAGCTTACATTTTATTGTAAATGGGCTGCAATTGGCAACCCACTACTAGAGGAAGTTCCCATGCTGGGAGTTCCTTATCTCTACTTCCCTATGAAATCACAGGTCACATATTCATAAATTTAATCTTAGAAGAGTTGAGCCAACATTTTGGACTGCTGAGAACTTCTCAAATTCTGATTTTTTTCATACAACAGTGTAGCCGTCTTTTCCAGCTTGGTATTACCTGTGAATTTGATAGGCATGCTATCTATGCCTTTACGCAAGCCATTGATTAAAAAAAATTAAACAGCATAGGGCCAAAGTCAGATCCCTGTTGCACTTTATTAGAGGCTTCCTGCCAAGTTAACATTGAACCACTAATGATTATTCTCTGTGTTTGGCTATCCAACCAGCTCTGAATATAGTTAACTGTATATCATCTACTTTACATCTCTCTATCTCATTCAAAAAGATAACTTGAGATACTTTGTTAAATATTTTGCTACAACCTAGGTAAAGTATATCTATAGCATTTCCCTGGATTTAACAGTATAATACCCTCACTAAAAAAGGGAATAGAGGAACAGCTAGATGGCACAGTGGGTAGAGCACTGACCCTGGAGTCAAGAGGACCTGAGTTCAAATCCAGCCTCAGACCAAACACTTGACACTTACTGGCTGTGTGATTCTGGGCAAGTCACTTAACCCCAGTTGCTTCACTGGAAAAAAAAAAAGAAATAGGGTTATTCTGGTATGACCAATGTTCTTGATGAAGTCATGCTGGCTCTTATCTTACTTTTCTAGATGTTCATTAACCATTAATAAAATAATTTGCTTTAGACTCCAGAAGACTGATAATGAAGTGTGCTCCTGATAGAGGAGTGGTGGAATCAAGGTGCAGAGCAAGATATACCTCTTTGCACATGGCAAATGTATGGAAGTGCTTTGTTGAGTATTCTTACTTGCTCTAAGGATCATGTTTTTTCTTTCTTTTATTTTTTTGAGGGAGAGAAGAGGTAGCAGAAAGAAAGAAAGAAAAAAGAAAAAAGAAGGAAGACAGGGAGGGAGGGAGGAAGACAGAGAGGGAGAGAGGAATGAAGGAAGAAATAAAGAGATAAAATGGAAGGAAAGAAAGGAAGGAAGTAAAAAGAAAGAAAGAAAGAAATAGAAAGAAGGAAGGGAAGGAAGGAAGAGTAAAAAAAAGAAAGAAAAGAAAAGAAAAAGAAGAACAAGAAAAAAGATAGGAAAAATTATTTAAGAATTTTGCCTGGAATTGAAGACATATTCTCTAATGTTCCATTACCTTCCCATTTTTGAAATTTTAATAAGGACATTTGCTTTCTCCAGTGCAACAACAATCTAAATCTGCACAGTTTTCTTTTTTTAGGCAATTGGGGTTAAGTGACTTGCCAGAGTTACACAGCTGGTAAGTGTCAAGTGTTTAGTCTGAGGTCGATTTGAACTCACGTCCTCCTGATTTTAGGGCTGGTGCTCTATTCACTGTGCCACCTAGCTGCCTCTTAATTCTGCACAGTTTTCCAGACAGTGGTTTAGCAATCATGTTAGGTACAATCTACCTTCAAGAATCTTATAATCTAAGAGAGATGATAGGATAGAGCTGGGGACTGGACCTTTGATTTCCTTGGAAAAGGCATTCCTGAATGAAGAAACTCCCTATACCAACAAAGGTTGGCACCTTCTCTATAACTTCTCAATGACAAGAGAGATAATAAGTCGTGGATATGAATACCTATAATGTCACCTAGAATTGTGCAGTTAGACTCTTGGTTCTCAAGGGTGCGCCAATGGAGCCGAAGCTTTGGCAGTTCCTTCTAAAAAAGAAAGAATTTGAGCTCGACACCTGAATGGTAAGAATTTAATAAGATCTTGGAGGGAAGTAAATGTTTTTCATATCTTTTTTTGTGTCTCCAGTATGGCACACATAGTTGTTATTTAAGGGAAGGGAATAAGCATTTATATAGCACTTACTGTGTGTCAGAGACTGAGTTAAGCACTTTATAAATATTATCTCATTTGAACTTTCTAACAAGCCTGGGAGGCAAGTGCTATTATTATTCCCATTTTACAGCTGGGGAAACTGAGGCAAAGGGAGGTTAAGGGAATTGCCCAGGGCCACACAGCTAATAAGTAAGTGTCTGGGGCTGGATCTGAACTCAGCTCTTCCTGACTCCAGGTGCAGTGCTCTATCCACTGTGCGACCAGCCATCTATAAGAAATGCTTATTGAGTTATTGAATTGGTTTTTGGCCTAGTGATAGTCTATATGCCTCTCACCCAAGACAAGATTCAGTAGAAAATATGTTTGGATTTAGAGTCAGAGGACAGGGTCTGTCACTTACCTGCTGTGAGACTTTGGGCAAATCACTTAAATTCTCTGGGCCTCAGTTTTCTTATATATGTGAAGTGAAAGTGTTAAACTAAATAACTCAAGTTCCCTTCCAGGTCTAAATCTGTGATCCTTTGTAATTTCCAAGAGGCACATAACAGGAAGGTTGGTCACCATATGTTATATTCATCTTTGGCCATAGCAAATCATAAAACTATTTACTAAGGTGTGTAAGTAGCTGTTGATCTACGTCAGTGGGAGAAATATTGGGGAAGGGGATATGCACATGAACAAAATCACAAATCTTTTGAAGCATGAAAAAGAGTAAGATATGGACAAGAGAGGGCTGAAAACAAAATGTTGCCAGTTCAGGTAGAAGGTAGAATACATGAGATCAGCTTTAAAAATTCAAGGTTACTGATCTACCTTATGGAATTTAAAAGGTTTTCTTGCAGCCTTTCCCAATGTAGGTGTATACTATAACTGTGCCTCCTTTCTGCTGAAGATAGGTATTATTTTATGTCTGTTACAAATGTGACCTCCTTGAGAGGAGTGATGTTGTGTTTTATTTTGTTTTGTTTCTGCCTTTCTTTGTGTCCCTAGCACTTTAGCATGGTGCTTAGCACATAGTAGGTGCTTAAATATTATTTGACAGACCTGTACCCATGGATCCTTAAGAAGGTGGCTAAGACAGAAGACCCAAGGGGGACAAAAATACTTCAGAGTTTTGTGATTTCATAGCATCATGCAATTATGGGATCTCAGAGCTGGGAAGCACTGTCAGAAATTCTCCCTTAAACATCAGGAACATATGATCCACCAGTCTCAATTGGTGTTATAGTGCATAGAGCACTGGGTCAATAGTCAGAAAGACCTGAGTTCAAATCCAGTCTTTGATACTTACTAGCCGTTTAACTTTGTGCGAGTCACTTTAACCTCTGGCTGCCTTATTTTCCTCAACTGTAAAATGGGGTTGGTGCAAGGATAAATGAGACAGTATTTAGAAAGTGCCTGGCCCACGTTGTTATTGTTCGGTTGCATCTGACTCTGTGACCTCATGGACCATGCTGTCCACAGGGTTTTCTAGGCAAAGAGACTGGCATGGTTTGCCACTGCCTTCTCCAGCTCATTTTACAGATGAGGAAACTGAGGCAGAGTTAAGTGACGTGCTCAGGGTCACACAGCTTCTAAGTGTCTGATTTTAGATTTGAACTCAGGTCTTCCTGACTCCAGGCCCAATGCTCTATCCATTGAGCTAACTATCTGCTTTCAGACATCTAGCTGCCTCATAGTAAGCACATAGTAAGTGCTTATTAAGAATTCCTTCCAGGGGGCAGCTAGATGGCTCAGTGGATAGAGCATCGGCCCTGGATTCAGGAGGACCTGAGTTCAAATCTGGGTTCCTACACATAACACTTACTAGCTGTGTGACCCTGGGCAAGTCACTTAACCCCATTGCCTAGCCAAAAGGAAAAAAAAAAGAATTCCTTCCTTCTAGTGATGGAGAATTCATTGGCATCAGTCTATGCAACTTCTAGATGATTCTAATGGCTAGGAAGTTTTTTTCCTTATTTAAAATAAAGTTTAATGACCTCTCCTTGAATTTTTTCAGTAGAATATAAGTCCCTTGGGGCAGGGGCCATTTTTCATTTTCATTTTAAAATAAAGTTTACTGACCTCTCCTTGAATTTTTTCAGTAGAATATAAGTCCCTTGGGGGCAGGGGCCTTTTTTCATTTTCATTTTGGTGCCCCTAGGGAAAAGCACAGTGCCCTGAATGTGGTGGCCGGGTAATAAATTCTTGGTGAACAGAATTGAATACCAACTCTTTGCCTAACCTTGAAATTTTCCCTTATTATTCTCCTATGTCTATAGCTCCTCAGAAAAATTTGACATTTCTAATGAGGCCCTTCTATTATCTGGAAATCCAAAGAAAGAGTTGTTAGTGTTTAAGGGCAAACATGGATTTAGAACTGCACTTAGAAAGCTACACAGGAACTTAACGTCAATCAGAAAATCAAAAGCTTTTCCCACTACCACCTGTGTGACCTTGGGCAAGTCAATTAATGTGTCTGGGCTCCAGTTTTCTGGTCTATAAAATGACTGGGTCGGACTAGATGGCCGCAGAGGTCCTTTACAATTTTAGTCCTATTATTTTATGATCCTCTGACACCCTATGTCTGTGGGCTAAATGGGTCTCAGACTTGGGGCCATGGCTGAATATGCAAGAGACAGTTCAATGGAGATTAGAAGCCTACAGAAGCAGGGGAGCCATGCTGGTCATGACCATTTGGGAGCCTAAGGAATTATTTGGGTGTCAAAGACTTTGATTAGCAGGGAGTTAAAACTCCAAGATGATGATGATGATGATGATGATGATGATGTTAATGACATTTATATAGCATGTTCCTATATGCCTGGCACTATCCTATGTGTTTATAATTATCATCTAATTTGATACTCACAACAACCCTGGCTGATAGGTGCTACTACTATCCCCATTTTATGGATGAGGAAATTGAGGTAAACAAAGGTTGTGACTTGCCCAGGGTCACACAACTAGTAAGTGTCTGAGGCCAGATTTGAGCTCAAGTATTACTGACTCCAGGCCCAGCAAAAAATGTTGACAGGATACCTGACTGCCTTAAATAACTTAAGATTGTCAGGCTCAGGTGATCTGTATCCAGAGGTACAAATGAGGTACTTATTTGTAAATTGCTTTGCAGAAGCCCTTTATAAATATTAGTTATTATTATTATTGAACGAACATGCAGATGTGTTCATTAATTTCCTGTCTTTGAGAAGTTATAATCAGATTAGAGCATGGAAAATGTTATCCTGATTTTCAAAGAGGGAAAGAAGGTAGATTCTATCTACTTTAGTCCAGTGAGCTTGGCTTTGTGGCCTGGCAAGATTCGACAGGACGTCTAATTGAAGGAGTGTCCCACGAGTGCACAAAATGAAAAGGGGTGATCATCGTGAGCCAGCATGGAGTCACTGAGGAGGAGTCACATCAGAATAACTCCATTTCCTTTGTTGAAAGGGTTGCTGGACAGGTAGAGGTCGTAAATCTAGGTTTTAGCCACATTACTCATGTTATTATCTATCCTCCATTTCACTGCCAAAGAGATATTTCTAAACCATAAATTTGACCTTGTAGCTACCCCATTTTAGAAGTCCCATTGGCTCCCTATTGCCTCCAGAATAAAGTACAATCTTCTCTGATTGCCATCTAAAGCCCGTCACAATCTGGCTTTAAATTACCTTTCTAGGTTTATTTTATGTTATTCCCCTTTATATACTCTGTGGTCTAGACCAACTGGTCTGCTTGCCGACGCACATCATGGAATCTCCGATTCTGTGTATTTGGAAGAGCTGTCCCCACCCATGGAATGAACTCCCATTTTCTTCTGCTTCTTAGAATGCGTAATTTCCTTCAAAGCTCAGCTCCAGTACTGCCCTCTACATGAAACCTTTCCCAATCCTCTCAAGCCGCTAATGTCTTCCCCCTCCAAACTAGATGCCCTCGGCCTCAGTGCCTCCAATTCATCACTACCCTCGGCTCCTCTGATTGGAGGGTGGAGCCATGAACTATAAAGCTTCCATTTAAGGAGGGAGCTCAGTTCAGAACATCTCAGTTCTCATCTGGCTGCACTACTCTGGGGTATTTCTGTCCTCTCTACCACCCCTAGCCCTTTCAGCTTCTTTTTGTGTGTTGTCATCCTTCCTTTGATTGTAAGCCTCTTGAGGGCAAAAATTGCCTTTTTGTATTCCCAATGCTCTTAGCACAACGCCTGGCACGTTGTTGTTGTTTAGCCCTTTTTCAGTCCTATCTGACTCTTTAGGACCCTATGTGGGGTTTTCTGGGCAAAGATATTGAAGTGGTTTGTCATTTCCTTCTCTGGCTCATTTTACAGGTGAGGAAACTCAGGCAAACAAAGTGAAGTGACTTGCGCAAGGTCATACAGCTGGTAAGTGCCTGAGGCCAGATTTGAACTCGGGAAGAGTCTTCCTGACTCTAGGAACTGGTACTCTATCCACTGTACCTGGCACATAGTAGGCACTTAATAAATGTTTATTTACTTGTATTCACTTTGTATATATTTTGTATTTACTTATATGTGCACCTGTTGTTTCCTCCAATAGAAGGTAAGCTCCTTGGGAGTGGAGACTATTGTATTTCGTCCTTGTATCCTAGCACAAAGACTTGCATGTGTTAGGTACTTAATAACTGCTTGTTGATTATTTGCTTATCCTTGTGAACAACAGGGTGAGATGTGATCTGGAAGCTAGTACAGTTAGGTAGGTTCAGAATTGATTGAATTAAGCCATTTTGAGGAGTGGTGATTGATAAATCACTTGAGATGGTACCTAGATGAATGCCCCATTCTGTCTTTTTTCAGTTCAATATTGTGTTAAATTTTGTTGAACTCTTTCAGTTGTATCCTGTATGCCAATGTTATCCATGGGGTTTTCTTGGCAAAGATACTGGAGCAGTTTGCCATTTGCCTTCTCCAGCTCATTTTACATGTGAGGAAACTAAGGCAAACAGAGATTAAGTGATTTATCTAGGGTCACACAGCTAGTAAGTGTCTGGGGTTGGATTTGAACTCAGGTCTTCCTGACTCCAGGCCCAATGCTCTATCCACTAAGCCACCTAGCTGCCTCCCAACATTTTTAGCAGTGACTTAAAAGCACAGATAATGTTCTTATTAAAATTTCAGCTCATATTAAATCAGAAGATATTATCAATATTTTGGCTAGAAGAATGTGATCCCAGAAGGATGGCTCTGGAATGAGAGGACATGGATTTGACTCTCACCTCTGACATTTACTGCCCCTGTGACCCCGGGGAAGTCACTTAGCTTCTGTGGGGCTCAGTCTCTTTAAAATGGGAGGGCTGGACTCAATGGCCTATGAGATCCCTTTCAGCTCTAGAGCTGTGATCCTATGACCTCAATAGGTTAGAGTGATGGACTGAATCTAATAAGATAAAATTTAATCATGAGAGAAATAAAGCCCAACATTTGGTTTCAAAAATACAACTACATAAATACTGAATGGGACAGATGTAGATAGCTAGCAGGTTGCGTGGAAAAAGCCCTGGGGGTGAGTGGGGGGGTGTTCAGTGTACTGCATAATCAACATGAGTCAACAGTGCCACCGGACAGCTGTGCCATCTTAGGCTTCATTAGCAGAGACATATCCCCACAAAGGAGGTGATAGTCCCATTGTCCTCTGCTCTGGTCTGGTTACATCTGGAGGATGAAGCTCCGTTCTGGGGGAGGCATTTTAGAAAAGACAGATAATTTGGAAAGCATCCAGAGAGGGTATCCAGGGTGGGTAAGAGATTCAATCTGGTCTTGCAAAGAATAAGTGCAGGCCTGACCTGAGTTAATGCTCATTACTAGTTCACCTCAACCTTGCATGACTTTTAAGGATTGCATTGGTGAGAAATGCCTAGGTAAGATGAATGGTGAATGAGTAAGCCAGATCTCCAATGCCATCTCTAGCAAGGTATAGGCACTTTTTTTTTTTAGGCAATTAGGGTTAAGTGACTTGCCCAGGGTCACACAGCTAGTGAGTGTCAAGTGTTTGGTCTGAGGCCCGATTTGAACTCAGGTTCTCCTGACTTCAGGGCCAGTGCTCTATCCACTGCACCACTTAGCTGCCCCGTATAGGTACTTTTTACAATAGATATCAGAGTAAAGATTGCTCCATGAGCCACTGGGCCACTCCCTCATATTCTGGAGTTGGGAGGTGATGTTAGTTTAACCATTTTTTACATTGGCTGGCCTAGGGGCTCAGAGTCCTCACACCAGTTCAATTCTTCAGCCTTTGTTTTCCCCTCTCTATCCTGTGAAGGTATTTGGGCACCAGGGAGATTTGAGGTCATGAGCGGCTCAATACATTTTGGAAGGAAGGAAGGAAGGTAGGAAGGAAGGAAGGTAGGAAGGAAGGAAGGAAGCAAGGAAGAAAGGAAGAAGAAGAAAGGAAGAAAGGAAGAAAGGAGGAAGGGAGGAAAGAAAAAAGGAAGAAAGAAAAAAAGATAAGTGAATGAATTAATATCACTGCTGGTGAATTTGGATCTTTCAGTATTCAATGATTCTCAAATCACCTTTGAGGAAAAAAAGGAAGGAGGAAAGGAGGGAATGAAGGAAGGATGAGGGAAGGATTGAAGGGAGGAAGAAGGGAAAGGAAGGAGAGAGGTAGGAAAGGAAACGAAAGGAAAAGAAAGGAAAGGAAAGAGAGAAGGGAGGAAGGAAGAAAATGCAGAGACCAGAAAGCCTCTTTAGGGTTCAAAAGAACTTGCCAAATAGCAGCTTGATGATTTAAGCACAAATAAATTAGAAACAGATGGATCATATCATCTCTAAAAATGATATGAAAATTTCAAAACAAAGAACCAGAAGTTGGGAGCACAGAATGATTGATGTTGGGTTTTCCACTATTGTGAAAAGATCTGAAAGACAGTTTCCTTCCTTCCAAATTCTACTTCTCCTGCTCATTTGTCCCCTTGTAGATTTGTTACTTCAAAACCACTGTAACTTGAAGATTCTCTTAGCCAGGTTTATCATAGAACAAACAATTGTTTAAAATGCTCTTTAATTCTCATGTATCCTGATTTTTCTACCTTGAAATCCAGTTGATCTTGAAATAGCCAGAGCTAGAGGTCCTGGACCAAGGTGAGGCACACACAGGCAGCTATCCATTAAACAAGTGTTTGCTGAGTGACCTTATGTGCCAATGCTTCACTGTACTAGGTATAAGGGAGATGCTGAGGTGTTTGAGAAAAGCAAGGTTATTGCCTTCCATGAGCTCAGTTGGGAAATGGGTTGAACACATAGGAAAATAGCATGGTTCAGAATGTAAGTGCTGTTAAAGATGAGAGCAGAAGTCAGGAAGTTTCATGGAAAAGAGAAGACTTGAGTTGGGTTTTGAAGAATGGGTGGGTTTGGGATAGGCAGGAGAGAGAAGGACATGCTAATGGTGGGGCAGGGGTTGAGAACAACATGCCTCATTGGATCATTGTGAGAAAAGCCCTTTGGAGACTTCAGGATCTTAGGTTTAAAGAACTTAGGAAAGAACTTAGAAGTTATTTAGTCCAATGTCCCCATTTTACAAACATGGTCACACAGGTACCAGAGTCAGAATTCAAATCCAGGCCATCTAAATCCATCATTACTTCCATTGTACCACATTGTCCTATAATAAATAAATATAATATATAAATGAGTTACTGTCATTACCTTTATTTCTTCATGAAGAGAATCTCAGAGTTAGAATGGACCTCAGAAGTTATCTATGCAGCCTATCTCTAAACAGGAATCTTATCTACAGCATCTAACTAGTGGTTATCCTGCTCATGTTTAAAGATCACTACTAACATAGCATCAGGACAATCTCCTGAAGCAGCCCATTACACTTTATTTTTGTTTGTTTTTTTTGAGATGGGGTCTCACTATCTCACCTAGGCTAGAAGTACAGTGGCCACTCACTGGGTCTGATCCCATTGATTATTGAGGAGCATGGGAGCTTTGACCTGCCCTGTTTCCTACCTGGGCCAGTTTGCTCCTCCTTGGGCAGCCTGGTAGTCATGCCCACACCCCAGGGTTTACCATATTAGTGCATCTCAGAATTCCAGAATTCAAGCAATCAATCCACTGGCCTGGTCCTTTACAATTTAGATAGCTCTCTCCCTTAAGAGGAAGCGCTAGGTGGCACAGTGGATAGAGAACTGAGCTTGGAATCAGGAAGACTCATCTTCCTGAGTTCAAATCCCACCTCAGATAATTACTAAGTGGGTATGACTGGGTAAGTCACTTAATAACCCGGTTTGCCTCAGTTTCTCATTTGTGAAATGAGTTGAAGAAAGAAATGGCAAACTAGTATCTTTGCCAAGAAAATTCCCAATGGGTCACGAAGGGGGAAAAAAATGGAGTCATGAAGAGTCAGACGTGGGTGAAAAACAACTGAACAATAACTGTTAAAAGATGTTCCTTAGATCAAGTGAAAATTTGAGTCTTTATAATTTTACTTAGTTCAGGCTCTTAGGCATGAAGGTAGAAATGAGCTACACATGCTTCTCTGATTAGATTAGAGGACATACTTTTAAACCCTTAAATGTTATTCATTTCTATACAACTGTTATGCTGATTGAAATTTCTGCTGATTAAAGCAGATTCACTAAGCATTACTATAAGCATAATTCTGATAGTCTTGTTCAAGTTTTTTGCATAGATAAAGCTTTTATTAAGCACTTGACTGTGCCAAGCACATGTGCTTAAATGTGGTAAGATAACTTCCGAGTTTTCTTTTTGTTTTAAATCTATGATCCTATGATTCTCTACTTATTCAGAACTATTCTGTACTTCAGGCCTTCATTATAATCACAATAGAAAAATTATATTTTACCTTAGAAGTGAATAAAACTGAGCATTCCCCAGGACTTTTCACAAATGGGGATGTTTTTTCCAATTCACCACCAAGGTCATTGAAGAGCCTTAGTGACAAGGGAAAGAGAGAAAACACAGCCATTCCATGGCCCTCCTCTAGCTGTCACCAAACCAATGTCAGGGATCATCGGCCTGAGGTCATAAACTGGGTCTGTTCAATTGGAATTTCTTTCCTTAAGTGCCAAGAGAGGGGTCATGGCCCTCACCACATAGAGATTCATCCAGCAGGAATGCTGGGATTTCCTGGAAGCTGGAAGAGGGCACCAGTTAGCCTTAACTAAGCCCAAGGATCAAACCAGGGATCAGGTGCCTTTTGGTGAACCAAAAGTTACAGTTAGAGGCAATTAGGGGGCCTCCCAGATGATCTGATTTCTTCTAGGAAGTCAAGAATATTTTATATACCAAACTGAAGGAAGTATACTATAGTGGAAAGAGCAATGAATCTGGAGAAAGCATTCTCAGTTTCAATTCTAGTTCTGTGATTTCCTACCTGTGGACCTCAGTTTCTTCATTTGCAAAATCAAGTGTTCTTAAATTTGGGTCCATGTGCTTGTTTTCAAAAAATATCTTGATAACTGTATCAACATAATTGATTTCCTTTGTAGTGCTACATACTTTATTTTAAAATGTTATTTTGAGAAGGAATTCATAGAATGTCCAAAGGGTCCATGACATCAAAAAGGTGAAGAACACCTTTGTCAAATATAGGGATTTCAGTAGCCAAGGGCCTTAGATTGTAGAATTTGAGAACTGGAAGGGACTGTAAAAGTCATCTAATCTCTTACTTCATTTGACACTTGGGGAAACTGAGGCATAGAAAGGCTAAGCCTAAATACGGCTAGTTGGTGGCAGAACCACAATGAAAACTTAGCATGCTGGTAAAAAAGCATTCCAATTTTAAAAGCCTGATCTAAAACCTAGGCTCTTTCCTCCCACTCATTCCACTAACAGCTCTAGGGAGTAGTGAGTAATTCACTGAAGAGCCATAAACTAAACATAGCTGGATACTCTCCCTAACTTGCCACCACAACCATCCCATGCACTGTTCTTTTCACTGCAGCATTCATGAAAATGCATTCATTCATTCATTCATTCATTCATTCATTCATTCGCTACTTGTTGAATGTCTACTATACACCAGGCACCATGTTTGGGGAAACCTATTTGAACATACAGGGGATAAAATAACAATAATAATAACTCATATCTTATATTGTCTTAAAGTACTTTGCTCCCAATCATCCTATGAAACAGGTAGTTTGGTTAGGTAGCTACTCTGCTACTTTCTACCTGTGTGACTGGGGGCCAGTCTCTCAGCCTCTCTAGGCCTCAGTTTCCACCCTCTGTAAAATGAAGAGATTAGACTAGAAAACTCCTAAAGTCTCTTTTCAGCTCTATATCTCTGGTCCTATGATCTAATATTACAGGTAAAGAAAATAGGGTTCAGAAAGGTGAAGTTACATGGTCATTTTCACATACTAAGTGTTAGAGACAGTAATTGAATCTGTGACTCTAGCCTCCAAGGTCTACATCACAATATAAATAATTCTCAGTAACAAAAGTGAAGATGCTGCACACATTGGTTTTCAATGGTACATGGCCCTGGGGGCCACTTTCGGTGATTCCCTCTCCCCACACAGTTTGTCAGAGCTGCTGCCAGCCACCTGTGGTGCAAATGAGTGGCCAGTGCCTCATCACACCCCCAGCTTCCCCAAATTGTCAGATATCAAAAGGCATCAGCTTTTCTCCCCACCCTCTGTAATTTTGCATAATAACAGGAAAGAATTTCCAACACTGGGCACAACACAGACCAGAAAGTTGGCCAATCCCTGGTATTTGGGTAAACACTATAGAATTGTTTTGTGTTTTAGAAGAGTGTGGCTGGTATTCAAGTGAGAGTATTATAGCTCTCTATTGGTTCAGGTGGGGTGGGAACTTAGATGAAAAGCCCTCAGAACTTAAAATATAATGCCCACAATTAAAAAAAATATTTTATTTTTTCCCTAATTACATGTTAAAACAATTTTAAAGATTTTTTTAAAACATTTTGAGCTCCAAATTTTATCCCTCTGTCCCTTCCTCCCCTCCCCACTCCCTGAGATGGTAAGCCATCAGATATAGGTTATACACATGCAATCATGTAAAACTATAATGCCCACAATTTAAAAAAAAAAATCCCAGAGGCTCCCTTTGCTCTTTCTTACTTGCAACATAAGTAGCCTTCCCCGCCACCCAACACACACACACACACACACACACACACACACACACACACCAGTACAGGGTCTGACTGGATAGCCTTTCCACTTTGGGAAAGAAAAAGAAAGTTGGCACAGAGCATCTTCTTTGGCCTGGCTCTTACTTGCCTTCCATTGTCTTGTTAGGGTTCCAAGTAGACCAGAACCCCAGGAGGAATTAGCCTTCAAAGAAGCTGAGTCATTGATCTTCAGTAAGTAGGTTACATCCGGTCTGTTAGAGGGTTTAGCTCATCTGGGTATTGTGTGTAAATGCAATGTTTTGTGGAAACTTTGTGGTTGAAAAGAATTGTAAACATATTTTGTTGAATCTGAATGAGCACAAACATCTTCTGTGACTTCCAGTTTGGGCTCCAAGCTGCACTTCAGCTTCTAGGGCCCCAAATTTTTTTGCAGAGGCTACTGGAACAGTTGTTGTGTCAATAACTGAAAGCCTTATTTTTTTTTCCTGGTTCAGGAGAACTGAGACCTTTTGATAAGGAGGAGCACATGAGTCAGGCGAAGAGTGGAAGTGATAAGAGTATCCCACCACGACTATACCAAACCTGGTGCGATGGCAGCCTTTTCATCTCATTTATAGACCAGGTTCAATTTTTTTGTTTGGCATTTAAGGCTCTTCACTATTTAGACCTGCCATACCTTTCCAGCCTGATCTCTTATTACTCACTCCATATACTGCCTCCACTCCAGCCTCTTTATCTGAACACATATTTTCCTCTCCTGCCTTTGTGTAGACAATTCTCTATGGCTAGGGTGTTTTCATTCTAGTACGGGACATCAAGGTGGCAGGTGGATAGAGCTCCGGGCTTCAGATCAGGAAGACTCATCTTCCTGAGTTCAAATTGGGCCTCAGATACTTCCCAGCTGTGTGACCCTGGGCAGGTCACTTTACTCTGTTTGCCTCAGTTTTTTCATCTGTAAAATGAACTGGGGAAGGAAATGGCAAACCACTCTAGTATCTCTGCCAAGAAAATTCCAAATGACTGAACAACAAAGGGTATTCTCACTCCCCTTGTTTACCTGTCGAATTCTTATTGTTGCATGCCTGTGAAACCTGGACAGTATATTATACCAGTGCCATGCCAGGAAACTGAATTGCTTCCATTTGAATTGTCTTAGGAAGATTCTGAAGATCACCTGGCAGGCTAAGATACCAGACACTGAGATCCTTGCTCAAACTAAACTGCCAAGCATTCAAACTCTACTTCAGAGAGTGCATCTCCAACGGGCTGGCCACATTATTCGAATGCAAAATGTATGCTTGCCAAAAAAGACTATTTTATGGAGAACTCACACAGGGCAAACATTCCCATGGTGGTCAGAAGAAGCAATACAAGAACATTCTCAAGGTCTCTCTTAAGAACTTTGGAACTGATTGTGTGACATGGGAGACACTAGCACAGGACCACTTAGCATGACGTGTCCTCAACAGAGAAGGTGCTGTGCTCTATGAGCAAAGCAGAATTCAAGTAGCTCAAAAGAAATGTGAGATGTGCAGATTTAGAGAGTCCATCCCAAGTGTTCACAGGGGCTATCCGTGCCCGACCTATGGTTCCAAGTTTGTATTGGTCTACTCAGCCACAGCTGGACACACTGGAATTTGACTCTGGCATAGTGATGTCACTTTGGTCCTCTTGGAGAGCAAAGGACAAGAGCCAACCAACCAGTTGAATTCTAATCTGTCCTTTAAATTCTAACTCTTTAAATGTCCCTCCTCAGGAAATTTTCCCAGATCCCTTCTGATAATCAACATTTTCTCCCTTTAACATCACAACACAACCTGATTCGTGTCTCTCTATAGCACTTATCTGATATCATCGATTTAAAGTTGGAATAGGCCTTACAGGCTGCTCTTATTTTACAGATGAGGAAGCTGATGTACACAAAGGTTTAGAGATTTGTTCAGGGTCACACCTGGTTGTGAAGCCATATCTTCTGAACCCCAAGTCCTAATATCCCATCTATGATATACAGATACCTATGTCATACTCCTTGCCTAGATTGTAAACTCCCAGAGGGCAAGAACATTTTATCTTATCTCATTGCATTGTTTCCAGTGTCTAGCATAGTGTACTGTACATTGTTGACGCTTAACAAATATGAATTGAATTAAAATGAGTGGTTGAGATGGGAGGACCTAGAGAAGAGATAAACAAATACTGAGGGACCGGGAAAGATTCTGGTAGAGCAAGTGCACCATTGCACAAGTGGTAAGAGGACATACTTATTGGCTTATTAATTATAGGATGTCCAACTGATTCTCTCTCTCTGGGTGTGGGTATAGGAAATAGCCATTTAAACAAATAGACCCCATTAAATAATTAAACCCAATAACCAACATCATCATGGGAACAAATGTATTGATGAGCAACACTCTCCTGGGCGAGGAGGAACTGAATTTTAAGGCTATTGTAAATGGAGGGGGTCTCTGAGTTCTGAAGCCTTGATCAGGCCTCGTGTCTGCAATCCACACATACCAAAACGATGTGCCAAAGTAAGCAGCTCAGATCACCAACATCAGAGCTGGCTCTCCTGCTGGCTTTTATGCACTACTTAATTACATTTGGAGGAATCCAAATCTCAGTACCTCAGAGCTAGCTGGAAGGGACCACAGAGTCCACTCAGGCCCACCAGAATTCTCTCTAAAACATACCCAATAAGTGGTGATTCTGTCTTTGAAGATCTATAGTCTTCAGATAAAGAACCCACTACCTCTCAAAGCAGATCATAAATCATAGGATATTAGAGCTAGAAAGAACAGCAAAACCAACAAGCATTTATTAAGCACCTACTATATGCCAGTATTGAGTTAGGTGGGGATAAAAAGATAAAAATAAAATAGCCCCTGCCCTCAAATAGCTTACATTCTACAAGGGGAGACAATGTTAACAACTTGCACATGTGTAAATATTCATAAACTATTTGCACACAAAATAAATATTCATAAAGTAAAATACAAGATTATTTATAGGGGCACTAGCAATTGGGGGATCAGGAAAGATGTCATGCAGGCTGTGACATCTGAACTGAGCTTGGAAGAGTAGTAATGAGAGAAAGTTGGGAGGTTTGAGGGAGACATAGGATGATCATAGATTAAGAGCTGAAGGGACCTTAGAATTCATCAAGTCCAATCCTCTAATTTTTCAGATGAGGTAACTAAGGCCTAGAAAGGTTGAGTGACTTCACCTGAGTCACACAGCTGGTAAGTGTCTAAGTAGAGATTTGAACCCAGGACTTCCTGACTTCAAATCCAATGCTCTATCCATCTATGTTGAACTTCAGATGTTTTGACTTGATCCGAAATGATTTTTGGAAACTCTTTTAGACCCAGTTCAAGTGCCACCTTCTATAAAAAGCTTTTTTTTTTTTCAGGGCTGGGGTGGGGGAGGGAGTGGTTAGGGTATCTCTTCTCGAACACTGTTGGCTGTGTTCGCCCACTGTCAGGTGCCAATACCCCAGTTCTATTTACTCACTTGACAACCAGTTAGCTTTTACAAAGGGAAATCCCCTTTGAAGATATAGCAAGAACAAATATACACACACTCCTCCTCCCTTCCCTCCCAGAATCTGGGAACACACTCTCCCTTCCCCTACATTAGTGAGAATGCTCTATGTTTCCTCCATAACACTCATCCCACCAAATCCATGTCCAGATGCGGCATGACTACTGCATAGGACTTGGTCTCAACTACCCTGGTCTGGGTGCTGGAAGACACCCCCAAACATAACTCCTTGCTCTTCAGGTAATGGATGCTCAAGCTGGCTGCAAAGGCCTTGGGAGAACTTTAGGGATTATTTAAACCCAACTTCTTCATTTTATAGAAGAGGAAATTGAGGTCTAGAGAAATCTAATGTCACACAGGCAGTAAGTGTCAGAGCTGGGATTTTAATCAAGGTCTCCTGATGGAAAATCTTGTAATATTTCTATTGTACTACTTGTGCAGAAAACATTAAGTGAGAATGACCTTAGTCAGGCTGCCTTTACTGTCTTCTTCCTCCTTCTCTTTCTGTTTCCATTCTGGCAATTGACCTTGACTCATTGTGCCACGGTGATAGAATTTAAGGGCGTTGGAGGCAAGCAGGGACAACTGAATTTCTGTCTTCATGCTCCCAGGGCTTAAAATAGAAGAGGCACACAGCAGGTGCTTAATAAATGCTTGTTGATCACCTATTTCTGGTTCCTGTGTCCCAGTTCACCAGGACTGAAGTCCATAATAGTCTGTGCTTGTTAGTGAAGAGAGAAAAGAAAGCATCAATGTAGCATTATACTTGAATACAGTGATATATCCCTGACCCCATCAGCGTGAGGATTATGTTCCCTAAGCTTAAAGAAATGGGAATTTACTTAGTGATGCTCTGAACTGGACCAGTCAGGGACAGTTTTTTTTTTTATTGCTGGTGTAAACCCATCCACACAGGTATTCTTACCTTGTGGCTCTCTTGCCATGTCTTTCCAAAAATCCTCTAGAGTGGATCTACCCAACATACTGCAGGCCTTCCTCTGGTTCTTTTAAGATTTTTCTGGATGACACTGTAGCATTCAGAGTGTTCCTCCATTCTCCCTGACTCTTGATATATGACCGGCCCATCTTTTCTGGGAATACGTGTCCTTAAGCATGTCTTTTACATTACTTCTTAAACACAAGTTATTGTTGATAATAGGCTTCAGCCTACTTATACCTAAAGCAGTTCTCCCCAGGGAGAAGAGTGAGGGTGATCATCTGTCTTTTCATTCCTTCTGGCTCCCATATAATTTAGTTTCTTCTTACCTGGTGGTATTTCATGATTCATATCTTCCTAGCATGGCTGGGAGAATATTGGGGTTAAAAAGTGTGGCTTCTGCCGCTACCAGTTTTAGGGGAAAGGTAGAAGGAGAGAACACTCTCTCAACAATTCTGTGAGATAGGTGCTACTTTGAAGCCCATTTACAACTGAGGAAACAGACAAGAGTTAGGTGATTTGCCCAAGGTCACATAGCTAAGCAAACATAAGGATTTATAAAGCCAGATTTGAACTCAGATCTCTCTGACTCCAAGTGCAACATACTATCCACTGTGGTGTTTAGTAACTTGAGATCAAAAGTACCTCAAAAGGGGATATCCATCAATTGGAAAATTGCTAAACAAGTTGGGGTATATGATTGTAATGAATATTATTGTGTTATAAGAAATGACAAGCAGGATAATTTCAGAAAAACCTAGAAAGACTTAGGTGAACTGATGCAAAGTGAAGTGAGCAGAACCAGGAGAATGTTGTACATAGTAACCGCAATATTGTAGGATGATCATCTGTGAATGACTTAGCTATTCTCAGCAATACAGCGACCCAAGACAGTCCCAAAGGATTCATGATGAAGCATGCTTTCTGCCTCCAGAGAAAAAACTGACACTGTCTGAATACAGACTGAAGCATGCTATTTTGTTTTTCCTTCCTTCTTTTTTCTTTCTTTCTTTGTCTTCTTATACAAAATTACTAATATGGAAATGTTTTATATGATTGCCCATGCATAATCTATATCAGATTGCTTACCATCTCAGAGAGGGGGGAGTGGAGGGGAGACAGGGATAGAATTTGGAACTCAAAACTTTAAAAAAAGTTTTTAAAAGTTTTA
Organism: Phascolarctos cinereus; assembly: GCF_003287225.1. Taxonomy (NCBI): domain Eukaryota; kingdom Metazoa; phylum Chordata; class Mammalia; order Diprotodontia; family Phascolarctidae; genus Phascolarctos; species Phascolarctos cinereus. The sequence goes on from NW_027555625.1 coordinate 122,846,832, forward strand.
GCATGTAATTAGGGGGAAAACAAAATATTATTAAAAATATGCACATGCACCAGTACTTCAAAAGCAATGCGGTGAACACACTTTGTTCATTTAGAAAGGGAGAGAATAAGGGAAACCAATGGAGGGAGGTTATGAAGGCAAATGGAAGATTATGTTAATTGGAAATCTGGATGATTCAATGTCTACCCCAGAGTAGTTACTCAATCTCATTGAACTTTAGTATCTTCATCTTTAAAATGGGATAATAATAGCACTAACCTTACAGGATTTATGTGAGGATCAAGTGAGACAGTACATGTAAAGTGCTTTCCAAACTTTAAAATGATATATCAATATGAGCTACTGTTAAGAACATTTTATATCCCTAGAGACCACCACCATGGAATCAATTCCCATTCATTTGACCAAGGACTAGAGTAGCTCTATGAGAGCAAGATTTTTTTTTTGTCTTTGAATCCCAAGCATTATGTGCTTGGCACACAATAAATACTTAATAAATGTTTGTTAATTGATTAGTAGCTAATAATAGACAACATTTATATAGCTCTTTAAGGCTTACAAAACACTTTACTTATGTCATTTGATTCTCATAGCTATCCTGTGAAGTAGGTGCTGTTTTATCTCTACTTTACAGACATAGAAACAGAAGCTAAAAGCAGTAAAATAACTTTTTTCAAGGTCACTCAGCTAGTAAGGGTCTGGGGGACAGATTTTAACTCAGGTTGAACTCACTTTGCCAAGTGGTCTCTATTAATTTATTGATATTGCCTCTATTTCACTTTTCCTCTGGGGGCTCATTCTCCAACAATTTTACTTTCTCTGTGATTTTTATTTTTACCTTTTCTATGACCCCTGGGACTTCCACGTGCCCCTCAGTAGTGGTGTGATGGGATGGGGGAGGGGTTGCATGGTATTGGTCAAAGCAATACTGAGCATGGCTTCAAGAGACCTGGGTTTGAATTCTACCCAGGCACTTATCAGCTGTGAGACCCCTGGCAAATGAAGTCTCCTCTCTGGGAATCAGGTTCCTCTTATGTAAGATGCAGATGATAAAACTTGTGCACACCTGTATTACCAGCTTTGCAGGGTTATTGTGAGGAAAGTGTTTTGTAAACCTGAAGAAATGGGAGTTATTATTATTTAGTGTTCCTCTGTAGGAGATCAGCCAGGGCCAGCCCAAGGCACAATTGTGACAGAGACATTGCCTCTCATGCCCTTTACCCTCTCCCTTGGTGCATACTGGCCTCAGGTGTCCCGTGTTCTCACGCGTGGCCTTACTCTCCTCTTGTGAGAAAGCTGCTCTGGAAAAGACATGCTACCAATCACTTACATCTGACTCTGAGTTTAGGTCAATGTGGTACCTTTTCAGATAGTGCTGCCATTTCAAACCTCAGTTGCCCGTGTGGAGTGAAATACTTTGTGTTCCCTACCACTCCCACTCCCACAGAGGATGCATTATTAGCTTATTCACTCTGTCCAGAAAGGAACATTATTTTTATGAGTCATGATAACCTGGAGGTTTTGGGGATGCCGGCCTCATACTCTTGAGAGCCTACTTGAAATCCTGCTAAAGGCTACTCTTGCCTACCTGCCATCTTCTCTTTCTTTGCCTTGTTTTCTCATGTTTTAGAATGAACGTGGTGGTAGGTGGCATCTCACTGCCTTGCTGCCTTGGAAGAAATTGTGATGGCTTATGGAATAATGCACGACTGTGGTACACTCTACAAAATAAGCATCATTTAGATAGTGCTTTCAATTTCGTAAAGTATTTTGAACACATGATCTCATTTCAGATTCACAACAAACTTTGGTGAGCTAGATACCTACATAAAAATATAGCTATTTTTTTATCTCTGTTTTCTAGATGGGGGAATGGAGCTGAGAGAGGTGAGATGATTTTCCCATGGTCACTCAGTTAGTGGGTGTCAGAGCTTCAATTTAAATCAGTTGACAAAAGTCAGCTGGTTGATCTTTTTGCATCATCTCTTTCCACTCCAGTCTTATCCTCCCCTCAGCTGTCAAAGGGATCTTCTAAAGTGCAGTTCTGACCATAGTTTCCTACTATTCAATAAACCCAAGTGGCTCCCTATTGACTATAGGATCAAATATAAAATCCTCTGTCTGGTATTCAAGGCCTTTCAAAACTTGGCCTCCTACTTCCTTTCCAATCTTCTTACGCCTGACTACCCATCTACTTACTCTGTGCTGCAGTGACGTAGGCCTCCCAGTTGTTGGTCAAACAAAATGCTCTATATCCTAACTCTGGACATTTTCTCTGGCTGTCCTCCACGTTTGAAATGTCCTTCTTCCTCATCTCTCCCTCCTGGCTTCTCTGGCTTCCTTCAAGTTCCAACTAAAATCTAATCTTTTACAGGAAGCCTTTCCTGATCATTCTAAATTCTAGTACCTTCCTTCAGTTGATTAGTTTCTATTTATCTTGTAAATAGCTTGTTTGTCCATAGTTGTTTACATTTTATCTCCTCCATTAGAACCATGAGATCTTTGAGATCAGGAGATTATCTTTTGCCTTTCTTTGTACCCCCAAAACAATAACCCCAGCACAGTACCTGACAAATAGTAAGCTCTTATTAAATGCTTATTAAATATTTATAGCAGCACTTTTTTCTTAATAGTATTTTGTTTTTTCCCAATTATATGCAAAGATTGTTTTCAACATTCATTTTTGTAAAATTTTGAGTTATAATTTTTTTCCCTCCCTCCCCAAGATAAGCAATCTGATATAAGTTATACATGTACAATCATGTTAAACATATTCCCACATTAGTCATGTGGGAATCAGAACAAAAGGAAAAAACCATGAGAAAGAAAAAAAAAGAGAGAGAGAATAGTATGCATCAATCTGCATTCAGACTCCATATTCTTTCTCTGGATGTGGTTAGCACTTTCCATCACAAGTCTTTTGGAATTGTCTTAGATCATTGGATTTCTGAGAAGAGCTAAGTCTATCCTAGTTAATCATTGCACAATGTTGCTGGTGCTGTTTACAATGGTCTCTTGGTTCTGCTCACTTCATTTAGCATTAGTTTATGTAAGTCTTTCCAGGTTTTTCTGAAGTCTGCTTGCTCATCATTTCTCATAGCACAATTGTATTCCATTGCATTCATATACCACGACTTGTTCAGCCATTTCCCAATTGATGGGCATCCCTCAATTTCCAATTCTTTGCCACCACAGAAAGAGCTGCTATGAATATTTTTATACATATAGGTCCTTTCCCCTTTTTTATGATCTCTTTGGGATACAAACCTAAGAATGATTTGTGTAGCAGCACTTGTATCTAGCCCATGTATCCATAGCCTCTAGCCACGTACCTGGTTGGTGCTCAATCAATGTTTGCTAAATTAAATGGAATAGATCACTCTTTAGCAGACATGGATGTGCCCGGGGTGCTAGGACAGAAGGCCTGAGCCCTGCAGGTTGATGATACTCCAACTCTGCCCTGACATCAGCCCCCACCTGCAGCCCCCACCCAAAGCCCACACTGCTCTTGGCTTCTCTGAATTACTGCCCTTTTTGCTGTGTTACTGGAGCTCCCATCTCTGCCTCCAGGTTTTTGCTCAGCTTGCTCTTGGTGCCTGGAATGTCCTTCCTCCTCCCTCCAATGATCTAAATTTACTCATCCTTCAAGGCTCAGGTCAAATCTCACCTGCTCTACTGAGGTGGCATGGAATAGTAGAAATAGAAGAGGATCTGGAATAATAGGAACATGGGATTTTGAGCTGGAAGGAGTCTTAGCTTCCAATGTCTTTATCTGTGTTAATATGGAGGCCTAGAGAAAGGATGACTTGTCCAAAGACACACACAGAGCAAGTGACAAAGCTAGGATTTGAACCATAATCTTTGACTCCAGATCCATTTAGTTTCTACTACATTACAGCTACTTCAGAAGGCTTAAAGTTTAAATCCCAACTCTTCCATTTGCCTGGTATGTTGCCATGGACAAATGGCTTCCCTTCTATAAACCTTAAGTTTCTTCTTCTATAAAGTAAGGCTGGGTGGTGGTGGTGGTGGCTATTTCCTTCCTTCCTGCCCCTTTTCTCTCTCCCTCCTTCCCTTTCTTCCTTCCTTCCTTCCTTCCTTCCTTCCTTCCTTCCTTCCTTCCTTCCTTCCTTCATTTTCCTTCCTTCCTTCCTCCCTCTCTCTCCCTTTCCTTTTTCCTTCCTTCCTTCTTTCCTCTATCCCTCCTTCCCTCCTTCTTTACTTCCTTCCCTCCTTCCTCCCTCCCACCTTTCCCCTCTCCCTCCCTTCTTTCCTTCCCCTTCCTTTCCTTATGGTACATCCCCCTATTTTGCCCAGTCTGGAAGTGCAGTGTGCACTCACAAACCTGATCCCAATGCTTATTGGCTCAGGCGCTTTGACCTGCTGCACTTCTGACCTGGCCAGGTTCTCCCTTCCTTATTCAGTCTAGTCTTTCCCCCTCCCCCTCTCCCTCCCTGCCCTTCAAAGGTCTGCTATACTGGTGCTCCATTCAGCATGGATGCCTGGTTGATTTAACCCACTGCAGCTTAGCACTGCTGAGGTCAAGAGATCAACCAGCCTCAGTCTCCCCAGTAGCAAGGACTACAATATGTGCTACCAAGCCCTGTATCTATGTGGGTTCTAAGGTTCATTCCATGTTCTCACATCTATGAAGACTTCCCTGACTACTGCACTCTTTCTACTGAGGGAAGCGGTTATCTAAAACATTAGTGCTTATGGATATCACTGCTCCAGTGAGCGAAAACATTCCTCAGCCCAGTGCAGAGATGGTGAAGAAGCATAGCAATCCCCCACTTACCCAGAGGTATTCTCAGAATACAGCCTAGCACAGAGCACATACTTTAAAAAGTCCCCTGAAGGGGCAGCTACGTGGCATAGTGGATAGAGCACTGGCCTTGAAGTTAGGAGGACCCGAGTTCAAATCCAGACTCAGACGAAACACTTGGCACTTACTAGCTGTGTGACCCTGGGCAAGTCACTGAACCCCAACTGCCTAAAGAAAAGTTCCCTGAGACCCCAAATAGCTGTCACAACGCTCATGCACCAAAGCCAGATACTTTGCTCCATAGACTCTCACTCAAGTCATGAAATATCTGAGCTCTCTGTGACATTTGGAGGCTCCGTGAGAGGAAGGAAACCAGTATTTACCCAAATGCCTACTGTTTGTCAGGCACTATGCTCAGCACTTTACAAATATTACTTTATTTGATCCTCACAACAACCGTGGGAGTTATATATTCTCCTCCTCATTTTGAGAGAACTGGAGCAAACAGAGGTTAAGTGACTTGCTCAGGGTTACACAGCTAATAAGTGTCTGAGGATGGATTTGAATTCAGGACTTCTTGACTCCAGTCTCAGGGCTCTATCCACAACACCACCTATTCGAGAAAGCTAAAGAAACTACTGCTGGCTTCTCAGGGGCTCTCTGATGAGCCCAGCTTTTAAAAGGACAGTTCCAAAAGATCAAAATAGGGGTGTTTCACTGACACAAAAAAAATGTTGCACCTCAGAATGATCCAGGGCTTGTGAATAAGTCATAAGCTTGCTAGAGACAAGAGAAAGGTATCTTCCAGTCAAGAAAAACAGGAAAGGGTCAGATTCACTGATGAGCCATGTTAATGGATGACAGAGAGACAGAAGAATAACTCAGCTTTTCTTTTTGGTTCGGCTTTTCTGCTAAGAAGAATGTATTTCTAACTGGAAAGAGTAGAATAAATATAAGAAAACCCTTCCTAAAAATTAGAGCTGTCCCAAAGTGGAATTGGGAAAAAGCCAATGAGTTTCCTTATCACTTGTCAAGCACATTGTAGAAGGTTATCTTCTTTGGACTAAGTGGCTTCTGAGGTCTCTTCCAGTTCTGAAGTTCTGTGATTATATGAACTATGTTGAACAGGAAATTGAAGCCCTGTGTAGATGAGGGGATGGAAAGAGTACCAAGCTACTCTGGATGGGTTCAAATACATAGGACCAATTTAAGTACATCCCAGAGTATCGCAAGAACTTGTAGTTGTGAGTGAGGTGCCACTATTGGTTATCTCATGGAGAATGGAAGAAGTGTCAGGAGACTGGAGAAGGGGAAAGGTGTGGGGAGGGAGAACATAGATTCTGGACAGCAGCTTTGAGTGCATTGGAACTTAATCCCCTTGAAAAATGCAAAATGTTGTATTCAACAGACAGTTTGTGAACACTCAAAAATCCACCTGACTATCACAATAGACTGTCTAAGTTGTATTCCACTAACATCATTTCAGATTATACTCATCATCTTTATTATTATTTTGGACTTGATCTGTTATTTTATCAGCATTAAGCCTGACACCTAGGTTTTGAGTCTGGATGACTGGAATCTCAACAGTTAAGGAGAAGTTAGAAGAAGGAGGGTTTCTTTTGAGAGGGGGGAGTAATGAGTTCAGTTTTGGAAGTGTTGTATTTGTCTATGGGACCCCCAGTTGGAGATGTTGAATAGGCAATGAGAGACATGGGACTGGGTGTCAGTGGAGAGGCTTGGGCTGGATAAGTAGATTTGAGAATTATCAGCATAGAGATGATAACTGAATCCATTGGAGCTGATGAGATCACCAGTTTAAACGTATAGAGAGAGAAGAGAAGAGGGCCCAGGGTATAACCTGGATGAAAGTCAGATCTTTGTTCAGATTCAGTCTCTACTACTCGTGTGACCTTGGACTTGTCAGTCTCTGAGGTTCAAGTCTCATCTGTAAAATGGTGTTAATATTCCTTGTACTCCCTCACCTCACACAAGGGCTATGCAGAACAGATGATGTAATGTATTATGTCCAAGTCATATGGGCTATTATTTTTTGATAAAAATATGTCAAATTACAAACATTTTAAAAGGATGTGGACTTCATATCAAGCAAAAAACTGCCCCTGCTTGCCAAATATCAATCATGACATATGGCCTTAAAGAAACTGAGCAGTGGGATTAAGAGAAATGTGGTCAACCTCCAAAATAATTTTTTTGATGTGTAGAAAAAACAGTGGCTAAAAGAGAAGCTAGATAACTACTTAGCATTAAGTGATTCTTTCATTCACAGGGTGGATGAACTAGTAAACTTCTGAGAGTCATTCTAGCAATTTTCAGGCATGGTCCCCTGGAGCTAAAAAGCTGTAAGGAAAAGTGGCTTTGAAATCAACACTCAATCAATAAGCGTTTATTAAACACCCATTAAATGTCAGGCACTGTGCTGGGTGCTGGAGATACAAAGGCAGAAATGACATTGTAGCTGCTTTCAAGGAATTTACACTCTATGAGGGAGATATCAGGTAGCCTGTGATAGCAGGGGCTGTCTTTTACCTTTCTTTGTATCCTCGGTGTTTGGCATAGTGCCTGATATAGGCACTTTATAGATGCTGATTTACTGACTGACTCTCTATATAAAATAATATGTACAAAACATACATAAGGTGGTAGAAAGGGAGTAAAAAGGCACTAAGCAGTTGGGAGACCAGGAAAGGCTTCCTCTAGAAAAGAATTTTAAAATTTGGGGCATGTGAATTTGTTTTAAAAATATATTCTATGTCAATATAATTGGTTTCCTTTGTAATGCTATGTATTTTATTTTATGCATTTAAGAAACTTCTTCTGAGAAGGGGTCTGAAGTCTTCACTGGACTGCCAAAGAGGGCCATGGCACACAGAAAGGCAAAGGACCCTTGCTCTCTAGAAGATGGTCCTAAAGCTAGCCCACTAAGGAAGCTAGGGGTTCTATAAGGAGCGAGTGGCTTCCAGATGTAGAGGACAGCCAGCACAAGGAGACACTGGAAGACCTTCCTGTCCCAGGAAACCAACCACCTGGACTATGATTTGCCTTGAAAGCATGTGAGGGCTCTGTCATTTCACAGTCCCATGCTCTCAGCAGTCAGCCTACTTAACAGGGCATGACAAATGCCTTATTTCCTTCCTTGGTATAGAACTGACTGTAGTTGCCTGTGGAGATAGCCTCCCTCCCCGTGTAATTCCTCCTGACCTGCTGGGCCAGTCGAGCAAGTCTTGGTGTATGTGTGTGTAGGCATTGCCATCCATACCAGCAATGTAAACAGCAAACAAAACCTGTCTTTCTTCATCCTAGCATCCCCCCTTTCTCCATTTCCCAGAGTACATTAGAGAGGCCAAATGATCTTTTTTGTCCCCAAATACTGTAATGAAAAAGTCTTCACATTGCAAAAGGGTCCTCAGAGCCATCTAGTCCAATTGGTACCTGAACAGGAATCTCTTTTACAATTTCCCTAATGACTTGCTCATGTATCCTCTGCTTGAGGACCTTCAGTGTGGAGGGAATCTGCTATCCTGTGAGGAAACCAATTCTGCTTTTCTCCAAGCATTAGAGTTGATTGAGTTTATATTGAGCTGAAATCTGTCTCTACTTATATCTACCCATTGCTTTTCTGTTCTCTAGAGCCAAACAGAACAAGCTGAATCGTACATCCATGCCCTAATGATGATAGCAATAACTAGCGTTTATGTAGCACTTTATATATGTGTTCTCATTTAATCCTTAAAACAACTCTTTGAAGTTGGTGCTATTATCATTTCTATTCTACAGAGAAGGAAACTGAGGCTGAGGCTGAGAGGTTGTCAGTTAATGAACTTTTCTTAAATGCCTTACTTAACTGACTTGCCCAGGTTCACACGCTGGTATATGTTTGAGGCAGGATTTGAACTCAGACTTTTATGACTCCAGGTCTAGTGTTTTATCCATTGTGCCACCAAGCTCCATACACAACAGTTCTACAAATGCTTGAATAATCAATAATCCTCTCCTTTTAAAAGCTTATCTCAAGGGTAAAAATTTCCAGTTCCTTCTACCTATCTTTGACCAGTTTCAAGTGCCCTTCACCATTTTGGTCATCTTCCTATGGATATGTTCCTGTTTGTCAATATTCTTCCTAGAGTAGTACCAAGAACTGAATATAACACTCTAGATAAAGTCTTACTGGGGCAGAGTACAGTGAGATGAGACTCACTTGGTAAGTTTGGTAAGATGGCCTTCCCAGGGCCTCTTAGATTATACCACATAGGTGACCACCTACTCTTAAAGTTAGTTCAATTCCTTGGGGGGTTTTTTTTGACAGTTACCTGCTGTGTGACCCTGGACAAGTCATTTCTTATCTTTTAGTCTGTTTCCTTCTCCATAAAATGGTTCAAAATATTATAATTTTTAAAGATTGGAGGAAGGTTATTTAATCCAAACCCTTCATTTTAAACCTGAGGAACTGAGGCCTAGAGAATACAATAACTTTCTGAAGGTCACACAAATAGTGAATGGCAGAATTGGCAGAGGACCACCTGGCTTGCAGGGTCGTTGCTAGGAAAGTGCTTTGTTATATCTTAAAGCACTATAGAAATAGGATATCATTATTATTATTATCATTATTGTTATTATTACTGCAGCTTTTGCTGCTGCACATCGTCTTTGCTTGGAAATTTTCATATCTCAGAACATCTATCAGTGGGTTTTTTTCTCAGTCAAGGAGCAAGTATCACGGAATGGGCTGGATCTCGTTTTGAAAAGTCTTGTAAATAGGGGAGAAGGTCAAGAGTAGCTCTCCTCACTTGCCTCATCCCCATCCCTGCCATCACCTACTGTGATTGTCATTCTAAGATTTCCTACAAATGGGATAGGACCTTCCCTAGTCCCCAAAGGGTCTCCCCCATCATGTTCATGATGATTATGTTCAGACAACATGGTCTGAAATTCTTTGTTCTGCAAGTGACCATGCCTTTCTGGACCTAATTTTCCCTTCATGATTAACATTATAGATTTGAACTTACTGATTTCTAAGATCCCTTCCCACTCTACAATCTAGGATTCTAAGATTTTAAGGCTTTTTTTCATCCTCTCAACTTTCATAATTAGAGATTCATTTGGGCCAGCAAACATCCTATTTTAAACAATCAAAACAACAACTCACATCTATAGAGTGCTGTAGGGTTTACAAAACACTTTACTCATTATGATCCTGTGACTTAGGTAGCACAAATATTATTACCCTCACTTTATTTATGGGGAAACTGAGGCATAAAGAACTAAATGACTGGCCCATGGTAACAGAACCAGTATGTGCTGGGTTTGAGACCCTAACCTAGGACTCCTGCCATCCTGTTATCTTTTCACCATACTATACCACAAATACTCCTTGGAATCTATCATACGACTTATACAGGGATCCGGCTTTCTTGCAAATAACTTGCTGAGATCTGGAGTACTAGAGGAAAGGAAGTCTGGAAGGGGGTGGTCAGCATGGTGTGTGGGTAGTGATAGTAACTTTGAGTAGCTCCAGGTTAATGGCTACCTAACACCTGAGGAAGAAGGGAATACTACATGAAGAGATATGAATTTGGAAGTCAAGGTTTGAAGGCACCAAGAACACATTTCATCTACTTTGTAATTTTGCCTCGGATCTAGTCTCAGCTACACCAGGACCTCTCTTTTCAGGACCTTGGGCAAATTAAACTCCATTTTATCTTATCTGCCTTCATTTTCTCATCTGAACCACAGGAAAATTGCCTCCAGGGCTTTCCAGGAGGTACGAACAGATACTGAAAAGAGATGACAAGTTAAATACACTAGGTTCATAAGATCTGGAGCTGAAAAAGAGTTTAGAGATCATCTAAGCCACGCCTCATTTTTCAGATGAGGAAACTGAAGCCTAAGGAGATTATGTGACTTATTTAAGATCACAGACATAGTCAGTAGCATGGTGAGATTCAAACCCAGGTCCTCAGTCTCCAAATACTGAACTCTTTCCAAAAGGCCCAGAGAAAATGCTAGGTAACCAAGACACAATCTGAAAACCACTCCAAGGTGAAAGAAACCTGGCAAAGAATGTGCAAAAAATTCCATTTGACTGATAAGTATGCCTTTGTCAGCACCACCTTCTAACAAAGGAGACTATGATAATATTCATAGCTTACCTTCATAAGGACAATTTCCTACTATTCAGTTAATTTCACCCCATTCCTTTCTACAAACTTTTATTAGGCACCCACTGTGTGCAAGGTGCTGTGACAAGTGCTTGATATAGAGAGATCAAAGAGCTTACAGTCTAATGAGTGGTGTATATTATACATGTATAAGTATAATGCTAATTAGAATATAATAAGAGCAAAAGAGAAATCCAGATAAAAATACTTGCGAATTTGTGGGGAGAAATGACTTTTAGCTGGCATGAAAGGTAGGTTAGAGTCAGATTGAGCAGAACTTTATATGCCAAGTTAAGACATTTCTATTTTATTCTGTGGGTAATGGGAACCACTGAGGACATTTGAATAAAGGCACAGTGAGACCGCGATTTGAAAAGATTCTTTTATTTTTTTGTCAATTTCATTTTAAGAATTATTTATTTAAAACTTTTTTTTCTTTTAAAATTTTGAGTTCCAGATTCTCCCCTCCCTCCCATTCCTCACCCACTGAGAAGGCGAACAATATAACACTTATACACGTGAAACCATGCAAAACATACTTCCATATTAGCCATATTGTGAAAAAGGGAAAAAATTATACTTCAGTTTGCACTCAGAGTTCATCAGTTCTCCCTCTAGGGATGGACAGCATTTTTCATCATGAGTCCTTTGGAATTGTCTTAGATCACTGTGTTGATCAGAGTAGTCAAGCCTTTCAGAGTTATCATCATTGCCACATTGCTCTTACTGTGCACAATGATCTCCCAATTCTTCTCACTTCACTTTGCATCACTTCATACAGGTCTTGCCATGTTTTTTTTTTCTGAAATCCTCACCATCATTTCTTATAGCACAATAATATTCTATTATAATCATAGCTGGTTTAATCATTCCCCAATTGATGGGCATCCCCTCAATTTCCATTCTTTGTCACCACAAAAAGAGCTGCAATAAATATTTTTGTACATATAGCTCATTTTCCATTTTCTTTGATCTCTTTGGGATATAGACCCAGTCGTAGTATTGCTGGGTCAAAGGGTATACACAGTTTTATAGCCCTTTGGGCATAGTTCCAAATTGTTCTCTAGAATGGTTGACCCAGTTTACTCTGCCAACAATTCTTTATCCCCTCCAGAATTTGGCATTTCTGATAGGTTTTAGGTAGTACCTCAGAGTGTTTTCATTTGTCTTTCTTTAATCAATAATGATTTAGAGCATTTTTTCCATATAACTATAGATAGCTTTGATTTCTTCTTCAGAAAACTGCCTGTTCATACCCTTTGACCATTTATCAATTGGAGAATGGCTTTTGTCTATAAATTTGACTCGATTAAGAAAGGAGGCGTTCATCAGAGAAATGCTGTAAAACTTTTTGATATCTCTTCATTGTCTATGGTTCCTTTTAAGAAAATACAGTTTTCCTGATTATCAGGAATTAGACCTAATTTCACTTTTGCTTTGTCTGAGATCATGATTGTTTCTCCTGACCTCTTCACTTCAGCTGGAGCATAATAAACTCTGTTCCAGCCCTTCATTTCATCTCTGTGTGTGTCTTTCTGTCCCAAGTGTGTCTCTTGTACATAACATATTGTTGAATTCTGGTTTCCAATTCATTCTGCTATCTACTCCCCCCTCTGATAGCTCATCTCATTCACATTCAGTTATGATAACTAACTATGTATTTCCCTCCATCTCATTTTTCTTGGTTTATCCTTCTCTCTCTCTGTCTCTCTGTCTCTCTTTATCCTGTCCCTCATCAAAAGTCTGTCTTGCTTCCAAATGCTGCCTCCCCCAATCCACCCTCCCCCTTATCATCCCCAACTCCATGTCTCTTATCCCTCTTCCCTCCTATCTCCCTATCTCCCTATTGGGTAAGATAGAATTCGATATTCAAGTATGTATATATATTGGAGATTTCTTTTGTCAGCTGTGTAGAAGGAAGATGGATTAGAGGGAAGAGACTGGGAGAGCGATGAGGAGGCTATTGCTGTAGATGGATGATGAGGAACTGAAGGAGAGGGGGCCAACTTCTATATCACTAATAAAACATACGTTGATTGGTCTGGTCCTTATTCCCCAATACCAACCTCTAACAAATTAACCACAAATTGCTGAGAGGCCAGAGTAGCACAATAGAAAGAAGGCTGGATTCGGAGTCAAAGGATTTCCATTTAAGTCTGAGCTATGCTACTTGTTACTTGTGTGAGGATGGGGCAAATCATTTAATCTCTGTGACTTTATTTCCTCATCTATAAAATGGGGGAGAGGGAGGTTGGACTATGATCTCTGAGGTCCCTTCTAGCTTAAACTCATGGCCCAGTGACTGTTCACTGACACAGTGAAAATATTGTACCTATCATGGGGAAAATGTCCTACCATTTAGTAGGTCAGTGACACCATTTATCAAGTGCTCTCTATATACAGAATTCCAGAAAGCAGCATACTTTCATCACTTCGGTCAATCAATCCATCAGTAAGCATTTATTAGGTTCCGAGTATATGTCAGGCACTGTGACAGGCGCTGGGATCACAGACAAAAGTGAAACAGGCTGAGGTTTCAAAAAGCACGTGCTGTAACAGGGGAGACAATGATCAACCAAAAAGCATTTGTTAAACACCTAATATGTACCAGACACTATTTTGGTGATGGGGATAAGAATGCAAAGAGTGCAATATTTGCTCTCAAGGAGGTCTCATTCTGTGAGACAGTAAGTACATATGCGACATGTCCCAAAAGTCTGAGGGTAGTTAAAGTTATTAAAGCTTAAACCAATTAAACCTATTAAAGCTTACCAAGCTATTAATGTTTAAACTGCTCTAAGACTTTTTAGACACCCTGTATAAAAACATACACAATAAATGTAAAGAGAATAAATACAAGGTAATTAGGAAGGGAGGGCAGCTAAAGTGGTACAGTGGATAGAGTGCCAGGCCTAGAATCAGGAAGACCTGAGTTCAAATCAAATCAGATACTTACTAGCTGGGTGATGCTGGGCAAGTCACTCAACCCTATTTGCCTCAGTTTTCTCATCTGTAAAATGAGCTGGAGAAGGAAATGGCAAACCACTGCAGTATCTTTGCCAAAAAAACCCCCAACAAAACCAAACCAAACTCCAAATTGGGTCATAAAGTGTTAGATACAACTTAACAATAACAAAAGTTAGGGAGGATACCAACTTTTGGGAAGAATCAGGAAAGACTAAATGGATAAGATGGTGATTTCATTAGAGTCTATGTTCCTTTTACTAATCCAGATCCTATTAACTCCATGTCCTTAATGGGCAGTGTAGGTCTTAGTGTGGTCAAAAAATTAATAGGCTAGTGGTGAATGGTTAGCACTGCCCCTCTCTACACTAAGCTAAGTTGGTCATCAGATGATAGACATTTAGTCCATTGCTGGTATTATGCCCCAGCTTTCCCATGCATGATAGGACGTGCCGGGGCTTGCTCTCTAGCTCTACTCCCATAGTTACATAGGACTCGGGGTTCCCACTGTGACACTGGAGGACTATGGCAGAGGGAGGGGTATAAAGTAAATAGAAGACTTAATCGCTACTTTGGTTGGAACTCATTCTGGACCTGATGGCTAAATCTAGATCTTACGACAGTAGAACTAGAAAGGAGCTTATGGATCATTGTGGTGAGGGGGCATTGACTTTTTTTGGTGTGATGAAGCCCTTTGGTGTCTGGTGAAGCCTGAGGACCCCTTCTCTGAATAATGTGTTAGAATCCATAAAATAAGATAGAGAGAATTACAAAGAAAGCTAATTATTGAAATACAGTTATCAAAACATATTTTTTAAAAGTTCATTGGCCCCAAGTTAAGAACTTCTGATGCCGACAGATACCATTTTACACATGAGAGAAGAAAGACTCAGAATAGGGCAGAGACTTGACTGAAGTTATTCAGAGAGGATGGGGCAAAGCCAGGCCTGAAAGCCAGGTTCCCCAACTCCAAAATCCAGTATCCTTTTCACCACACCAAGTGGCTCCAAAGGAGTGAAGCTGTAGTGGGGGAATATTGAGCAGGAACAACGTTATTTTGGAGTTAGGAACCTACTTGGAGCTCCCTGAAAGCCTATCACAGAGGTAGCCCCAGCTTTGCATCTACACATGGGGTGGACCCCAGGTTCTGGCATTACTGTTTCCTGAACATTCTCCCTAGCTGCAGTCTGATGCTTTATTTGGCTCAGTCTAATTTCTCACAAGTTTGGCTGACAGACCTCCTGGGCCAACAGAGTGCCCTGGGGAATTACAGCGTCTCCTCCTTCAGAGGTCTTTGAAAACATGGCTTTGGTGTGTTGCTGTATGGAGACTGACATGAGCTGCTTGCCCTCTGGAGCCACCAAAATCCAGGACTCTACGCACACATGGAGGATTTCTCTTCTGAGAGTGTTCCAAGCAGGTCCCCCTGCTCCAGCTGGCCGCTTACACTGACCTCTGGTGTTTATGACTTTATGATAGGAATTCCGACCCACAGGGCCCCAAGGGCTATCAGCTTAGTTAGCCTTTAATCCCTGCTCTCTAGGAAAAGATTCTAAAGTGATTCTCTGTGCTTCTCCCTTCTATTGCTCCCTACAACAACATATTCATACACTAAAAAACACAGACACACTTACACAGGTGCACACACACACAAATTCACTCATACATGATCATACATTCATGCTTACATTCACACATACTCATATACCTAACCTCACAAAACAGCAAGAGTCTTGCACAATACAGACTTACATATGTTGCCGTTCAGTCGTTTCAATCGTGTTTGACTCTTCATGACTCATTTGGGGTTTTCTTGGCAAAGATACTGGAGTGGTTTGCCATTTCCTTCATTTTACAGATGAGGAAACTGAGGCAGACAGGGTTAAGTGACTTGCTCAAGGTCACAAGCTAGTAAATGACTGTGGCCAGATTGGAACTCAAGTCCTTCTAACTCCAGGGCTGGTGCTCTATCCACTGGGCCATCTAGCTGGCCCATGAGGCTAGATTTGAACTTAGGTCTTCCTGACTCTAGGCCCGGTGCTTCATCCAGTATGCCACCTAGCTGCCCCCTAATATGCATTTATAGACACATTCATAAACACATACATTCTTATTTGCACATGCACTCATATTTATAAACTCACATTCACACCTACACATATATACATACACTTATATAGACATACATACACACACTTGAACTCTATAATCATCCACACCCATTATCATCAAGTCCTGCTGATAAACTTGTTATTTCTGGGAACCTGTAGCTCAGGTGAATGGCATCTAGCTGGGCTGCTCACTTGCCTTCTGTAGGGGTTGGCTCAAGAAAACATTGTGCTGTGAGAGTTAAATATTTTTCTTTTGTGGTTTGAAGAACTTTCTGCTCAGTTCTAGATCTGTACTGTAAAGGGACCCTCCAAATTCAGTGGGAATTGGATTTAGAAGGTTCAAATCCTGGCTCTACCACTTACTACTCATGTAACCTTAGGCAAGTTACTGAACCTCTCTGGTTCTTAGTTTCTTCATCTGTAAAAGAAGACAACTAAAGTAAATGGCCTCTAAGGTTCCTTCCTAAATCTATGATTTTATGAGAAAATCATCGAAAAAGAGAAAGCAAGAAATTTCCTCAGGGCAACAGACTCCATTGTTCCTGTGAAGATCTCTTAAAGGATTAGAATCTGTGGGCCCTCTGTCTCCATACTGCTCCTACCCCCAAGTCCAGGTAGTGAAGTCAGAGATGCAGAATTCATCACATGCTAGTGGAGACCTGGAGTCTTTGCATCTTTGATGACTAATACAACAAGCAAAGAACAACTCTTCTAGTTCAGGGGCATGGGGAAGCAGGTTAGCTTTCTGAAATTCCATGTGGCACTTGAAGGGACATCACTGTACAACTGAACCCCAAGCTTTCTATTCGGGGCTCTCTGGATGATTCTCCATTCTAGGAACCCTTGCCCTAGGAGAAGAGTAGTACCTTTAGCAACCCACGAATACATATTGAATATTGATTATAAATCATTGCTGGTTAGAAGCTGAGAGGAACAACCAAGATAAGTTATCAAAGGAATGGTCTGTGAGCACGTAGGAAGGAAAGCAGTGATCACTAGGAGCTAGCATAGGTTCTTTAAGAACCAGGTATGTCAGGGAGATCCAGCCAGGAAGGCAGAGTAGGAGAAAGAAATACATCAGTCCCCCTTCCCCAAGCATAACTACTCCAGCAATGATCTGAGAAGAATGCTGGATTGGGTAGTTAATGAGAAATCAAAGGATAAAAAGCATTGGGTCATTTTTCCAGCCCAAGATCACATATCCAAACTATAGTCAAGTGACCATGTCAAAGATGACCCAGGCCCAAGCTAGCAGCTTGAGCTCACCAGATTCAGTGTCCAGAGCTTTAACCCAAGTCTCCAGGGCAGAACTGTCCAGGGCTGATCAAAGGCTCAGCCACAGCCTAGGCCAGTAGCTAAGGGTCTCCCAGAGGGGCCTGGAGCTCTAGATTCACAATCTAGAACTCCATTCTAGGATTGGATAGCAGAAGTGTCCAAAGCTGACCTTAGACTTAGCTCTAGCCTGGGCCCACAGTTTGAGGAGAATGGGCTCAGAACCCCAAACCCTGTCAATTCCTAGCAGAACCCTCCTCCCACAACACCCAGAGCCCCCATCATGAGGTTGTCTATAACAGATTATAAACTCAGTCCCTTGACCAGGAAGGTAGCACAACAGGGCCTCATACACAAGATAAGATTAAAGATTTATCCCTGAAAGACCTCCAAAGCAAGGGTAGCAATGCCAGGTTGCTCAGAGCATATTACTAGAAGTATGACTAAACAGAAAAAAAGATAAATTGCTATCATTTATCAAGATACAAGATATAAACCCAAAAGAAGAGAATAAGTGAAAAATACCTAGAAGCAAAGCCTCAAAGCAAAACACAGATTCCCCACAGTCAGAATTCCTAGAAGAAATGAAGAGATAAAGATGAGTTTTTAAAGGTATTATAATTGAAATTTAAAAGTTATTCTAATTGAAATGAGAGAAAAGAATGGAGAAAGTTGGAAAAGAAATGAGACCTGTGGAGACCAGGCTTTTAGAAAGACAATTATCACCTTGGCCCAAGATATACAAAACCTTACTTAAGTGATAGACTCCCTGAAAATTAGAATGGACCAAACAGAAGTGAATGACTGGATGAGAAAATTAAAAAAAAATTAAAACATAGTCAAATATTTTTTTTAATTGAAGAAAATATGAGATATCTCACATAAAAAACATTTGACCTGGAAAACTGATCAAGGAGAGACGATTTAAGATCCATTAGAATAGCTGAAATCTGTGACGAAAAAAAAGAGTCTGAGTATCACATTTCAAGAAATCATAAAAGAAAACTGCCCAGCCCTCTCAGAACCAGAAAGTGTAGTGAATAGAAAGAACCCACTGGTAACCAAACTCCTGAAGAAAATTCCTAAATGAACATGCCCAGGAACATTATGACACAAACCCAGAGCTTTGAAGTCAAAGAGAAAAATGCTACAAGCTGTCAGAAAGAGTGTAAGTATTGAAGAACCATAGTCAGGATCATAAAAAAGATTTAGCAGCTACAACTCTAAAGAAGAGGAAATCATAGACTATGATATTCCAAAAGAATAATGGAGGAGAGTAGATCTTTAATGCAGCAGAAAATTCCTGATAAAATATAGGAGCTAAGTAAAACCTATGAAATACAAATATGAGAGGAAAGAGAAAGATAAAAAGACAATTACGAGTGAGCAAAATATTTTATAAGGATGTAGTGTTTTCATTTGAATGTGGAGAGGAGGATGATACAATCATGCCGTAAGAACTGTGATGCCAGCAGGGGTCATAGAGAAAGTCAAATAAGGAGTCATTTTTGTTGTTTTTATAATGGAGAAAGAGCCGGGAGAAGTTAGGAGAGAAAAGGGAAAGAATGGGGGGCGTAATTTATTATTTCACCTGATCAGAGGATATAAGTAGGATCACATGAATGAGGAAAGGGGGGGGAGCAGGTCGCACCTGAACCTCACTTTGAAGTGATGCAGAACCAGGAGAATAATTTATACTATAACAACAACATTGTAAAAGCAAATACTTTTGAAAGAGCTAAGAACTCTGATCAACACAGTGATTTCAGAAGACTGATGATTTAGAACACTGCCCACTTCCTGATAAAGAGGTGATGGACTAGATATGCAGAGTGAGACATGCATTTTTGGATGTGGCCAATGTATAGGAATGGTATAGGAATGTGCCCTCCGTGACTATGTATAATTGTTGTTTTGTTTTCTTTTTTTCAGGGGAAGGAGGAGTAATAAAAGGAGATGGGGGGAAGCAAATGCTTATTAAATGAAAAAATAATTTTAAAAAAGGTACAAGGCATGGCTGATCAACTTCATTGACCATCTCCCTGTTTTTTTTTAAGGATTTCTTGACTGGTAGATGGGAGAAATGTTATAGACATGGAATACCTAAATTCCAGCAAAACATTTGGAAAAATTGCAAGATAGAGAGGTGTGTTTCAGATGATAGATAGCATGATTGGCTTGATTCAAAAGAAGCTGAATATACCACCCAGAGACAAATCCATGTTATCTTAAAGGGCAATCTTAAGTAGACAATTATAGGACTTGAATGACTTGAACCAAATTATTATGGAATACTTATCAAATTTGCGGAGAACATGAAGCTGGAAGGTGATGCTAACATTCTGGATGAAAGATTCTGGATCGCCAAAGACCTAAACAGGTTCCATCAAATCTAATATGATTAAATATGAATAAATTTAATGATTACACTTAAAAGGAACATATGTAAATTTCTGCATTTGGATACTACTACATGTACTTACACAAAAGTAGAAGATATAAATATGAGAAATTCAATTCTAAGTTGCATTAACAAAGGCTTAGAGTCCAGTGCAAAGGAAGTGATAGTCCTGCTATATTCTTGTTCTGGTCAAACTACATGTGGATTGTTGTGTTCAGTTTGGGGCATATTTTTAAAAGGATATTCACAAGCTGAAGTGTATCCAGAGGAGAATGTCCAGCATGGTGAGTAAACTTGAAACCAAAACCATGCAAGGATTGATTGAATGAAAGGGGGATATTTGGCCCATATAAGAGAAGACTTGGCAGGGACACAGTGGCTGATTTCAAATGTTCATAGGGCATGTTGACAAAGGATCAGACTTGTTTTGCTTTTGATTCCAAAAGGGGAAAAAAGCTCAGGACAGTGAAAAGCAGTCACAGAGATACAGATTTCAGTTCCATTCCAATCCAATCCAACAAACAATAGCTTAATATAAGAAGAAGCTTCCTAGCAATAAGAGCCATCTACAAGTGTAATGGGAAGCCTTGGGAGGCAGTGGCTTCCCTCTTCACTGAGCATCTTGGAACTTGTATGACTACTTGTCAGGGATTTCATAGAAGGGATTCTAATTTAGTTTGGGGTTAGATAAGATGCACTCTGCAGTTCCTTCTAGCTCTGATTCTAATGAATGGAGTGGAAAATTGCTACAGATCCTTTCAAAGTTAAGCTGGAAGGCAGCTAATGGTGAAGTATTTGAGAAAGCCAATCAGCTCTAAGTTATGGCTTCCAAAGTTTGGTGTGTATGACAGAAGAAACCCCAAAGTGATTATAGAGTTCACCTTGGACATTGAAACACTATCTTGTCATGATATCAAAAGAGAAACCCTGGGGAAGCTGTAAACATTCAGTATATTCAAAGAGGTCTTTACAAAATTATTTCATCCCTGTCCCCAAATTAACCTCCTCCTCAAATTCCTTCTAACCATTTAATTACCACACTTCCTGCTTTGCCCTGTCCCATACTGTTAGGGAATATGAGCAGGAGGTGTTCACATCATTGTTCAAACAGCCACAATGTTCTGCTCCAGAAATTCCCATTCTTTCTTTGCTATACAACCTCTCTTGCCCCTTCATATGCGTCCCCAAGAGCCAGCCAGGAAGTCATAATATAGTTCTATGTCTCCTACTCTGCTCCTTCTCACCCCAAACCCTTATTGTTGGTTTCATCTTCATGAAACCTGAGAAGAGGCAGAGTTTTGGCCGGTCTTGGTCTCTGTGTTTCCCCTCCTCATAGCATCATAGAACCTCAGAATCTGAAGGCACCTTAGAAGTCATTTAGTACGCCCTTAACCTGAGACATGAGTCCTTCTGTCACTTCCTGACAAGTAGCCATTTAGTCTCTGCTTGAAGATATCAATGATCCTAGATATTAATCCATATGCACAGCTCTGAGCTCAGCAATAAGAAAAGTACAAAGATGATGGCTATAGTCCCTGCCCTAATCGATCTTATAATAACATTGTAGGAAAATAATCCTGTGCTGAATGGTTTTTCCTAGACTCTGCCTTCTGAAAGAGTCTGAAGAGGGGAATTAGGAAATATGAATGTTATGCTGAAACTACTTGCAAAAATACCTACTTAAGAGTTTCTATTAGGCTGAGAAGGTTTTGCTATGAAACTAATGACAGACCATGTATTCTTCATCATCCAAAGACCATCATTGCTAATAGTGGACAGGTTTATCAGCAGGGGATTGTCACCAAGTGATGTTTTTTCTATTTTTGACCATGGAAACTTTTAAAGAAGATCTACTAAGGATTTGTGATATGATTGGTGGAGGGAGACTCCCCACCCCACACCGAGGTCATTTTGAAGAAATACTAGTATAAGGTTCTGTGCTTGACACTGGGGACCCAATACCATGTAAAGTCTAGCTCTTCCACTTGAGGAGCTCACAATCTAGATGACATGTCTAGATCAGTACCTGGGGCACATCTACAGATCTTGATGGGATCCCACTCAATCATTTGCTGGTCCTACTATCTACACTTCTTGTCCTCAGCAGTTCCTGTACCTCCACCTTCCATCCTCCACCCCCTGGTCAAAAACTGGCAATAGAGCATGGGGAAACCCAGGATATTATGAAACACAAAGGATGAATTTGCAAGTAAATTATCAACCTCAAAGTGTCACAAATTTATGTATCAGTTGAGAAATAGTGCTTTGCTGGATCAAGATTTTGTTTTTTCTGAACATTAGCTCAAGTTGAGCTTAGAATTATAATGATACCAACTCTTGATTGAACCACAGGACCCCAGAAAAGTATGCTAGAGCACTTTCTTTTCTTTTTTAAGGCAACTGGGGTTAAGTGACTTGCCCAGTGTCACACAGCTAGCAAGGTCAAGTGTTTGGTTTGAGGCCGGATTTGAACTCAGGTCCTCCTGACTTCAGGGCCAGTGCTCTATCTACTGTGCCACCTAGCTGCCCCACTAGAGCACTTTGAAAAAGCATTTATTAAGTTTCTATTCTGCCCAGTGTTATGCCAGGCCCCATAGCCATACAGGGACTTAGAGATGAAAAGGGCCTTCTAACAGGGCACCGCATGTCAGAATTGGAAGGGACCCTAGAGGTCACCTAGTCAAACTCCCTCATTTCACAGATGTGGAAACCATACACCCAAAGGGGGAAGGGGGAATGACTTCCTCAAAATTATACAACTATTAAATGTTAAAGCTGAGACTAGAACTTGGGTTGATTGGCAACCTGGTCCACATTCTCTCTCTATAGAACTCTAGTCAGTGAGACTAAATTGTACAATAAAACTATTTGATAGCTATGTATCATTACGTGATTAACTGCTGAACCTTGTGGATTGGACTTTAAGTGATGGGAGTTGGGGAAAGGGAGAGCCTGAGTAGCCATGTTGGACTACACATAGGAGAAGTGCCTTGAAGGATAGTATGGTATCTAAATGAGGTTAAGGAAGAAAAAAGGGAAAGAGAAGTATTCTAGGTATGGAAAATGAAAGGTCAAAACAAACCCATATGAATGAATTAATGAATAATAACGCATGTATTAAGTGTTTAGCATGTGGCAGGCCCTGTGCTGAGTGCTAGGGGATACAAAAAAATCAAAAATGAAACAGTTCCTGCTCTCAAGGACCATACATGCTAATAGAGAGAGATGATGTATTTAGCTAAAGGATGATAAGAGAAAGAAATTTTGGTTAGAGAAGACACAAAAATGGTCAATAGAGTCACAGGGCAATTGATAGACACACATCCTTTCCAGGAATGGTATGATTACTGTTGGAGAGTCTGCTGTGGTAATGTGGTAAATAGATGGTTGGGGAGGAGAATGGTAGGTACTGATCTAGACATGTCATCTAGATTATGAGCTCCTCAAGTGGAAGAGCTATCCTTTATATGGTGTTGGGTCCCCATCATCAAACACAGAACCTTATACCTAGTATTTCTTCAAAATGACCTCAGTGTGGGGTGGGGTGTCTCTCTCCACCAGCCATATCACAAATCCTTAGTAGATCTTCTTCAAAAGTTTTCATGGTCAAAAATATAAAAAAAAAACATCACCACTTGGTGACAATCCCCTGCTGATAAACCTGTCCACAGTTAGCCAAGATGGTCTTTGGATGATGAAGAATACATGGTCTGTCATTGGTTTCATAGCAAAGCCTTCTCAGCCTAACAGAATGGGTAAACACTCCCTGGTCATCAATATTCATTATAATAAGCATTAGGAGATTCCCAGTTTCCCCAAGGTTCCCAAGGCATTGGCCTCCTCATGACAAGGCTGTGACAAATCTCTGGAAGGTCTTACCAAGCTGGAAAGGCTTTGAGTGTGGGACTGATAATGAACTTTCATCCTAGGACAAGTTTGGATCCATTCTGAAATGCTCAGCCACAGCAATTCATACAACTATCTATTAAGGCACAGAGAGGTTATAACCCCTATTGATGGGGCGAGTCCTTATGCTGATTATAGGATCATCAACCTACTGTTGGGAGGGACCTCAGAAACTATCTAGTTCAACTGTCTTATTTTACAGATGAGGAAAATGAGGCCCAAAGAAGGAATGTGACCTGGCCAAGGTCACACAGGTAGCAAGATGCAGAGTAGGAATTTGAATTCAGGTAAGAAAATTGCTACTCACAAGGAGCTTCCATTTTAAGCAGGGAGACAACCCAGATGGAAAGTTTCATCTGCAAGTCAGGGGGAAAGGTCCTAGGTCCTTAGAAAACAGGGAGGAAATGCATTCTGGGAAAACAACTGCACAGCTCAATGGTCTGGAGACCAGCTAGATGTAGTAGATTAACTTAAGTTTGCACTTAGAGAAATCAAGACAACTCAGCTCCAAGGCAGGAGTTTCAAAGTTGACTGGATTATCTTCTCCAGGGCATGGGCCAGGAAACCCAGAGATCTGATACAGACAGTATTAGTCCTAGTGGGAGGAAGGAGATCTGAGTTCAAGTCGAACCTCTTACATATACTAGCTGTCTGGCCATGGGCATGTGGTTTAACATCCAGCATCCCAAGCAACTCTGTAAGACTCTAGGTTATGTTGCTATTCGGTAATTTTAGCTGTGTCTGACTCTTTGTAACCCTATTTGGGGTTTTCTTGGCAAAGATATTGGAGTGGTTTGCCATTTCCTTCTCCAAGTTCATTTTACAGATGAGGAAATGGAGGCAAACAGTGAAGTGACTTGTCCAGGGTCACACAGCTAGTAAGTATCTGAGGTTGGATTTGAATTCAAATCTTCCTGGGAGAGATGTTAGTTTGCATTGGTAGAGGGAATTTCCACACCAGAAATTCCTTACTCCAGTCACAGCTCTGCCTCCCCTCCCCCCCCCAAGAGAGGCACACAAATCTAATAAGAGAAGTAGGGCAGGGAGACTTTTGCAGCTGGGACACACAGATGGGAAAATGGGAAGAGCATCGAACTTGGGGTCAGAGTACTTGGGTTCTAATCCAAGTTTTGCCTCTCATTAGCTGTGAGACATCAGGTAATCCATCAACAAACAAGTATTTATTAACCACCTATGATTTATTTATTATGTACTATGTGCTAAGCTCTATGCTAAACACTTTATGAACATCTTATTTGATCCTCTCAATAACCCTGAGAGTAGGTGCTATTGTTATCTCCATTTTACAGTTGAGGAAACTGAGGCAAATAGAAATTTAGTGACTTACCCAGGGTCACACAACTAGTAAGTATCTAGTAAGCATGTATTTGAACTCAGGTCTTCCTGACTCCAAGTCTAATGTCACCTGTTGCCTCTTAACCAGGATAAGCCTCAATTTCTTATTTAAGAAATAGGGATGATAATACCTGCATTAACTGCCTCATAGGGCTGCGGCTTTGCAAGCCTTAAAGGGCTATATTAATAATAGCTGGTATTTTTATAATGCTTCAAGGTTTGCAAAGTGATTTATATACACTATCTCATTCGCCCCTCAGCAAAACTTTATGAGTACTACAGGTATTATTATCTTTGTTTTACAGATGAGGAAACCGAGGCTCAGAAAAGTTAAGCAACTTGCCCATAATTATATAACTAATAAGTACTCGAGGCAGGATTAGAACCCCGGGACTTTCCTGACTCTAAGTCATCAACAAATTCCCCAAGTATTTGTTGTTGCTGCTATAATGTTAGGCACTGGGAGTCCAGAGGCAAAAAAGAAATGGTCTCTGTCGTCAAGAAGCTTATATTCAACTAGCGGCGTAAATGCAAAGTAATTTCTGGAGGGAGAATGCACTGATGATTAGGGCTGGGAAGGGAAGTGTTCAGCGCTCTAGGAATAGCCAGGAGAGCCCTGCTCCTGCCGGGATAACCTGGACACGGTAAGGAGAGTGACCGGCTACCTTAGGGTTCGGACCCAGCGGAGCTGCAATGGAGGAGAGGCAGTGGGGTGGGAGCAGAAACCTATACTGACCTTGGAGGTGCAACATGTGGATTCAAATAGCAGCTGTGAAGGTCCACGAGATGCACAATCCACCCAAGCCACTTAGTCTTTCTTACCATGAGTTTCCTCATCTGTCACATGAGAGAGTTGTAAGAATGTAAGCTTCTAGATTCTGAAATGGAAGGGACCTTAGATCTCATCTAGTCTGACTTCCTCATGTAACAGATGGGGAAACTGAGGCCCAGAGAAGTGGAAGCAGTAGAGTGGCGACTCAAAGCAAAATGCCCTGGCTTTGACCCACTTATTTACCCCCTGTACCACACTGGCACCAATCTCTAAGATTCTTTCTGGTTTTAGAAATTCTAGTGTTTGAATGACCACTTAATGGCAGGATAAACACTTGGGTTTCTTTCTACAGCAACAATCAACACAAATTGCAGAATAGTGGAAAGAATTGAATGGGAAAACTTAGATTTGAATCCCAGCTCTGGCGCCTACTAGCTATGTGACTCTGGGGATGCTGCTTCATTTCTCTGAGTCTCAGTTTCCTTATCTATAAAAAGAGGATAATGCAACTCTTCCTGAAGTGCAGTCTAATTTGTATAAGGGGCAGCTAGGTAGCAAAGTGGATAGAGTGCTGGGCCTGGAGTTAGGAAAACTCATCCTCCTGAATTCAAATCTGGCCTCAGACACTAGTTCTGTGACCTTGGGCAAGTCATTCAACCCTGTCTGCCTCAGTTTCCTCATCTGTAAAATGAGCAGGAGAAGGAAATGGCAAACCACTCCAGTATGTTTGCCAAGAAAACACCAATTGGGGTCACAAAGGGTCAGACACAACTGAAAATGACTGAAAAACAAAAATCTGTATAAACAAACTGATGGTAAAGATGAAAACACCCTTCTGCCTTACCTTCTAGCTGGCTGAAGGAACGAGATTAGTATGATGTGGTAGAAGAAATGATGGACTTATTTTTGTGGGTTGAGAGCAAAAACCCTAGTTGGCCATTGCATCCAAAGGTCTAGCCCTCCATTTCAATGATTTTTGTCTCTATGTTTTCATTACAGAATCTCAGACCAACCCTTCCCCAAGTATCACCTCTACAATATCCGTGATGAGTGATCATCCACCTTCTACCGGGAGACCTCCAGTGATAGGGCAGCTCTAAATACAAGACAATTTTCCTTATATTAACCTTCAATTTGCTTCTCTGTGACTCCTACCCATTGCTTCTGATTCTGTTCTCTGGGACTAAGTCTGCTCTCTCCTCTTAAGTGACAAGCCTTCAAATATTTGAAAACAATGATCATCCCCCACCTCAATAAAGTATTATCATCCATTAAATATCCCTAGCTCCTTTGGCTAGTCCTCATTTGGCATTATCTCTATTCCTCTCCCCATCTTGGCCATGTAGCTCTGGACGTGCTCTAGCTTATAAATCTCCCTTCTATAAATTGATGCCTAGAACTGGGCATAAACACGTGGTCTGAGGAGGGCAGAAGAGCATTAATTTAGAGTTGGAAGGGACCTCAAAGGCCATGTAGCCCATTTTCTTCTTTTGTGGATGAGGAAACTGAAGCCCCTGGTTGCATGATTTGCCCAAGGTTATATATAATATATAATATATAATATATGATATATAATATATATATATATATATGATAATATGATATATATATATAATATATATACACACATACATATGTGTATATGTATATGTATATGTATATGTATATGTATATGTATATGTATATGTATATGTATATGTATATGTATATATGAAATAGGCATTAGAGATGGAATTTGAATCCAGGCCTTCGGAATCCAAAGTCAATGTTCTTTCCATCATGCCAGCATCTCCTCCCTCACACTGATGATATCATTCTTAATTCAACCTAAGATCAGGTAAGATTTTATGGCAGCCATTGAATTTGTGGTCCACTAAAACCCCCAGATCTTTTTCACAGAAGTTGTTTTTCAACCACACCTCCCCCATTAGGTACAGTGACAATTGTTATTAGTAGCAGCTGAAGCTCTTTTGGACTCAGTTCAAAGCTGCCTTTGAGGTAATTTGAGTTAGACAGAAGCCTGCTCAATGTGGGCCAAGCTATATGTTTTGGTGAAGTTAAATCCACCTGCAAGGGGAGGGTGACCCAGTTCTTGTCTTTCAGATGCCTCAAAACTTCACACATTGCAGAGCTATTTACCAAGAGCTATTTGATGTGAAAGAAGCTGTTTAAACCTGCTTTACAAACATCCCGCCCCCCTTTTCTGGGGTGGAAAGAGATAAAACAGTGAGGGAAAGAAATAGAAAGCTGAATAGAAGCATTCTACCAAGAGTAAATAAACACTTGCACTGTATTTACAGTGTATCCCAGGCCTCAGATGGTCCAAAAAAATGGGAGAGGACATGAGACTCTAGGTCTCTGAAACAGTCTCTAGAGAAGGCTGCTTTATAGTCTTAGAAAGTCTCAAAATCTCACACTTGGAAGATAACTCAGAGGTTTCTAATCCAACCCAGACTTGAAGATGGCGTAGTAGCTGTTCAGTCATTTTTCCAGTTGTGTCCTACTCTTCCTGACCCCATTTGGGGTTTTCTGGGCAAAGATACTGGAGTGGTTTGCCATTTCCTTCTCTGGATCATTTTGTACGTAAAGGAAACTGAGGAAAAGAGGGTTAAGTGACTTGCCCACGGTCATGCAGCTAGTAAGTGTCTGAGGCCAAATTTGAACTCAAGAAGATGAGTCTTCCTGACTCTATCCACTGTGCCATGAACATTCAATCTAGAGTTAAGAATGTCAGCTTCAAGTCTCACTTCTGTAGCTTATTTATAATGTGTATGACCTTGGGCAAGTCAACTTTCTCTAGGTTTCCATTTCCTCATCTTTAAAATAAGTGTGCCTTCATAGAGCTAGTTCCTTCTAGCTCTCAAAGTTATGATACCTGAGAAATTGTCTTACAGATTCTGAAGATCACAAGTGATGGGGAGCTCATTCACTTTTTGGACAACTCTGATTATGAGGAAGTTTTTCCTTACCTTGAATGTAAATCTTCTGAAATCTCAACCACTAGAACAGGGGTGGGGAACCTGCAGCCTGGAGGCCACATGTGGCCCTCTAGGTCCTTGGGTGTGGCTCTTTGACTGAGTTCAAGTTTTACAGAACAAATCTTTTTATTAAGAGGATTTGTTCTGTGAAGTTTGGATTCGGTCAAAGGGCTGCACTTGAGGACCTAGAGGGCCACATGCGGCCTTGAGGCTGCAGGCTCCCCACTCTTGCACTAGAAAATGGTCATATTTGAGGGACTGTTTTCTGCCTACACAAAAATCTTTAAAATTTCTCTCTTTCTTAGGGTTTCAAACCCAAATTTCTTTGGGTTTCAAAGACTTCCATAACCCAACTCCATCCTATCTATCCAACCCTATTTCTTATCACTTCATGAAATGCACACCTTCTGCTTTGCTAGGTCCATGTTCTTACTGTTCCATGCATGACATGCTCCTTCCTTTCCACTTAAGATGCTACCAGCATCCCTGGCTGAAAACCTCTAAGTCACCTTGGACTCTTCCTTCTGTCTCAACTCTACCCCGTCCAATCTACTAAGTCCTATGCAGCTTACCTTTGCACCACCCCAGTTTAAGACCTCTTTACCTTTCACATAAACTACTGTAACAGCTTCCTATCTCTTCTCCCTCTTTCCAGTTTCTCCCCTATCAAATCTGCACACAGCTACCAAAAAACACCTTCCTAATGCACAGGTCTGACCATGTGTCTCTCCTGTGTCAAAACTTTCAAAAGGTCACTTACTGTTCTGCCAAGTAAGGTTCAAACTCCTTAGTCTTGACAATTCAAGGTCTTAGCAATCTGATTGTGTCCCACCGTTCCTACTACCTCCACTATTCCCCTTCATGTTAAGTGGGCTGGGCTACTCACTACACACCTGGTTTGTCTTGCCCATCCCCCGAACTCCCAATCAATGTTTTCTTGAATGAATTGATGTCTTTGTTTATGTTCAATCCAGTTCAGTTAATTTCAGTTCAATTGAACAGATATCAATTGAATACTTACTAGGTTCTAGGGATCCAAAAATTAAAAAAAAGTGAAAGTTTTTCAACGAGGTTATATTAAAGGATCATGAGATAATGGGTTTCTAGCTGGAAGGCACTACAGGATCATCTATTCCAACCCCTCATTTTAAAAATAAGGAAATAGAGGACTAGCAAGGTCAAGTGTCTTGCCTAAGGCTACATAAGCTGGAATTTGGACTCAGTCACTCTGACTCCAACAACTCTGGTTTCTAACCCAATGTTCTTTCCACTTTACCATATTGTACTCTCTTTCCTATTCAACTTGGGCCAAAGGCCTATAGAGAAGGAGAGGGGCCATGTTTGGCACTGGGCCTCCCTCCTTCTCCATAGGCCTTCGGGTTAACCCAGTGACCTTGAAGAGGACCAAATCCTAGTCAAATAGCCTAGTTATTGACACCCACCTCTGTAAGCCTGAGGTTCAGCTTACTTCTTTACTTTGGCCTTCATCCCTAGTGAAGCTACATCTCTATGAGCTCTACCCCCAGACATTCACACCTTTAAAAATTCAACATGTTGTCTACTGCCCAAACTTCCAACAGGTCTACAAGATCAGACTCGGCTTAAGATAACCTTCAGATGCAACAATAATTGGCTTAAGAAAAAGATCACCAAATATGACAAGACAAAACGGAATGTCAGAACTCAAGGCCACATTAGAAAATAGCCAGGAAAAGATTCTTAGAGCATAGAAAGTCAAAGCTGGAAGGATCCTTAAAATAGAAAAAGTTAGAGCTGTAAGGGAGATTTATTACATGGAACCTAGAGTCAAAAATAAAGTGAGAGTGTACATGACCTCAAGGAGCTTATACTATTAGGTGAAAGAACACATACATGAGTAAGAATATGTAAAATTCATTTTAAAAGTTAGATCTAGAATAATAATAATAGCTAGCATTTATATTAAACTTTAAGGTTTGTGAAGCACTTTACAAACATCCCATTTTGCAATCCTGTGGGTAATATTATCTGTTTTACAGATAAAGAAACTGAGGCAGACTGCAGTTGTGACTTGCCCAGGTTCACACAGCTAGTAAATGTCTGAAGCTGGATTTGAACTCAGATCTTTTTGTCCCTAGGCCCAATGCTCCTTTTACTGTGCCACACAGCCATACAAGCCGCTTATTTTTCAAGTAAGGAGACTGAAGTTCATAAAGGTTTTCCCAAAAGATGGCCTCATTCCTCAGTTTCTCTTCCCCTTTGGCCTTGGAGTGGAAGGACTGAAACACTGAGGCAATGATCATGGCCATCACATGGAATCCAGATACCAACTATTAACAGCCCATTTAAAAACAGATCACAGTCATAACGACATACCTTTCAGAGAGATACCTTAGTATCCTAGAATCTGAGAGCTGGAAAGAACTTTCATGACAACCTAACCCACTCAGGATAATACCTTTCACAGTATCCTGAACAAGTGGTCATCTATTACTCCCTCAGAGATTTTTATTGATGAAGAACTCACTATTTCCCAATGCAGCCCTTTCCATTTCAGAAAGCTCTCATTATTGCCAAGTTTTCTTCAGATCATGAAAACCCCTATCTCCACAATTTCCTCCCTTGCCCTGAGTTCTGTCCTCCAGGGAAGAGTTTTTACTGACATCTGTGAGTGCTTAATAAGTGATTGCTGATTTGGTTCAACTGCTCCCTGGGAGATGGACCTTCTGTCTCTTGCAAGGAGCATTCAGGAGATGTTAATTGATAATAATGAGGGCGTTACCTCCCCGATACCTAACCTGATTTATATAATGGTCTGTGATTTGCTATGATCTAGAAAGAGCGAGGTGTCACTCAGGGCCATGCTGCTTAGCTAACTAGAGCTCAACTCACCCATCAGCATAGCAATCCACTTATTCTAAGTGACTCCCAGGGAATTTGAGGTATTTGGAGGTAAGGAGAATTTTGGGCCTTGCCTCTACCACCCTCCTAATCCCATTTTTCTGCCAATCTATTAATCACAGAATAACCATAAAGGAACCACAGACTGACCTCAAACCCCATGAAAGCTTCCCCAATTCCTCTGGCTGGCAACTGCCCCACCCCCATATCTCATAGTTAGCACTTATTTTTCACCTTTCTATTTTCCTTATAGGATTTTGAGCTATAAGGGTATTTAGAGATCATCTGACTATAATCTCCCTGCTTTACAGAGAAACTGAGACCCAGAGAATCCAAATGACTTGTCAAAAATCTTATAGTTAAGTGGAACAGCTGAGAAGTCAGGTCTCTTGACTCCAGATCAAATGTTCTTTCCACTGTACCCATACTAACTGCTTCTCATGTATTGTGCATGACAGTTATCTCCTTTTAGGTTTTATCCCACTTCAAATATGTGCTCCATGGTTTACTATACATTATTTATCTTCCCAGGGCTCCACACATAGTAGATACTCAATCAAGGTTTGTTGAACAGATGAACCCAATGCATAGACTGACTTCTCCCCCTACCATTGTCACATGCTGTCTCTCTGACCCCATGCCAACCATAGAGTGACTTCTAATCTGGGTTTTAGGTTGACACTCCACTCTAGTCATAGATTGACTTGTATCCCGGTTACAGACTGACTCTCCTTTCCCTTCACTCCCCTCCATGCAGAAAAATCATTTCAAGGACCTAGGTGGTGCAGTGAATAGAGCACTGGACCTGGAGTCAGGAAAACTTGAGTTCAAATCCAGTCTCAGACACTTACAACCTGTGTGGCTCTGGGCAATTCACTTCACCCTGTTTGCCTCAGTTTCCTCATTTGTAAAATGAGCTGGAGAAGGAAATGGCAAACAGTATCTTTGCCAAGAAAATGCCAAATGGGGTTATGAAGAGTTGGATACAACTGAAAATGACACCACCACTACCACAACCAGCAGTTCATATTTCTGTCACAAAAGAGAACAGGTAAGTGTGTGTGTGTGTGTGTGTGTGTGTGTGTGTGTGTGAAATCACTCACTCAGCCCCTCCCCACAACCTAAAACACAACTTTGAGTTATCTGTTGCATTTCAGATTCTGTAAACTCCTAAGGAATGAAAACTCAAAGAACAAAACCCAGTGCTGAAGTGCTGGAGAATGGAAGCAAGGAGGCTGGACATGAAGCTTGTGAAGCAGACAGCTTTGACCCAAGAATTCCAGTATGAGAAGTGTAGGTGTGAGGCTATCAGGAACCTCATCAACTATCATGGGTATGGCCTCCCTCTTTGCTCTCAAAGGGAAGGTTCCCAAGACTGGACCTTCTAGGGATCAACCTATCAATATTTTCCTCAGTTTCTCCAAGTGTTTTGCTGCCCTCCCCATTTGTGGGTTGCTCAGCATCATAATCAACGTTAAATAGTAGAGTAGGACCTAAGAAGATGGATAATAGTAGTTATAATTGTCCTTGATGCAGACTTTAAAACACCTTTGACAAGGTGCCACAGCAAAGACCATTACAACAAACAAAATGAATGACCCTGGGATTGAGCGGTTTCTAGGAGGAGATTGTTTTTCTGTGGATGTCATGGAATCCCACTGACATTCTCCTTTAATGCCTCATCATGGTGATCTGCTCTCCCTCTCCTATCCTTCCCCTGCCCCCACACAACTTTGTTTTACATTTTATATTTCTTTTATATTTACTTACATTTTGAATGTTAGCTCCTTGAGAACAAGGACTCACACCCTACCCCGCAGCTGCCTTTTTTTTTCTTGCCTTCATATCTACAGTAACTAGCATTGTGCCTTGAACATAATAAACACTTGTTTAGTCATTTCAGTCATATCTGACTTTTCATAACCCCAGTTTTTGGTTTTTCTTGCAAAGATACTAGAGTGGTTTGCCCTTTCCTTCTCCAGTTCATTTTACAAATGAGGCAACTGAGGCAGAGTTAAGTGACTTGCCCATGGTCATCCAGCTAGTAAGTGTCTAATGTCAGTTTTGAACTCAGGTCTTCCTAACTCCAGGCTTGGCTCTCTATCCACTGCTATACCTAGCTGCCTTTAAGTGTGCACTTAATAGGCATTTAGTGTTTGTTAAGTTGAATTAAATTGAACACCATGGAGGTGACTTCTACTGTTGTACCAGTAGAACACAGGTTCTAATAGTTTCTACCAAGCTGGAAAGAGCTTTCAATATGGTTCTACAATAGACCTTGTAACCATAGCCTGAGAACTAGCCTCGATAAGTGCAGAGAGGCTCATTATCAGAAGTTTGCCCACCAACACATGCAATTTTTTAACCACAGCCTCTCAGAAAGAATGATCTGCTAAGGCATGGGGGAAGGGAGAAGGGTGTGTTCTGCACCTAGGAGTGGAGTGCTCATGTTAATGGGTGCTCAACCCTGAAATGAAATATGAAGTCATGGCAGTTGTCCAGATAGAAAAGCTCCAACTATGGTGTCTTCCAGAAGCAGATTGGCAGTAGACTACTCTTATTTTTTTTAACTATAGAAAATTCTTGAAAGAGGAAGTTCTCAGCAAACTCCCCAAGTTTTCAGTTAGCACTGAGCTTTTCTGGGTGTGAGGCCAAGCCAGAGGGATAAAGCAGTGGGAGATGCTATGGGGCTGTGGGAGATCAATGAGGTCATCAAGGGGTTGGTCCAGTGACCTGTGACCCCCCTTCTAGTTCTAAGATTCTGTGATTCAAAGTATGAGCATTTGGGATTATACTTACAAGATGACAGGATTGAAACTCACAGTTATTACCCAGGAAAGGCAATTGTTCCCTGATAGGGTCACCTGGAATGTGATAAAGAAGCCAAAAAACATCAGCTAAAAGCAGCAAAAAAAAAAAAAAAAATACAGGGGACTCTCTGGAAAAGTTAGGGAAAGAAAAGGGAAATCTTTTCTTGCCCTTATCTGGGTATCTTCACACACCTTTTGCTCACATCTTCTCTATCAAGGGGAATGAGCCCTAGACTGGGAAGTGTAGGACAAAAGAAAGAAACAGAGAATTGAAACAACTCATTTTCTTCATCTACAAAGTAAGGGTGTTAGATTAGTTGACCTCTGATGTCTTCCCTTGTTCTAGCTCTGCAGTCCTAAGTTTGTTAGAGTTATCTTCATTATTCACAGCACTGATTCAGTTCCATTACATTGTTCAGCTCAAAAATCTTCATTGTCTCCCTATTGCCTATAGGATCAAGTGGGATGTAATAGGAAAAAAAATAAAGACAAAAAACATCTAACCGATTGTCAGCAAACCAGGATTCTTGGCTTCAGGTCTTGGTCACTAACTAGTTGTGAAAATTTAGGTCAGTGACAACCACTCTGAACTTCATTTTTTCCATCTGCAAAATAGGGTTGTTGTGAGAAAACTGAAGTGTTATAGAAAGCAAACCTGTATTTATTATCCTCTCATGTAGGTGCTTAAAAATCCTTGGGCAGCTAGGTAGAACGGTGGGTAGAGCACTGGGTTTGGAATCGGAAAGACTCATCTTCATGAATTCAAAGCTGGCCTCAGACACTTACTAGCTGTGTAACCCTGGGTAAGTCACATAACCCTGTTTGCCTCAGTTTCCCCATCTATAAAATGAGCTGGAGAAGGAAATGGCAAACCACTCCAGTATCTGTGCAAAGAAAACCCCAGTTGGGGTCACAAAGAGTTGGACACGACTGAAAGAACTCAACAACAATATCAACAACAAATCCTTGTTGATGGACTGACTTCTCCAAAAGTTCTCCCATCTCCTCAGAGCGGGTACGTTCTGAACCTGCCTAAGGTCATGAGGCATGCATCTGCTTGTTTTGGCAGATGATCTTCGTGAGTTTTTGGGGCCTCTCCAAAATTCCATCACTTGGTGGCCAACCTTCTGGTGACGAGACCATTTGTGATCAGCAGGGCTAGGTCCAGAAACATCGCCCGTTGCTGAGGCCATTCTCAAAGGCTCTCCAGACTCCCAGAACGTGCGCTCCATTGCCACGGACTTTGAGAACTCAGAGTCACCTGCACCTGCAGACATCCCAGGAGGTTCTTCCTCTGTGATGTTTGTACTAACTGCCTCGTACAGTTGTTATGGAGAAGATAATTATCAGAGTATCAAGAATTTGAAGGAAACTGAGGTGTCAGCTAGTCAAATTCATTCATTTTACAGAAGAGGAAATAGGCCCAGAGAAAACATTTGTCTCAGGAAGCAAATCAAGCCAGGATTCAAATCCATGTCCTCTGATTCCAAAACTATTATTATTCTTTCCCTATACCATGCTAGTCTTAATATGTATAATATAATATATAAATAATAAACAATATATGTTGTATAGCATATGTCCATGAAAATAATATATATGTGAGTTGTTCCTCTGACAGCAACAGAAAATATTTGTTGTTCATTTCAGAGGAACAAGGTAGAAAGGCTTAAGCTGAGGTCCAGGCACCTAGAAATCTCCAGATGGGAAAGAAATGTAATCCCTGTGTTTGTGGCCATGTTCATATCTTCTAACACAGAGTTTTGGGAGGTTCTTACTTTAATATTGATCCTCAAATGATCTAGAGGGATAGATCAGATAGCAGCTTTCAGTCCTGAGCTCTCAGTCGTACAAGAGGAAGCCTGGCCCAGCTTCTCTCATTCAAACCTGTTCTGGGTCCCTCCCCCACCCACACATGCTCCTTGGCTGATCCTGAGTCTCTGTCAATAGCAGATGCCAAACAATGTAGAATTGTAGTTGATCAGGTGATCAATGTCATCTCCAGGCAAAGGTGACTGGACTGGCTCCTCTCCAGATGCCAATGACAGCTCTGTGGGCCAGGCCCCCATGGAGGAGGCCTGGACTAGACTGGGGAGGAAGGGAACCTGTAAGGTGGATGTTTGCAGAAAGAGGTCATCCAAACCATAGAGGTGGCTGGGTCACCTCTTTGGGTTTAAGGTTTTTCCACTGTGCACAAGACAGGGTGGCCCACCTTCTTTTGGCCCCAACCCCATTGCCCCATTTGCCCTCTTCTGATTTTCTTGGAATGCTCCAGCCCCACCTTGAACCAGGCAGACTATCTGGTGAATGTGCAAAGTACCTCTCCTCAGGGTCACTCTTCGAAGTGTTTGGGTTGCAGAGATCACCCCAAGAATAAAACCAAGGGTGAGGATTTCTGTTGGGATATAGATGGTCTAAAAGCAGTTGAGCTCATGGCAAGAGAACTAGATTTGGAGTTAGAGGGCCCAAGTTCCAATCCTAGTGTTTCATTTTATTTCTCAAGTGATTTAGGGCCAATAATTTCTCTTCTCTGTGCCTCAGTTTCCTTATCTATCAAATGAAGTGGTTGGACTTGATTTTTAATGTCTCTTTTGGCTTTATATCCTATGAGCTTTTCAGATGTTGGTTTGGTTTGGAGTCAGGGCTCCTCTGGGAATATGGATAATTTTTGGACCTCTTATTGCCCAGAATTAGGGCATATTTACCCCATATCTGAGAAGCCTTGGGTCAGGATGATTAACCTCTGGCTATAAATGTGCTACCAGTTCCTAGTCATTTGCTCTTCCAAATCCTCCTTGGGAAATATGTACACACCTGAACTTGGTGTGTTTTAAAAGGGGTCCTGGGTACATAGAGAGTGACTTTCAGTGGTATGGACTGAGCTAGACAAGGTATCCCTTCCTATGTGACATTTCTTATCATTGAACATTGGGGCCTAAGAGTTAATATTTTCCTGGGGGTATGTTGCTTCAGAGACAGCAAAAGGTGCCTAGGACCCTGAAGCTAACATCATATTAGGAGGAAATCAGCTAGAGTAATAATAATATTTATATTATCAATTGTAACCATTTTCATACTGCCTTAAAGTTTATAGAATGCTTTCATAATAGCAACTTTGTGAGGTAGATAGGACAAGTACAATCCTTTATGATCATTGTACAGATAAGCAAGCCAAAGTTCATGAAAAAGAAGTAACTTATTCAAGATCACACCATGAGTAAGTGGCAAAACCAGGATTCAAAGCCCTACCTCCTGGTTCCAAGGCCACCACTCCTATTTTACCAGGCTTTTTCAACTGTACATGTGGAAGTGTCTCTAGGAGGGCACCCATGAAATAAGCATGGCCCCAACAGCCCAGGATTTCCATGTCTCATACCCACACTAGCTGATCTAGGGTTCATGCTTTACCACCACTATCATACAATCATGGACTCTCCACATTGGAAGGGATTCAGAGACCACAGGACTTAAGCAACAATTCTTCTATAGCATCCCTGAAAAGTGATCACTGAATTGTCAGGGAGATTTGGGATAGGATAACTTAAAGTTGAGAGGGAACATAGAGGAGCTCAGTTTCCTCACCTGTGAAATGAGGAGCTTGGATTATGTAGATTCTAAGGATGCTTCCAGGTCAAGGTCTATGATCCTATGAACATGCATATAAGACCCAGAGCTGCATTGAAAGAGCCATGTTCTAACTGACCATAAGACCATGTCTTCTTTCCATTCTAATACGCTGCCTGTTTCTAAGACATGCCATGGAGACATGGTCCCTTGACAGCTTGTTATGGGAGCCAGAATTTCAATTTTCACCGTAGTTTGATATTGCTTTTGGGGGTGGAGGGAGAAGGGAAAGATACTCCTTAGGTCTTTCTACAAATATTACTGTAAGGTGGGGGTAGAGGAAGGTGATTATAAGGAACAGAAAGGACAAGGGGAGTAGATCAAGGCTTCCATGGTTACTATGGAGCTGGAGAAGAAACTCTGGGGTTTGGATACAAGAGTGTGGTGTCCTGGAGAACCCCTTTCTCATTCCCAAGCAGAGGTGCAGCCTGGTGGATAGGGAGGGAATAGGAGGGAGCTTGGCCAGAGCTAGGCTTTCAGTAGCAGGCAAAAAGCTAAGTAAGAAAAACGTCATTAATCTGTTGTCGTGTAGTATGTGAGGGAAATGTTTTCGTTGTTTTTTTTTGTCTTTTGTTTTGTTCTGCTTTGGTCTGTCAAATACTCATTGTTTGGCCCAATAACAAGACCATAAGTCAAGGTCTGTGTGTGTGTGTGTGTGTGTGTGTGTGTGTATACGCTTAAATGGGCACATTTCTATTGTAAAAGAAAAACCCTATAAATGCTCTTATTTTCATGTTAAGAAAAAGACCTAAGCATATAGTTGAACTCCTTTTATGTGTATTCTTGGCTCTTGACCCTCTCCCCCAGAATTATCATGATGTGGTAGTAAGACAACACATCCCAGCTCTGCTACCTGTGAGACCTTGGGCATAGTTAAATTCCCTCCTTGGTTGGGTCCCTGTACTTTTCTTCAATCTTGGACCATATTAAAGTGCCTTCAGGTGGACAGCCATCTGCTTTTTTCTAGTGGCTGGGGTGGGGGGAGTGGGGAGTGTCTTTCTTTCACATCCCCTGACTATTTGAGAGTTGGAAGGGACTGAAGACCATCTCTTCCAAACCATGCATGCAGGGATCTCCACTATAACATGCTCAACAATATACACCTGATGTACACTTGACTTTCAAGACTTCCTCCATTTCCCAATCTGTTATTCTTGGGTATGTGCTGGGGAGGGTGACTGAGTGAGATGGGGGGGAGGGTCCCTGGTAACCCTGGGTGCTCTTTCTTCCAACCCAATGGCACAGATGCTGTTGGGTCTCTGGGATAGATGTAGCAAAGGTGGGGCACTTACCCTGCTAGTCTGTCAGGATGCTCCACACGGGGTGGGGCAATGAGGGGGTGGAGCCTCACACAACAAAGAAAAACTGGGTAGCCTCAGGTGGTACGTTAGGAATCAAAAAGGCACAGCCTGCTGCAGAAGGAAAGCTTTGTTCCAGAAACCTCAGCCAGCACAGAGCAGCTGAAGAGGAGAAGCAGTCGGTCACTAGCTGCTCAATGTTCTGAGAAGCCCAAGAGGACACCAGGGTCACCTTCTGTTTACCAGAGATCCAGAAGCTCCAACTCTTCAGGCTGCTGAAGGGTTGTCCCTGTTATTCCCGAGACTTGCCGTGGACACCACCGTGATTGCTCCTGTCCTGCTCTGCGGGTTAATCTGCCTTGTGTGGGTTGTGCACGGAAGACCAGTGGAGAGTGGTATCATGGCTGGAAGAAGAACCGGAGGTAGGGAGGGGAAGACTCATGCCTTCATCCCTGAGTCCTTTGATGGACACAATCTAAATGTGGACCGATGGCTACACCAATTTAATGTCATTAGTGACCTCAACAACTGGGATGATTCTACTCAGATGAAGTTCCTGATTGAGTCTCTCAAAGGAGAAGCCCTGGATGTGTACACAGGACTTAGCCCAGAGGCCAAAGGTGACTGCCAGGCTGTGAAAGATGCCCTGGCTGAAGCCTTCCGTTCTGACATTGAGCACAGGCAACCTCACGGCCCCAAGGTGATTGTATTTGCCAACAGTATGGGCAAGGGATATTACCTCAAAGGGAAAATTGAGGGTATTCCTGTGAGGTTCCTAGTGGACTCTGGAGCTCAGGTGTCAGTGGTTCATCCAGACTTGTGGGAGCAGGCCACTGATGGAGACTTGGACACCCTCCGACCCTTTGAAAATGTGGTCAAAGTGGCCAACGGGGGTGAGATGAAGATCTTGGGCATCTGGGACACTACAGTGACCCTGGGGAAGCTTGAGATGGAGGCTGAATTCTTGGTGGCCAATGCAAGCACAGAAGAAGCCATCATTGGGACCGATGTACTCCAAGATCACGGTGCCATCTTGGACTTCAAGCACCGCACCTGTACCCTGAGAGGAAAGAAGTTCCGCCTTCTGCCTGTTGGAGGTTCCCTGGAAGATGAGTTTGATCTGGAGCTCATAGAAGAGATCTCTGAAAATTGAAGAGGTTCTCTTTATTAACACCAAAAAATATGATCTGGGGGACTGCCAGAGAGGTGAGGGGGAGGAGGGTAGAACACAGCCCCAGTAGGAGTTGTAATTGACCAACCTTCTGGAACCAATCCTCTTCTTCCTTCTTGCAGGGCTCAAATCTGTTCCTATAGTTGTGGGGTGGGAGGGAAGGAACAAAGGTTTCGATGAATAATGCATTGGTGAGGGAGAGTAGGCCTGCATTCCTTACAGAAGTAGTCCCTAAGTGGATGGCTTCCTTCTCTTGTCATCTTGTTCTCTGTTGCAAAAACTTAACAACTAGAAAGCTGCATCTAACAGGGGGCTAGAAATCCACTCTTTGTGGAAGGGACTGTAGTCCCCAATCCCCAACTGCTAGAGATAGTTATACTAAGCCTTCAGGGGTCACTACTGAAAGTCTATGCTAAACTATGCACTGACTGGGAATATTTCAGAAGTCTCCCAGTGGTGTGGTTCTCTAGGGGGTCCCCAAAGCTATGTCTAGATTATCTTCTTTCCTACTCCTCCTATGTGTTCTGCATGGCCTATTTCTTATTGTCACCTACTTGAAAGCTTTGGAACCTTGCGCCAATGATTAGGCTGATTCTAAAACCAATAAATACTAATTTGACCCAATTACAGAGTGCTGTGTTGATATGACGGGAATAGAGCATCAATGAAGGGTAGAGGGGGAAGAGGAAGCTGGCTGTTCAAGGAATGTTGTTGTTATTGTTGTTGTTGAGAACTTGCCTCTTAGCTAGATCATATAAGAGAAGCATGTAGTAGTTTAACTTGGAAGAGATTCATCACCTCATTTTATGGAGGAGGAAACAGAGTCCCAGAAAGGGAAGACTCCACATAGAGCAGGTAGCAGAACAGAAATTTGAACACAGTTCTTCTGATCCTGCATCCAATGTTCTTGCCACCATGGCTCTGCCTGTGAGTCTGAATGGGGAGAGGAGGCAAGACATCTTTAAACAGGAAATTAGATCAGTCAAGACAGGACAGGATCACATAGCAATGAGAGAGGTAAAAAAATGAAAATATGTTGGTGGGGAGGGAGGGTCAAAGAATGGAGCATAGTGGGCATTGAATAGCGGGGGGGGTAGTGTCATGGAGGCAGAGGTATTTGAATGGGCGATAAAGTGGGAAGAATTTGGTGGATTCTGTCTTAGCTAAACTTTGTATTCCCAAGACACAACACATTCATAAAAGTTTGCCATACTTAGCTGAATTGAAAAGAGGATGGATGGAGAGCAGTATAGGACTGAGTAATGGCAGGAATTCTTTCTCCTTGCCTCTCACATACTGTTTTTTCAAAGGAGGGAGGGGTGTTCATAGCCTTGCACCTAGAGGTTCAACAGCACCACACACTTGGGGAGGAAAAGAGTCAGCTCCCCTCCCCCCCCATTTCCTTACGTGCTTTATGGTTTACAAAATATCCTCTTCATGCCAAGCCTATAAAGAAGGCGCTGCAGGTGTGATGATTCCCATTTTTCAGATGAGAGAGCTGAGGCCCAGAAAAGGATAGCCAGTTGGCCTATAGATAGGTTATATGCTGGATTCAAACCCTATGGCTAAATAGGCTCTGGGCCCTGTGTGATTTCCATTTCATTTTCAAGATTAGAGCTACCAAAGAAAACACTGAGCAATCAGCACATTTGTCCAAGGTATCACCTTTGCCTTCAAAAGCTCCTTGGGCAGCATATTGGGGAAGATGTGCAGGCCCTCATGGGTGGCTGGGGAATCTGGAGAAGGGGTAGAAAAGTAGCTTTGACTTTCTTAAGTCAGTGGCAAAGGTCTGAGGCCTATACCCTTAAATGTCAGAGGAGGAAGCAGGCACGGTTTGCATCTGAGGCTTGGGAGTGCCTATAAAAACAGAGCAGCTCACACATGTGTGGTGAGGCTTTTGGCCAGGTCCTTTAAGAGGATGAAGATGAAAGGTGGGAAACGCCATTTTTACCTCATCCAGGAGTGGAATGAGCATCACAGCTGGGCATCACTGGAGAGACCACACAGGAGCCAAGCCTGAAAAATACTAATAACTCAGTTCCTGTCACTTATTAATGTTTAAGCAATTATATTAAGTTTAATAAGCATTCATTAAGTGCCTACTGTGTGTAATCAATCAATCAACAATTATTTATTTGTTGTTGGCAACTAGGAGCCAGTCACTGTGCCAGTAACTAGTGATACAAGTACAAAGAATAAATGATCCCTGTTCTCAATGAGATCTCATCCTAATGAAGAGACAAGTACATAGAAATATATACATGTACATATATGATATAGCTTAAATATAAAGTTAATAAATAGGCACTGTTTTAGACATTGGAGGTACAAAGTCAAAAAAGAAAAACAGTCCTAGCTCTCAAGGAGGCTACATTCCACTGGGGACAGGGGTGGAATGGGGCTCAAGCAGAGATAGAGTATTTACTCAATTAGTGAATACAAAGAGGGTGAAGGGATAAAGGGAGGGATCCAGACATAGAGATCTAGGAATATTTGAGGGAAAGAGTCCTAAGGGGGTAGAGGGTGCTGAACGAGACAAGAGAAGGCTTCACCAAGAAGATGGCTTCTGAGCACAACCTTGAAAGGAGATGAGGATTCTGAAAAGTGGAGGTGAGAATGGGGTGCATGAGCCCAACAATAAGGCAGAGTTTTAAAGAAGAAGTAAGCTTGGTGACTTCCTGCGAAGGACCCGCTGCTAAATAAAAGATTTTACAATTTTCCAAATCAGCTTTGAAATGACAACCTAAAAACCATAAACAACCCAGACCAAGACTTCTTATTCCTGCTCCCCCACTCCTCTTCCACTTAAAAGGGAAAAAGGTATAATAGACTGAATATCAGATTTCGGGTTGAAAGACCTAGGTTCGAATCCTTGCTCTGCCACTTCCTACTGGTTTTAACATGGCTGCTGTTTCATCTCGTGGGATTTACTTATCTCCTTTGTAAAATAAAGGCATTGGACTAGACACTCAATAAGGTCTCTTCCAGCTCTAAATCTTATGTAACTGAAAAAATGAATAAGTTTCTTCTTACTTTGAATAATGTTTGGGGTTTCTGAGAATGCAGTAGCTATTAGCTCAATTTTATTAGCACCCTGTATAGGAGATTAACAGGAATTCTCTCTTTCTCGCCCCACTCTGATGAAGAAGGAAAAGAACCATAGATTCACAAGGAGTAAACACTGATGTTCACATTCTACAGAGGAGAAAGGTTGAGGCCCAGAGAAATTAGACTATAGCTGGTAAATGACAGAGTCACACTTGAATTTAGGTGTTTGGAATTCCAAATTCCAAATCTTTCCCATTACATGAGAGGAACGGATGGGTCCAGCTTCTGATTCCCAAGGTAAAGGCCACCGGCGTTTTGCTGCT
This sequence comes from Phascolarctos cinereus, assembly GCF_003287225.1. Taxonomy (NCBI): domain Eukaryota; kingdom Metazoa; phylum Chordata; class Mammalia; order Diprotodontia; family Phascolarctidae; genus Phascolarctos; species Phascolarctos cinereus. The sequence continues at coordinate 122,890,690 of NW_027555625.1, forward strand.
AATGTCTAGCCCAGGGTTGATGAAGGTCCTAATGTGGGGCTCAGAAGCAGCCACAAACGCTGATCTGAGGCAGCATTAATTATAGGACAGCACCTAAGCCTTCCCTGCCTCTTTGTTTCCCTACATGTAGCAGAGCTGAACGCACCTGTATAAATACAAATAGGGTAAAGTCACTATCTGCATCAGCCTGTTGATTCCCTTATCATAAATGAGAGAGACAGAGAGACAGAGAGAGGCAGAGACAGAGAGACAGAGAGACAGAGAGAGGCAGAGAAAGAGACACACAGAAAGAAACAGAGACAGACAGACAGAGAAGAAGAGAGCACATTCTGGCACAGGAAATATATCTTTGAACTCCCAGACTTAAAAGTAGCTCCCATTTATTTTGTGTTTTATAATCTCTAGTTTCATTCAAGTCTCAGTTTATGTCCTACCTCCAAATGGAAGCTTTCCTGCAGCCCTCTAACTAACTCTCCTCTCTCCCCAAATTATCTTGTACAATCTTTTCTATTTGCATCTTGTACCCCCAATAGAATGTAAACTTCCTGAGGGCAGCTGCTGGGTTGTTTTTTTTTTTTTTGGTCTTTGGATTTGTCTTGGATGTGGCCTTTTGACTGAGTGCAAGTTTTACAGATCCTTTTTATTAAGGGGATGTATTCTGTGAAGTTTGGGTTCAGTCAAAGGGCTGCACTTGAGGACCTAGAGGGCCATATGTGGCCTCTAGGTTGCAGGTTCCCCACCTTGCCTTTGTACAATGCTTTGCACACTGTAGGCACGTAATCAATACGTTGGATTGGATTAGATTACATTAAGTTTGCTATTCTCACAAGTAACACTGTGAGGTTGGTTGTGTGAGTATTATTGTGCCCATTTTACAGATGAGGAACCTGAGGTTCAGAGAGATAAAGTTTGGTATAATGGAAATACCACTGCACTTGGAATCCTGACTTTGTCTCTTACTAGCTCAGATATCTTAGGCAAGTCACTTCAACTTACCTTTCAGGGTCTCAGTTGGGTTGGGTTGGACTCCAAAACTAAGTTCTCTTCCAACTCCAGTATTTTGTGCCCCCTCCTCCCCGACCAGGTTCCAATGACTATTAAGAATCAGAGGTTGGTCTTGATTGCTTTTCCCACTATGTCCCACTGGCTAGTTTTCAGCACTGGGCCAAGATCTTGCTTCTCTTTCTTCTCATAGACCAGAGATTATTATTGTGACTAATTAGAATAGTAGTTCTGCAAGTGTGGAAAAATGACCTGAAGAATTTTTCAAGGTCCAACATTCCTCATGGCGCATTTCAATCAGTCCACTACCACTCAAAGGAATGGAATGCCTGCTTTCATGCATGTATATCCCACGTTGTTTAAGAGTTTGTGGACCATTCAGTTACTTGGAACCCTGAAGGGTTTTATCCTCCACAGTGGAAGGAGTGTCTCATTCAGCCTGGGTCCTGGGAGAAGTGGGTCAGTGACTAATCTCAGGCAATCAGTATTAGGAGTGGTAATGGCCTCACACCCACACACCCAACCCTAGTGTGGGTCTTGGGCAAAACTGCACACCTGTCCTTCCCCAGAACACCTTCAGGGCACTGCCCCCAAAGTGTTCTCATCATGCCTTCTGGTTGCCCCAAGGCCCTTCTGAGCTACCCCACCCTAGCCTACCCTACTGGGATGTTCCTATCCATGACAATCTAACAAGTACCTAGTATATGCCAGGCACTGTGGTAAGAGGATACAAAAACCAAAAGAAAAAACAGTCTCTGATTTCAAGGAGATTACATTCAGTACATTCTCTGTATTTCTCTGTACTTGGCTCCATACTCTGCCTTTCATCCCTAACCCCCACTCCATTCTCCTAGGGAATTTTTCCTGCTCTTAGTCTTTGGAAATGATCCGACAGCCTCATTCATCCTGAGGTACTAGTGGCTAATAATGGGTTAATGGTTAGTTCTCTGGGAGTGTTTGTATTTTAACAGTGTCAATAATAATAAGAGGTGGGGCAGTGGATGGAGCACTGGCCCTGAAGTCTGGAGGATCTGAGTTCAAATCCCGACCTCGGAACTTACTAGCTTTGTGAACCTGGGGGAGTCACTTAATCCTGATTGCCTCCAAAAATAAAATAACAATAGGAACTCATGTCTCTATAACACTTCAACATTGTCAAAGCACTTTCTCCACAATAACATGGAAAGGAATATATATATGTGTGTGTGTGTGTGTGTGTGTGTGTGTGTGTGTGTGTGTGTGTGTGTGTGTGTGTATATGTGTGTGTGTGTGTGTGTGTGTGTGTGTGTGTGTGTATATATGTATATATAATTGTTATTATCATCTTCATTTTATAGAAAAAGAAATGGCTTAAGCCAAAGGTATCAGCTCCTAAGGGCAAAATTTCAGGTATAATCACAGGTTGATACAGGAGCTGTTGGAGTGAGAAGTCTGGAGAGAGGAATATTTCTAGTGCCCTTCAAATCATACCACAGAGGCAGAGACAGTGACTTACTCTGTCTCTGGGTAAGGCTGCATCTGCCTTAATCCAAACCTCTTTGTCGAGTTCTCCAGGAAAACCAGGAATGGTGATAATCATGAAAAACCAGACCACATCGGTTACTTAGTGTTTGATCTTGGCTAAGTAATTTCTCTCTAGGCTTCAGTTTCCTTATTGGCAAAATGAAAGGATTAGACTAGATGATCTCCAAGATCCTTTCCAGCTCTAAATCTCTGATGCTAAATGTCCCCTCTGTGCCACCCCCAATACAGCCATCACCCTGGTACAGGCTCTCATCATCTCATGTCTAGACTATTGACAATAGCTTTCTGGTTGGTCTCCCTGACAGATATTTCTCTTCACTTTGATTCATTCTCTACTCAGCTACCAAATTGCTCTTCCTAAAATACAGGTCTGACCAAGTTACCTCCCCACTCAATAAACTTCAGTTGCTCCTTGTTACGTCCAGGAACAAATATAAAATGCTCGGTTTGGCCTTCAAAGTCCTCCACAATCTGGGCCCTTCTTATCCTTCTAATTTTCTCCCACTTTATTCCAATTGACACTCCTGATGATCCAGCAACATCTGCATTTATCTCTCTTCTCGGATGCTTTCTTCTACTCGGTCTTCTCACTGGCTGTCCTCCATGTCTTAAATGCTCTTCCCCATCACCTCCACCTTCTGGCTTCCTTGGATTCTTTCAAGATTAAACTCAAATCTCATCTTCGGTCGATGTTTCCCAATACCCTCCCACCCTCATTTCTAGTGTCTTCCCTCTGAGATTCCATTCTCTCTATTCTGTGTAACTGTACGTGTCTCGTATGTGCAGAGTTGTTTATATGTTTTCTCCCCCATTACAAGGTCGGCTGATCAAGGGCAGAGGTTTTTGCCACACCCACAAACATTATGTGCCTTTGGCCACATAATGAGAATAGAGGACACATTGGAAAAGACCTTGATGTTGGGAAAGATTGAAAGGAAAAGGAGAAGGGGATGGCAGAAGATGAGATGGATAGACAGTGCCATGAAAACAATGAACATGAGCATGGACAAACTTCAGGGGATGGTGGAGTATAGAAGGGCCTGGCATGCTGTGGTCCAGGGGGTCACAAAGAGTAAGAACTGACTGAATGACTGAACAACAACAAATATGCTAAGCACTGTGTTAAATGCTTGGGATGCAAAATAAGGCAAAAACACTGTTCTCAAAGAGCTCACAACGTAACGGGAGAAACAACATACAAATAACTGTACAAACATGATCTATGAGATAAATTGGAAACAATCTCAAAACAAAGATACTAGCATTAAGGTAGGCTGGTCTTGATCTTCTTGCAGGAGGTCAGATTTTAGCTGAGACTTGAAGGAAGCTAGAAGGGAGAAATGAGGAGGAAAAAGATTCCAGACAAGTGGGACAACCAGTGAAAACACCTGGAATTGGGACATAAAATGTCTCATGTGAGGAATAGTAAGGAGTCCAGTGTCACTGGATAACATAATATGTGGAGGAGAGAAAAGCATAAAAACACTGGAAAGGTAGGAAGGGTTATGGTTATGAAGGGCTTTAAGAACCAAATGAAGGATTTTGTCTTTGATCCTGAAGGTAATAGGGAGCTACTGGAGTATACTGAATAGAGAAGTGACAGATCTGCACTTTAGGAAGATCAAGCTGAGTGGGGGATTGATTGGAGTAGGGAGAGACTTGAGGCAGGGGTGCTAACCAGTAGACAATTGCAGTACTATAGGCATGAAGTGATGTGAGCCTGTGCCAGGGTGGTGGCAGTATTAGGAAAAGAGTAGAGATGTGCAAAGTTAAAAAATGACAGGACTAGGGGGTGAGATGAGAAAGAGAGAGAGGAGATGAGAATCATCCCAATGGTGAGAGTCTGGGTGACTAGGAATATAGTGGTATCTTCAATAGTTTTAGGGAATTTAGGAAGAGGGGAAGGTATATTGGGAAAGATACTGAGGTCAGTTTTGGATATGTTGAATTTAAGATATCTATGGGATATTGAGTTTGAGATGTCCAATAGGCAGTTGAAGATGTGAGAATGGAGGTCAAGAGAAAGGTTAGGGCTGGATAAATGTATCTGAAACTCATCTTCATAGAGATGATATTCGAATCCCATGGGTTATCAACAAGCAAAATAGTAACGAAAGAGAGGAAAAGAGGGCTCAGAACATACCCTTGGGGGCACCTAAGGTTAATGGCCTGACTTAGATGAAGATCTAGCAAAGGCGACTGAGAAGAAGCAATCAGAGAAGAGGAGAATCAAGAGAGAGCAGTGACAGCAAAGCCTAGAGAGAAGAGAGCATCAAGGAGAAGAGGGAGGTGGACAGTGTCAAAGGCTACAGAGAGCTCATAAAGGATGAGGATTGAGAAACAGATATTGGATTTGGCAATTAAGAGATCATTGAGCAGTTTCAGTTGAATGATGAAGTAAGAAGCCAGACTGCAGGGCGTTAAGAAGAGTGAGAGGAAAGGAAGTAGAAGCACTGGTTGTGGATGGTTTTCTCCAGCAGTTTAGCCATGAAAGGGCAGAGAGATTTATGATGATAGCTAAGGAGTGTGGACTGATCAAGTACCTTTCCTTGTGTCTCTAGTGCTTAGCACAGTCAGTACCTATTAAGTGCTTAATAAAATGCTTGTTTACTAACTGCCTGACTAACCATTCTGGAGGAAATTCAAGGCAGGGACAGACTATTTCACCATAGCCATAGTTTAAATAACAGCTCATCAATCTAGTGAAAAGAAGAGAACCCTGGGTTCCAGAATTTCCAGTGACTTCAACTATTTCATTCTTCATTCAAGGGAAATGTGGCTAACCATTTTATAGTTCCATATTTTCCTATACTGGTTGATAAAATCTCAGCTGTTAGATTATCTGATTGTTAGATGGAAGGGACCTTAAAACAAAAAATGTTAGAACTAGAACCAGAACTTAGTACATTAGAATAGAGTCTATCCTTTTATTAAGGGGATTTATTCTTTGAAGTTTTGGATTCAGTCACATGTGGCCTCAAGGCTGCAGTTCCCCACCCCTGTGATAGACCTTAGAAAATAGAATCTTAGAGATCATCTAATCCAACTAGGTGAGGAATCTGAGGCCCAGAGAGGCAAAATGACTAAAAAAATAAATTAGTGGCAGAACTGAGACTAGAACCTGGATTTTCTGATTCCCAATCCAATGTTCTTTCCATTATGCCACCCCACTTGCTATGTATACTTTGCTTAGAAGTCTACAGGATGCTCGACAAAGTCTCTGAAGTTTTCTGAACAAGAAAGAGAAATATGGGCTAAATGACAGTAGAGTTAGGGAGATTCAAACCTGTTTTAGTGACTAGCAATAATTCATAGATTGAACTTAACTCACAGAACGTCCTTAGTGTCATTTACCATATTTTGTTCCATGTTGATATCAATGGTGCAGAGAAGGCTTAAATCACATGTTGATCAAATCTGTTATTGAAAAGAAGGAGACAGCTGCAGGGATGTGCTGGAGCCAGCTTAAGTTGGCTCAAGAAAGGCAACTGTTAAATTTTCAACGTGAGCATTTGTACCTCAGAAATCACCAAACTCTACAAATCAGGACTTTATTTACTTACTTATTTATTTATTCACTTATTTATTTATTTATTGCTTATTTTCTAAGCTTTAGAAAGTGATGGAGAAAATGTTATTGATGCAGATTAAACTCATAAGTGTACAGCATATGCATTTTTCCTAGAGAGCTGGTTGTTAAACATTTACCAGCATACCCTTGGTGTAAGTGAACAGACAGAATGACATGATTGGGATCCAGGAAGATCCAAACAGGCTACAACAATGGATCAAATCTACTAGGAAGAAATTCAATAGAGATAAGCAGAAAATCCTATATTTGGGTTCAAAAAATACTTATAGCATAAGATGTTGCTAGACAACAATCATGTAAAAGAGAAAAAGACATGGGGTTTTCATTGGACCACAAGCTCAATTACAGTCAAGAATGTGGCAGCCTGAAAAGTCATGCGATCTTAGACTGCATCAATAGAACTATAGAGGTAAAGGACAATCAGCCAGCATATGGTCAGAAGTTTTCTGAATTACTGTTCTATCAACATTCTCCCTGGACCTTAGGGTCTGGTTAGGTCTATTATTCAACTCAAAGCAAAAAACATGTATTAAGTGCCTACTATGTGCAAGGCACTATGCTTGGCACTGGAGATACAAAGGAGAGAGAGGGAGAGAGAAAGAGAGAGAGAGAGGAATACTTTTATTATGTAGAACACATACAGAGATAAGTAAATACAAGGAAATGCAGAAATAACTGAGGGAATCAGGGAAGGCTCCATGGCGGAGCTGAGCTCTGACAGAAAATGATTCTGAAGGGTGAAGATGAAGAAGGGGAGCACATTCCCTTCCTGTAAATAGAATTCCCCTAGCTTTATACATCTCCCTGACTTATCCTCCAAGCTCTTACTTTTGTCATCCCTGTTATTTGTAATTGCTACCTTTGGTTTGGATTCCTTACATGACCTTGCATCTTCTTCCTCTCTGTCTTTGTACAAACGGTCTGGCATGTCAGGAATGCTCTCCTTCCTCACTTCTGCCTCACAGAATTCCTATGTTCCTTCGAAGCATAGTTCAGGTGCTACCTTCAACAGGCCTCTCCTGATCTCCCCCACTTAGTAACATTCTCTCCCCAAGGAGATTATTTTGCATATAATTTGTATTTACTGACTTGTATACAAGCTGCTTATTGCCAGCTGAATGTAACCTCTTTGAGGGTAGAGACTTTGCCTTTGTATCCATAGCAGTTAGTACAGGGCAACAGTGCCTTGTACATAGTAGGTGCTTAATAAATGTTTGTTGAGTTGACTAGAACACGAACTTGATGACCTCTTCTGCATGCTTTTGAACTTATCAGTATGCTTTATAAAATGTAGTTCTCAGAACTGAATGCCATACTCCAGGTGTGGACTGGAGGCCAGTGGGATTATCATCACCTCCTTCCTGTGAAATGGGGGACTGGCCAATGAGAGCCTAGTCCTCAGAACATGCTTGGTGTTTCCTGACAGTCTTACTCCAACATGAAGAACTTTGGGCAGCCGGCTTCTGCCTATGACTGAATGAGGGGATGGTTCTATGTAGTGGGGAAGCATGTTCTAACTGACTTCACAGTCAGGACTAAAGCTGGAATTGGAGTGAGTTTGAATACCAAAGGTCTATTTTGGGGGTGCTTCTCTACAGTGATTTACTTGATCTGGTTGAGTACATAATTGGCTTGGTAAAAATGTCTTTCCTTTCTTTAGAAGCAAAACTTCTACCAAAATCCTTCCTGAGCCCCTGTTACTAAATCATACCAATCAAATTTTGGTAGTCACCAACTTTTCATTTATGTATACATGTGTATGTATGCACACATATACATGCATGTGCATATCTGTTTACTTGCATGTATACATACATATATATATATATATATACACATATACAGGCATGTATACACATGTGTGTATATATTCAACAATTGAAATAATATGGGAATTGAAAAGTTTAAAGCCAAGATAACAAAAGCCACTGCTTTTAGCATCCAGGAAGGGACAAATCACTTGTCTCTTTCCCTCTCTCTCTTCTTCCTTTCACTGGGCTGAAAGGCGACCAGTGTCATCTGAGAATCAGAGGCTTTGAGCTAAAATCTTTCAATGGCCAGAAAGAAAAAGCAGAGCACCCAGACAGCCCTCCTGCTGTATGGTCTCATTAACACACCAGTCAGCTCCCAGTACTCTCTGAGCTGTCTTTCTTAGCTCCTACTTTACGATTTTCACAATAGCAACTGGCCAGCTAAGTTCCAGGATTTAAGGGGGGGACAAGGGATAAGGTACTCAGAGCAGGCCATATCACTATGACACCCCAGCCAGTTCCTGCTCCTCCAAGTAGCTGCATAAGATGGATTTTCTGTCATCTTCCTCCTATGACAGAAATGGCTCCCTTCTTCTCCTCTAAGTCTCTTGAAGATCAAAGTCATGGAAGACTCTAAAACTTGGAAATGTGAGTAAACTTCCCATCATTCTAGTCAGTTCTCCTCTCCCCCAGTCTCTCTGCCCTCTGTGGCATGGCCAAAGTCAGGTCACAGAAAGAAGTACAAAGACATAAATGTTATGTATAAAAGTATGCACATAACCAAACATTCTTGAAATGGAAAATGATCAGTTTGTCGCTAATCTTTCTTGCTCTTGAATGTTTTTATTGTTAAGGATGTGATGAAAAGATGGCGAACAGGGCCAGACATCATCTGGTTTCCTTGCTTTGATGTTTTTATTGTTAAAATGCTTTCTTATGAAAGAAATTAGACATATGAAACCTCTGCAAATAATTTTTCAACTAATCTACACTTAGTAAAAAGTACTCCTATGACACTTAATCCAAGATATTTTTGGGAAAATAAATCTATTCATCTTGTAATTCCAAGAACTTTGTCTCAAATACATTAAAAAAAAAGCTTTGCTGGTTTCATGCTTTCATTGACAGGATCAGGATCACAGATTTAGAGCGTGAAGGCAGTCATCTGGTTTAATAACAACTTCATTTTGCAGATGAGGGAACTGAGACCGAAAAGATGTTAAGTGACTTGTTCAAGGTGACAGAGGTAGTAGAGCTGGGATTCAAACTTAGGTTTTTTTGGTTACGAATCAGTGCTTTTTCTGCTTTATCCCACTAACTCCAACATTTCTATGGATGAACACACTAGTGAATTCTACTTTAATCCAGGCATCATTATATTTCACTAGTATTTATACTGATCCAAGGAATACATAGAATAAATCTTCAAATACAGGGTGAAAATAATTCAAATAGCTGTGAAAACCCTAAAATGTAAATATATTCCATCCTCTGTTCTTTGGTAATCACTTCTAAACCTGCAGACCCGACAAGCCACCCCTAATATCTAATTGTGTGGTTCCTAAAAAACTATAACTAATGATTTTGATGCCTGGGGCAAGAAGTCAGGCCTGGGGCAAGCAGCACTAATTGCGCCCTCAAATTACCTTCCAGACTTCTGTTGTGAAAATAATATAGGAAAAATACAAATTCAGTTGAACAAGAGGGTAAATTACCTATTTTGTTACATGCTGCAGAAGCGTATTTATTAAATTTCTGCACCCTCTAAATTTTGTTGTTCAGTCATTTCAGTTGTGTCTGACTCTTCATGATCCCATTTGGGGTTTTCTTGGTAAAGATACTGGAGTGGTTTGCCTTTTCTTCTCCAGCTCATTTTACAGATGAGGAAACTGAAGAAAACAAGTTTAAGTGACTTGCCCAGGGTCACACAGCTAGTAAGTGTCTGAGGCCAGATTTGAGCTCAGGACAATGAGCCTTCCTGATTCCAGGGCTGACACTCCACCCCCTGGGAGACCTAAGTTACCCCTAAATTTTGGTATCTTGAGGTAAAGCCCTAGCCACCCTGCCTTAGTTATACCTCTAGATTCTTTCCCCTACTCCCCAACCCCTCAACCCCTTTCCAATGAAAAGATACATTATGAGTTAAGAACTGTCCACACTGACTACATCATATTAAATATAGTTTATATAGAGGTCAGGTTTTTAAGTTCATAAGTTTTAAAAGTAAAAGGCCTTCTCTAATAACATTTTTGTGGCCTGTGAAAATTTGCCTTGGACAGTGGTTTGAGGACTGGAAGTAAGGAAATACTAAACTCAATTAAGGGACCTTGGTCTCTTCCAGTTCCAATATTCTATGGAAAAGGCTACATAGAAATATGAGTATTGAAGACTTTATTCTGAGGCTAGAGTTCTAATTTTTGCCTATAATTGTTTACTTAAAATGATCTCTGTCCCATGGACAGATGTGGTATTTAGTGCTGGTAATTGAGGGGCTGAGCCGGAGGTAAGGGCAAACCTGGAGACTAGGCTTCTAGCCTTAGCTCTGCCATTGTGATATTGGTCACATAGTTTTAGCTCTGCCATTATAATATTTATCAAATCATATAAGCTAACTGGCCTTCAGTTTCCTAACCTGTACAATTTAATTCAATTTCAACAAAAATGTATTAAAGTGCCTTTGTTATTGTTCAGTTGTTTTCAGTTGTGTCTGACTCTTCCCATTTAGGGTTTTCTTGGCAAAGATACTGGACTGGTTTGCCATTTCCTTCTCCAGCTCATTTGAAATCTTGGATACCAAACTCTAGGAGAGAAATTTGATACAACAATTTCATCCCATTTGACTACTACCCTTCTTATCCTAGGTGCATTAATTTTATCTATGCAGAAGCTTCTCAGTTTCAAGGATTTCCCCCTATCTTTTGTTTAGCTAAAAATACATCCCCCACCCATAGCTATGAGAGGTTTAAGATTTGTTTCTCTTCTAATTTTTTTTATAGTATGCTTTTTAAAAACAACGTTGCATATCCATTTAGAACATGTTGTGGAATGTGGTATAAGGTGCTGGTCTAAACCCAATTTCTGCCAGATTGCTTTCCAGTTTTTCTAGCAGGTTTTATCAAATAGGGAGTTTATGTCTAGGAAATTTATGTTTTTTTACTGTATCAACCATTGAGTTCTATTGTTTCTGAATTTTCTTTGTCTAATCTGTTCCATTTCTCTCTCTCTCTCTCTCTCTCTCTCTCTCTCTCTCTCTCTCTCTCTCTCTCTCTTTCTCTCTCTCATACTAGATGATTTTGACTACTGCTTTATATTATAATCTGAAGTCTGAAAATGCTATTCTCCCTTCATCCCTACTTCTTTTCATCATTTCCCTTGATATTCTAGATATTCTAGATCTTTTGATTTTCAAAATAAATTTTGTTATTATTTTATCAAATTATTTAAAATATCCCCTTGGTAATTTGATTGGTATAGCATTAAAAGCACAAATTAATTTTGGTAGTATTTTTATTATATTGGCATGGCCATGAGCACTGAATATTCTTCCAGTTTTTTAAGTTGTTCTTCATTTCTTTAAGGAACACTTTGTAATTGAATCTATCTTAAGTCTCTGTGTGCTTGGAGGTCAAGCCCCAGATATGTTGTGCATTTTGTAGTTTTTTGAGATGGCATTTCCTTTTCTAGTATTTCTTCTTATGTTTTCTCATAATTATGTAGAAATGCTATTGATTTTTGAAGATTTATTTTGTAGCCTGTAACTTTGCTGGAACTAATGTCTCAATTAGTATCTTTACTGATTCCCTGGGATTTTTCAAATACGTCACCATCAGCCAACAGGAATAGTTTATATCTACCTATTGGTTTTATTGGCTTTAATTTTTTTCTGTTGTCTTATTGCTGTCGCTAGCATTTTCAAAGCTATATAAAATAACAGTGGGAAGAGTGGGCATCCTTGCTTCACTCCCATGTTTGTTGAAAAAGATTCAAATGTATCCTCATTGCATATGATGTTTGTTTTTGGTTTTAGCTAGATACTTTTTATGATATTAAAAGAAAGGGCCCCTCTCTGCCTAAATTCCATAGGGATTTTAGCATAAAAGTGTTATATTTTTTCAAAGGATTTTTCTTCATGATGATCATGTGGTTTTGGACATTTTGATTTTTAGTAAGATTATGTTATTGTTTTCCTAACATTAAACTAGCCTTGCTTCCCTGGCATAGTCCCATTTGATTATAATGAATAATTTCTTGGATAAATCACTGTACTGGGTGTTAGGATTTTGTTTAAAATTTCTGAGTCAATGCTCATTAATGACATTGGACTACAGTTTTCTTTCTCTGTTTTATCTTTCTGTGGCTTAGATATCAGGACTAGAATTATCTTATAAAAGAATTCTTGCAAGGCCTTTTTTCCCTCGATTTTTGAGAATGATTTGTGAAGAATGAGTACTGTTGAGTTTTTTAAAATTTTTTAATTTAATTCTCTTGTGAATCAAGACCAAGAGTCCTTTTTTTCTTCAGTAGTTCCTTTACGACTAGATCTATTTCCTTTTCTGAGATTGAGTTATTTAATATTTCTATCTTGTCTTCTGATAGTTTGGGTATTTTATATTTTTGAAGGTATTTCTTTTGTCTTCTCAGTTTTGTTAGTATGTAATCATGCATAATATGTTCTGATTCTTTTTATTTCTTCTGGTTTTGATGTGGTTTCAACTTGTTTGTTTTTTATATCATTGATTTGTTCTTTTGCTCTCTTCTTTTTAATCAGATTAACTTAGGGTTTATCAACCTTATTAGTCTATTTAAAGAACCAGCTTTTTTAGTTAATATTTCTTATTTCTTTGGCTCTTATTGTTTCTGATTTATCTCTAATTTTAATATCTCTTCTTCTATGTTCATTTTAGGTTTATTTGTTGGTTTTCTGATTTTTAAAAATGCATATTCAGTTCATTAATCCTCTCTTTTTCCATTTTGTTAATGTATATTTGTAAGGATACGATTTTCCCCTGAGGACTGCTTTAGCTGCATCTCAGAAAATTTTGGCATGTTGTTTCATCATTATTAATTGTTTCTTAATTATTAATTGTGATTTGGTCTTTGATCCATTCGTTATTTAAGATTTCTTTGGTAAGTCTCCACTTGGGTCTGTATATTTTGTTTGTGGTCCCTGAACCAACTTTTATCCTTATTGTCTTGGTCGATAAAGGATGTATTGACTATTTAATATTTGTTTGCAATATCTCTGTACCCTAGTACATGCTCAATTTTTGTAAAAGTTCTGTGTGGTGCAGAGAAATATGCATATTCTTTTGCTGTTTCATTTAGAGAACACCATGAGTCTCTTTACTCTAATTTCTCCAAAGCTGTGTTCAGTTCCCTATTTTTCCTTTTATTTATTTTTCTCTGAGGCTTATCCAAAATGGAGAGAGGGATATTGAAGGCTCTTGTCACTGTTGTGTTACTGGCTATGTCTTCTTGTAGCTCAGATAATGTCTCCTTTATGAATTTGAATGCTAAGGCACTTGGAGCATGTAACTTTATTACTGATGTTGGTTTCTTATCTGTAGTTCCTTTCAGTATAATATAGTTTTCTTGTTTATCCATTTTTATTTTCTAAAGTTTATTTTTGCTTTGTCAGATGGCATGATGGCAACTCTTGCTTTTTTGGATTCACTTTATACATAGTAAATTTTTTCTATCCTCTCAGTTTTATTTTGTGCATGTCTTGGTTTTTTAAAATGTGTTTCTTGTAAGTAACAGATTGTAGGATTTTGTTTTCTTATCTAATCTATCACTTCATTTTATTGTATTGTTTAATCCATTCATATTTAAAATTATCAGTTAGGTTTGTATTTTTCCCCTCTGTCTCTAATGTTGGGTTTTTTTTTCAAGCTATGATTTCCCCTCTCTTTTAGTATAAATACAGTATAATTTTTTTTCAACTACTTTAATCTTTTTTTTTTAAGGTGGCCTCTGTTTGTTTCCATTGACTCTCTTTCTCTTCTCCCTGATTCCCTCCTCTCTTTTGTTACCTCTTTGCCTTTGGGGTTTTATTAGTTCTTTTTTCTCCATTGCTTTTATCTAGTTATATATTTCTTCCACCCCTCCCCTGCCACCTTTCATTTCTCAATTTTAATCAAGTAGATTTCCCCCTTCCTCTCATTGTCTTCAACTAGTCCCGTTCGTTGTGGGTGTTCAGTGTGGGTATATGGGGTGCTCAGGGAGGAACCTCTGGTGCCAGGGCTTGCTGAGCCCTTTTCAGTGCTGCTTATCCACCTTTGGTTTCTACCTTTCACCCAACTCTCATTTGTCGCTCCAAGAAGCTGAACTTTGTGCAGCAGCCATACCCCAGCAAAACCATTTCAACAGATGAGCTAAACTAGGCCGAGGGTAACTGACAGTCCTCAATCCATTAATGAGTTAGGGGGATGTCTACCCCAAGCTTATAAAGACTCCCCCTGATGGAATGGGTGGATGAGAACAATTTGTTCCAACAGCCATGAAGAATGCTGAAGCAGGTATTATGGAGTGCTTAGAGTTGGTCAGACATCAAAGATGCCAAGGTCATCCATTGTATCCTGGACCATTGCCAGTCATCCTGACTTCTGTCTTGCCATTGAACTTCAGTGACTTTGGAAGAGAGAATGAGGTTGATGACTTTGTGCAACACTGCCTCACTCAAATCCAATTCACGCATGAGTCAAGACATCATCCTGTGATGTCATTGGTCTTTGAAACGAAGGATGAACAACAGTTCATTATTTCTTTAAATTCAGTTTTTTGCACCCCCTTCCAAGAAGAATCTGTCTCACTCTTTTCATTATTCATCCTCTCTTACTATGTAGTCTTTCATTCTCTGATTCATGACCCCTGTAATTACCTAGTCTCTCTCTTCTCTTTATTCCTCATGGAATCAAAGCTTCCATGGTAACCATTCTGGGCTCCCCCCTCTAGATGGTTTCTGCTACTGCCCTGTAGGATTTGTTCTAATTTCCCTTTTCTATTGTGCCTTACTACCAGAATAATTATTATGGGTATCAGAGAGGACACTGTTTCATGATTATGAAGCCCATCCCTAGTTTCCTTTTTTTCACAATTGCCTCAAAATCTTTCCCCTGAGTCCATGTTCTCCCACTCCCTCAGGTGCCAGTTGCCTTCTAGGGGTTGGGGGCAACTCTTCTCCCAATGTAGGACAAGAAGACTTTTCAAAAACCAAATCCCCAGGTCACATGCAATATAAAATCCCCATCTCCCTTCACAGACCATCTCTTTTTACCCACAGCAGCATTCACCAGCGGAACCCCCTCCCACCACCAAAGTAAGGCCTCTTTCACTTCCCACCTATTTCAATCTTCCCTTACTCCTTTCCCCCACTCTTCTATAAGCTCTTTCAGAGACCACAGTGGTCACCTTGCCCTCATTGCTAGCCCTTATTTTGCCCTTGCTCATCACACACTCCTCTAACTTTCTTCCACCCTTCTCCTCTTTCATGTACCCTCCCATGTTGTAATGTAGTTCCACAAAACAAACAAACAATACATTGACTTATCTGTAGACAAGGTTTTGTTAGATTCTGTCCATGATGTCTCCTGTCTTCCTCTTCACCATTACCTCTACTAGATTTCTTGCCTCATCTCTGTCTCCTCATGTATATTTAGAAAGAAATCTCTTACTGGTTTCTCTGCTTTCACTTTGTTGCTGTCCTTTGCTTCATCTATTGAGCCTTCCTGCATTTCTATTGTTTGGGATGTTTGAGAAGCAAATAGTCTCTCAAGTTCTGTTTTTTTTCTCTAAAAATGTTTGAAAGTTCCCTTTATTATTGAATGTCTATTTTTTTTGTGTATGGTTACACTCAAGTTTACAGGGTGGGTCTCCTTGGGCTGCATCCTGAGCTTCACGGCTCTTTAGAACACATTATTCCATTTTCTTCTATATTTTCTAGTGGGTGCAGAATAGTCCTACAATATTCAAATGTCTTTTCCTTTGTATTTGGAGGTCTTTCTCTTGATCATCTGCAGAAATTATTATTTCTCAATTGAATTGTTAAATTTAACCACTATGTGTTTTGCAGTTTGCAGCCTTTCTTTTTTTTTTTCTGGAGGCAATCTGTGAATTTTTTAGTTAGAATATTATTTTCTATGTTCAGAAGCTCTGGGCAGTTCTATTATTTCCTTAATTATGATGTTAAGGGTATTTTCCCCCCTGTCATGTTCTTCTGGGACACCTATGATCCTTGTGTTATTTCTATACATTCAGTTTTCAAGATTAGTATGGCTTACTTGCATAGTGAACATATTTTCTTTTTAAAAGTTTTTTTTCTCTTCCTCTAGAATGTCCTTCACTTTGGTGTATTTTCATTCTCAATTTATTGTTCTCTTGTCTGTTGAAGCTTGCCATTGCAGATTCCAGTTTTCTATTCTGCCCATTATTTTTGCTGCGCAGGGCATACATTTTGCTCTCACGTTTCTCATTTCTCTTTTGAACCACTCAGATAGTATGTTGTGATTTCATGCTCTCTTCAAATTCCACAGCATCCTCTCATCAAATGTTTGATTATTTTTCTTTGTTCTGCAGTATCTGGTCATAGATGCCTGAACTTGTTTACTAGTTGGAGGCTATATTCCTTCTATCGTTAGCATTTTTCCTGTTGATTTATGTTCAAGGTCTTTGAGTTTTCTTCTTCCTGAAATCTTTGGTAATTTGAGCCTTTTTCCCCTTCTTATTTCCCCTTGTCATTCACTTTTTGACTCCCTCCCCTCTAATTATGGTTTCCTTGGGGGCTAGAACTCAAAGCATCCCTTCCTCCTCCCACAAAGGGCAATTCATGGTTCACCAGCCTAGGTCTTTGCCTGAACTAACTTTTCAGGGGTTAGAACTGGCCCCAGCTGGATGCTATGCTCTTTCCCTCAGGTGGTCTTGCTTAGAAGTTTAGAATCATCTTGGAATTGGGCATCTGGGGATACAAAGACAAAATGAAAAACAGCTCCTGACCTCAAGGAGCTTGAAGTTTGGATTCAGTCAAACAGCTGCACTTGAGGACCTAGAGGGCCACATGTGGCCTCAAGGGCACACGTTCCCCATCCCTGGAGTAGATGTAGGGGCCCTTAAAAAGACAGGAAATTAATAATAATGAAAACATTTATATAACGCTTACTATATGCTTGGCATTGTGCTAAGTGCATTATATGCATTATCTCATTTGATCCTCACAGCAACTCTGGGAGGTAGGTGCTATTATTATCAACCCCATTTTATAGATGAAGAAACTGAGGCTAAGTGACTTGCCCAGGGTCACACAGCTAGTAAGTGTCTGAGGCTGGATTTTAACTCAGGTCTTCCTGACCCCAGGCCCACTCCTATGCTACCCAGCTGCCCAATTCCAAGAGGGAATTAATTCTAAAATATTAAATTCTAAAAATTGAGTTCTAAACTTCTGAACATGGGTACCTGGGAGCTTGGTAGCATCAATGATAGAGACAGGGACAACAGGAATAGAAGCCAGTATTGACAACTCACAGGTTGTAATCTGGTGCGCTGTAACCTGTCTGTAATCCCCTTGGTAGCTTGCTATCTGTGGGAAAATGTTACTGATTTATGAAGATACCTAAGCAGGTCCAAGACATCATGGGTTCTCTTTTTCCAGGATTGTACAGGAAGAAAACTATTCATTTCAGTTTCTGGTCATTGCCCTATTTCCTGTGTCTGATGCTGATTAATGACCAAACCCCTTTCTCCTATGGGATAAGGGGTACACACACAAATGTGGCAATTAAAGTAACTGATGGATATCCATGAATATAGCCTCTGACTTCAAAGGAATTTTTTTGTTTAAAATTCTCGTGTAAGGGGCAGCTAGGTGGCGCAGTGGATAGAGCACTGGCCCTGAAATCAGGAGTACCTGAGTTCAAATCTGGCCTCAGACCAAACACTTGACACTTACTAGCTGTGTGACCTGGGCAAGTCACTTAACACCAATTGCCTAAAAACAAAAAAAAAAATTCTCATGTAGCCATATTTGATTTTTTTTATGACTATTGTATTCAAAGGTAATTGTGGTTTCTTGACCCAAGATGGGAGCCTCTATCTCCTTTGTCTTCTTCAGTATAAAACCAAACAGACCCTAATATCTTTGGACCTCCAGAACCCATTAGTCACCTATGTTGAGTTGGGTACCTGGGTCTCAGCTAGGTATACATACAGTCCCCTAATCAGACCAAAGTGGGAACACAGAACGCCAGTGAAGCAGTGGGGCACACATATCTTGTATCCTTCTATGAGTAAGTACACCCACTAAATTGACTGTATTAACCCTCTGGTCAGCTTAAAGTGGGTAAGGTTGTGGCTCTTTTCTTTGAAATTTCAAATGTATATAGCATTGGTGAGGAAGACATGGAAAATTCAACACATTTTAGACACTATAATGTGCAAGGCAGTATTTTGAGTGCTTAGAGATACAAAAGGAAGATGAGACATGATCCTATTCTCTCTTTTTAAATTAAATTTTATTTTTGTTCAATGAACAAAAATCCATTTTTTTATCCTTCCCCTAAATCCTACCATAAAATAATCACCACAACATCAAACCCTTATAACAAATTTGCATAGTCAAGCAAAATAAATTCTTGCATCAGTTGGGGCCAAAAGAGATAACTCATTCTGCAGCCTTAGTCCATTACCTCTCTGTCAGGACATGGCTAGAATGCTTCATTAGCAGTGTTCTCGAATCATGGTTGGTCACTGTGTTGATCAGACATCTTATAGACAGGTATAACTCAAAGAGTTGATGACTGAATAGGTAAGTAGAAAAAAAAAGGTACAGAAGAAAAAAAAACCCTATGATAAAAGGAAGAGTGAGACAGAGATCCAAAGTTCCAGGATAAATTTGAGGAGAGATCACTTTCATCTAGGATGGGACTTCATGGAGTTTGGGAAGTAGATAGTCATGAGAAGCTTCATGGAAGAAATGGGAGCTGAACAGGATCTTATATCATTGAAGAAATGGAACCACAAGTCCAGATTGGAAGTTGGAAAGAATAAGTTTTACTGCATTTTACTACAGTTTGGATGTGTGGAGGGGGTTGGACAGGATACTTTAAAAAAAATCCCATCATCTGTATCGTTGGACTTCATTGCTAATGAAGATGCTTCTAGCAATGAGTCCAACAATATGCGGCTGGGACCCTGTTTTCCATAGTCTAATGGCATGGACCAAGAAACAAATGAGGGAAGAAGTTATAGGGATGTTGTGGAGCACAGAATGACAGAATCAAAGATTTTTTTGTTTAGCTCAATGTAATCTTACAGATCATCTAATCAATTTACAGATGGGGAAACTGAGATGCAGAGAGGTTAGGGAGGGGGTGAAAGCAAAAGAGGGATTAAAGGGAAGCTGTTGAGGTAAATTGATAGAGGTAATGAGAAGGTGAGCATGTTGAATAACAATTTACTATTTGAAGTAGAAGTTATGGAAAACCACCCAAGACCCTTCCACAATTGACCCCTTGAGGCACCATCATTGGAGACAAAATCTTGTAGATGGGGCACAGATGAGTCTGGTCCTGTGCAGAGGAAGAGTTGGTTCCCCATCTTTACAATGACACCAAAGAATGGGAGCCCTTTCTGGTGGTTCCATATTCCCTCTAGGATCAAATATAAACTCCTCTGGCATTTAAAGTCCATTACAACCTGGCCCTTCCCTAGCTTTCCAATTTTCTTACACTTATTTCCTTCTGTACACTCTACAGTCCAGTTATGCTGGCCTACTTGCTCTACTCCATCTCGCATCTCTGAGACTTTGCACTGGCTGTCCCCACTCCTGGAATGTGCTTCCTCTTTCACCTCTGCCACTTTTCTCAAGCACCCAAATCTAGTCTTTATCTCAGTTTGGGGAGCCCCATGATGTTTTGAACCTCAATCAATCAACAATCACTTATTAAGCACCTACTATGTGCCAGGTACTTGGGTTGCAAATACAATGAATGAAATAGTATATTTCCACTTTTGTTTTGGCCTATTTCTGGCTCCCTTCAAGGAGTTTCTTTTGATCTCTAGTTTCTACTGACCTGAAACCCATTGTTTTCCTTCTCCAGTTACCTTTTGCCTCCTGTTCGGTTGCATAGATTCGCTCTGGAGCTATTCTCCATGGTTAAAAGGTGAAGTTGGATGAGCTGGTTTCTGAGGCTCCTTCTAGATCTTAATTCCGTGAGCATATTAGTTGGTTGAAACTCAACTACAGCAGCCAGAGAGCCAGCTTATAAGAACTGCCACAGGACCACATCTGATGAACTCTCCTTCGACCACTCTAGTCTGAACCCCACTTGGCAAGAGATTCCCAGAGTCCTAGAACCATCTAGGACTCCTCACCACAAAGGTCCTACCCTGAACCCCGTCCACCCAGATCCCACCTATCCAATAAGGCAAGACTACTGGGTCTTGTTATCAGCTCTGCCACATCTCTCCGAGGACCAGCAAGCCTTTCCATTAGGAGCCCTGGAAGCTGAACCCTTCTACAAGTGTTATCTCCTTCAATTAGAGTGTGAGTTCCATAGGAAAAGGAACCATTGCTCTCACTTTTCTATTTGTATTCCTGGCTTAGCACAGTACTTGGCACATAGAAAGTGTTTAATAAATGCTTTCCTATTCTATCCCATTTTAACTCAATAACAATGAACCATCAAACGTGGCTCTTGCATTAATGATAGCTCTCTAAATAATGACTATTACATGGAGGCTCATAGGAATTAGAATTGGAAGGAACCTTAGAGATTATCTAGCAGCTCAACAACATTTTATGGCTATGGAAACTAAAGTCCTGAACTACTATTCTGGAACACCAGCATTAATACTCTAAAGATTAAAGAAGCCAGTAAGTATGGCATTTCCTGTGTTCTTAGGGGAGAAGTAACGATGGAGAAATGTTTTTAAAAATACTTCCACAGCATCTCCAAAGAGTTCTTCAACAATAGAGAAAAGCGCAGGCTTACTGGGAGGAACGAGTTGGGAGGCAATGAGGACAAAATGATACCATCAAAGCCTATACCCAAAATACTGCTCCTGAGGGTCAATGTGGTATAAGGGTCACCCTGGATTTTCAAAGACTAAGCCAGAGAAGTGCAAGGTACTTCCAAGTCTTTCAAATTCAGTGGGCTTTCCCATTGCTTCTGTTAAGAAATCCTCACTTTGCCTCAGTAAATGGGAGCTCAAATTCTTGTTAGAACATTTTCTTCATGTATCCCACAATCTAGGATCAGAGAGGTCTATTTTGGACACCATCCAAAGAAACTTATCAGTGAATTACAGATCTGAACTAGAATGGACCTCATAATATTTCGTGGAGCACAGTGCCTTGAGGCAATGCCCATTTTACAACTGAGGCAGCTAGTGGTACAGTGGATAGAATGCTGGGCCTGGAGTCTAGAAGACCTGAGTTCAAATCCCACCTCTGAAACTTACCAGCCACGTGGCCTTGGGCAATTCCTGTAACCTCTGTTTTCCCAATTGTAAAATGGAGATAATAATAGCACCTACTTCCCAGAGTTGTTTTGAAAATCACACGGAGATGATGTTTGTAAAGCACTTAGCTTAGTGCCAGGTACACATTAAGTGCTATATAAATGCTAGCTATTATTGCTATTGTTATTATTAGATGGGGCATCTGGGGCCAAAGAGAAGTTTAAGGTTAAGTAGCAAAGGTACTGCTACTGGGAATACTCAAAGAATACTTAGAGCTGTAATACTTCAATGGAATGCACCCTAGGACACACATTACATAGTAAAGCCCCAAGATATTGTGGTACAGTAAAATGAAAGATGCATTTGATGTCAGGATTCCTCAGTCTTCATTCCAGTCCTTAACCTCTTTAGGTTTCAGTTTCCTCCCCTGTAAAATGGAGCAAATACACTATATCTCATAGGATTATTACAAAGAAAACATTTTGCAAACATTGCAAAACTACAGAAATGTCAGTTATTATTTATTACTACTACTACTACACCTACACAAATGCTCGTAAGATATCTACAATATTTTTAAGAAGAATTAATTTTTAGGAAGAGGGATCATATATCCTTCCCTCTCCATACCTTAAAAGTGGTTTGCTCCAGGTCAAAATGGCCAAACCAGAATGTGAACTGGGATCTGACTCCATGTCCATGGTTCTTTCTGTTCCCACCATGTTACCTCAGTGTTGACGAGCAGCAACAAACAATCCCTGGAGCGTACAGCAACCAGGATTACATGTTTCTTTTTGTCACCTCTCTTATGTAGCTAGCTTGGTACAATAAAAAAAGACCTAGACCTGGAATTGGAAGACCTGTGTTTGTGTCATTTATTAAGCAGCTACTGTGTTGAAGGCCCTTGGCTTGGTACTAGGGTTAAAAAGGCAAAAAGCATCAACAACAAAAAATAAACAACAAACAAAAAAACCATGCCAAATTTCTGCCATCGAGGATCATGAATTTACCAGGGAATACGATATTGTAAACTGGCAAGTTTAGTGTAGAAACTCACTAGCTTTTCGGCTTATTCAGATCACTTTTCTCTAGGTCTCAGTTTTCCCACATATAAAATGAGGGGGTTGGACTAGATAAGGGGTTCTTAACCTGGAGTCAATGGACCCTAAAGAGTCCTGTGGAGAGATTTCAGAAGGCCCATGAACTTGGATAAAAAAAATAATTACACCTTTATTTTCATTACTCTCTGGATGCCTTTGTATTCCTATGCATTTTATTTTATGCACTTAAAAACATTATTCTGAGAAGGGGTGCATAGCTTCACCAGACTGCCAATGGGATTCATAAAACACAAAAAACGTTAAGAAGTCCTGGACTGAATGATCAGTAAGGTCTTTTCCAGCTTTGACATTCTATGTTCTAAGGTCCTTTACAGCTCACTCTTCATCCTATATAGCTTTCAGTTTTTGAAATCAAATAAAAATAGGTATTTTTTGAGAATATCACCATAGCATAAGGCTCTTATAATCCATCAGGATATTCAACAGTAGTCTAATTTAGGTGTATATGATGGCCAATGTAACAAAAGTTTGAACAATAGCTGGGTGCAACTGGCAGTCCTATGTGATCTAAATTTGAATGCATATTGTGTACGAGAATACATATATGCTAAAAAAAATTTTGGTTAATTTGGAGGATTAAAATTCAAAATCCAAATAGTGAACCCAGACAACATACGGAGAGATCATGAAAAGCTGAGGAGTTGAGAAAGAAATTATGGTGAGACAAATTTCTTTAATAATGAAATAATTTATTTTCTTTTTCTTCTTATTTTTAACAGTTGAACAATACAGAAGTTTACATATACACAGCAAGGATCTCTAAAACATGTAGTTTCTAAAAATGCATGTGCTCACTGTAGTAAAAGCACCATTCTCTATGGTCTTGACCCAGGATTTACATTGGCGTGGTATTTACATTAGGAACTGAACATCTGGAAACAGAATTTCACACTCTCCCATCTGCTGCTCCCCCTATTTAGGATGTATTTACCCTTCAGAAGACATACCCACCCCCAAACTGATGATTTTAAAGAGCAATATTACAAAGAGCACCAATTCTAGGAATAAGGGAGGGATAAAGGCAAGTGTGGTTCTTAGGCAAAATTTAAAAGAACTGCCAAAAAAAAAGAAAGAAAAGTTTAAGATAAACTAAATCTAGATAAATCTACAGATTGGCCACTTTACTGACTCTGATTTTTATGATTTTGCTAGAAGACAAAGATATTCAATTTTTTCAGTCATGCAACAGCTGTTTTGAAAATAATAGTCTGGATCTAGCAGTGCCAGTCAATCAATTATTTTCTCATAAGTCTATGGCACAAGAAATTCATTCATGTCATAAATATGGAGAGTTAAAAAAGCCCCCCAAAACCAACCATGATAAATCACACTTATCACATCCCACTCAGGTAGCAGAAAGAAAGAAAGAGAAAATATCTTATAGCACTGAGAATTATGTAGACGAGGCATCACATTTATCTGGGGCCCATTTCGATTCTCTCCTCCCAGGAAGAACTTTAAATAGGAGTAGCCAGCTATCTATCCACAACTGTTGGTGTGTAGCTGTACCATGCAAGTAATAGGTATTTTTCTCACATGTTGACGTGCTTGCCTTTTCCCACCAGATATCCAATTTGAAAGGAAGGGAGGTGAGTAGGATATCAGAGAAGCCAAGAGGAAATAAGGGACAAGGCAACTAGAGATCATCTAGAGCATGGTAAAAAGAAAAAGAAAGAAGAAAAAAAGAAAAGAAAAGAAGAGAGAGAGAGAAAAGAAACCTTCCCAATATAGCACAGTGGCAAAACTTGAAATTAATACACAAGTGGGGGCAGAAAGAGGAAACCCTACCAACCCCTTCATCCAGTCCTAAATATTGTTAGATTGTTACTGCTTTCATTCGTTGATGTGGACTGAGTACTATCCTCCTCTCAAATACACAGTGTATTCTTGGCCACATCTCAGGGGGTCAGGGCAGAGGCAGTGGAACGCAAGTCAGAAGTTTTGTTTCATTTCATTTAAAAACAAGAACAACAAACCCGAGGTGCAGGATGAGGGGAAGTGCCAGAGAGTCCCCCCAACCAAAGTGCTAAAGTGGTTGGCCAAGAACAAGACCCCACATAATGCCCAACACTGAAACACAGTATTGAAATCGTTTCTGCCTGTTTAAGGACAGGCAGAAGAGTTCCCTGGTCTGCTCAAAGTGCTGTGCTCTTTGAATTGGTATCAAATTAGCATTAACCTTGTGACTCAAGAAATTCACATGGCGTGGCTATCAGCACCTTGAAGAATTCAAGAGCTCTGCTTACCAGAAGAAAGCCTGAAATAAATACACAATGGGTGCTCAGCACTCAATACAAAGCCCCAAATAATAAAGACAATACTTTTTGGGATGTTAAAATAGAACAGTGACATGCTACATATACATATGTTACTGTAAGAATTTCATTAAGCTTATTATCTAAGTGCAAGAGTTTGGTTTGTTTGTTCCAAAGAAGGACCACAAGTCTCAATTTCACCATTTGCATTACAACGGTGAAACCCAAGAATGCCGTGATTGGGTGTTAGTTTAAATCAACTTTCACACAGAAACATGCATGTAGCTATGTGTACATACATATCTATCCATAGGTACAACTGTCAAAGTCTTAAAGGCTAGGGGTTTACATGTTTGGCCCCTCCCCTCCCCCACCTCAACTACCCCATCTAAAAAGGTTTTCTTTTTAATAAAAACAAAAAACAAACAAACAAAACCCCTGATGCAGCTCTTTAACAATAATGCTGGTGGATCAGTGAATTGGAGAGAAAAGGCTGGCAAATCAGTGCTACCATTTCAGCAACGTGGGGGGAATTAGCTGCCTTGGCATGAGTTGGTTTACAACCAAGAGGATCACAGAGAAGAAACTGCCAGGGTTGGTCCCAATAATTTAGGAATTGGTCACCCTGGAGCCCAGCTTGGCAAGCTAACTTTGTCTGCTTAGAACTTTTGAAAGCCATGTCTAACCCTGGTGTCAGTTTGACATAAGTGCATTAATATATGTGTATAAATATATATACACGTATGTGTATACACACATATATTTATATACTAACTTCCACATTTCTACGCAATCAAATTGAAAAGGACCAGACAAACAGTGTGAAGGTCTAAGAATTACTGTTTTATATTGGGACAACACATTTAATATTATTTCAACCAAAGAGACAAAAATGCAGTTTTAAATCAAAGGCACAACAACTAAAACACAGAAAATACTGGCGGCTCTCAGACGCCTTATTTCTAAATTAAATAAACAAATACACAATTTTGTTCCCTCCCCCAATTCAGGCCCACAAGCTTTCCCTACCCCTCAAATCTACACTTCCCGATGCCTTAAAGCATCTACAACTTGGGGCTTGGACTTGTGAAGGTGGTTCAAATGTAACATTTCATTAACCAACAAAATGCTTGTGAGGTCTTGCAAAGGGCATCAGAGCAGGTACCTCAAAGTGCAGGCATATCTGTACCTTTTCCAAACATGTTACAGGCTGAGCTAACTCTCTTAACACTATCTTTCTGCTTGGACTCAGGAAGCAGGCTTAATAAATGCAAAAGGCATACAAGTTGTATTTCAGTGCAAATCTTCTGCTGGTAATCAGAAAAAGTTCCAGCTATTAAAAAAAAAATCCTTCTGTTTTACTCCACCCTCCCACCTCCCCTTTTTCCCCACAAAAATAAAATTAAATAGCACAAAAAAGGAAGGGGAAAAACAAGGAGAGACTTTGGAGTTTAAGAAATCCACTAGCCCTAATTCCCATATTTTTAAAATTCAATAAAGAATCATTTTAAAAAATATCCTAAAAGTAATCTAGTTTTATTCAGGCTGCTAATCAATTTTAAAGTCTGAGCATAGGCTCTCTCTGAATTTGTACTGTAGAGCATATGGAACGGTTTGAGGCAGCTAGATGTATAATCAGGCTGAAGATACATACATATGGTAAAGATTGCAGGCAAGCAAGAAAGCCCATGGTGGTTGTCTATCACTGATTAAGCTATGTAGCCCTTAAAATTGCGAAGTATCTACGGCATTTGGGACCGCTCTAATCACCTTGTGCCAGTTGCTGTATTTTAGTTTTATGCATCTTATGAATGGTCCAAATTCAATGAACAGATTAGCCAAAGAGGCGCAAAATATGAAGGCCTTACAATGTTCAAAAGAAAAAGATTAAGGGGAAAATGAACAGATTTTAGTGAGCAGGTATCTACATACAAAGTTTCCAGAACATCTATAAAAGCATGTTGTAAGAATTTCTTCTCCATTACATTGGTTTATATAAAAATGAATAAATAGTATTTATAGATTTAATGTGTTTATGTACATATACATGTGCTCTGTTAAGCTTAAATAAAAATGCTACAAGGTGGGGGACCAAGCTGGGGAGAAACCATGGCCAAAGAGGGGAAAGAAATCAGCTTTCTAAATTAGCAACCCCAAAGCCTCCATAAACAAGTTTCTGGGAGTGTCTAAAAATAATTCAACAAGGTGAGGAACTGTAGTAACATTGTACTATCCCCTTGTGTTTACTTGCAACATAGAAAGTAGCAATGTGAACTTTTCCTTTCATTAATGACAAAGCTAGCTCAGCTAGCTCTACAGCTCAATTATTGCTGAAGGTTAAATAGGAAAATAGATTGGAACTGGACCAAATGTTGCTTTTTCTTTTAAAGAGGCATAATCATTTTTTGTGCTAATGGGAAATGGAGATCATCTTGTTCATCTCTGAGGTAGAAAAAAAAATTATCCCAGAGACAAGTAGTATTAAACTTTGAGGAAAAATAAATGTGTGTCTTGGGACAGCACTATTCAGCGATAGATAATATGGTGCAATCCCCAGAACATGAGATGGGGATAGATGGTACCATTTAGTTGGTGAGAAAAACATTCAAGAAACGTGATGAGTTGTGTAACCCCGAAGACATGTTGTCCAGTCGAGGTGCCTGGTTTAAAGCAAGAGATATTGCCCAAGGCTACATACGGGTCCGAAGAAATTCATGTGCAGTGTTTGAGGGGTAAGTTTTCAGAGGATTAGGGATTTTTTTCCTAGCATTCCCAGGAAAACCTGGGGTGAGGCACACAGTTAAGCGCTCTTAAATGCTCTTTTCAAAGCTTACTTCATAGTTCTGAGATTAGGATCTCAACTTGAAAAGTTTGGTTCCTTCAGGTTCTTTGAACAGAAGTCACGATCGAACAATTTTGCTAGACGAGATACATAAACATAGCAAACAGAAGAATTTAAGATAGGTTGAGAAGACTAAATGATGACAATAAGTAAAAGGGGAAATTACTGATATTTGGGAGTTGGCTCTAAGTCTAAATATTCTTGGATGTTTCCAAATTTGGTTGGAATGTACAGTCTCACAGAGATGAATTTTTATGGACAGAAAGAGAAGCTAGTGGATGCAATCAGATGTGTACTCCAGAGAGTAGCTTTGTAAACCCACAACCCTATGCACTTTTTTTCTGAAAACTTAGGCAAAGCTGATTTGGGTAAAGGTGGTGGTACACTGAAATTTCACGTGCAAGGGAATTGTGGGAAGGTCCAATATACTACCTAATAAGATCCAAAAGGGAAAACCATAAGGAAGGCAGCCACTTCTAGAGCCGTCTCTTATAGACTGAGACAAGTCTTGTGATTGTCCTGTAGCTTTATTCTCTTAATGCTTGAGCTCGAGTAGCCCTCGTCACTGCAGAGGCTCTGCATGCTCCCCCTCTCATCCGAGTCACTCACGCTGCTGCTGCTCCAGTCCAGATCACCTGTGAGATAGTCTGTGCTTTCAACATCAACATCAATTTCTTCTATAGAGAAGAGCAAAATGGAGAATTGAGGGAATTCACAGTCACAACAGAGCAGACAACTCAGGCCCCAACTCCAATGAATGCAAAAACGGTTTTCCCTCCCTGAATGTATGTGGGGAATTGAAGGGGAAAAGATTGTTTCCTGAAATAATCCATTTTAGCCACTGCTTAAGTTCTTCAGATGAGTGGCAGTTCTCCATTTCAATTTAGGCTGCATCATGCCAAGGAGGTAACATGGTTATTACAGGAAAGAGTGCTGGATTTGGAGTCAAAGGAGCTTTGTTTGAATTTTGGCTCTGATACTTTCTAGCTGTGAGAACACAGGCAGGTTACTGAATATCCTTCTGAGCCTCAGTTTTCTCATCTGTTAAGTTAGGGGTGATCCTTGCACTTGCACCACCTACCTTACAGAGTTGTTAAGGTAAGCAATTTATAAACATCAAGAGTACTATTCTTTGTGGAGCATAGAGAAAAGAAAATATGGATGTGGAGGAGCAAAGGGAAGACATTTCAAAATACAATCCCAGTCACAGCAAAGAGGGTCTCACCTCTGTCTGAGTCAGAGCGTTCTGAGCAGACTGTTGATCCTATGCTGTCCATTCTTATTCTCTCAATGCCCAATTTCTCCAGCTGCCTTTTCAGGTGCCGCTGTTCTCGTTGTAACTGGTCTATTTGGTGTACTGCTTTTCTGTCACAGTCTTCAAGCTTCTGCAGGTTAAAGGAGTTTTCAGAGGAATCCTTAGATTAGGTTTAAACCCGTAATTAAAACTACCTTGAATCTGTGTCTCATTCCTGAAAAACCCTCCTGTCCCCAGAAGGCTTTTTGGTGTCTTGACTTTCTTGCTTTTCTCAGAAAGGAAGTTCACTGGGGAGCCAATGTTATTGTCCTCCAATGTCTATGACATCAGTACTCATTTCCTTAGAGGGATCCCAGCTTTAGATCATGAAGGAATCATAGACTCCTTCTAGTTCATTTTTAAATGAGGAAACAGAGGCCCAGAAAGGTTAAGTACCTTTTCTGAGGTCACATGGTCAATGAGTCTGCAAGGCAGGACTTGAAGCCAGGTCCTGTGGCTTCACTTCCTGGGCTCTTTCCACTGCACCACCTGCCCCCTGAAGAATGTGGTCTAGTACCCCAGCATCCTAGCTTTGGGGTCAAGAATGCTCCGGGCTCTGTCTTACATGTCTAGGGAGACACACTGAACTTGAAGTCTCACAATATTTGAAGGGCTTTGAAGAAGCTATAGGTTAAAGGGTCTTGAGAAATATACCTCAATTTAAAGTCATTTTTACTCAACCTATCTTCCTCAGTTACAGAAGTACTTTTTTGTGTCATGTTAAGCATCAAATTAACTTCTTTCAAAGCCCATAATAACAGTTCTTTTTAAGCCATTATCTTAATTACCCAGCATAAGAGCTCAGACATCATTCACATTTCCAGGGAGTGCTCATTTTAACACATCCCTCCCCGTGCCACATTCCCTGTCATCAGAACAATATCCTTTACAGCAGCAGTGTCAAACTCAAATAAAAAGAGGGGCCACTAAACCGTACTAAGGACTTCTATGGGAAGCATACGGACTTAAAAAACCACACATTTATATATTTTTTATTTCATTAATATATCAAAGAATTAAAATCAGATTGGTACTTCTTAATGTAGATTGAACTTCACTTGGGAACACTGGGGCCACATGTTTGACACCTCTGTTTCAGAGCAGAAAGTTTTAAATGATGGTATCTTTTCCCAGGATTATCTTAAGAGACTTATCAACCAGAAGTCAAACGAGTGTTTCTCCTACCAAGGAAGTAAATATAAAAGTATTTTAAGCAGGAATCTTGATGACTACGATATGGAATAAAGTGAATATAATATTACTCTTCATATAAACTATTTGTTAACAAGCAGTCCAGACCTTCAAAACCAAGAAAAGCTCTTAATGGACAGTTAGAAATTCAAGGGAGGAAGCCAAATGTACACTCGCCTTTATGTGTAACTTTGCTTTTGTTAATAAGCTTAAAGTAGTGACGATTCGACTCAGGTCCAAGCGGTACGAGCCCCTTCAGCTTCTCAAGGCACAAGCGAAGGTGGGCACGTCTGCAATGCAAAAAGTCACATTTGCACTTCAGAATACAATTTCAGGCAGGACAATCCAGCAAAAATACACATTAATAAAATAGGACAAGATAGATTTGAAAGATATCATTAGAAGAGATCTTGACAAAATCAATTTTCTTTCCTATCAGATGACTAAATAAAAACCAGAGAGTACTGGGAGCCTTGTATTTGGTGTAAGACCCCTTTTATACCACTGGTAATTTTTTGGTGATGGTGGGGTGCTACCATTTGCTTCTATAGGCTATACTAGATCATGTTTCTCTTGTTTGGAGTTATGTTTCTGGGACAATTTTATCCAAAGTACATAGAAATCCATATAATTATGAGATATTCTGTTGCTAAGATCCTGCTCAATTTGTCTTTGACATAACTTTTAAACAGACACTGATAGGTCTCCTATTAGGACTAGAAAGAAGTACTTTATTGTAATTAATCAATTAAGTAACAGGTATTTATTAAATTTCTATTACGTGCCAGGCACTAGGTGCAAATAATGAAGTAATCGCTATACGCAACAAACATTCTAATGGGGAAAACAACAAGGACAGATACAAATACATACAGCATAAATACAAATATATACAAAGTAGTTATATACAAGGTGATCTGAGAAAAAGGCACTAACAGTTGGAGAAATTAGAAGAAAAGGTTTCATGCAGAAGACTGTACTCGAGTTGCGTCTTAGAGGAAGAAAGGGATTGTATGAGGTAGAGGTAAAGAAGATTTCAGGAATATGAGACAGCCATGAAAGGGCATGGTGATGGAAGGAGTGTTGTGTATGAGGAACAAAGAAAAGGCAGGTTTAGCTGATCTCAGAATTTAAGATGGGATGTAACACACAATGAGGCTGGACAGAGAAGTTGGGGGCAGACTGTGAAAAATTTCGAATCTAAACTGAGGGGTTTATATTTTATTGTAGAGATAATAGGAAACTACCAGAAATGATGTGGGGTAAGAGATACTGAAGAGGCCAGGATATTACTGAGGTTACACACCTGGGAAAGTAGAAGGATGGTAGTGCCCTCAACAGAAAGAGGGGAGTCTTGAAGAGGGGAAAGTCAAGGGAAATATAATAAGTTGAGTTTAAGATGTCTCTGGGACATCCAGTTTGAAATGTCTAACACATAATTAATTCTTAATGCAAGATGGAGGCTTGAGGGATAGACTGGAGATGAATATGTAGTTCTAGGAGTCATCTGCATAGAGAGAAAAGTTAAATTCATGGGAGCTGATGTTACCAATAGAGAATGTAGAGAGAGAAGACACCCAGGACAAAACCTTGGGGAACATCCAGTTAAAGCCGCAATGTGGTTGAAGAGCCAGCAAAAGAGATTGAGAAAGAGAGGTCAGGAATGTAGGAGACAAACTAGGGGAGAGCAGTGTAACAGAAATCCAGACAGGAGAGAGTATTCAGGAGGAGAAGGTGGTCAATAGTGTCAAATGAAGAATATAGGTTGAGAAGGATTAGGAATAAAAAAAGACCAACAGATTTGGCAATTAAGAGATCATTAGAAACTTGGAAAGAGTAGTTTTAGTAGAGCGATAAGCTTGGAGGCCAGACTGCAAGAGACTGAGAAACAAACATAAGGAGTATAGACAACTTTTTCAAGTAGTTTGACTGAGAAGAGGAGGAGATATATTGTCTGATAGCTTAAAGGAATGGCAGAGTCCAGTGAACGGTTTTTTTATTTGTATTATTATTATTTTCTTTTAAGAATAGAGGAGACTTGGGGGCCGCTAGGTGGCGCAGTGGATAGAGCACCGGCTGTGAAGTCAGGAGGACCTGAGTTCAAATCTGGCTTCAGACCAAACACTTGACACTTACTAGCTGTGTGACCCTGGGCAAGTCACTTAACCCCAATTGCCTAAAAAAAAAAAAGAATAGAGGAGACTTGGATGTGTACACAGTAGGAAAGGAACTAGTTGACCGAAAGAGGCTGAAGATTTGAGAGGGAAGACAATACACTATGCTAGAAAAAGATGGGATCAAGTATACATGTAGAGGGGTTGGCCTTGGCAAAAAAGGGGCACTTTTTTTTGTCAGATACTGGGGAAAGGAAGAGAGAGAGGGAAATATTGTCAAGGGATTTTGAGATAAAGAGAATGTGAGAAACTTATGTGGGAGAAGAGGCTCTCCTTGAATGGTCCCAATTTTCTCAATAAAGTAACAAGCAAGTTCCTCAGCTTAGGAGATGTGGAGGGTGGGAAAGGAGGCTTAAAGAGAGAAGAGAAGTTGTGGAATAGCTCCTGTGGGAAGAGAGACAGGGAACCAGTTAGGGAGAAATAAAACGCCTGTCTTGATGCAAGGAGGGCCCAACTGAGGTTGGATAACATGAATTTGTAATATATCCAGTCAGCACAGTTGCAAGACTTCTGTCAGCTGTGTGCAGTAGCTCTCAAGTAGGAGTGGAAGAGGTAGATGGTGGGAGTAACTCTGGGCTGAGGTTTGGCAAGAAAAAACTACTGACAGGTAAATGTCCCTTTACAGATAGGAGACAGCTGAATAAAGCTACTTTCCACTGAGCTTAACTGAATAAATCAGGGAAGTGTGGAGAAAAAGTTGGGTGAAAACAGAAAATAATATTTTTAAAAGTTCTAGGTAAGAAGAATTTACTAACATGGTGTGTGGTTCACAAGTTAAGTATCCATTAGGTTTCTCTGAAATAACTGATACCTTGGTTTGGACTATTATACCAAAATTTAAGAATCAGCCCAGACTAGTTTCTGTGGATATAAGGAAAAAACCTACCACAACTGACTTTTTCTTTAGGGCATAACTGAATTATACTTCCTCTATAAGGCCTTTTCAGAACACTCTAACATAAACTTATCCCTTCTTCCCCCAAACTCACACCTTTATTATTGATAATACTCATTTTGTTGAAACAGAAAATCTATGACATCCGTTGTATCCTTAGTTTCTCAAGTCTATGCTTCCCCAATTAGAGAATAAACTTTTTGAGGGCAAGGACAGTATCATAAATGTCTTTTTGTCACAATAC
The DNA here is from genome assembly GCF_003287225.1 of Phascolarctos cinereus. NCBI lineage: Eukaryota > Metazoa > Chordata > Mammalia > Diprotodontia > Phascolarctidae > Phascolarctos > Phascolarctos cinereus. The sequence goes on from NW_027555625.1 coordinate 122,924,027, forward strand.
TAGTCACCATTTTGTGCAAAGCTGGTATGTAAATACTTGTTGATTGATTTGAGAGGATGAAGGACAGTCATAGAGTCAAAAGGATGAAGCTTCTTTTCTGCAGCTCCAGATGACAGAACTAGAACTTATGGCTGGAAGTTAAAAGAAGGCATTTTGGTTCAACATAAGGTGGAATTAAGAATATGAGCTTGTCCAAAAATGGATTAGGGCTGTCTCGTGATATTATGGGTCCCTTCACTGGAAGCATTAAAGCAGAGCCTACATAACACCCTTATCAGGATTATATAGAGATTGCAGTATAGGATAGGATGGACTTAATGACCTCTTACTTAATGACCTTCCAACTCTAAAACATTATGCTATTGTGGTAGTACATGCAATAATTCTCTGAGTTTCAGAATTTCAGGTTCCCTGCAGCCTATAAGTAAAGTAATTTAACTATGGACAAAGTCAAATATATTGACACTTGGTTTCTCCTTTTGGATCTCCTCCTCTTAACAGTCTTGTTTAGTGGTCTTGTGTTAAAAAGAGAAGGCATTATAAAAGGTCTACCAGAAGGAGAATAAATCTTTAGAGAAGGGCCAACTGGTGAGCATGCATGATCCTCACATAATAGGTCAGTTCTTACACCTCCTCTTGACCTGAGGATTTTCACGTACCGTGGATCAAATAAGCATTGTACTAGGCAGGTACTAGGTAACAGTATCTGAACAAAGAGGTCATCATCCATCTTTTCCTTTGATTTGACCCTACTCAAAAGTAGGGAATGGGAGTGTGTGCTATCAGCAAAACAGTCACTCTAGAACATCTATAACCTTTCCTTATCATCAGGTTTTCTTAGTACAGAATGATATGAAACAGGTTTTAAAAAGGAGTTTGTTATAAATGTAGAAGTGTGATTTCAGAACTAGTTTGGAGTTGAGAGTACTGACTGTATAAAAAGCACCACCTCTTAATAAGGCTTCCATTCTCCCTGAAAATCTTTAGATTTGGAATGACTGCACTATCTATATGCAAGTGAGGAATCAGATTATCAGTTTACCTCACCTCATTACCACACAAAAAATTAAAAACAGAGAAAACAGCTGTTAGCAGGTGAAAACCATTTTTACTTTGTAAGGGAATATTCTGGATGAAGTTCAGAAAAATAGATCATTTTATTGAAAACACCATGTGAGATTGTAGTTACTTATTCCTTCACATACATACATTCCTACTTAATATATAGCTTATTGGACAATTTCCAAATTAACAACAAAAATCAAGGCTGACCAAAACCAACATCAAAACCATTTTAAATTTGATGAAGTGGGGGGAGGGGGAGGAGGGAGTGGCATTTGCAAAGACTACGTAACTCACAGCACTATCATATTAGTCTTTTCTTGGTGTATTTGGGTTATCTGAATATTTAAATTATTTTGATGGTAGTGGGCAGATAAACATTCTTCTATTTTTAACCATTTCTAGAACTCTAAGGATCATAAACCAACCAACTGTTATTATTTAATATAGGTTTGGTAAAAGTATCTCAAGCTGTCAAAGAACAAAACAAGATTAATTCTCTCTGCCTCTGTCATTTTGTCTTTCTCTTTCCAGAAGTTCAAGTCAAGGGTACAAATGGTAATTCTTTACAAACTGGCTTTGCATTTATGAAAATGTGACTGCAGTCCCTGGGGGGAATGTAAGATTTTTAGCTCCATGATAGACATCTGTAGCAAAGCTCCTTTATCTGCTGACAATTTAGAAAGGGCAGTTTAATTATTCTAAATATACCTTTGGTCTGTAATAGTTTTCATGGACCAATCTACCTTTGAGCTGAACTGTAATTAGCAATTAGAAGAAACAAACACAACCCAATGATGGCCAATATTTTTTTTTGGTCCAGTACTTTATTTCAGCAGTATGGAGAACTCCCAGTATGAAAACTCCCTCAACTGATGAGTAGTTTAGATCATTGGATCAAGGATTTAGAGCTTTTCAGAGGAGTCTATCTACTCTAACCTTTTCATATTACAGATGATAAAACTGAGGCCGGGGAAGCCATTCAATGACTTTCTCAAGGTCATAAAAGTATTAAGACCAGGGGCAGGATTTAATTTAGATCTCCTCTTACTTCAGGGACAGTGTTTTCACTGAATTATGCTGACTCCCCTAAAATTGAAGCTTTTGTTTTGGCAGAGAGAGACACACAGACAGAGAGAGAGAGAGAGAGAGAGAGAGAGAGAGAGAGAGAGAGAGAGAGTGTGAGAGTGTGTGTGTGTGTGTTTTCTGTGGGAAACATGGAGGCAACTAGAGGAGTGCCAAAATTGAGTTGGTTGCTCTACTCACATTTTCTAGATCTGTGTGACAGGTATAACACTACAGTATGGGTAGATTATTGAGTAGGGAATTCTTTCAAACTTGTTTCTGTTTGCAGAAGGGTGATTACTGCTAGGGAAGTGAAGATAATTAAAGCAATTTAATATTTCTTTTTAAGTCAGTTGGGAACTGAACTGCATTTTACTAGGCAGATGAGAATTGCAGGCTGTTATTCTATAAAGGAGATTGAAGTCTTCTGGAATTAAAAGATTTAAGGGAATATCTGACCCATTTCCAGAGAAGCACAAACCTTGTTTATGCCAAGGGAACTTTTTTAATCTTAAAAAAAATTCACATGAAATTAATATGTGCAAGAGGAAAGACTCCTTCATGGTCAATGATATGAAGAAAGAACAATTAGAAGGGAAATTAAACTACTCAAGAGTAAAGGCTCAAATACACTCTAACATCCACTCTTGTGTTCTAGGGAGCAAAATTTGAAACTCAAGTGCAGAAACATGTGGGAATGCTCTGTTATATACAGTTCTGGTGGATGTTAGAGGCAGAAGGAAAGTTAGGATCATCTAGTCTATCCTTCTACCCCACACATACATTTCCTCTACAAGATCCTCAGCAAGTCTAGTTTCTGCTTTAATACTTCCAGAAATAGTTCCAGTGAGCTAAAACCCACAGACTCAATACCCATAAAGCTATCCCATTCCATTTCTGGATACCTCAACTTGTTAGCAGGTACTTCTAATTCCTAGTAAGCCAAAATCTACCTCCCTGTAAGCTTCCACTCTTTCACTCATTGCTCCCAGTTCTTTCCTCTGGAGCTACAAAAGCTCTTCACATGGCAGCTATTCAAATATTTGACATTAGCCATCACGTCCCCGGTAAATCTCTTCTCCAGGAGCACCATTCCTGGTTCCTTCAATTATCCCTCATATGGCATAGTCTCTAGTTCCTCAGTTTTGAATGACAGGATCACAAATTAAGAGACAGAAGGGACTTTAGAGATCATCTAGTTCAACCTCTTTACAGATGAGGAAACTGAGGCTCAGAGAGGTTAAGTGACTTTCCCAAGGTCATATGAGTACTAAAGTACAAAGCCAGGATTTGAACCTGAGTCCTCTGACTCCAAATCCAGAGTTTATCCTACTATTATATCATACTACTCTCTTCATCAAGATTACCTTCATCTATCTATGCTCAGTTCTTGAATGTGCCCTTCATGATGTGGTATCTAGAATTAGATACAATATTCTAAATGTAATTTAACTAGTACAGTAAGTACATTGTGACCATTAATTCCCTTGATCTGGACATTAGACTTCTAATAATGCAGGCTTAGATCACATTCTTTATTTTGGTAGGTTGAATAAAGTGTTGGTTCATGTTAGGATTTCAGTGAACTAAAACCCACAGACCTACTGACACCAAGTTAAAGAACAGAATTTCCATTGATACCCATCTCGTTTTTCAAACCTCACATAGAACATTGTTCATATTTCTCTTATGTACCCATGTTACATTTTGCACTGTAGTTATTATATATGTGTCCTATCTCTCCATCAGCTCCATGAGGGCAGAGACCATGACTTACTTATCTTCGTAGTTCCCCTGGCACCTAGCACAGTGTTATAATAAAATGTTTACTATATACATAATAAAATGTTCGTTAAATTGAATTCAGGTTAACTATAGCCTCTTAAAGGATACATTTGCAGACAAAAACATGACAGAAATGAAATACAGTGCTATTCTAGGGAAGAAAATGTAGACAGACTCAAAGACCAATTCAACTTAACAAATGTTGTTATTAAATGCTTAGTATGTAGAATTTCTCTACTAAGGCCCTACCCTAATGTCCCATAATGAAGTGAAGGTGACCATGGGTTCTTGAAAGCTAAGCCAGTGAAATTTACATTTTGGCAGGTCCTATCAGGCTAGAAAACCTTCAAGTACAAGCTCAGTGATGGATGGTTTGTTTCTTGTTTGAGGATCAGACCACTTAAGGTGATGACTTCTTCAGCCATAGTAACTCTGAGTGAAAGGAACTGAAAGTAAAAGGAAGCAATCTGCATCAGTGGAGGGAGTACCTATATAAAGAAATCATAGGTTCCTTAAGTACTGAAATAAGTGATGGGCACTGGACCCCACAAGGAAGAAAAATCACCATAGTTCCTGTTCTCATAGTTCATAGTGTAGGAGGGGATACAACATATTTACAAATGACTATAATGCAAAGTAAAATGTGAAAGATGCACAAGAGAGGTCAAATGAGAGAAATGGGAGAGCTGGACAGGAGGGATTACCTAGCTAGAAGTTCTCCCTCCCTTCTCCCTTGCAATATTCACTTACTGGGATAAAGGGTATGGCTGTGGGTGAGAGACAAGTAGCTTCAGATCTTTTTATCTTCCTTTCTGAAATGAATAACTGGGATTCTATGACACCTACAGTGCATTTGTATCCATTAATTTTACAAGAGGAGAATTTTACTACAGCAGGTTGGTCTAAGAAGGCTGGTAAAAATTCAAATCTCAAATGTAATTTTAAAGTACTCATTACAGTGAAAATGCTATATTATGATGTAACTAGTAAAAATTTAAGTTAGTAATTAGGCCCAAACTTGCTATACCAATGCCTCCTATACACTCATGCACACTAAGTCAAATGGGACAACAGGCATGGAATTTAAAGACTTTTTAAAAAAGACATTTTCCTAAAAAGAGAACAGAAGAAAAAAGAACTCCCATGCTATATAACTGCACTGCATGTTTTCCATGATCCATGCCAGCCACAAAGGAAACTGTCTACCATACGAGGCATTCCTCTTAACCACGCTTCAAACTATAGGTAAGCAGGAGGGCAGAGCAAACTACCAACTGATAACTTTGAATCTGGCACTCCTTATTTAAGTCTTCAGACTCACTCACACTATGATTATGCTGTCTCCTCAGGCTGACAAATTTGGAAACTTGCGAATGGGTAAGTCAAAGAGGCTAAATCACAGATAGGCCAGGAATGCCATTAACTGAGGGTACTACATCTAGCTAGTGAATTTAGAAAATATATGGAGTTATATTTTTCATCTCTACCACTCCCCAAAGCATTTCTTGGCTTCACCAAATTGCTCATTGTCAGAGGAGTCTCATAGGTTTGCCAAGTGAGGTCTTATTCTGTTTTTGATAGATATCAGGAGGTACACTCTTGGCAAAACAATCATTTATATTCTCTATGGTTTAAGAATCAAGAGTGAGTAACCTGGTGGGTATAAGTAGACTGCAGTATAATTTCACTGGTGGCCTATGCCCATGAAATGTGGTATAAGGGCCATCCTTTAGGAAACGTATTATTTGAAAAGGAAGTGAATTGGTAACGTGAGAAGAGCAAGAGATGACAGATGAACAGGCCAAGTGTCATGCTGGATCCACAAAAGATAAAACGGAGCTCAAGCACATTGGTTGTGTCTCCTACAGCGGATCTACTGCGGAACACAGACAAAAAATATACAAGATCGAGAGGCATAGATGGGTTACATTATAGACTGATAGAGAGAACCCACATGGATAAGATCATAGATTCACTGAGGTAGCATTTAAATCAAATATCCCCTTTTATCTGAGTCTTGCAGTTATGGGTGAGGCATGGAAAGTAGTTATAGGATTAAGGCATAGCATGACGGTTGGTAGTGTAAGTAATGAAACAGGCAAGTTGGTTGAGGGCTTAAAACACACTTAGCCTTTTGTCACCTGCAAGTCATTACAGGTTACCTGGATTGGCTGCTTCATTCCTGTCAAACCAAAACAGGTCTCTTCCCTGGCTCCCATTTCAAAAACTTTAAGATACTGCCTCCATAAAACTGTAGCTTGTTACAGTCAAGGCACACTATTCACCTCCTCAAATACGAAATATTTCAATGTATTACTCTGTATGGCCATACAGATCTCCATTAGATATTTTTTACATACCTGTCCCTTGTGTTCATATTGTGTGCATATATATGCGTGTGTATATCTGTATACACACGCATATATATTTACATACATATTTATTTACTCCTCTCTCATTTTCTCCATTGGACTAGGTTCTTCAATGATAAAAGCCAAGGTTTTCTGTTTCCTTTTTAACTCTTCCATGGCCTAATAACAGTGTTCTGCATATCATAGGCACTAAAGTAATATAGTTGACCAATGGAATATGATCTATTATCTCTGAGAATTTTTCACCCTTTAATTAGAGTGTTCCTGAAAAATTACCTTTTTTTTTTAATGAAGAACCCAATACATAATAAGAATAAAGCTAGGTCCAATATTGGAATAGTGAGTGCCAGATGAAAAAATGCTACTTTATTTATACGGGGAACATCTTACTAACTCAAAATTTTCCTGATTTTATATTGCTGGCTCATTACAATGTGAACACTCATGGCTAATTACACAGGTTTGTAAGTATGGTATGACATTTGGTGATTAGACAGGAAGAGACTAAAAATAATAAATTGAGTATAAGTATGTGTGGCCTCTGTGAGTACTTCCTTGTTCTGTTCCTCCAGGTCAAATGAGGGAAAAGTAGGGGTAGAGTTGCATATACTGAAGATGAAAGTTATCATATTAATAGTTCTGCAGTTTCTCACAGAAATATTAATGTCCTCAAAAGATACTGATGAACTCCAAAGTCCACATTATGATCAATAAGCAAAGGATCCAGTTTTAGTCTTGATAAATGTTGGTGTATTTAAATGAGAAGGAGCCAGACACATAGACACACTAGGGAGAAAGAGAAGACAGAAGGAAAGAAAAAGGCTCTCAACTTATTCTTCAAAAGCAGCTGAAAGTGGATTACTTTCATCCTCTTGTTTCTCTGGAAGGTTTTTAAACCTTCTTACTAACCTAGAACTAACTTCTTCTTGAGTCAGAATTTACCCAGAGGAGGGTTATGACATACCATATATGATAGGGAGTATGCCATAACTCACCAACAACAAAAAAGGTATACCCTTTATAATTGGTATTTGATGATTCTCTCTTTATCCTAGTACTCTACTTTAGTTTGGAAAAGTGCTCTAACTGTTGATTTCTAAGCTAACCAATGACTTTTGACTAGGTATGTGAAAACTGCAAGTACTATAGCACAGTGGTCTTAAAGACAATCCCATATTCAGTTTCTCCTCCAAGCTTTACTAAAATATAGGCCGCCAATGACATAAACTAGCAGTAACACATTTTTGGAATTTAGGCATTGAACAATACCACTTGATTTTTTTCTCATCCCTTTCAAACATAGATCAGACCTGGATTATCACATCCTTCCAAGTACAGCACCAACCAGGCTAGTTACAGCAATGTTGCAACAAGTGACCCATGTGATTTCCATTTACCACATTTTAGAGCAAGATCTGATGGTGGTCAAGGTGTGGAATAGTGGAAACATGGTGTAAAGCCATATATGAGGCCCAGTGCAGGTAGGGAAGAAGGGAGAAGACATCCATTCTTCTGTTTATAAGACCTGCATTCATTTATCAGACTGAAAATCAGGGAAACCACTATCAGAACCTGTAATTAATTAGGGTACACTTGGAGTAGATGTGACCAAGGATTTGTATCCTGCACCAAAGGCTAGCCAACACTGAAAGCAGAGATGTTTAAGAGTAATTAAAATGGCTGTTTGGATCACAGCTTACCAAGCTCTTTCCCTAAACTATGCAATTAATCATTAAACAATAGATCAGAAGCCTCTGGCAGAGATGATCTAGTCTAGTTGCCTAAAACCAGGTAGATATACGTATACAAACTATCAAAAAAGGATACTTCTAGAATCTTCTTTTAGTATCATTAGAACTGTTTGAAATGGATTCTAATTTGAAGGCCCACTTACAATTGGAATTTCAATGAAAAAAAACAAACAACACACCAACTTTTGTAAAAGACTTCTCTTGCATTTCCTAACAAGTTAAAGGATCACAGGATGTAGAGATGAATCTTACACATTATCTCATCTAGTCCTTTCATGCTATAGATGAGGAAACTGAGCCCAGAGAAAAAAAGTGGCTTGCTCAGAGTTGGACAGGCAGTGCATGCATTACAGGTCTTTAACACAGATTTTGACTCTACATCCTATCACCTATTCAGAGCCAATCAATGTGATGTAAAATGGAGATGTTCAGTGCAGCATCACCATGGGTAGATTTTCTGATTAGATAAAACATTAATGGATTATAGAATTTCCATGATGCTTTATAGATTTCAGTTTTTTAGAAATCTAAGTGCAACTGTGCTTTACAGTATGAAAAAGAAATAAATGCCATCTGCTACAAGCCATTTACCCAAATTACTATGCTCCTTAATAATACAAAGACACTTCATTCTTTTAGTGACTCCTGAAAATACAAATGGCTAAATACCCCCAGAATTTATGAAGCCTAGATGGTATTAATAGGATTCAACTGCCAGGTGCAGGGAGATTCCATTAATAGGTTTTCACCTAATTTTTCAGGATGGTCAAATTTCAATTACCCACCTTAATGGGGAGAGAGAATAGCATAAAAAAGTGAAATCTAAACATCTGAACCAATGGTTCTAACCTTTCTTCCTGGGCAAGCGCTGCCAAAATTTTGCTTAGCCAAATTAGCCATATTGATTTTCTACTTTTTTGCTGTTATTCACATTCTAGGGCTGGGAGCAGTGCAAGATTATCCTTCAGATAACAATCATGAAGCAGAGGAATGGAAATAGCATTATGGTAAAATATAAAGAATCCTGAATTGATATTCGAAAGACTTGGGTTCTAATTCCCACCCTCTTATTTACTACCTGTATGACCCTAGGCAAGTTGTGACTTCCCTGGGTTTTAGTTTGCTCATTTGTAAAATGAAGGGGCTGAACTAGATGATCCCTTAGGCCCTTTTAGCTCTAAAATTTATGGTTAGGCTCGTTTTGCTTGTCAAAAGGCAGATTTTAGTGCCACATAAAATAAGTGTTTAACAATTACAGATGTCCAGAAATGGAATGGACTGCTTTGGAAGGTAATGAATTCCCCTGTCACTGGATGTCTTCAATGGAGTTCTGACCACTGTCATTGGGAAGCACTTAGAACTAGCTAGCACAACTACGGTTTCAGTTCTAGTTTCTTAGATAATAATTAGTTATTATGTGGCATCTACAGCACACCATAGAGCAAAAAGGAAAAGATCTGCAGTGAGTTAAGAGTTTTCTATCTGAAATTGTGAAAATGCATAAAAATCCTAAAAGAAATCAAATTTCCCCAGCATGAAGTAATAGTTACAGGTCATAACAAAGCTAAGAGAATAGGGGAGGAAAATACAAAGATGAACATGATGAGAATGACAAGACACAGATTTTTTTCTTGTCTTGGAAATCAGGACATATTTGAGTTTCTGGTTAACTATACATCCCTAAAGGGAAAAGTTTCAAGACTCATACAAAGCAGATTAAAGCTGGAGACTTTGATCACTGGTGAACTATAGTGATAGAGGTAACACAATATAGTAGAAAAAGCACAATATTGGAGACCATGTTTTGCTATTTATTACCTGTGTGACCTTGGGCAAAACATTTAACCACACTGAGGTCCAGTTTCCTAATATGTAAAATGAAGGTGTTTGAATCAATGATCTCCAAAGATTCTTTCCATCTTGAAATCTATGATCCTAAGCCATATATGTAAAATTGAATAACAGAAGATAGAAAGGGGGCGCCAGTACAGCATAGTGCAAAGAATCACAGTTCTCTGGAAGTCTGAGTCTCAGAAGAATTAGGTTCTAGTCTTGCCATCACTACTTATTAGCTGCACTTATTCCGAGTTTTCTTATCTTTAAAGTTAGGATAATTACAGCTCTTCTCATCTCACAAGACTGAAGATCAAATGAGATAAGGCATATTGAAAGCACTCTATAAACTGTAAAAAGCTATAACATTAAACTAATATATTAGATAAGTTCATGTGCAATGAGTCTCAAACACCCTCATGTCTCAAGACATATGCCCTATTAAAACCTATAAATTCCATCTTAGCTTGAGAGGCTACAAAGAACCTTCCTATTTCCAAATCTTTCCTCTCTAAGTGAGTCAAAGATTCTGATCCTTGTATATACACAGTATTCTATAAACATTTATTGTTTATAACCTATTACATGCAAGGCACAGGAAATACAAAGACAAAAAAACCAAAACAAAATCCCAAACTATTGGATTGTAGAGTAGCCACACAGAAAATACTAATCAAAATGAATAGATTATGATCATTAGATTCAGAGTGGAAGGATCTTAAGAGTTATCTAGACAAACTCTTTTGTTTTACAGATGAAGACACAGAGACCCAGAAATGTCTAGTGACTTGCCCAACATCATAGAGGTGTAAGTAGCAGAACCAGTATCTGAAATGAGATTTCCAAAACCAGGGCTCTTTCCATTAAAGTAGCTCCTTTTCTTATGGTCATTTGAAACTGGATACATGTTCATACATCTAGAATGATATTAGCACAGTCCATCCTAAAGGCAGAGGATATAGCCTACACACACACACACACACGCACGCACATACATATATCTACACACACACACACATATCTACACACAAATACATATACATACATACATACATATATCCTCTCAAATCCTGTTAGTAGAGAGAGTAAGAAAGTACAGTTAATTGTTAAATAATTGATAAAATTTTCATCTAGACCCAATATATTTTTTAAGTCACACATAAAACACCCACAACTCACCTATTCTTTTCCATTTCATTGTGTGTTGATCTGAAAAGAGAGGGAAAAAAGACAGTAAGATTATTCTTGCCTAGAATGACCACAAAAATATTATCATGTTTACCATTACAACCAGTCTACCAACTGCCAAAGCTAAAAGGGATGTTGAAAGACAATCAGTCTTTGTTCATAATCACTACAGGAATGACTAGTTAGGCTATTTGATGGGCCAGAAAAATGTATGCATCTAGATATTACTATGCTATAAGAAATAAGAAAAGGGATGGATTCAGAGAAACCTGAGAAGACTTGTATGAACTGATACATGTAAATGTAAAAACAAACATTTTGAAAGACCTAAGAACTCTGGTAAATGTAACAGTCAACCATTTTTTCTGAAGGACCAATGATGAAGAATGCTACCCACCTCCTGACAGAGGTGATGCACTAAATATGCAGACTGAGACACACGCTTTTAGACATGGACAACACGGAAATTTGTTTTGCTTGATTATACGTATTTGTTGCAAGGATTTTGCTTTTCTTTTTTTCCAGTGGGGGGCAGGGTGGGAGGGAAAGAATTGAAAAATAATTAGTTTAATAAATGTATGCAATCAGAATATTGTCCTAAGTAAAAGTAACAGAGTTATGAAGTGCCTATTTTCCTTTTGGGAAAGTAACCAATTAAAAGAAAAGGTCAAAGTGTACTTGAAGTGCTCTAACAGTGTCACTCCTGTGCACAAAAATCTTCAATGACTCCTTACTGCCCACAGAGGAAAGTTTAAAGTCCTATGCTTATTTTTCAAGGACCTCCACAATTTGGAACTATCCCACTTTTCTAGAGTTATTTCATATTATTCTCCTCATTCTATTTTTTAGCTAAATTAGACTACTCTCTGTCTCCTGAACTCATCTTGAGATTTTCCAGCATCCTTTCTTTGCTCATGATTTTACTTAGGCCTAGAATGTTATCTCTACACCTGCTGATTTCCTACTCATTCTTTAAAGCCAAATTCAAAAGCCAGCTTCTCCAAAAAGCCTTTCTTGATTCCCCCATCAATAATGACTTACCCCCTCAGACTTCAAATAGCATTTTCCTTGTTATCATTAATGTACTTATATAATACTGCATATTAAATTTATCTGTATGTGTACCTTACTTCCCTTTTAGGCTGTAAGTCCAATAAGGGTAAATTACATGTCTATCTTAAGCTTTGTATTTTCCCCTAGGAGAGGAGTTTTATTGAAATGTGCATTAAATTCACAAAGAAAAATAACCCCACACCATATGTGAATTTAGGGTGGCATAATATTATCTATTTTCCCTAGGCTGAATGTAGTACAACAGTCATTATTAGATCAGATGCCTTTTTGCTGGTTTGGATTACATATCAAAATCTCAAGTTATTTTACTTATATCATAAACAAGTTGTCTTACTTTGACTAAATGATATAGTTTGGAATGAATAAAACAAACTTCATAGCAATCTTACTACTGGTAACATCGCCCATATTCTAAGTTCCTGCTGAAGAATGGCAACACAATACCTTTTAGTAAGGAGTTGAAAAAATGCAGTTTCAAAGATGATGAGCTTGCTCAGCCAGTGATGAGGGCTAGTGTTACACCATATTTACAGTTTTGCTACCAATATGCCCCATAACCTATGAAAGGAAGCATGTTACTACTTCACTATGCTGTCCTTGTCCTCTCCATGAGATATGGCTAATATTACTACTTGACACTATCCATATAAAGGTAGATCCATGAGTTAGCAGTCGTAAAAGGGCTTTCAGAACTTTGGGTGAAAGTTAGAGTGGATATAAAGTCCTAATATTAGTGTTCCTATAGTTGATCTTTAATAAAAAGGCATTATATCAAAAGGTTTCTACAAACGTTATTAGAAGTCAACAGTCTCCAGAATGTCCTTTCCTTTAGTCTGGGATAGGAAGAGCTTCACCACCATCTGGCCCAAGGCCATCAGTTTTCAAACTAGGAAAGTGAAGTCAGAGAGGTAAGGTGACCTGCTCAAGGTCACAGAGGTGGTAAGTAGGAAAGATGGGCTGGAGCCCAGGGCCTGATTCCAAGTCCAGTACTTCCCCACTGTACCTGGATGCTGTAATTTCAGAGAACTTTAAAGAATCACAAAATAGGAATTGAATCTGACTCTGATGTAGACTGTTACAAGACAGCATCATGATAGACAATGAAGTAGTGGGACAGAGGGGAGTGAACCTCAGCCTAAGGTCTTGGAGGTGAGCACTTACATGAACAAGTCACACAGGATTAATCGTAGAGCACTAGAGACCACCCTCAAGAAGTTCATTCATATTAGTTACTGGCTTATTCTGTTCTAGGATGTTTTTGGGGTGACCTATGAAATAGGAAATTTCAAACCAAGCTTTAAAACTCATCTCCCAAAGGTCTCTGGGATATGAAGTTTTAATGAGAAAGAAAAGAAAAAAGAAATCAAGATTTTATGTTTTAGGATGATTTGTTTACCATCAAAAAGATTTGCAGACATCAAAACTAATTATCCTGAAGGTTTTAATTCATTCAGTTTGTCATACATAGCCTTCCTTATTCCATTGTTAAATAATGATCCAGAAATTTATTTCCTAAACCAGCTATCTGGATAGCCATAGTTTATAAAAATGTTGATGAAGACCTTTTGTTTAAAGCCACATGGAATTTTAATTTTAACAAAGATAAAATTTTACATCTTTTTAGATTATGTTTTTGACTGTACATATGATCGTGACATGGCTACAACTGGGCAAGGTCCTCCTGTCTTGGTCAAAAGAACTATGCTTAATAGAAGATGGACAGGAAAAAAAGGATAGAATCAAGGGAGGGCAAAGGTAGAGAGTGGCTGGGTGTGTACATGCTTTCCTGGTCATAGTAAGAAGTAAACCCTAATTAAAAGGCAACTATACAGAATGTATGCATGCTAAATGTAAATTTCTTATTTATTTTAACAGTCAAAAATGTAAATTACAGTTTGGATATCAAAGTTAAATTTTTTGCTAGCAAGTATATCTCCTTTTAGGCTCTGAACTTATACAGAGTTGAAAAACCACAAAAGTCTTGACTATTTACTCAAGAATGTTGCTAATACTATAAGTCTTAAATTCCCAAGAGGGTCAATTTTCCTAATCTCTAGCATATTTCATTCAGTCATTCAACAAACACTTATTAAATGTTTATATAAATGGACTTCGATAAAGGGAGACATGAAGATAAAGACAGTGTCCCTATTCTCAAGACTACAATCTAGAAGGAAAAGAAATAATAAGTACACAAATAAAAAAATTTTTGAACATAAATATGTAAAAGGACTTATAAACTAAACTGTAGTCATTAATCATAACTGAGATATTCTTTATTTAAAGAATTAAGATTCCCAAAACAGAACCCAAAGTGACTATTTCTGAACTCTTTCCTTCTATATTTGTTTCTATGTAAACAACTTACTAATATCTTATGTCAGCTGAAGAAATACATGCCCTTTTCCAATATTCAATTAGATTATTGAAAAGTCTTGATAAACATTAAATTTCTCCATTTAAAAAAAGATAGCATTGAAAAGAACAGCAAAGAATTATGGTCCTATTACTCAAGTTTTAAACATATCAGACACTTGGGAATACTGCTCAGTTACAGAAATATTCCCCTTTTCCAAATAGTCAGTTGTTTTTATTGTCATCTTGAAGTAAAGCTAGTTAGCAGTCTTTCAACTACTTATCCACGAATATCCCAAAAGCTGCCTCACTTTAGCAAAGCATGTTCCAAAAAGTCTGTGGTCTGCAATTTGAAACAAGGAACTGATTAAAAAACATTAATAGGGGAAAACAATCACCACAAGCACTATCTACTTCCCTTCATTCCAAAAATCTAAAGGCAGATACTACCATTTCCAAACAGGACCAACCAATAATTCATAGTATTCTATTTGAATAGCTCTCAATGATCCAATCTTTATAATCACACTTATTGACTTTGGCCAAGGCACTTCCTTCTCTGAGCCTCAGTTTCCTCATCTATAAAATAAAGGATTGCTCCAAATGATCCTTAAGATTTCTTTCTAGTTCTAAATCCTATGATTCTGTTATTTAAACATTACAGATAGAATTAAACTTCAATTTAACAACTTCTTATTAAATACAATCTGCAAGGTGCTAGGGTGTGCTTGGTTAATCTCTGCATTTTCAATCCCAAGAAGGTCTGATATGCAATTAAAATTTATTATTCCTGATAACTGAATAGCTACTTTTTTTTTATTACATGTACCAGGAAAAAGGAACCCAGAAATAACAAAGTATAAAAATCAGTGAACATGGAACAGAAATAGCCATTCCATGGCCATGTAAATACAGTAGTAATTTCACCCTATCACCTCATAACAAAAGCAATATCATAACCCTAACAAGGACTGGTGCGCAATACCTATTCAAATTAAGGGGTCAAACTACATTCCCTAGTGAAAAGTGTCACTGGTTAGGTAGGGCAATTACAGACACAGGTGACTAAGAAAATGACCACATTTAAAATAAGACAACTGGCTCATGCAATTGCTCGGTACTATCTTCAGATTTAATTATATTCTCTTAAAAATCCTCAAACATGTCTTTACTTTCAGATAGCACGCATTTATTTAAGTAAGACTCATGCAAACCTCATATCTCCAACTCACAAAACTGAGGATACCATATTTACTATGGAGAAAAGAATAATCCTACTGACAGAAATAATAGTTAAGAATAATAATGGTTGCAAAAAAATCTTTTCCATTTATGAACTTGGCATGAACCCAAACCCATTTTATTTATTTCCATTCTTATTCACTCCACAAAAAATAGCCCTTTCTGGAATCATAATATGGGTAAGTGCCATCTTTAAGTATAATATGTATAACATATATGGGTTGTTTCAAAAATCAGGGATGGACAGATGGACAAAAGTAAAAGCAATGAATATGCATTTTCCTGGACAAATATAATTTGAAAACAAATATTTCTTCTAAACATAATAACTAGATTAAATCTACAGCGAAACAAAACAGAACAAAACACCCCAAAACAAATACCAAATAAACAAATGGTTGTTTGGTCATGAAACGGCTCATGGCTTTAATTCATTTCTACAACCATTTACTACCTTCTATGTGCTAAGCACTGTGCTTGGTATTGGGGATACAAAAAACAACAACCAAATAGTCCCTGTCCTCTGAAACTTACATTCTATTGGCCTAATTTCTTTTGTAGTGTAAAAAATAATAATACTAACAATGATTCTAGATAACAAAGTGCTTTCCCATAAATGATTTAATTTAATTCATACCACTATGGTTAGGTATTCCAGTTTTACAGATGAGGAAATGAGGCTTAGAGAGGTGAAGGAGGTCATTTGACTTATAATCAAAGCTACCTGACATTGGATAAGTGGCAGAGGTAGTATTTTAACCTGTCTTCTAAGTCCTAGGTTCTTACCACTTTGCCACACCTGCCTCTTCATTTTGCAAGAGCACCTTTCTCAAAGAGCCATACATACTACATGTACACTAGCAACTCTAAATAAACTGCATGTAATGCCAAAGTGAGGGAAAGAAAAATGCCACGTAAATACCAAATTTACTCTTAACATGTCTTCCTGAATCAAAAGACAGCACATATGTGTGTCTCATACATCTTGTAGTTCCACTTGCAACAAAATGGGGGTAAACTAGGGCTAGAAAGGCAGCAGGCTACAAAGTGATTGTTAGCTTCCTAGCCTTTAGTGGCTTGCACTATGCCATAGGGACTATTACTTATGGGGGAAAAAACCCAAACTCCAAAACAAAAGGTAGCTAGAAAATCACATGAATCTCTAAGCCAGTGACAGAAATGTCAATGTTTTTAATTTACTACCTTGGAAGACACAGTTCAACAGCTCCATAAAAACAGCATTTCAGAAACTGCCCATTCAACTTTACACACAGCAGACTGAATCTAATTTGGATAAATTCACTTTCCAAGGAAATTCTTACCAATCAAGAATTACTGACAACTTCTGATCCCTAGCCACACTGAAAGACTGAACCATTGTAATAACTTCTCCCGCCCCTCAAAACAAACTACATGCCAAGGTTTCAATTACTAAACCTCCCTTTTATAGCTCTTAGAAGAAACAGTAAATATATCAGCAACCCCAAAAGAGAACCAGTCCATTTAATCTAAATGCCAAATGAGAAATTCTATGACTTCCTATGCCAAATTGAATAATTTAATCTGTTTAAGGAAAAAAAAATCCTTCACAATGAAAACAAACCAAAGGAAAGACACTGTCCAGCATTTCCAATTACAGGGAAGTTGCTCTGAATTTGCAGCTTTTGAAAGCACAGTATTGTCACTGCTGGTGCTTCCCCCTCATTTCTTTTGCACTCTTCTCCAATCCCCTTCCCACAGGGAGGTAAAACAAAACAAATAAATCTCCCTCCCCTCAAAACCACCTGGAGAAATCTAAATTCTCTTTTCCTCTTCCTCAACAAAAGAAATGCTTTCTCCAAAGGCTGGAGGTTGTGCTGTACATTACTGTATCATTGATATATACAGAATATATTTACAATGTTGTAGTCACAACGGGCAATTGTATTCTGCAGTATAAGTGTACACAGAAGGGAGATAATGGACTAAAGAAGAGATATATTTTTCAAATCACCTGCTGCTGCTGCTATTCTTCTTGGATTTGCTCCTCCGTTTTAAGGCATCTCTGTCCTTGTTATTGTATGGTAACATGGAGGCATAACCATGTTCAGCTTCTAGAAAATCAGAGGATTCAGTCAGTAAATGATCCTAGATCGTTCAACCTCTCTTCCTCTACTTCCCCCATCCAGGACACGTCCCCACACTTGCGACAACCTCCTTCTATTATTATTTTTTAAAGGGATATGTTAACAAAAACAAATGAAAGTGGTATTCAGAGAACAATGAAAAAAAAAACAAAACCTCAACACATTTAAAAAAAACATGCTCTGAGTTTTAGGCAGGTGGAAAGGAGGATTCCAGGTCCTCATTGTTGAAAAAGAACAAAACACACTACCGACACTCAAAAAGCCAGATGTTTCTGATACTAAATACCCAGCAGGTTGGTGGTGTTGGAAATAGGAAAACACATGCGCACACACACACACACACACACACACACACACGCACGCACGCACGCACGCACACATACACACAAGCATACACACAAGCACATACACGCGCGTGCACACGCACACACATACACGAAAGATTCAGACAAACAGGATTCAGAGGAGAGGAGAATGGGGGGGCGGGGTAGAATGGACCTTCGGGCTGTAAGCGTGGGGAGAACGTTAGGTGATGTAGGAGCGAGTCCCATCCGTGAGTGGGTGGTTGGCTCCGTGGGGGAGGGCATGTGGGTAGGGAACTTGGCTGAGGTAAATCTAGGGGTGTCTCTACATTAGTGAGAGCTACAGGTCTGCTTGCCTCCCCAGGAGGAGGAAGGAGATGCAGCGCGCACCAGGCTACCCAGCGTCAGCTCCCTCTCCTTCTTCCCTTCTATTCCATTCATTGCCTCGTGGTGGGAGTGGGGGCCGCTGTAGGATGGGGAAGCCCCCACCCCCAACCCTGGCCCCGAGTTGAGGGGGGAGGTTGGGGCGCTCGCGGTGTTGCCCTCCGCTAACAACCCTCGGAGCGGTCAGGGCTCCCCGCCCCCACCAGGGCTTTGCACCTCAAGGTCTCTCCAGCCAGTCCTCCCTTCCCCGTGCGTGTCCCCCTTAGGCCCCCGGCACCCCTCCCCGACCCAGGCTTCGGGCCCTCAGGGCTCCGCCCCTGTGCCTGCCCCCTCATCCCCGTGGCTGCTCCCTCAGTCCGCCTGTCCCCCGTACCCCGTGGTTGACTGCCCCCTCAGTCTGCCTGCCTTCCCTCCCCAGTGGCTGCTCTCTCAGGCCCCTGTCCACCCCCCACCTCAGCCCCCCTGCGGGAGTCCTCCCCGCCCCCGTGCACCTCGCTCTCGCCGCTCCAGGTAATCGGCTGCCTCCAGCAGCAACTGGATGTTCATCCGAACCGCCGCCGCCGCCGCCACCGCCATTCTGCATCCACCGGGGGCCGGAGCCGCGGGACCAACCCCCAGCGCCCGTGGCCTCGCTGCCCGTCCGCTGGACAGACGGTGAGATGGTCACCCCAATACACACACACCACGCCGGGGACCACGATCCCTGGGAGTCGGCCAAGGGGCGACAGAGACACCGATACCGTGACAGGACACGGAGCGGAGGCACTGCCACCTACCCCTGCCGAGTGTTTATCTCCGACTCACCCCCTGGCCACCCCCCCCAAGCTCCTTCACTTGACAGGCCCGCCTTGGCGGCCACCCTCATTGGACACGAGGTTAGACGCCCCGCCCCTTCCCTTGCCCTATTGGGGAAGGGCACCGTGGTGCCGCCCCGCGGGCTCCGCTGATCGCTCTGGTTGGGTAAGCTTGACAAGGCCCCAGCCCCACCCCTCCAAGTTCCTATTGGGCTATCGGTTCCTATAACTCCGCCCCACACTCCCTTTCCCAAGTTTTTATTGGTTCAGAGGTCCGCAACCGGGCCCCCTTTTCACTTCATTGGCATTGGCCAATTACTATGGAAGACACGCCCCTTCCTCTATCTACCATTGGCGAATCTTTCTTAAACATCCCCGCTACGATGATGTCATCCCTTTCTCTAAGACAGGTAAAGCGTGAGTGGTTGAACAGCAAATGCCCGCCCATCTTTATTCTGTCTTTTCATTGGTTGAGGGAGACAACACGTCCAGGAGGAGCAAAGCAGTTTCGCCCCTTTTTTACATAGACTCCGCCCTCGTGAAGGGTAGCGAAACCAGAGTAGGACTTGTTGACTAAGTCCCACCCCTCGGGAAAACTTGCAGTCCTCTCCAGGGCTCCTTCAATGTTAGGGATCACGTCACTCTTGAGGTTAAGCCAGTCAGAACCTGCAGCAAGCCACCACTGGGTTTGGGGCCAGGTGCCAGGCAGGGACTAAGGCCTGGGGCCTGGGGATGCTCGCGCGGACCCCGAGAAGGGATTCAAGGTACGCTTCTGGCCGAGTCTTCGTGTAGCCCTTTGCCCCAAGGCTAGCTTATACCGATTTTGCCGGGATCATGTCTTTAACCTCATTCCTATAATTCATAGGACCATGGAATGCTTGAGTTTCACCGAACCATAGAATGTTAGGGCTGAAAGAACCATATTGCCTTGAGACTTGTGGGGCTACTTCGTCCCATTATCATAGAGACTGCTGCTATCTTAAGGAATAAAATACAATCTAGCATTTAGTTAAATAGAGTAATTTAGTACCAGTGGGAACAATGGCAGCACTGCTGGGGTGAAGTTTCTTAACTGTAAGAACAGGTTCTTTCCTCCATCCCTGCCCTCCAATAAAAGTGCTAGGCTTCCATGATCTGAAGCCAGAAGATCATAGGATTTAGGATTGGAAAGAATCTCTAAGGTCCCTTAGTTCTGAAACCTAGTGAAAATTAAGCTTCAGCAGAACACAGAGTGAGCATTCAGGGTCCTAGCAGAACATTCCTGAAGGCACCTGCAATTCAGACACTCTGTACTGTCAGTCACAATGCCTACAACAACTCAAACTGCTTCCATATCTTCTCTTGCTACCATGTGTGACAGTGATCATTTGAAGTGTATCACATGATTATTGTGCATAGGGAAGGGAAACAAATGCTTATCTGTCAAATGCCTCAGCAAGTAGGCCTATTGCCCAAACATTTTGCCAGAACTGGAATTGGAGAAGGGGGGGGGGGGGAAGAGGGAGAGTGTTGTTAAGCTTTATTGAAAGCAAACTTCAGTCTGCATTTTACAGTATCACTACAGTTCAAATCTGCTAACCAACCTACCTTCTTCCCTCAAAACAAAAAAACAAACAAAAAAAACAAAAAAACCCTTAAAAACTAAACCTCCCAAAGCAAGTTAGAAGTAAAATTTCCAGTAGTATCTGCAAATATTTTTCCCTTCATAATGTTGGGTACAGAGGACACTTTTAAGGTTAAGATCTGGAAAGTTATTAGTACTTACAAAACAATTTAAGACATGGATTTTGATCCATCTGTAATCTCTGTAGGCTTCTTGAATTATAAAGTAAAAAATTCAAAATAACTTGTCTCAGGACATACCTGTAACTTAAGATCTTTTGGCATAAAAGCAATATTAATGATAAATAATATGAAAACTTAACATTTTCCCCTAGAGAGCTAAAAAGTTCATTTATACTAGTTTGGTTAAGAATATAAAAATGCCTGTGAGATAAAAGATGAAAGTTACTTGAAGGTAAGTGATAGACGCTTACTATCTCTTCTCTATTTAAACAAGAGGGAAGGTGGGCCCTTGGAAATTTGCCCAGTTTTATAGGAACCAGCAGCAAAGCTTAAAAAAAAGAAGACATCAATTCCCAAACCACTGGATGACCAAGAGAAACAAATGTATTTTTCTAAAACTTGAATAATTTCACTTGTCAGAGATTTGGACAATTACTAAATTCTGGACACACAAAACAAGCAGTCAAAGGATCACTTTAATCATCCATGAGGATGTTGAAAAGTTTTTTTGAAAAATACTTCTTTTTTATGCATGTTAATAATCTTGTAGTCAACCTGACAGGAACACGGCGCGCGTGCGCGCACACACACACACACACACACACACACACACACACACCACACACACACACACTCAAAATGGAAAATAGAAGGGCAAAGTCTAAACTCAAGGCAGCAACAGGGAAATTTAAACAAACCCAGGTTTGTATTAAACACAAAACTAGAACATCAGGTTTAATTAAAAAAAAAAACCCAAACCAACACAACCAAAAAACCAAGAGGACTGAATCAAGGCAGGTAGTGCCTGTTTAATTATGTTACACTACCTGCAAAAGCTAGAAGTTCCACAGAGGGCTTTGGAAGGTATATGGTGCCATCTACTGGAAATGAGACAATATAAAATGTAAAACATGATGGAATTTCTCTCCGCCTATTAGAAATTATTATTCAGAAACAAAAACAATTATAGAACCATTACAACTAATCGATTAAGACAAATGTAAAGTAAACTTAAAAAAAATACCCTCACAACATACAGAGGAGTCTTCATGTTTCATTTTGGTATTTATATTCTTAACATCTTGCCTTGGACACAGTAGGCACCTAATAAATGTTTTTTAAACATTTAATTTTAAGGTAAATTTAAAAGTATATAAAAATAGCAGGGGGTGATGATGAGGAAAGCAACCTTTTTATAATGGATTATTTCAAGATATTTTGAAAACCACTACCTTTCAAGAAGATTTAACTAAACAGGTTAAGAATGATAGGATCTGAGAGTTGGAAGAGACCCTCAGTCTCTGGTCTAAATTCCCAGTCATGTAGGATTCTTTTCTTTAGCTTATATTAAAAATGGTCATTTAGCTTCTGCCTGAACAATTTTGATGTCAGGAAGTTCACTACTTCACAAGGCAGCCCATGCCATTTTCAGAGAGTTGTTATAAAGTTCTTCCTTATATTAAGCTGAAATTTATCTCCCTATAGCTTTGACCCATTGCTCTTGAACAACACAAATATAATCTGTTTTCTTCTGCGAGCCAGGGCTTCAAATATTTGAATTGAATTATAATACCTAACCTAAGTTTTCTTTTATAAGGACAGCTAGTCATACACAAAGCTAAAGTAAGTGGCCGCACAATGTAATGGGATGTTAAGGATTGCAAAAGGTTCTTATGCATATAAATATCACCTTAAAGATCTTAGTGTGGGATTTATGGCCACTATATATGTCCTCTTTTCTGGAAAAAATCACATTTTAAAATATTCTGTCTCACTATTCTTATATCCCATTATTTTTATATATTGATGGATTTGCCTTTTTCAATGGTGCAGGTTGCCACTCATTCATGTTTCCTCCCCCTGTGCTATTCTTTTCCAGATTTCTTCCATAAATCCGTCATACAGGATCTATCCTGCATACTTGGAGGTATCTGCTCATTCAAAGTATCACAGGATCCTAGGTTTACAGCTGAAAGAGACATAAGAAGCCATCCATCTACTACAAATCCCATGTTGTTTTTTAAAAATATTATCATGGATAAAGGTGGAACAGAAATTTAAAGCTTTAACCATTAAAAAAGTTCCAAGAAATTCCAATTTCAATATTAGGGCAAATAGTAAGTGAATTAATCATGTGAGTAAGAATTAGAAGATTGAGATCTATAAAAAAAGAGAATCATAGTTTGAACATTTTGACTGCTAAAGAAAACTCACAATGCTAGCCTGTATTTTGTACATGTATAGCTATCTCTGTAGTATGTAAGCACATCATTGATGATTCTTGTTGAAAAACCTACACTAATATATGTAACTATGGCAGCAAGGCAACCTTGATTCACCATGTGTCCTGATTTTTTGGTTGTGGAAAATAGGATCATTGTAGACATATGCCTAAAGGAAGCATTAAGTTAAGGAGGAGGCAACCCATTAATAATTCACGTCTCTATGATGCTTCAAGGTGTTCAAAGTAAGGGTTTTCCAACTATCTGGGCATTTTCCAGGAGTCTTTGTTAAAAGCAGAGCAGCTAATTAACCCTTGAATTGCACTGGAGAACTGTTACTATGTACTTAATTCTGACTAGTAAGAAGAAGAATGGATAAAATAGAAATGACAAGAATCTTAAGAAACAGTGACCATATATCATCATATACTTCCTGATAGTATATGAAGGGAATGCTGGGCATAATCTGGCATATACCACAGAATTTAGGAAAGTAGATTTTTAAGTTTAAAGAAAAGATAGGTATGATGGCATGATTTTTACTACCATTTCCTCATCCTTGCTATTAACTACTGACCTCCAGCTCCCTCTCCCAACTTTCTCAATGACCTTAGCAAATGGCCTAGTCCTTCTCTCTACCCTGTTCCCTGCCATACTTTTCAATATTCTTGCATGTCCAAAACTGAACTTATTGCCTTTCCACCTAAACTATTCCTTCTGTCTTCATCATTTCTAGCAGTGACTCCACCAATCTAACTCAGTCACCAATGTTTAAGTTTTGATTACCTTTGACCTTTCCCTTTCACCTCTCTAATACAATCAGTTACCAAGTCTTGTTGATTCTAACTCTGCAGTATTCCTTGAATCTGTTTTCCCTTCCCTGTCCCCATTATATCACTTTCTTATGACATGGCTGCATCACCATACTGGTCACCATCTTCTAGAGACTCTAGTTTAAAATAAGGCATTTATTTCCATATATGGACAGAATAGTCAACAACATATAATGTGAACTAGAAATATTAATACAGGGAGGTAAACCTGACCTGAGACTTGGAGGGATATGACAATATGACCCATAGCTGGAATATGACCAGGGAAGTGTATCCTTGATTCAAAAGAAGAGGTTAGATAAAAGGGATAGTGAAGCAAAAGTATTTATCATGAGTCATTCTTGATTTTTCCTTCTCCTTCACCCCCTCATATCCAATCAGTTGCCAAACTGTGTTGATTCTACCACATCTCTCACATTTAACTCCTTATTTCCACTCATAGAACATCTATCCTACTTCAGGGCCTCATTATCACTCACATGGACTACTGCAATAATCTCCTAATTGGTTATGCTGCTTCCATTCTGTCTTCTTTCCAATTTGTCCTCCACAAACTGCTAAACTGCTATTCCTAAAACACAAATCAAACCATGCCATCTCTTGTTCAAAAATTTCAATGACCCTTTCCTGATAAAACACAGAATCCTCAGCCTGATATAAGTCTGTCCACAACTTAGCTTAGATTTTTTACCTAGTCTTATTTCATCATGCAGTTTTGGTTATAGTCAAACTGGCCTGTTAGTTGTTTCCTGTGTACAACATTCAATCTCCTGTCTTTGTGACTTTGCACAAGAGGTCTCCATGTCTAGAAGGCATTCCCCTTTTCCTCTCCTCCGCTTCACAGAATTCTTACCTTCCTAAAAAGCACCAATGAAGTGTTATCTCCAACATGAGAACTTTCCTGATACGTCTTTCCCATTTTTAAGCATTCTCTCCTTTTTGGAATAGTTGTTCAGCTGTGTTAAACTTTGTGACCCTTTGGGATTTTCTTGGCAAAGATACTGGAATTGTTTGCCATTTTCTTCTCCAGCTCATTTTACAGATGGTAACTGGGACAAACAAGGTTAAATGACTTGCCCAGGATCACACAGCTTGTAAGTGTATGAGGCTGGATTTGAACTCAGGAAGATGTCTTCCTGACTTCAGGTCTGATGCTCTATCCACTGTGCCACCTAGCTGCCCTTTTTGAAATTACTTTGTATTTATTTACTTGTATAATGTAGTCCTCTAGTAGAATGTAAGCTCCTTCAGGGCAGGAAATGATTTGCTTTTGTCTTTCTATCTATAGTGCCTAGCACAATGCTTTGCATATTAGTAGGTGCTTCATAAATGTTTGCTGAATGAATTAATGAAGAGATATACTTGGGAAGAACTCCATGAACTAACAGGATGAGAGAGAGAAGCCAGAATTTGGATGAGGATAAATGGAAGAAAAAACAGAAGCAGGCATAACAAATACACCTCTAAAAATTCTGAGAACTCTGGCTCTGGAGCCCTTTGCTACATTCCCAGGATTAATGTGACTACTCTGGTTAACCAGTTAGGCACATCATAGCCCAAGTACTACCAATATAACACTCTCTAGTATCAGATCATTCACGTCATCAATCCAATAACAAAAGCATTTAAGATTAAACACACACACACACACACACACATAAACACATAAGGGAATCAAGTAACAATAATTTTCTGCCTTCAAACACAAATGGGTATACATTTTCTATATATTCAAAGTGGTGATTCACATAGAAACTTCCTGGAAAAACACAAGTGATTGAGGAAACTGCTCCTAGCACATGAGAGGAAAGGTTAGCAAAATTCCCCAGGCCTCTCAATGCACCCTCAGTGACCACTTTAGAAATCTACTTCTGCACTGGCTCTGGCAAGCTCCAGCTCCCTTTGCATGGAATCAATTTGATGGGTCCTCTGAGTGTAGCTATAGTGCTGTCATCTTCTCCTTAACAGACAGTGGCCTGTGACATCCAGTTACTTCAGTTTACCTCTGCTTACAGCTGCTCAGGCACACTCTGGGTCTCCTCTTTTGATGCTATCCCTTTGTCCCTTACTTACATGTATTTTCCAAACTCTCCCCTCTTCTCACCCTTCTCATCTTTTTCCATATTTGGGCCACTTGACACAATGCCTCAAGTCAATAAAAGTCTTCTAGGATTCTGACATCCTGGAGCTTTCTGCACTGAACAATAGCCCCTGTGCCTCATAATTGTGGGCTACTTGAAACTGTGCTGGGGAGCCCTCATTGAAGGAGACCTACTTCATTACTCAGTACTGTAAACATTTAATAAATGCATTTCCTTCCTCCCTCTCTTTTTCTTCGGTGAGGCAGCTGGGGTTAAGTGACTTGCCCAGGGTCACACAGCTAGTGAGTGTTATGTGTCTGAGACCAGATTTGAACTCAGGTCCTCCTGACTCCAGGGCCAGCACTCTATCCACTGCGCCACCTAGCTGCCCCCATTCTTCCCTTTCTTTCAGTTTTGAAACCACTCCCCTAGTAGGAAATGGATGACTTCACAGAATCTGAGTTTGAAGATACCTAGAAGTCATCTGGTTCAGTCAACACCAGGAACAAGAGTCTCATCTACATCATCTCTGATAAAGGATCTTTCAGTAGTTACATAGTGAAATCTAGATCATAAAGCTCATGTGCAAGCCTGATACAGGCTGCTCCCTGATACGGGGAGCTTCAACTCAGACTTGTACTTTTCTTTCTATAGAAAGGACAGCTGACAAAAGTTATTTTTCTTCTAGTCTGCCCCCCTGCTCTGGCCTCACTTCCTCTTCTTCATGGTTTTGATGTTATAGTTAACAAGTTCCATAAGGCTATCCTCCAACTGTAAACTCATTAGCCCTTTCTCCTTCTAGAGTTCTGCTAATCCATCGGGCCCACCATTTGCTTTCTCAGATCTCACTCCTGAGCAGTCAAGTGCTACTAAAGTAAGTCATGGCACCATGATGACTGGGTCTACTACAAATTCATGTTATTTAACTTCACCACTACATAAAAATCCTTTTGTCATCCTGTGACACTCCCCACACTGGCTACTCAAAACCTTGTCCTCTCTCAAGTCCACTGCTCATAGGTCACCCCATACATGCCTTTACCTACTGTTTGACTAAGACTGAGGCCATCCTTCCCAAGCTCCTTCATCTTACCTCAGCACCTCTCTCTGTCCTCTCCTTCTTCAGTCTCAGAAGACAAGGTTCCTCCTTGCCAATGCTCACTTCTCCATTTGTGCTCTGAATTCCATCTCCCATTCTCCTCCAAGAGCTTACCCAATGAACATTCCCCTTTTCCTTATTTTCGGTTTCTCCTTATCTACTTGATCCTTCCCCAATCCCTAGAAACATGTTCAGGTCTTTTTTATCCTTTAAAAAACCAAAAATTCCCTTGACCCTAATTAGGTGGTCAATCAGCCAGTCAACAAACATTTTATTAAGTACTTGCTTTATGTATTGTGTTTTGTGATAAGCACTAGAGATACAAAGAAAGGCAAGTCTCTGTTTTTCCATTGTTTCACACATCCCAAAGCTGGCTTTTTCTTTATTGCTAAATTCAAATCGAATGAGATAATATCTGTAGAGTGCTAAGCACAGTGCCTGGCACACAGTAGGTTAATAAAGGTTTGCTCTGTTCTCTTCTACCTAAACTACTAGAAAGCTTTCTACATTCACTTCCATCATTCCTTCACCACCCATTCAATTCTTTCATTTCTGAATTCTCAACCATAAAGAATGATCATCAGACCAGGAACTATAAAACAGAAAGAGATGACAGAAAACTAAAGTTAGGATAGAAAGGAATAAGCATTTATAATAAGTATCACATATAAGTTATATAATATGGGACCTAATAATTAAATTAAATTATTTAATAATTGAATTAAAACCCTGCACTGGCTAATTCATAAATGGACAATAAATGAATGGTAAAAGCCAGTTTTCTGTTCTTGTATTTGCTTTCTGAAAACATGGAAAATTTTCAAGTAATCTGTCACTGTAATCTATTGAGTAAACTACAAAGATGATACTAAATGGGATAACTTTTTTGATTTTTGCTTTATGTGAATAAATAACTGTATACTCAATTCCATGAAATAATGAAGTGAATTATGGTTAGTTTCCATCTTTAGGACTTTGAGGGAGGTAGGTCCATCATTTTATTTCGTTTTACATGGAATACACTTGCCACGAATGTACTTTAAGAATTACTATCTGGGGGCAGCTAGGTGGCACAGTGGATACAGCATCAGCCCTGGAGTCAAGAGGACCTGAGTTCAAATCCGGCCTCAGACCAAACACTTGACACTTACTAGCTGTGTGACCCTGGGCAAGTCACTTAACCCCAAGAGCCTTAAAAAAAAATTACTATCTGCAGTCAAAACTTAACACATACAGAATCTTAGTCTCACAGCTCTAGAGGAAGATGTCTAACACTATATTTAAGATCTAACAATGGATCAGTGCAAAGACCAAAACACTTCAAACTCAAAAATCAGAAATGAGAAAATCATTTCTCAAAAATAATCTTGGATACTTTCCAATTAAACAACTGGTTAAACAATAATATTCATTATTGTCTTGGCCTTGTGGTCCAGGTGAAAGGGCACTGGATCTCTGGAATCAGATCCAAACCTGATCAGGCTAACTACAGGCTGGCCCTGTCCATCAGCAACAGGGCAATTGTGGCCAAATCATTTGGCATCTCTGAACCTTAGTTTCCTCACTGATAAACAATTATTGTACAATTTGCTTGAAATATGTGCCGGAAATGGAGGGAAATAAGATGTTGAGATCATTTGGGGCACTATTAAAATGGACTAGGCAGGATGAAGCTCAGAAATATGGCAGTGGCAAGGAGGGTGGAGATAATGCTGAGTGGGAGGAAGTAAGGTAAAAAGGGAAGAGTCAAAGGTTTTGAACCTCAGGGATGGGGAGAGGGCAATAGCAGCACTATCAATGAAGGGGCAGGGGAAAAAGAAAGGAAAATAAGTTCTGTTTTGGACATTTTGAGTACGAAAAGCTACTGAGACATCCAAGTAAAGATGGGCTGTTCATCAGCACTGAAGAATGGAAGCTATGGAGAGATGTTAAGATAAAACAAAAAAATCTGGAGATGCAGACTGGTAAATAACCTCCATGGAGGTGATATCATAAACTATGGGAATAAGTAGTTCATATCATCAAGAAAAAAACTTTCATTGGAAGTCTATTTTTAGGGGCAGAAGAGGTAGAGGAAATGGTATAGCAAACAAAGGAGTGATAGAGAGACAGAAGGAGAACTACTAGGGCATAGTATCATACAAACCACGGGAAGACAATTTTCAAAAGGGGGAGAAGTGTTGAGGAAGGTGAAAATCAAAGAAAACCCACTGGATCGGAAAACAATCAGGTCATTTAGAGTAGTGGTAGAGATGGAAGTCTGAGGCATAAGGCTGTGGTAAGAAACTAGAGGCAGTCAATGTGGACTACTCTTTCTGTCTAGCAGTGAAGATGAAGAGATATAATAGATTAAGAGCGTAGCAAGAAGAGAGAAAGGTTGTTTTTAGACTAAGAGAGATGTGAGTTGATTGTGGGGTGGAGGCTGGAAAAAGGGAGATTAATGGAGCAAGGTCCCAAAGGCATCAGGAGATTGGATCAAGGAGGCAAGCAGATGAAATTTGGCAAGAAAGAAGGCTACTCCATCTTCTGAAAGTACAGAGAAGGGAAAGAGAATACAGAGAAGGGAAAGAGAATAGGTGACAACAGAAATCTGGAAGGGTAGCCTTTCTTGGTGATAAACAAAAGACAGTGAAATTATTTTATCATCTTTTTGATTTAATAAAGCCTCAATTTTCTTGAAGGATTTTGCTGGGGGGAAAATCCAGATCTAAAGTAGCATGATATAAAGGTGAAACCTCATACTTCCAAGTTTAATTAACTCTGTTTAAAGCATTTATTATCATTCCATTAAAAACAGAAACAAAGATCTATTTTATGTCTTTAAATACTATTTTCCTCAATTGTGTTCCTAATGTCAATGCCAACTATATAACTGCTCGCTAAAAATAGTGTTTAGGAAAACATGAAATCTCAACACACTCTATAACCTAAACTGACCAGCCTGAAACCCAGAAAGAGATCACATTATCAGAACACAGATGCCAAAATTTAATTCTATTTAAAAATCCCAAACTATATTCTTCCTCCTATTTCTTGGGCAATCAGAAACATAAATATTTCTTGGTCAAACTTTCCAGTGATCAAAATATTTGAACCATAAAGAGAAATACTTTATTTGGGACAACTTGAATCCAACAACAGATTATTTAAAAAAAAAAAGTCCAGAGGATTGGGGTGGGGAAAGGTGTCCATAAAGCAAATGGCTTCCACAGGAATAGAAATAATTGAAAAGAGTTTGAAAAATTCCCAAAATGAGATTTTTCTAAAAGAAAGAAGTAAATCTTTCTTCCTTTGAAGCAGGGCGAGTATTCCGAGACACTTCATAAATAAGATTATCTTGCTCTTCAGGAAGAGAGAAGAGACATCCTGTTTTTGATACACAATTAAATACACTATCCTCTGTTGTGACCAAGTGGTGGAGAAATCACTCTTCAACAGTACAATCTAGACATCAAGCAATAAAATCCAAAGGTCTGTTGAATCCACCTTTTCTATTCATATATTGCCTGTGATGGGAGGAAAAAAGTCAATGTTGTTAAGAACATTCTTACAAGACTAAAGTCAGTGGTTGTGTTCAATATATTCTTCAAGTCTGTGATGAGGCACTATTCAAAATAGCTTAATTCTTATCAAGAAGGGAAAAAAAATTACCCAAGTCAAAGTCTGTCAGATTTCTTTAAAATAAAAAATATAAATTATAACAAAAGAAGACTCATGGGGGGACAGTAGCAAAGGAAGAGGAAGGAAAGAGACTTCAAGGACATCTCAAATAAAAAGTAAAAAAACTCATATCAATTTTAAGTAAAATTCAGAAAAGTCAAAGAGGTATAGAAGAACTTAACAATGGACTAAGTTGAAGATTAAAGAATGTTCTGGTCAAATTTAGAATTACAAACTCTAAATCAATTTGAATGCTTCCTTCCTCCTTTATGCACTTGGTAATAAAAGAAGGGAGAAGCAAGATTTATATTATTACAATGTGCCTCCACTGAGTACTAGGACACAAGGACCAAAAAGTACATTCAGTGGTCACAATAAATATGTAAGCCTACTGGCTATTTGAAGGCTTTACTTGAAATCAATATATAACCCAATTCATACAGATAATTTTCCAGGAGATGTTCTTTTTCAAATATAAAACTAAATAAAAGGGACAAAATTTAAAGAGTTGTATTTGGGTTATAAATAAGGAATAGGGGGAGAGGGGAAACATCTCAATGTGCCACCAAATATTCCGCAATAAATCATGATACAAATCTATCATGTCAGAATACAAGTAAGAAAGATCACTCCAAAAATAAACTGAGAAGATACCAGTGGACTAGGCCTTAAATTTCTACAAATTTGATTATCTTTGAATAAAATTGCTTCTTCCCAATACGCAACTTAGAATAGTATTAGCTTAATCACAACAAAGCTAGTAACCTATAGCATAGATTGGGAAGATATACATACCTGTACTTTCTCTTCTGAGACACATTTATGGCATATGCATTTACAGAACCATCAACTTTTTTCCCCTGAAAAAACAGAACATGAAGGGCACATTGAGTTCCTTCATTAACAATTTTCTTATTGAACTATGTGCTTTATTGGATACTGTAGACATCTCCTAGCTGTGAAAAGATTTCTTTGAGGCTAAGGGGGCTGTTGAGGGACAACGAATAGATAGGGTTTGTTTACTGCTCCTAGTAGTAATCAGTAGGGGAAACTAGGTAGTGCAGCGGATAGAGTGCTAGAGTCAGAAAGATTCGAGTTCAAATATGACCTCAGACATGTACTAGCTGTGTGACCCTGGGCAAATAATTTAACCTTGTTTGCCTCAGTTTGTCATGTGTAAAAATGAGCTGAAGAAGGACACGGCAAACCACTCCA
This sequence comes from Phascolarctos cinereus, assembly GCF_003287225.1. Lineage (NCBI taxonomy): Eukaryota > Metazoa > Chordata > Mammalia > Diprotodontia > Phascolarctidae > Phascolarctos > Phascolarctos cinereus. The sequence continues at coordinate 122,956,255 of NW_027555625.1, forward strand.
GTATCTTTGCCAAAAAACCCCAAATGGGATCATAAAGAGTCTGACAAGACTGAAATGACCGAACAACAACAAAAAGTAATCAGAATTCACAGGTTTTTTTTCCTATTTCTAAGTTTATGCTTACATGAGAAATATGTTCATGACATTCTTAGTACTATCCCATCAGTAAGAAACATTTCTCTCTAGAGGCCGAACTTTTAAGTTAACTTTCCTGCTGTTTGATATCACTTCTAGCTATAGGTAGAATAAGTCCTAGGTAGGCATTGCTTAAGTATATCATAGTAATTCCCTAAATGATCTGAACAACAACAAAATTATCAGACAAATTTAGAAAGGATCATGGCAACATGACTCCTCTTACTAACTTATGTATCATACATCATCTTCAAATTACAATTTGAGTTATTTTGATGGTTAGCCAAATTTTCAGGTTATTGAATTTTACATGAGATATAAAAAAGCAAACTATCAATGCACTGAATTGAGACAATGTACTTACCATTAATAAATGTAAAATGCAAATACTTAACATTCTTCTCCATTTTCTACTCTTTTGTCCATTTATGCTTTAAATATCTGCATCAGTGATATCTGCTTTAGATTATGAACTCCTAGAACACAGGGATTGTGTCTATTTAGAACAGAACTTTGTATAACAACTACTGTAATACCAGGAATAATACTCATCTGCTGTATGCTGGCATCAAAATACAAAAAGCATCGTTTATTTCCATACTAAGAAGAAAAGTACAGATGCTTTTACGATGATCATGTATTAGAGAGAAAGAGAGTTTATACGAGAAAAGATAGCTGTTAAAGTATCTGAAGCACTGCCATGTGAAAGTAATATTTTAAGTTTGTTTGGCTTGGCTCCAGAGAACTTTTCGAATTAGGACAAGTATAGAAGTTGCAGAGGCAGATTTCAGATTGATATAAGTAAAAACTTCTATCAGAGCTGTTCAGAAGTGGAATGTGCTTCCCTATCACTAGAAATCTTCAAATAAAAACTGTTTGATTACTTGTCAAGACTGTTAAGACAAAAATTGGATTATATAATATCTAAGGTCCCTTCCTATTCTAATCAAGGGCCAGTATAAAACCTTCAGGGACGCTAAAAAGTACACCCTCTTTGTCACATATCTTTCTGAAAGCATCACAATCTCTGACTGTAAAAGGGAAAAAAATGCACTTTAAGTCTCCTATCAATTAATTAAGAATTCATTATGTGTCAGGTACTCTGTCAGACCTTGGTTTTACAAAGACAAAAAAAAAAGAAAGAAACAGTCTCTATTTTCCAGAAGTTTAACTTCAATCTTATATACACTCCATTTCCCATCTCTGTGTCTTCGCAGTCTATCCCCCTCTGCTCTCTCTTTACCTTTCCAGACTCTCCCTTTGCCACCATCCCTCAGCAACACCTCTTCTTTTGAAGTTCACAGTATCAAAATTCCCCGTCCTATGAGGATTATGATGGTGACTGTTTGCCTACCGCCCAGGGCATTCTCCATTCTCTCTCAAGGAGTTTACTCATTGTCTTCCTTTCTTCCCCAACTCATACCTTTCTACTAGAGGCCTTCCTAATCTGTCAATTCATCCATCTATTTAACTCCCATTGATCTATTCCTTCATTCCACCTCAATCACAGAGTGAGATGGTCACACACTGGATTTCACCATTACCTACAAATGTTCCACTTCCTTAAGAAAAAAAAAACCCTCTTATTATTTATCTGTCCATGAGCTCCCATCATTCCATCTTTCCTTGTGCTTCACTCTTCTTAAACTCTTTTTTGCCCTCTTTACCACCTTCAATCCCTCCACTCCTCAGTACTTTCTTAGGCCATCATCCCTGCTCTTTCTTCACTTTTCACTCCTCCCAAATCTACCCTATAGTTAACCAATTCATCACCACACTATCCAAACCTCAGCAATGGATTATTCTCACCATCTGCCTCCTTTACTCTTACTTATACTGCTGAATAGAACTAGAGGGAGTCACACAAGAATGTTGACTGGAAACACGATAAATTCATGTCATACAACTTCAACTGGGCCCTCACTGCGATAAGACAATGCTTTTATTCCTGCCTACTTGATTGCCTCTAATCTTACTCTCCACAGAATTTACTCATTTAAGAAATGATTATGACATGACTGCTCCCTTCTCTCTTCAAGCCTCCCACCCATCCTCCTGCCCACCTCTCAGCTAAAAACCTCAACTTTCATTTTACTGAGAGACATCATCTTTCACTCTCTCCTCTTTTTCCCCAGTTTCTCACAATGAGGTGGCACATGGCACATCTCTTTACTGAAACCAATACCTCTTTGTATTTGAGCCTATCCTTTCTATACTTCTCCAGAAGATTGAAACTTCAACTATCACTCCCCTCTCGGTAATATTCAACCTCTCCCTCTCTTCTTGTTCCTTCTCTGATACTTAAAAACAAACCTAAGTTTTCCTATCCTTAACTAGACGCTACTATCCCCTCAAGCTATCATCCAAGATCTTTCCCCCTTTTCTAAGTCAAAGGTTCTAGGAAAAAACTAAACTAATTTCTTTTCTTCCCAATCCCTCCCTAAACCTTGGCAATCTGGCTTCTGACCTCTTTACTCAACTGAAACTACTCTATTTCAAGTTAAAATGGTCTTTTAATTGCTAAATGAAATAGCTTTTGTTTTTATCCTATTTGACCTCTGCTAAATTTGACACTGTTGACCACTCTCTTTTCCTAGACAGTCTCTTCCTTTCCCAATTTCTTGACACTGCACCCTCCTGGTTCTCTTCTGACCCATATGATGTTCCTTCTCTGTATCTTTTGCTGTCCCATCATCCATATTCCTCTCTAACTTCCTAATATCCATATTGCTCCCTAACTAGGTATTCCCTAAAGCTCTGGCCTGGTCCTCTTCTCTCCCTCTTGGTAACTTCATCAGTTCCCATGGGCTTCATTATCATTTACATGCATATCACTTCCAAGTTTATATATCCAACCCCAGTCTCTTTCCCTGAGCTTCAGGTTAATATAACCAAATGCTGATTAGATATCTCAAACTGGATGTCCTGGAGACATTGCAACTCAATATGTCCAAAACAAAACTCATTATCACCCCCCTCTCTTCTCCTTGGGTTGACTATTATCATAAGCCTTATTAGCCTATATTTCCCCAAATCTGGATAGGAAATTATCCATCAACACACATGCCTAAACAGTGTTAGTTTCTTTTGGAGCAGAAGAGGAAAAAAAGAAAAAAAAATCACCTCAATGACATATCCCAAACACTCACAATTCAGTTTGCTTAATATACTGTGGACCAGAAACCATAGGAACAAAAAGTACAGTTTTAACATGTAAAACACAGTTAGAAAGACTTTATATAGGTCCCTATTATCTACCATGCCAGATATCTAATGAATATGACACATGTAGGAAGAGTATTATTCTCTATATTATAATAGAAGTTATACAAAGTACTATATGGAAGTCATCAGGCAGCTGAATTAAATCAACACTTGATCTAACCATTGTGAGACCCATTTATAAAAGAAAAGGAATAACAAACTAGCATCAATGTCTCACATCTGACACCAAATTCAAGATAATACTTCTAAGAATAGAGCTCATTGAATCTTTGTGCATTATTTATGTACACATAAACATGCTCTGCACCAGCTAAGGTTCATAATGATAAGCTATAATAGTAGCTAACATTTATATTGCTTTATTATTACTGATTCTCAGGACTGTACATATATAGTATCAGCTATAAGTATGCTGGCAGTTGATAATCCAATTAATCTTCAATTTTTATTTAGCTATGATAGCAACCTCTGCTAAAATGGCAGGTCTGCTTCACCATACACACATATACACACATACACAGTACTGTCCTACATTATATTATGTAATACAACCATATTATATATAGTAGCAGTAATAATGATAGTGATATATTACAGCCTGTGTTTGTATCTTATCTCTAAAAAGCCAATAAGCTCCACGAATGCACGGACCGTGTCTTAGCAAAAGCACAGAAAAATGCATTGGCCCCACAGGGACTGTCAAGCTTCTTGCACGTAAGAACCGTATTGTTTTTCCATCTTTGTATCCCTAACAGTGCCTTGTACATTATGTGCACCTAAAGTTTGTTGAACTTAACTAACCTAACTTTTCAGAGGGATGTTGTGAGAACTAATTACAATGTTGAAAAAGTGCTGCTGGTGGCGGTGAAGCTGAATGTTACTGTGACAAAGAACAGTATTTCGTAGTAACATAAATGTAGTTAGTTACAGCGTTCCTTATATCCAGCACTACGTTCACTTAGAAATGAGCATGTCTAAATAACACAGAGGAAGAAAAGGCCTTTTCACAGCTGATCTTGGGATTTGGCAGAACCCAAATTAAACAATGGGTACACAATATATCTAAGATTCAGGTTATAAAGTGAAAAAAGAAAGCTATTTTAATTTAAAAGCAAGACTATATCCTGGGAAAATGGAATTGATTAAAGATTTCTTGATTGGCAATATCATTTGATTTTTGAATACTGCTCAAAATACTCTACAACATATTCATAACCCTATACCAAAGAATTAAATTCCATCTTCCTAAACCTATTTTAAAGAATCTATTTGGCAGAAATCATCAGTCTAAGAAAAAAAAGTCTAAATGTCCCTCAAATGCAAAACCATATAGATTCTAAATTCCTTTTTCTTAAAAGCAAATGCAAAAACAGATAATTTAAAGATACTTTGCAGAGTTTTTCATCCTCAAAGTATGAGAAACACAAATTTTCCCATTCATTAAGTACCTGTGTGTTGGCACTGAGACTATAAAAAGAACTAACACAAATTCCTTCTTGTCAAGGAATTTACCATGTAATAGGATATGATACTTACATAAGTAATAAGGATAAAAAGGAAAATGTAGTAAGTGCAAAACTGAGGTCTACACAAAGTACTCATGAAAACTGTGGGAGATATCACTATAAAGGGTGATGGGGAAGGATTGTGGATAAAATGAGGGAAGCCTTCATGGAGGACTAGTCAATGAAGAAAAAGACTTCAACAGGTAAAGGAAGAGGGTGAGAAGAATAGTATTTCTAGCATGAGGGACAGCTGAAGAAAGGTAGGGTGACAGGAGAAGTAGACAGTGTGGCTGAAATAAAGTACTGAGGCAAAACAATATAAGGCTGGAAAAATACATTGGAGCTTTAATATGGATGGCCTTCAATGTCAGGTTAAGAAGGAACATCCAGGTAGAGATTTTTAACAGAATGTTGGACTACAGCAATAGAACCTTTAGGAAAAGTTAGGGGTTGCACTATAAATTCAGGAGTAACTGCAGGGATACTTCAATTATCTGTAGGATAATTGAAGCCATAAAAGTATTTAAGATAGTAATAGCAGCAACTTCTGTCTTTGCACCCTGGAGAAACCTCTGCCCTGAAGCTTGCTCTCCCAACTGGCAAGGTCCTAGCCCAGATCACTATTTCATGAGGGGTCCATCAATGCTCATGTCACTCCCAGCTTGATTCACCCTCTGGATTTCTCTACCTTTTCACTAGCTACTTCTCACACCCAAACCCCTTTTTCATGTTCCATTTATGTACTGTCTTCCTCAATTAGAAGGCAAGCTTCTTGATAATAGGGACTCTCTTGTTTATTTACATTTGTGCCCCAGCCCTTAATTGGTGCACAGCAAGTACTTCTTAAATGCCTTGTATATATTTACAATGTGCTTTAAAATTTCACAAAATGCTTTACATGCATTATCTTATCTGATCCTTCCAATCTGAGGAAGTATTGTTAGCTATATTTAACAGATAAGAAAATGGAATTTTAGAGAGGTAACACAATTTGTCCATGGTCAGTGAAAAAGGTGGGATTTGAAGCCAGGTCTTCCTGACTCTAAGTCCAGCATTCTACTATATCTCTGCTGATATTACAAAGATGAGAAATAATTACAAAGAGGGCTGAGGGGGGAACCTCTGAGGGAATTCATGTTAAAAAAAGAAGCAAAAGAATGAAGAGCCAAACAAAGGTAACAAAGAAAGAATAGTCAGAATGGTAGGGGAGGAATCATGAGCCATAGAAGTCCAGGAAGAAAGAAAGGGGAGATGAACAATGTGAAATACTCCAGATATGTCAAGCGGATGAAGACAGAAAGAAAGCCAATGAATCTGGCAATACACATCTTGGAGAATCATTTCAGTAGGCTGATGGGGATGGAATCACCAAGGGGGCAATGAGTCTAAGTTACTCTTCCTAGAAAGTTGGCAGTGAAAGGGAAGCTAATAAAAGGATAGGCTGAGGGGTTAGCAATGGCAAAAACTGTTTTGTTTTGCATCCTTTGTCCCCAAAGGCAAAGGATACAAGAAAGAAAATTTTGGAAGTGAACTGGCTAAAAAGACAGTGTCTAAGAATGGGATTTGGGTTTCTGGATCACAGCTTAAAATACAGGAATGATGGACACAGATAAGAGTATATCTCACAAAGACTAGTAATAATATAGCTTTTGCCTGGTGCTGTAAAGAGTTTTCCTAATAAAAAGGACTCAGGAGAGGGAGAAAAATGCTATGACCTATCTAACAAGCTGCATATCATAAAGAGTAGCTACAGAGAAGGAAGCATGGCAGTGATGGGGAACTTTGCCCTCTTCTGAACTTCCATTCTATATATTAAAAATTTTTTTTTCTTCATGCTCTTTGTTGGTTCCTCCACCTTTTGAAGGATGCAACTTACCATTAAGGCAAGTCGAGAAGTGTTTGTGTACATTTTATTTTTTTCAAGAAGTATGTTAAATCATGCATCTACCTATACATATCTACACACTTATTAAAAAATAAATTGCATATAACAGAATTTTGTAGTTTCTTGTAGATGCCTCTTTCTTGTTCTTTTTTATATACTAAAATGTTTGTGTTTGTTACTTAAGTTCACAATAAAAAAGAAAATTTAGTTTAGAGGGAAAAATTTCTATTATGTATATGTTTCTCACTATTGGGGAAGAACTTGCTGGCTAAGGTAGAGACGTTAGAAACTTTGAGGGGAAGGGAATAAGAATTTATTAAACGCCTACTATGTTCCATGCATTGTATTAAGTGCCTATCTGGTCCTCGCAACTACCATGAGGTAAATGCTATTATCCCACTTATACAATTGAGGAAAGTTAAGCAAATAGAGCTTAAATGAGCCCAGGGTCATTAAACTAGAAAGACTCTGAGGCCAAATTTGAACTTGGTCTTCTTAATTTCAGGACTAGTGCTCTATCCACTGTGCCACCTAGCTGCCAACCATGCCCTTTTGGACTGACAGAAGAGAGTAAAGTTGTAGTTTAATATGCACACCAGTTTGGGAAAGAAGTTCTCAAAGACTTTAGAGGAAGAATAGGCTAGATGACCAGTTTTCTGGTATGTTACAGTAGGGATTTCTTTTCAGATATGGGCTGGATTTGATAAGCCCTGCACTGCAGTCCCTTCCAACTGGAGCAAAGTCAAAGGAACTAGGATAAATAGAATCAAGGCCACTGGTAGAAGGATTAGGTTTGGCAAGGAAAAAGCCTAACTCTTCCTGTGAGACTGGAAGCAGGTTTTTTTGTTTGTTTGTTTGTTTGCTGAAACAAATCACACATAAATATCTGAAAAGCAAACAGAAAGAACACAAAGAAGACCAGAAAGGATCACTGACAAGCAGGATAGCTTTGAAAATTTCATGCTGAAGTTATTATATATTTAAAAAGATAACCAATTTAAGAGTGCTGCTGTCAATATTCTGGCAAATATGAGATGCTTCTGTTTTTGATGTCCTTAGGGTATATGTCTGAATAGCAGTGAAATCTCTAGATCAAAAAGTATGGACAATTTTTATCATTGTCTGATATAATTCAAAATAACTTTCCAGAACGGTTGGACAATTCACAATTCTACCAACAGTGGATCACTCTTAAGCCCATTTAAGTTCTGCTGCTTTGGTGGCACAGCAGATAGAGTGCTGGCCCTGAAGTCACTAAGACCTGAGTTCAAATCTGGCCTCAGACACTTGCTAGATGTGTGACCCTGAGTAAATCATTTAACTGTTTGCCTCAGTTCCATCATCCATAAAATGAGCTGGAGAAGGAAATAACAAACCACTCCAGCGTCTTTGCCAAGAAACCCCAAATGGGGTCATGAAGATTCGAACACAACCGAAAACGACTGAACAACAACAACAAAAGCTGTTGGTCACCAAGAAAAATAAGCACGATAATGGACTGTTATTGTTGGCCAGTGTGCATATTCTTAGGTGACAACTCAAAATATATAGTTTTAGATAATGTTTCTCAAAAATAAAACCAGAATTTTTTACTGCAAGATGAACCATAAAGAATTTGAAAACTTTTTGGAAAGTACAGGTCTTCGTAAGTGTGAAAAACTGTATATAATACTATATAGCATAGTGCAAAGAGCATCCTTCTGGGGAGATCTGGGTTCAAATCTTGTCTTTTATACTCACTAGCTATGTGATCCTGGTAGTCACTGAATTTGCACCTTAGTTTTCTCATTTTTAAGTCAGAGGCAACTACTTCACAAGGCTTTTGTCAGCACCTATATAAATGTCAGGTATTATTCCACATATTTATCTATCTATTTATCTATATGTGTGTTTATACATACATACACACACACACACACACACATATATAATCTAAAGAATGGAGGAAAAAGTACTTATTTAGTGAAATAGTTCTTTTTCATTCTTTCTCCCTTCCTAAATTTAATTACAAAAAGAATAAATGAGCTTCTCAATCTTTATATGGCATTAAAAGAACATGCAAAAATGGCACAACTTCTCTGACTGAATTCAAATTGGACTGCTGAAAAGTTTTCCTTACTTTTGTGGTGTCAAAGGAAGCAAATCCCATTAATTTCATCATTTCAATTTCTTCTTCTGTTTTGCCTTCCAAGTCTTCTTCTACAAAAATAAACAAATAATTTCTAAACTTCTTTCGTTAGGGCAGGCAAACAAATTATAAGGAATCAACAGACTTATATTCATTCTACCACTTCATAGCAAAGCCCAGAACCAAAATAGAAAAATTAAAAAAAAAAACTAACAACAAAACTCCAATAAACTCTTCTCCATTTAAGATCCCCACAAGTCTTGAAATATTTGAAGTGCTGTCACATAAAGAGAAATTAAAACTTATTTTTTTGTAGCTTGAAGGCAAAACTAGAATCAATTTAAGGAAGTTACTGGGAGTAGATTCTGGGCTCTAAATAAAGGAATACCGAATAATTAGAACTGTCCAACAACTATATGGACTCCCTTGTTAGTTACCGAGTTCTCCATCTCCAAAAGCATTTAAATAGAGGTTGTTTGGGATACTACATAGGGGATTCATGCATGAGATGAAAGGCTAGACTGATAATCTCTAATGTTCTAACTCTAACATCCTGCAAGTCTGTGAATATAAATCAGGAACCAGGAAACATTTACATACCATGTTCCTTTTCTTGGAGTAGAGGGCTGGAAAAGCCTTGCCCCACACTATAATGCAGGACTTTAAAATAACCCAATCCAAAAGGAAACTGCCTTCTTTTAACAGAACTTCCTTGAAAGAAAATTCCTTTACTTCTCTTTTTCTAAAATTCTAATATTTTTAAGGCATGAAGTGATGGTAGTTAAAGTTCACAGAATCACATAAGAAATCTTTCTAAAACATCTAAAATGTCCCTGACAAGCCTCCAAGTAACTTGAAATTGTCACACACATGAGAAATGAGATGTCATTAGAGCAATTTTTAAAAAGCAACAAGCACAAATTAAGATTAAACTTTTCAAAGACTGTTTTCTTTTTTCTTTTTTTTTTTTAGGCAATTGGGGTTAAGTGACTTGCCCAGGGTCACACAGCTAGAAAGTGTCAAGTATTTGGTCTGAGGCCGTATTTGAACTCAGGTACTCCTGACTTCAGGGCCGGTGCTCTACCCACTGCACCACCAAGCTGCCCCAAAAGACTGTTTTCAAAAAACACTTTTACCACCTAACTGGACATATCTAAATAAGGTTGTGTATATGTTAGGTTTTGTAACATTACCAGTAATTTGACGTTCTTTGCTTTTTGTTTCTTTAGTTTCTTTCTTCTCATCATCCCTCCTTTCTTTTAGCCGGGAAGGTGAAGGAGAGGAAGATCGATGCCTTCTTGGGGATCTGGAAACAAAAATACGTTGCAGTAATAAAATCAACATAAGTCTAGGGACTAAATGTCTGAAAAAGAAAGCTGCAGGAAAACAAAAATAGTTATCCCACTACCTAATCAAAAGATGTAAGCTTTGCCTGGTCCTGTGAATATTTACATAAGTTAAACAGAATTTACTGTTACTTTTTACTTCTTAGTTTCACTTCACACACAACATATATAAATAAAGGAGTAGGTGCTAGGGCGACAAAAAGTTTAGGTAAGAAGAGACTCTATAGAGCTTGTCCATTAGTATTTCTATCTGGAACAAATGGTATAGACAGACAAATTGGGCCCAGAGTTGAATGGCAAGAGAGTGGGCTGAATTACTACCTTCAGGAAACCACAAAGCTCTTTTATAGAGCCTGAACTTCATGTGAAAGCAAAGGCTCATCTTTTTAACACTAATTGTTGATGTTTCTTTACAGCAGTGAGATATGGAATACAACTGCTTCCAAAGAATTAAAAAAGAGTATCATGAAGAGGACATTGAAGAAGTAGGATGTGCAGATTTCAACATATAACCAAATAGGAACTCCAAAAAAGAATAAAAGATGTCATCAGGAAACTGTATGAAAGGAAGAGAAGATGGGCTGATCACATGAGACAACAGGTGTTATATTACTACTCCCAAATGATAGGGGAACCCTGAACTGATGCAGTGAAGTACGTAAAACAATTTCTATAATAACAACAATAATGTAAAGATAAATAACTTTGAAAGACTTAAAAACTCTGCTCAACACAATGACCAATCACAATTCCAGAAGACTCATGATAAAACATGCTCCCAATCCTGATCGAGAGGTGATGAACTCCGAGTGCAGACTGAGACATACTTTTTGGACGTGGCCAATGAAGGAATTTATTTTGCTTGACTGTTCACATTTGTAACATGGGTTTTGTTTTTCTTGTTTTCTCAATGGGGCCTAGAAGGATGGCGGGATGTCAGATGGAAAGAAGGAACTTCATGAAAATAAAATAAAATTTTAATTTAAAATGTTTTTTAAAAATGGGTGGACCTCCACTGGTGACTTTATGGGAGGACAAGAGTCCCACAAGATGGACAAGTATGATTGGTTTTTGATTTGCATCATTAGAGGGAACTCCTGAACTGATGAGATCACAGATCCATTTAAACATTAAAAAGAGAACCACTGTTTCATGGAGCTCACAATCTAGTAGGAGAATATAATGACAACAAAAAAAGCAGATAACTAGAATACAAAATGTTACAGTTAGATCCTGATCAGTGCGAATAAAGAATCACATGAAGTAGTCACATTAATCACTGTATATCTATTGGGCTGGAACCAATGAACATTTTTATACAATTATAATTTCAAAGAGTGTGAATTCAAATACACACAGCTACTCTACAGGATTCATTATTTACACTAATTGGGACCTAGATGTACATAAATGTATAAAGAAAGCACAAAGTGCTATAAGAGATTTGAGGAGCAAAAACATGGGTTAGTAAATGAGAGTATGGCACCAGTATGAATAGGATTGGTAAAAAGGAAAAGGAAACTCTTTATTCATTGAATTGATTAATATTACTAAAGGTAGAGTACATCTTATTCTTTTAGGAGCTCACATTCTGGAACGCATACCTGAATAAGGTGAGAATAAGTCTCAGATCTTAAAAAAATCCAAAACTCATTGTGAAAGACAAAACAACAGATAGCAGTCAGTTTAGTTTTACTGATTCAATGCCCCTTTGGCTCCTTACCTGGACCTCCTCCTATGTGGAGAGCGAGAACGGCTCCTCCTCCTATCTCTCTCTCGGGATCGGGACCGTTCTCGACGCCTTCTCTCTCTCTCTCTGGATGTAGAACGGGATCGCCTACGCTCTAACAAAACAGAAAAGAAAATAAGAACCAAAAAGGATTTTTGAGACCATTTAATCCTAACCCCTCATTTTACTAAGAAAGAAAATGAGTCCTGAAAGCGATTTCTTCAAAGTCACACAGCTATTTAGTGACAAAGCAGTCTATACTACACAACTTGGGTTTCTGACTACCAATTTCAGATTATTTCTATTAGATCATGCTGCCTCCCTCAGATAACAACCAAGACTATGTCTTTTGGATATGATATTCCTGACTAGCAGCTGCCAACCAAAAGGCACCATCTCTTACCAGCCATCCTATCAGTACTGGATTCATTGTCTCTCACTCTTTCCTACACACTGTGCCAAGAGTAGGAGTAAGCATATTCCCTGCTTCTTATTACCACTTACAGAAAACCCTCCCTTTGCTGCCACCACTCAGCAACTTACATTTCTCTGAAGTTTATTTCATACTTCTCTATGACTCCATCCAAATTCTGGTTGGTATTATCTACTAGTTCCTAGATCATTCTCCTCCTTTTTCCAAGGGTTCAGCACCTGGCTCACATAATCAGTCTCTAACCTCAGCCTTCATAGTTGAGGTATGCATACACGTTGCTGTCTTCCTAATACATGGACCTCCCAAGTCATCTCAATTATTACCATGTTCTGCATTTTCATACCACCACCTTAGTCACACAGAGGAATGGTCATACCCTTGATTTCATTCTCACCCATAACTTTAACCTTCTTGAACTAGAACCATGAAATTATTTTCACAGGCCATACCCTTCCTGTCCTTCCATGTCTCATTTTTATTCATCCTAAACCTATTTATTCTCTTCCTGATCTCATCACTATATCCCTTCCAGTTTTTACAACTCATTCCTGCTCTGAAATCACTTTCCTACCTTCAAAAGCTTGACTTTAACTTACTCAACTTTAGTCTTCTTTCCTTAAATCCCTTGCCATCCTGCCCCATTACCACTCATTCTTTTCCAAATGTGAACCTGTTTTGTCCTTACTATCTACCTTCTCCAATCTTACTCATGTTGAGAAACATTGCTATTCAGGTTCCCTACAAATTTATATTATGTAACCTTAGCTAGGTCTTTGTTACTATGCAATAATTCTTTTACTCATCTTGTATTGACTTTTTATCACCCTCCTTTGCATCTATTCCAAATAGTTTCCTTCCAGCCACATACACTACTCTCTCTTCCCCAGAAGACCTCATGCCTTCTGTTGTACCCTTTATCCCATTCCATCCTCCCTTGCCCCTCAAAACACCATCTACCACCAGGAATTTTCCACTTCATTCACACTCTTTCTCTAACCTAATAGTATTTCACTTTATGTAGTGGCTTTTCCTGACACCTATACTCATGCCCAGCTCTCCTATGTCCTTAAAAATAATTTACCCTGTAGAACCAAGAAAATATACAAAATGACCACAACAATGTAAACAGAAACAACAAAAGAATCAAACTGAATTGGGCAAAATTATAATGACCAAGAACATAAGAAATCACCTCTCTCCGCTTCTTTGTAAAGGTGGAGGAGATTATGGGTGTGAAGCACAGCATATGTCAGACTTTTCCAGTATGTTAGTTTTGCCATACAGTTTTTTTCCCTCTTTTCTTTTTTGTTATAAGAGGTAGCTCTCTGGGAAGGTGAGGGAGGAGCTAAAGAGAAAGGTATATCGGGAAATGTGGTGATCTAAGAACAAAAGATATCAATAAAAATTTATTTAGGAAAAAAAATCCTTACTTTATCCTGCCACCCCTTCAAGCTATCACCCTATATCACTCTTCCTTTTATAGCAAAACTCCTTAAAAAAAAAAGGCACCTAAACTTACTGCTTCCATTTCTTTACCTCTAGATGTCTCTAGATTTTTTCAATGTACTACTTGACTGAAACTGCTTTCTCTAAAATTATCAGTGTTCTTAACTGCTAAATCCAACAACTTTTCTCAGTCCTAATCATTCTTGCTGTTACCATGTAATAAGCCCTTTGGGAACAGGGATGGTTTTATTCTTTGTATCTCCAGTGCCTGGCACATAGTCCACATTTAATAATTTATTTAATAATGCTTATTACTCAACTGGCCTCTATAAAGGTGTCTGACATTGTTCAATACTTTCTGCTCTTGGATACTCCTTTCTGCCTGGGCGTTCTTTTTCTTTTTGGTCAATTAACAAGCATTTATTTTTCTCCATCTCCACCCAAATACAAAAAAATAAAACACTTATAAAAACATACACAGTCAAGCAAAACATATTCCCATTTGGCTATGTCCAAAAATGTATTCTGCAGTCTGGAGCTGGGTAACATTCTTCATCACTGATCTTCTGGAATCACAGTAAATCATTGTTTTGATGATCAGAGTTCTTGAGCCTTTCAAAACTGGTTGTTTTTACAATATTGTTGTTTTAATATAAATAGTTCTTGCTTCGCTCACTTCACTCTACATAGGTTTATATAACTCTTCTCAGGTCTCTCTTATAGAACAACAGTACTCCATTATATTCATATACAATAACTTGTTCTGCTATACCCCAATTGATGGACATCCTCTTAGTTTTGAGTCCTTTGCCACCACAAGAGCAGCTATAATATGATATATGTATGTATACACACATACATATACGCATATATAATACATAACATATATCAGATATAGTATATATCATATATGTATAATATATACAACTTATATAATATATAACTTCTATATAGAACCTTTTCCACTTTCCTTGATCTCTCTGGAATATAGTCCTAGTAACAGTATCACTGGGTCAAAGGGCATGTACTGCTTAGGTTTTCTTTACAATGGTTTCTTGGTTCCCCACTTGTCTAGTCAATCCTCAGTCTCTTCTAGGATCACCATCCATGTCCATCCCCCATGCCCTCCCCTCTTCTATAGTCCCTCTTTTGGAAACTTAATAAGGTTCCATGGGTTCAATTATTATCTCTATGCAGATGACTTTCAATTTACATAACAAAGCCTCATCTTTCTCTTGAGCATCTCCAATTGCCTGCTGGACATCTCTACTGAGATGCCTCATCTAACAGAGAACTCATTATCTTCCCCCCCAAAACCCACCCACCTACCCCTCCTCCTAACTTTCCATGTCCAGAGTACCACCATCCTTCTAACCAAAATCACAACCTAGAGTAATTCTTGAGAGGCAATGTAGCATAATGGATAAAGTGCTGGACTTGGAGTCAAGAAGCCCTGGGCATGAATTCTGCCTCAGATATTTAGCAGCTATGTGACCCTCAGGTGACACTTAACCTCTCTGAGCCTCAGTTTCTTCATCTGTAAAATGAGGGAGCTGGACTCAATGACCTCTAAAGTCTCTTCTAGCACTAGCTCTATGATCTTTCTTCTCCCTCACCATCCATATCCAATCAGTTGCCAAATCTTATAAATTCTTTCTCTAAAACATCTTTTGTACACATTCCCTTCTATCTACCCTTAAGTCACAATCCTAGTTCAGGTCCTTGTCACCTCTTCCATGCCTTAACTACCTCAATAATTTCCTAATCGGTCTCTCTAAATTGACATCCCTAAAGCACTGCTTTGACCATGTCATTCTCCTACTCAAGGAATTTCAGTGACTCCCCACCGGCCCTACGACATAATACAAACTCATCTGACATTTAAATTCCTTCACGATCTGCCTCCAAACTAACTTTGAAGACTGATTTCATGATACTCCCTCTCACGTATTCCATTTTCCAGCTCAAGTAGCCTCCTTGTTCCTATCCATACGTGACATTGTATTTCTTTCCTCAGTGCTTTTGCATAGGTTGCCCTCATGCATGTAATCTCTTCCCTCCTCCTTTCCACCTCTTTGAATCCCAAGCTCCCTTCAGTACAACTTCCAATACAAGGCCTTTCCTGATCTCCCAGTTCGTAAGGGTTTCCTTCCCCACAAAGGCCACCCCCCCATTACTTTGCATTTGCTTATCTATTTACATAGTAATTCCTGCCCTTAGTAATAAAATATAAGCACCTTGATAGCAGGGACTGTTTCATTTTTGCCTTTGTATCGTCGATCCTAGTACTGTGCCTTGTAATAGACACATAGTAAATGCCTGTTGGAATTAGGTTGAATTCTTCCTTTTTATTTAATTCCCAGAACAATCAATTCTGAAATCATGGCTTAGAGGATAGAGAGCTTTGGCCACATCTCCCCTAAGTGAAGACTTGATTATCTTCAAACCATGACAAAGTATCAAAGACTAGCACTTAAAGATTCTTCCTTCCCCCTCAAAATTTTACCATCCTTTAGAGCCCATTTCCCATGATCTTTCTCCTCTGAACATCTACACCACTTATTCTATCACTCATTTGGAATTAAGTAGAGACTGTCTCTTATTATTAATTAGCTTTTTACTTATGAGGCTTGTAATCTAAGTAAACTCCAAGAACATGAAGGGCAGAGATCAAGCCTTATTTAACATCATAAACAATGATTAAGCACTTATTGTGTGCAGAACACTGTACCAGGCATTAGATTGAAACAAAGTTTAGGCTAAACATAGATGCCCATATAGAGCTTATGATCTAGTAGAGAGAAAACAGAAAAGAATATTATAATATTCCCTATTTTGAGATAAATGCATTGCCATTTATATCTCTCTATGTGAGGTTCAAAGAAGTCAGAAAGGCTTTATGGAAGAGGAAGCATCTCAATCAGATTTAAAAAGAAAATCAGGAGTTTGACCTGTGAAATAGTGGCTATAATCCTTGGACTTGGAATCAGGAAGACCAGAGGTCAAATCTTTGCCTCAAATACTTTCTAGCTGTCTGGCCTTAGGCAAGTCACTTAACTTCTCTTGGTCTCAGTTTCTTTATCTATGTAAAATGAAAACAACATCTACTTTGCAAAGATGTTTTGAGAATCAAATGAGATAATATATGTAAAGTACTTTTTAACTTAAAGTATTATATAAATGTTTGCTATTATAAGCATTAATAGGAAGTAGGCTAAATAAGGAGGTAGAAAATGAAGAATGTATTGGAGGGGGAATGAAGTCAAGTTCTTCTGGAGCACTCTGTCATACATGCCTCAAAGAATCTCTAGCTTCCTGCAAAACACACCTCAGGTGTCGTCTCCTCCGAGAGGCCTTTGCTGATGCTACCCATTATCTTATGCTTTCTCTTTTGAAAGTATGCCGTTACTAGAATAAAAGTTCTTTGAAGGTAGGTACTCATCTATTTTTGCCTTTGTATCTTCAATCTAGCAGTACCTCACACAGAGTAGGTGCTTAATAAATGTTTACTGAATTCAGCTGTAGAAGCGGAATCATCACATATGGCCCTCCCTTTATATCTTTTACAGTGTAGGAACCTTCTAATACTGAAGAAGAAAGAGTACTGGCCTTGCTGGGTTCCAGTTTCTGTTCTGACACTTAGTAGCTATGCGACAATGAGCAAAACAGTTCCCTCTCTCTGGTCTCAGCTTTCTCTGCTGTAAAGAGAAAAAAACCAAGACCTGCACTACCTATGTTAGGACCATGATTCAGATCTGGAAGAGCTCTTCAAGGTACATTTGAATCACTGTAAAGATAACAAAACTAAGTCCATTAAGATCAAACAACGTGAAATTCAAATTTTAATTCAGACCTTCTGAAGATTGAATAATTGACTTTGTAAACATTAAAATGCTACTTAAATATGAACTATTATTATCATCAAATGCTGATTTGTTGATTATGTTATAATAAGAAAAGCTGTGGTCTGGGAGTCAAGAGATCTATATTTGAAACTCACTTTGGCAGCTGAGTGGAGAATGGAATACAGTGAGGGAGATCTGAAGCAGAAGGACCAATTAGGAAATTATTGCAATAACCTAGAAGAGAAGTGAAGAGTAGAGTAGTGTCAGTGAAACCCAGAGAAGAGAAATTATCCAGAAGATGGTCAATAGTGTCCAATGCAGAAAATTAAGTCAAGAAAAATTATGACTGGGAAAAGACTATCAAATTTGGCAATTAAGAGGTGACTGGTAACTCTGGAGAAAGCAGTTTCAGTTAAATGATGCGGTCAGAAGTCATACTTGAAGGGTTTAAGAAGCAAAAGAAGGAGCTCCCAGGGAATAGTCTCAGTAAAGAGGTAAAATCCTCAGCAGAGAGACAGACGGGAGAGATTGTAGGAGAGGCCTGAGGGAAAAGAAGGTGCATAATAGCTTCTGCACGGAATGAAGTAGTGTGGGGAAGGAATAAAAGGACTGACTTGCGGCCGTTAAGTCCTAGTAATGGTTGGATAACGTTAATTTGTGATAACAGCCTCCTGGCTGTTCCCTGAACAAGACCTTCCATCTCTCAGCTCTGGGCATGTTCTCTGGCCGGCCTCCGTGCCTCCCTCCACATCTCCATCTCCTGGCTTCCTCCAAGTCCTAACTAAAATCCCATCTTCCACAAGAAGCCCTTTTCAACGCCTTTTAATTCTAGTACCTTCTCTCTGTCAATTTCCTATTTATCCTCTGTGTAGCTTGTTTGTAGACGTTTGTTTGCCTGTTGTCAACCGGCCAGACCGTGAGCTCCTTGAGGGCAGGCAGTCTTTTGCTCTTCTCGGATGCCCAGGGCGCCCAGCCCAGCGCCCGGCACGGGAGGCCAGGCTTAAGCAAAGCTTCCTCACCGACACCGAGTCCCGCGCTTAGGACAACGCACCGCTCCCTCCCGTACGAAGTAAACAAACAACCACCACAAGCTCCCGGGCCCGGGGTCGCAGGCCCAGGCGCCGGCCCTGGGGGAGCCAGGCTCCGCCGCCGCCGCCGCAGGGTGGGCTCGGCCTTGAGGCCAGAGACCGCTCAGGCACCGCCGTCCGAGCGAGGGAGAGAAGGACAGACCCACAGCGGAGGGACACACTCTCGGCCCGCCCTCTAACTCACTCACCCCTCCGTGGGGAACGGCTCCTGCTGCGGCCCATGACCTGCCGCGGGCGCCGCCGCTGGAGTAAAGGCCAGAAGGCGAAGACTCAAAGCCTAAGCGGCGAATTGGAGCACTTCCGCTGGGGCCGCGTCCTGTGCCTGGAAGTGCAGTGCGGCAACATCCACTCTCCGATTTAGAGTTCCGCTTCCGGCTCAGCCGGCCCTAGCCAAAGAACCTCTGGGCTTCTAGCGGATGCGGTCCTGAGGAGAAGTAATAAGAGATGTTCCCAGGCCGCGTTGCTCAAAAACTGCCGCGGCGTGCCCCTCCCCTTCAGGCCTGGTGCTGTTTACTAGTTTTTTCAGTCGTGTCCGACTCATCATCACCCCATTTGGGTTTTCTTGGCAAAATACTGGAGTGATTTGCCATTTTCTTCTCCAGCTCATTTTACAGATGAGGAAACTGAGGCAGACAGGGTGAAGTGACTTGCCCAGAGCTCAGGTCCTCTTGACTCCAGGCCTGGCACCATATTCACTGAGCCACCTGTGGTGGGGGAGGTTTAAGGAGCACGTGAATGCTGCCTGTCTGCAAGGCCACTGTGGGGCCAAAGGGAGATGAAACCATTGTGCTCGGGCATCAATGCAATGATCATTTATTAAGCACTACTGTGTGCCAGGCCCTGTGCTAAGTAAGTGATGGGTTTACACAAAGAGGTGAAAGCCCATCTAATGGGGGAGACAACGTGCAAAAAGATATACAAAGCAAGCTGTTAAACAGGATCAATAAAAATATAATTTAAAAGGGAAAGCTCTGGAATTAAGATTGGGAAATACTTCCTGTAAAAGATGGGATTTTATTTGGGATATAAAGGAAGTTAAAGGTCAGTAGTGGAGTAGAAGGAACATTTCAGGCACGTGGGACAGCCAGAGAACATGCCTAGAGCTGAGAGATGGAGGGACTTGTTTGTGAAAGTCAGGAGGCTAGTGTTACTGAATGGAAGAGTAGATGTTAGGAGAGTAAGGTGTGAGAAGACCAGAAAGGTAGGCAGGGGCTAGGTTATGAAGTTAGAATGGCAAACAGCATTCTGGATTTGTTTCTGGAGGCAGTAGAGAGCCACTGTGGTTTATTGGAGGGAGGGGGAAGATTGTGACATGGTCACACCTGTGCTTTAGGAAAATCGCTTTTAGAGGCTGAATGGCAGGTGAATTAGACTGGGAAGAGACTTTGAGGCAAGCACACCGACCAGCTGGTTATTGTAGTAGTCCAGAGTGGCGCAGTGTTAGACAAGAAGAGGGGGTGTATTCAAGAGATGTTGCTATCGACAGCCTTTGGCAATAGGTTGGATATGGGGAAGGGGAGAAAGAGTGAGGAATGGAGGATGACTCCTAGGTTTCAATCTGAGAGACCGGGAGGTTGGTGTTGTCCTCTATGGTAATAGGAAGGTGGGGGAAAGATTTAGAGGGAAAAACAATGAGTTCTTTTCTGGACATGTTTAGTTTAATATGTCTACTGGACATCCAATTCAAGATGTCTGAAAAGTGGTTGGAGATGTGAGATTGAAAGTCCACAGAGAGTTTGGGGCAAGATAGGTAGAACTGAGAATCATCAGCATAGAGATGGTAGTGAAATCCATGGGAGCTGCTTAGATCACCAAGTGAAGTAATATAATGGGACAAAAAGGGCCCAGGACAGAACTCTGGAAGATCCAGCAAAAGAGGCTGAAAAAGAGCAGTCAGACAAAGGTAGAAGGAGAACCAAGAGAGAATAGTGTCCTGTAAACCTGAAGAGCAGCGAGTATCAAGAAGGAAAACGTGATCAGCAGTGTCAAAGGCTGCAGTGAGGTAGAGGAAAATGAGGATGAGAAAAGGTCACTGGATTTGGCAACTAAGAGAATAAGAGGTAACTTCAGAGAGAACAGTCTCTATGGAATCTATTGTAGATGGCTTTTTCCAGGAGTTTAGCTACAAAGGGCAGAAAAGATACAGGACGGTAATTATTGGAGATGGAAGGATGAAATGAGAGGTTTTTTTAGAATAGGGAAAACATGGGCATGTTTATAGGCAGTAGGAAATGAGCCAGTAGAGATGATAAATTGGAGATAATCTCAGGGGAAGGGGAGGGAACAATCATTTAAGCTGCACCTACTATGTGCCAGGCACTGTGCTAAGCACTTTACACATATCTCATTTGATCTCCACAACAACTCTTTGAGGTAGGTGCTAATAACACACCCACTTTACAGTTGAGGGAACAGGAGACAGGTTAAGTGATTTGCCTAGGGTCACCCAGCTAGCAAGTGTCTGAGGCTGGATTTGAACTCAGGTCTTGACTCCTGGTCTAGCAATGCTTCCACTCTACCATCGGGTTGCCTAGGGAAGACACTAGCATTTAAGGGGTTTGAGAAAAGCTTCTTGTAGAAAGAGGGATTTTAGTTTGGATTTGAAGAAAGCTAGCAAAGCCAGAAGATGGAGATGAGAAGGGAGAGTATTCTATTTATGGGGGATACCCAGTGAAAATACAGTACATCTTGGGAGGGAGAGTCTTGTTCTGAGGAACAACAAAGAGGCCTGTGTCAATGGATCACCTCCAGGAGAGGACAGTGGAAGGTGTAACAAGACTGGGAAGCTAGGAAGGAACCCAGTTATGAAAGGCTTTTAATGCCAAACAGGATTGAATAGATATTATATATATCTATATATGTTATAGATAGATAGATAGATAGATAGATAGATAGATAGATAGATAGATAGATAGATAGATAGATATTTCATATATAGGGAACCACTAGAGTTTATTGAGGAGAGGGTGGTGACATGGTCAGACCTTTGCTTTAGGAAAATTTCTTTGACAGCTGAGGGAGGATGGACTGGAGTTTGGAGAAAGTTAAAGTAGAAAGAAAGACCCACCAGCAGGCTACTTCAGTAGTCCAGGTATGAGGTGATATGGACCTGCATCAGGGTGGTGACAGTGTCAGAGGAGAGAAGGGGGCATATATAAGAGGTATTATGAAGGTAGAATTGACAGGACTTGACAACAGATTGAATATGGAGCAGAAGGTAGTGAGGAGTTGAGGATAAAAAGTAGATCTTGAGCCTAGATGACTAGGAGGATGGTAGTACCCTCCACAGTAACAGGAAAATTAGGAAGAGGGGAGGGTTTGGGGGTAACAATAATGAGTTCAGTTTTGGGTATGTTAAGTTTAAGGATATCCAGTTCAAGATCCTTGTTGGACAGCTGGGGATATAAGATTGGATGTCAGGAGAGAGAGGTTAGGGCTGGATAAATAGATCTGAGAATCATCAGAATAGAGATGATCATTGAAATCATGGGAGCTGATGAGATTACCAAATGAATAGTATAGGAGAAGAGAAGAGGACCAAGGACAGAGACTTGGGGGATACTCTTGGTTAGTGGACAGGACCTCTATGAAGTTCAGAAAAGGAAACCAAGGAGAAGCAGTTAGACAGGTAGGAGAGCCAGAAGAGAGCAGTGTCATGAAAACTAGAGAGAAGAGAATATTAAGGAGAAAAAGGGTAACCAACAGTATCAAAGGCTGTGGAGAGGTCAAGAAGAGTGAGGACTGAGAAAGGTCATTAGATTTGGCAGTTAAGAGATCACAGGTAACTGTGGAGGGAATGTCTTCAGTTGAGTGATAACATCAGAAGCCAGACTGCAGAGAGTTAAGAAGGAGGGAGAGGAAAGGAAAAGGAGGCAGCAACTGCACATGTCATTTTGAAGGAGTTTATTGGGTAATAACTAGCCGGGATGGACCAACCGAGTCATGTTTGTTTTCTTTTTGAGGAAGGGGATGGGGTGGGGAGATGGGCATGTTTGTAGGCAGGAGAGATGCTGCCAGTATATAGGGAGAAACTGAAGATTAGTGAGAGTGGGGATGATAAAGAGGGCAAGATGCTGGTGAAGATGGATGAAATGGGCTCACTTTTTACATGTAGAGTAGTTTGCCTTGGTAAGAAGAAGGACTGCCTCTTCATATGAGGCAGAAGTGAAAGAGGAGATAGTGGAAAGCACCTGAGCAATATGAGATAAGGAGGAGGGAAAAAGAGGGAGCTGTTGGTGAATGATAATTTTTTTCAGTGAATTGAGACAAGGTTTTCAGATGAGAGAGTAGGAGGAGAGGGGGACATAGGAAATTTAAGAGGGATGAAGAGGTTTGGAAAAGTCACTGTGATGAGTGGGATAGTGAATTGGTTAGGGATGTATAAAAGGATTGCCTTGCTGTACTGAAGACCCAGTTGAGATTATGTAACATAAATTTATAGTGGTATGTTATGTATGAATGTATGTACAGTTTTGTGATTTTCCAGTTTTATTCAGCTGCACATGAGGAGGAGTGAAAGTAGCAAATGGTGGGAGGAATCATAGGCCAAGGCTTGGCAGAGCAAGAAGTTCAGAAAAATAGACTTTAGCTCAACATAAGGAAAAGCTTCCTAACAATTATAACAGCCCCAAAGTAAAAGAGACTGTCTTGGTACATAGCAGAGTCCCCAGCACCAGAGGTCTTTAAACAAAGGCTTGGTAGTCCCTCATTGGGGATGTAACAGAAGGGATTCCTTTCCAGGTAGCTTCAATAGGCATTTATTTATTAATTGATTGCTATGTGCCAGGTACTATGATAAGCCCTGGAGATACAAAGAAAGGCAGAAACATGGGACCTGTTCTGAAGGAGTTCCCATGTTAGTTGGGGAGACAACATGCAAATAACCAGGTATATAGATAATACATACAGAGTAGATGAAGGTAATCTGACATGGAGAGAAGGGTGGAAATCAGGAAAGGCCTCCTTGGTAATAGCTTCCCCTTTCATATTAACTTCATTGTGTGTGTGTGTGTGTGTGTGTGTGTGTGTGTGTGTGTGTGTGTGTGTTTTGTCTGGGAGTGCCTTCTCAGTCTCCTTTGTAGGATCATCATCCTTGTCCTCCCTCCAGAATTGGAGCCTATTTTTCTTTCTTTTTTATATTTGTATACTGTCCCCTGATCACAGCATCAGCTTCTATGGATTCAATTCTCATTCCTCTTAAGATTAATTTCAAATCTACATATCTAGTCCTCATTTCTCTCCTGAGCTCCAATTTGACAGGGTTTCCAACTTCTTGCTGTAAATCTCCATCTGGATGTCCCATAGGAATCTCAAACTTAACATGTCCAGAATATAACTCATTATCTTCCTAAACTCCTTCTCTTTACTTCCAAATTTCCGTACCACCATTCTTCCACCTGCTAGTTTTGAAATCTAGGAGTCATCCTCAACTCTTCACTCTCACTCCACCTGCCATCCCCCTCCATATTGAATCACCTGCCAAGATCTATGCTTCTGTCTCCCAGACACTTTTTTCATCTATCCCCTTCTCTCCATTCATGGCTACTACCCCAGTTCAAGCCCTTATCACTTCTTGAGTAGACTGCTTCAGTAGCTACCTAACTGGTTTCTTTGTCTCAGACCTCTCTTTTCTCTAATCCACCCTACATCCAGTGGCTAACCTGATATTCCTAAAGCACATGTTTGAACACGTTGCTTCCCTACTCAAGAAGCTTGGTTGGCTCCATTATTATTTCTAGGATAAAATATAAACCCCTTTGTTTGGAATTAAATCCCTTCACCATCTGTCTCCAGCCTACTTTTCCAGGTTTATTATATATTACCTCCCCACCTCAAGCCCCCCAACACTTTAGATCTGTATACTTGTCAACTTTCTTCAAGGCTTTGCTCATCCACCATCTTCTTCCAGAGGTTTTTCCTGATCCCTC
This sequence comes from Phascolarctos cinereus, assembly GCF_003287225.1. Classification (NCBI taxonomy): domain Eukaryota; kingdom Metazoa; phylum Chordata; class Mammalia; order Diprotodontia; family Phascolarctidae; genus Phascolarctos; species Phascolarctos cinereus. The sequence continues at coordinate 122,980,947 of NW_027555625.1, forward strand.
CCAATTGTGAGCTTCCCCCCTCAATTGCTTTGTATTTATTTTGCATTTTCTTCATGTGTTTACATGTTTCCTCTCAAGAGAGCATAAGCTTTTTAAGCACAGGGACTATTTTATTTCTGCTATTGTATTCTGGGTGACTAGCCCAGTACCTGGCACAGAATGATCACTCAATAAAAAAATTGTTGAATTGAATGGAGTGGCTATTGGGCATCACTTAGGAAAATTTTGCCATCTCCCCCACCAAAGAAGTATCATTGGGAAATCATAGTATGGGAACCTCTGGCCAAAGGCCTAGAGTGCTTTCATCTAGGCTAATAAGTTTCCTAAAATTAGTTACCAGAAACCCCTTTCTTGTGCAGTGTGGTACTTCAGTATTTCAAAAGTTATATGATTTCATCATTATGGTTATTTCCTCTATCTTCATGAGTTGCTGTGGCCAGAAAAACTCATCACCTAAATCACAGAATCATAGATTTAGAGCCAGAAAGGCAGTTTAGTACAACTCACCCCATCCCCAATTTTACATCTGAGGCACTGGGGCCAGAGAAATTGTGGCCAAGGACACACAGATAATAATTAGAAAGAATGAGATTCGACCATGTGTCCTCTGACTTAAATCTACTATGCTTTCCAATGAAGTGGCCAACCTTTTGTTGCTGAGATTATAGATAACTCTGTCTGTTGTTAATCCTGTCCTCAAAGCCTTTCTAACCCCATAGGACCTGTCAGCTTGTACTCCACTGGCATAGTTTTCAAGGTCTCAGGTTGTACTCCATATCATGACGAGGTTTCAGAGGAGGATTTTAGTAAAGAGCCTATGCTATTAGTGTTGACAAACATAAATGAATGTTAAGCTGACAAGATTTGACATTATATAACAGATGTCAAGTGAATTTCAGATATGAGCTCCTAAAAGATCTTTTGGTTAGTAAGGTGGCCAGGGGGTAACCAATGGTAGAGGCAGTGGGGTCAGAACATCCAAAGAGTCAGTGGAGTGGATGAGGCTGTAAGGGATTATAGAACTACCAGGTACTAAATCCAGGACAGAAAGACATTCTGACCTAAGCCTCAGGTGGGGAGTGGATATCGGATGTTTTACTGTGATTGGTGGAAAGAGCACTGGATTTGGAGTTGGAGGGCTTGTGTTTGAATCTTTGCTGTATTACTCACTCTCTGGCAGCCAAGAACACCAGTGTGATGTTGGGCTGCATTAAGAGAGGCATAGTTTCTAGCAATAAGGAGATGACCTGCTATACCAGGAGTACTGACCCCCTTTTTGTGTCATGTACATTTTGCTGCTATGGTGAAGCCTTTGGACCCCTTCTCAGAATAACTTGTGTTGCCTACATTCATAATTAAAGGAAATGCTAAATTTCAATTAGCGAAAATAAAGGTGTAATTTTTCCCCATCCAAATTTGTGAACCCCACCTAAACTCTCAGGGTACATGGATCTCAGGGTAAGAACCCCTGCAACTATGCTCTGCCCTGGTCAGAGCACATCTAGAGTCTCCTGATCAGTTTTAGGTGCCACAGTTTAGTAGGAGGCCAAGGAAGGTAAAAAGCCTACAGTTCATGTCATATGAAAATTGACTCAATGAATGGATGAAGAGGGAGGAATGGATGAAGATAGCCTAGAGCTATCTTCAGGTATTTGTAAGGCTGCCATGTGTAAGGAGAAAACTAGTTCTCTTTAGTCCCAGAAGGCAGAACCAGGAGAAACAGTGGTAAAGAAATAAATTTAGGCTTGATATAAGAAAACTTCCTAACAATTAAAGATGGCCAAAAAAAGGATCATCTGCCCCATTACATAGTAGGTTAGCCTTCACCAACAGGTCTTTAAACAGAGGCTAGAGGACCACTTTCTGGGTTATCATGGGGTTTGGGTTCGACTTGATGTCCACTGAGGTCCCCTCCAATTCTATGCCTTTCCATGAATAGGTGTGACCTTGGGTAAGTCATTTATCATCTTTAGGCTTCAGTTTCCTTTTATGTAAAATAAGGAGGTTTGGACTAAGTCATCTCTGAGATTTCTCCTCGTGCTAAATCCTGTATTTCTTGACATCAGGAGGACTGGAAGTGGGGTATAGGAGTTGCTTTGCTGGAATCATTGTCTGAGTGTTGGATGTTGTGAGGATCCAGGGCTGAAAGGGAGCCAAGATTTGTCTTTCCTTTCCCCTTTCCTGATCTTTCTTTCTTCCCATAATGTCTCATCCACTTCATCCTGTTCTTTCCTGCCTCTTTTTCTATGCTCATGATGTTCTCTTCCATGGATACATCTATTTCTCTTCTTTACCTTTCCAGAGCCCATCTAATCTTCAAGATCCAGCCCAAGTACTACCTTTTTCAGGAAGCCTCCCTGACTATCTCAGTCTATAGTTCTTTCTCTAGCCTCTGTTGTCTTTGTCCACTTGGATATATTCTGTTGTACTTTCTCTGGGAGGGGGGAAATAGCTTTATGAAGACAGGCAGCACTTGGTGGGTGCTGTTTTGACCACTGGCCTCACTGTGTTTGCCACAACGCCCAGTGAAAGAAGAGGCCTACAGAGGAGGAGGCTGAGAACATTATGTTTAATATGGTAATATCCATTCATGAGAGAAGAGCACACAAAGTAGGAGTAATCCATAGGCAAGGATACATCCCCTTGGATGAGACACTCAAACACAAGCAAAGTGAGAGGGCTCAGACAGTGATTCCAAAACATTCTCTTGGAAATAGCAGGACAGCATTGGTGCTTGGAGATGCAAACCCCCAAACTGTACAAAACCAAACTGTAAATATATAGTCATATTATGTATATATAAAATTGCAAAGTAAAATCCCAAGAGACCAACCATTAATCTGCATGTCACCATTATTCCGAAAATGTTGACATGCCAAAGAAAGGCAGGATGGTTTGCCAGCAGTAATGCCAAGATACAGGGTGCAAGCATCTCAATAGTTGAAATTGTAGGTATGTACATGGAACCCCTACTTTAAACTTCACAATAGTAGCAAAAGGCCAAGCTTAGAGAATATATGTACAAGTGGAGACATTAAATAGCACTTTGAAGCCACGATTGTCAGACACAGACATTTCACTGGAACAGCCCAATAACTATACAGAACATTGTACCCTAGACTTACTCTGCTTTGCTTAACCACCGCACAGGCGATCCCTGGCTTCTGTCCATTTCAATTTTCCTTTCCTTTCTGGTGAAAGGCCAAAACACCAAGAAGTTACCAGGTGTGTATTGCAGGAGATAGGGATAGAGCAACCCACAAGGAGAAAACATTGGAACTTTGGATGGGATTGGAGACCTGGGCTGGGCATGAGGTGTGGAGTTGGGAGGACCCTGGGAGTCTGTTTCATCTGCTAAGAGTCCTTCCAAAGTTGTAAAGATGTTGCCACTTTTCCCCATGGCCCTCTTGAGCCCTAGTCCAGTGGCTGCAATCCATTAGTTTCACTCTAACAGAGAACCCATCGAAAAGCTATATATGCAAAGTAGCTCCCCCTCAGAGGATGAGAATTTGGGATTTTGATGTAGATATAACCTCTCTTTCTCTTTTCGGCAGCTCCACCTGTTTCCAGATCTGGAGAGAAATTTAAGGGCTTTGCCAAAGTAAAACTAGCCTTTGTTATGCTCGCAAGAGTAAAATTTGTGGAGGGAAGGGAGAACTGGCAGATATTGGGGCAATCAGAAAATGCTTGTGCTCCTCCCTTTCCCCTAGCTGAAATGCTAATTCCAGTTACCTCAGTGCTCAGTCTTGATTCCATCATTATCACTGAAGTGATGGTGTAATAGGGTGGAAAGATCCCTGGCTCTGGAGTTCCAGGAACTTGGTAGAGATCCCAATTCCACTGCTCATTCATGTGACCTCCGACAAGTCACTTCCCTTTTCTGAAAGTCAGTTTCCTCATCTGTAAAATGAGGGTTTTTGAACCAGGTGATCTCTGAGGCTCTTTCCAGTTCCAATGGCCAATTATCACAATTTCTAATATTTATCAAGGCTGAGCATCAAATGGAAAGTGTAAGATTCATGGTCCCTAAAGCTCCTGATAGTGGTGCTCAGCCCACTTTGGGATCCTCTAGGCCAAGAACAGAAGAGTCTACAATTGCTTTTGTGTCCCAGGGATTTGTTTGGCTAGTTTTCCTCCGTTATGCTGTGATAGTTTTTTTTTCCTTTTCCTGTTTTTAAATCTTCCTGAAATTGCTGAGTCTGAATCATAGCTATAGATCTGGAAGGGAGCTCAGAGGCCATCTAGTCCAGCCCTTTCATTTTATAGCTGGGGAAACTGAGGCCCAAGGAATTCCATGACTTGTCCAAGGTCTGTAGATGAGCTATTTTCACTTTGCTTTCCCTTTAGTAAATATGTATCAAGCCTGGGAATGCCAGTCATTCAAAAAGCAGCATCAAAGTGGTCAGTGGTCCGAGTTCCAAGTTTTACATTTCTAAACTTCTGCCAGTGTGTATGTGTGTGTGTGTGTGTGTGTGTGTGTGTGGAGGTGGTGGCGGTGAAATTTTCTCTTTATAGAATTCATAAAAACAATGGGATCCCGTTACATGAACATTTCTTATTACATGGATTTAAAGCGTTAAACTATGTACCTGAAAACATAAAAACTCTATACTGGAAAAGCTTAGTCATTTCTGCTGCATTCAGTTTTACCCAACAGGTATTTATCAAGGTTACTATGTGATGAGAAGCAGCATGGTGTAATAATTAGGGAGCCTAGCCTAAGAACCAGGAATTCATGGTCCTCCTTCTGGTACATACTGGCTGTGTTATCCAGGGCAATAGACTTAACCTTTAAGTGCTCTAATGATGTAAATTGGGGAGAAGGTGCTGGCTTACATTGGTAAAGGGAATTTCCTCATCTGTGAATCCCCTATATTAATGAAGGCTCAGGTCTAGTGCCTATGCTACTGTGTATATGAGGTAAATGCTGTTCCTGTCTCCAAAATGATCTTTATAAACTTATCACTATTTTCAAAGCATGCAACTCTTTATTGCTCCTTGTTATAAGCCAATCAGATGCCCCACTGAAGTATACGTACACCAGCCTTCTTTATGAATAGCAAGAATTGTGAGGTGCTTTCCACCCCTCCCCAGGTCCTCTTGCCCTTAACCTTCTTGATGAGAAATGAGAGCTTTGGAACAAAGCTTTCAGGGCATGTGACTTTTAATGAAAACTTTTTAAAAATCCCTGTCCTTTTCCCTCCCCCCACCCCAGGAATGAATAGATGCATTTCCTCACTGCTGTTCAAATGGACTCCCTTAAAAGGAGAATCCCAAATCTCCAAGATCACTTAGAAGAAAACGCTGACAGTTCCTTTCTGCACTGAATAGGAGGATGGGTTGCCTAAAATTTACCCATTGATTTCTAGGTACACGTGTCCTCCACATGAGATGACAACAGAGCTGAAGGCAATTCATTTATGCTACAACTCTGCTTTTGTAACCCTTTCTTTATCCTGGCACAAATAACTGCAATCCAATATATAATTGTTCAGATAATTGCTGGGTTATTTTGGAATAATTACATCATTATTTATGCTTCACATATTGTGCAGCACAAGTGTTAACTGTGCACAGATGTAAACTTATAAATGAATAACTGGTGAGCAGATATCATGTAATTACAGAGCAAGTCCATGCTTATTAATTTTCTATTAAGTCAAGTGTTTCTTTTCAAAATACTCAAAACAGTGGAGAAGAGAGTTGCCCCATCAGTTTTCAAATTGTGGTGGATGGAGAATCCAGATCTATTACTTACAGGCTTCTTCTAGTTCTACTATCAATTGTGTGACCTAGGGTGAGTCACTTCCCTTCTCTAGGACTCAATTTCCTCCTGTATAAAATGAGAGGTTTTGGGGGGAGTAGCTAAACAAATTGTGGCATACGAATATAATGGAATATGATTGCAGTGTTCCTAGTTAAAAGACTTTAAATGAACACATATGGGTTTAATGTAATAGGTTATATTTGGCTTGGAGCTACAGCAGAAAATAAGCATATTGGGAAATGGCAAAGCTAAGCACGCAAACTGTATGCTGCATATGTCCCTGGGCAAATTTGTGATTAGCAGAATCTTCATCTGGAAGTTTTGACTTTCCGCAGCTCCAAGTGCTGTTTGCTGGCTGTCTGAGCTTGGACAAGTCAAAGAACCTCTCTGAACCCCAATGTCCTTATCCGTTAAGACAGGATGAATACTACTGCCCTACTTAACTCATAAAGTTGTTGTGAGGATCAAGTTAAATAATGTAATTCTAAATCAAAAAGCACTGTACAGATACTTTGTATTAATAAATAATTATTCTTAAAGAAACAAAATGTCTCTCTCTCCCTCTGTGACATGTGTACACACACACACACACACACACACACACACACACACACACCCATTGCCCCTGAGCAGACAAACCTTATGATGGCCTATTCTAATGCTTGTATGGAGGATAACCTCTAAATGACTGGCTTACCATATTACAAAAATATGAGGAAGTAGCTTTGTGCAATGAAAAGACAGGCAAACTTTTGAGTCAGAGGATCTGGGTTTGAATCTCTGCTCTCCCTCTTTCTCTGTGACCATGAGCAGGTCCCTTAGCTACTCTAAACCTCAAATTCCTCATCTTTTATCTGAGGGAGTTGGATAGAAAACTTCTGAGGTCCCTTTCAGCTCCAAGTTTACAATCCTGTTTGATCCCTGTGTTTATGGGTTACATGATTTGACCTCAAATATAAAAGAATCTATGGCATAACAAATTGTTTATAAAGGTGGGGTTTGTTAAAATCATCTCTTTATTCTTTCTAGTATTTCCCAAAATGATTTAAATACATTCATCTTATGCCTATAGTAGAGGAACTACTCTATAGTAGGGTTGGGTTTTTTTGTTTGTTTGTTTTTGGTTGTTCAATTGAACTGGGAGGAAGAAGTGGCATAAGTGGATTACTTGACTGAGAGGCAGAAAGCCACAATTAAAAAAAAAATTATGATAAACCAAAAGGCTCCAGAGAGCCTTAAAGTCAGGCTAGGAGATCGAGCTAGAAGTTGGAGTGGGAAATCGGTGTCTGCCTAATTCATTTCTAGGAAATTAGCCCAACCTTACAGCAGAGCTTGCCTGGGCATTTGCCTAGGCATAGCTATCGTTAAATGCCACCTCAAAGAGGCTTCCTTTCGAAAGTTTAGGGATAGGTCAAGGATCATGGATATAAAGCTGAAAGGGACCAGAGAGGTCACTTTGTCCAACTCCTGCATCTTATAGGTGAGAAAACTAAAACGTAGGGACATTAAGTGACTTGTCCAAGGTCACACAGGGAGTGAGTAGAAGAGCCAGAATTTGAACCTAGCTCTTCTAGCTCCATATTCAGGGCTCTTTCTATAGATTAAATGATCCATGCAGTTAGCTAAAGGATAGAACAGAAATACCAGGGAAGCAGCATACTGAAGATGTTCTCTTTCTCACTGATTTCTCCATGATATAGTGGAAAGAACATTAGGGCTGGAGTCAGAAGATTTGTGTTCAAATGTTGGCTCTGCTGCTTAATATCTATATGATCTTGAGCAACTTCCACATCTTTTCTGGGCCTCAGTTTCCTCCTCTGTAGAGTGGCAGTCGAACAAGATGACCTTTGAGCTTAATTTCAAATCCATATCTTGTGATCTATGCTATGTTGCCTACTTCTGTGCTCAGCCAGGTACTCTCTGAAACTAAATAACTATGATATTAACTTAAAGTCAGAATGATTTTTTTCCTCATTTCTTTTTCCTACTCCATATATGAACTGATAACATTTTAAAACTAATCATCGATCCTCCTCCTACGAATTCTTTTCAGAATTATTTCCTCTAGAAGTAAAGGAAAAAACAGCCACACTGCCTGTTACCCTAAAGCATACTTATTTTTATGGACAGGACTATACCTTTTCCACTGGGCAAATTAAAAAGGTGTTTGGAAAGATATTTTGATGTTTTCTGCCTTAAATCCAAATAGAACAGGAAATAGTTATACTAACCTTCAACTTTTCTGACACTTTCCTCTATCTCTTCACTAAAACGCTCTCCTAAGTAGCACTGGGAAATGGAAAGAACACCTGGACTTGAAATGGAAAACCTGCATTCAAATCTCAGTTCTGCCACTTAATAGCTCTGTGAACTTGGGTAAGTCAGAATGTTTCTGGGCCTCAGTTTCCTCATCTGTAGAACAAGAGGATTGTATTAGACTATAAGGTCTCTTCCATTTTGAACATTTCAGAACCTTATAGATATGGATTCCACATGAGAACTTTGCTCTCTGATATAGAACAAAAGTTAGCATGAGACAGCTCATTCTTGGACCACATCCAATGGGGCTTAATAATTATAATAATTATAATTATAAACATAGTATTTTACGTTTTGACTGATTTGAACTTCATGATATTGTGAGGTATTACAGGCATTATCAAACCCATTTTTTAAGTGAGGAAAGTGGGGCTCAGAGATTTGAAATTATTTTCCTGTGGTCACACAGTTAATTGTCAATTTGGGATTTAAGCCCATATCTTTCTTGACTCCAAGTTAAACACTCAGTCCCCTAAAATGCTATGCTGCCCACGTTACTGAAGTTCCAAAATGGCCTTATTATAAGGCATTTCATTCTAGTCACATTGTATGGACTTTGGGGGATTAAAACCAGTATATTTACTTACATGTGCACCTGCTACTATTTTAAAAAGAAAAGAAAGGGAATTGGCTCTATTTAGTCTGGAGATGAGAAGGCCTAGGGGATTTGTGATTGCTATCTACAGATATTTTGAAAGCAGTCGTGTGGACAAAGAGTTAGATTTGTTTTGGCTGGCCCCAGTCTACAGACCTAGGAACAACAGGAGAGAATTATAGGGGTATAATGTACATGTAAGGAAGACATATTGGCTTGATAAAAGACTTTCAATCAACTTAAGCTATCCAAAAGAGGAATGGGGTATTTGGGGGATGTTGTAAGTGCTCCAATAACAGATCATCAAGAGAAAGTTTAATGACCACTTGTTAGAGATATCATGGTTTAGATTATGTGCAGATATGGTTTAGATTAGATGACCTCTGAGGTCCCTTCCAGTGCTCAGATTCTGTGAATATGATTCCAAGGATGGGCATGTCTGCTCTCCAATGTTTTTGGACTCCCTCTAGTCACTTGGTCAACATAGAGGAGTTCATCTCTTGTTGAATCTGAAAGGACTTGTCCCGAAGAAGCAGTATCTGGGAGTCTGGGTTCCTAGTGACATGAAGGGCTTTGATTTTCATATGACCACAGAAAGAAACAAAATCACCTTTCCTCATTCAGACTCCCATTCTGAGCTTTCACTGCTAACCTCTAATTTAGCCAAGAAGCCCTTGTTGCTCACCAGGACACAACTGCATGTTGGTATTATCATTAGCATCTCTCTCACTGACAGCATGGTGAGCCAATAGTTCACCAGGGAGGTCAGGTGGAGTTTTTTACTCACTCCATTTCCTGTTCTTATTAAACAGGAGAGTAAAGATCAATAGTGATTCTAAACTAACAATAGCACTTGGTACTGAAAAATCTTCTTGTAGATTTGGTGGGTTGTTTCCTTTCTTTCTTTTAATACTAATTGGGTCAGAGTAGAAGATTTCTTAAATATCACTGCCTAGCAAGGAAAATAATACACCTCTTTCCTAGAGCTTCCTTTATTAAATGCCCCATGACAAAATGTTTTTTAAAAGGTAGTGCTGGTATTAAAAAATAAACAACTTTGCAGCTTTTATCAGGTCCTAGAATGGATTGAGGATATAGGCTGTGTTTTTAGAAATGGTGGGGAGATTGAAGCATTTCCCCAGTATTGGCCTAAGCTGCCTAGCTTCAGGTGGCTTTTGAACCCTTCCATCTCTGGTAGATCCAAAGTAATTTCTCTCAGACCTAGTGATAACCTGGGGGGGGACAGGTAGCTTACTAAATGGAAGGACATTGATTCTGGTCTTATAAACAAAGGGTCCTGGTTTTAAAGGAAATGATCTTTAACCAGCAGGGCTCAATCCCCAAGGGCAGCATAACAACCAAATATTGATTAGGGGAGGTAAGACTTGTGCCTTCCCTGTAGGACAAGGAAGGGATAGTACATCCAACCTCATTTTCTGAAATCCAAAATCAAGCAGAGGTCCTAGGCTTCCCCAATCTCTGCCCTCCATGATGGGGCATCTTCCCCTGCCCTCCACCTTTGTCAGATGTGGGCTCAACCTCTAGAGTTTCAAGGGGACAAGAAATTCTGACCTTTTCATATTAATAAAACCAAAATGATATTCTTTGGTTGTTGAGCAAGCAGATGCTTAAGCTTTCAGTCCCACTTATCTTCCCTGAATTCAGATACCTTTACTCTTCCACTCATTTCTGTCAACTCTTGCCAGGGTGCACGCTCACTCTTCTCTCTCTCTCTCTCTCTCTCTCTCTCTCTCTCTCTCTCTCTCTCTCTCTCTCTCTCCCCTTCTCTCTCTCTCTCCTTCTCTCCTTCTCTCTCTCTCTCTCTCTCTCTCTCTCTCTCCCTCTCTCTCTCTCTCTCTCTCTCTCTCTCTCTCTCTCTCTCTCTCTCTCTCTCTCTCTCTCTTTCTCTCTCTCTCTCACACACACACACACACACATTATGAAAAGAGGTGTTTTCCTTAGAGCTCAGGGTCTAGTAGCCAGGGAAGTACAGACCAAACAATGAGCCCTTACAAATAGAAAAGTGAAAATTAACATTTGCTTAGGGTACAGAAAAGTGTGTTTAGGTCCTCAAGCAGAGGTGATGGGAACCCCAAATGAAGAAAGACAAAATGATTTCTGTTAGCTACAGCTATATCAATAGGAAACTAGGTTCCTGAGAGAGAGAGTAGATTATGAGCTGGGAAAGCTCCCACCCTCTCACATTTAGCTTGAGAGTGTGAGAGGTTGAGAGCCGTTCCTGCTCTCCAGCCTTTGGCTCAGTATTGGCGGGCACCATTCTAACAAAGGCAGCTTGCAGCTAGGCAGCATTGCCACAGTAGAAAGAACACTGGACCGGGAATCAAAAGACCTGGGTTCTAGTCCTGGCTCTGCCACTAACTAGTATGTGACCCTGGACAAGTCACTTCCCCCTGATGAGCCTCAGTGTCCTCCTCTGTCAACTGAAAGGATGGTACTAGATGAATTCTAAGGTCTCTTCCAGCTGTACAAGTCTACATCTTACTCTATCCTTCCGTGGCTCTGTACTTTCAGAGACAGAGACAGGGGGAGGGAAGGGGCAGGAAAGAAGGAGAAGCAAGTGGGGGCCTGAGGGTGGGAAAATCAGGATTCCACTTTCTCCTTCTTTTTGCTTTTTTTCAGAAAGGATGGGGTTCGGAATTTCTTTTTCTTCTTGGATGGGGACTTAGAGGGTGAGCCTTCTGGGGACATGGGACCACTGGTGACTGACTCAGTTTTTTCCTTGGAGGCATCCACATCTGTGTCAGCATTGGTAGTCATCTGACTCATTCCTTTGCTGAGAGCTTCTTCTACTGTCTGGTCTTCCTCTTTTCCATTGACCACTACTCCTTCTGGAATGGTCTTTTCGGATTCATCAGCAGCTTTACTTGTTTCAGTCTTCTTATCACCTTCAAAAAAATAAAAAGAGACATAACCCATGAGATTTCATTGCAGTTACTCCACCTTGGTGACCAGGACACCTGCTGGGTGATAAGACACAAGTGCAACTTGGCATTCACCCCTGGTTTCCAAAGCACCCTACAGCCATGTGGGCAGCCTCACAGCTCAGGGTGATTGCCTGGTCTCAGAGATGAGGATACTGAGAAATGGGGAAAGGCATACTCCAGGCCACAATTTCTCACATTTTGGTAAAAAGGGGTATGGGGTAGTGGTGATAGATTTGGCCATTACTCTTCTGGAGCAGGAGAAAAGGCAAACTGGCTCGCAGGGTGCTTAGGATAAAAGGAGCCAAATCTCATCCATACCATGGGCTCCTTGCCATGTAGCCTATCCAGGTGAGAGAGTCCCTGAAAGAGAAATTACTTTTAATTCTTGTCTACAAATTTATACATACCAGCCTAGAACAGCCAGTAAGGGGTTGATACCTATGTCAGTAGGTAGCAGGGGACCATGCAGGTGATAGTTTGGATCCAAACCAGGACCAGCCCAATCTGTGCCACTCTCTGCCTAGTTCAGGGCCTTTCCCACCAAGAAAAGAGGGAATGAACATAAGAGGAGCTACAGGAAAAGGGAGGGCACTGCCATGCATGCTTGAAAAAAGCAGCCCAGCGAAGAGATGAAAGGATCAGAAGGGAGAAGTCAATGGCTAGGGTTCCATTTTATGAATTTTAAAATGTGCAAATTAATTACATTTGTGTGAAAGTTTCTGCCTGAAGCAACCCTCTAGGGGAAAAGAAAAATAGCTAGAGAGTAGACAGTGGCAAGTTTTCCTCAAATGGATTTTTCACTTCTTATTCTGGTGAAGAGCATTAGAGAACACAGGTAAGGCTGTCTTTAAAACAATAGATGAATACTGATTAAGCACCCACTGTGTGCAGAATACTGTGTTATGGAAGGGTATAAAGTTGAGATAAAACATGATCTCTGCCCTCATAGAGGTTGCATTCTGGTTGGGATATGGATCATGAATAGATAACTGTAACAGACAATAAACCATGATAAATACATTAGATAGGTGAAGGCAGAGGGATATGTTCCTTACCGAAAAGATTAAGAAAAGCTTCCTGGAGGACATGCCAATTGAGTTGTGCTTTATTGGATGGGATTGATCTCCTAAGATTGTCAACAGGTTGGGAGGGAAAAGAGGGTATGCTAGTCATAGGAAACAGCGTGAGTAAATGCATAGTGTAGGGAGAAAACATGGCATGTTTGGAGGACAGAGGTGTCCAATTTAGCTAATACACAGAGTCCAGGAGGCAAGGAGAAGGAAGAGTAAAACAGTAGGGATTAGGGGCAGACAAGGTGGGCATCTGCTCAAGGTATGAGTCAAAAGGGACCTCAGAGATCATTTAGGGAATGTCCTCATTTTACAAATGAAGGAAATAAGATTCAGAGAGGTCTCCCCTCCCCCATCTCCTTCTTTATTCCTCCCATGATGAGGTTGCTTTTCTGCTTTAGAAGTATGCTTTTACATGTACTCTTGATTCCCCACACTCCATCTTCAATGGCAGATTGCCCCCTCTGTCTTCCTATTTTTTCTTTAATTGTCAATCTCTCCTTACCTACCACTCATTCCCTGTCGCTAAAAACATGCCCAAGTATTTAAAAAACCCTCTCTAGATCCTACCAGGCCTGACAGCTTTATTGTTTTACATTTCTCCTCCTTTTCATGGCTAAACTCCTTGAAAAAGCTCATTCCAATCAGTGCTTATACTTTCTCTCTTTCCATTCAATCTCTTCTAAACCCCAATGATAAGAGATACAAAGGTGTCATGGACACCTTTGGCAGTCTGTTGAAGCCTATGGAATCGTCAGAATAGTATTTTTGAATGAATAACATAAAATACATAGGATTACAAAGGAAGCCAATTATATTTAAACATAATTATCAAAATATTAAATAAAAAATCATGTATCCCAGGTTAAGAACCCCTGCTCTACAGTCTGGTTTCTCACCTCATCATTCAAATGAAATTGCTCTCTCCAAAGTTACCAGTGATATTATAATTGCCAAATATAATGGCTTCTTCTCTATCATTACTCTTGACTTTTCCATAGCAGCATTTTTGCCAGTTATACTTTCTCTTACTAGGTACTATCTCCTCTTTGGGTTTTCATGGTTCAGGGCTCTTGGTTTTCTTACCTAGCCCCTTTTGCTGGATTTTTATGCCAGGTGTCTCCCAAGACTCTATCTTGGGCCCTCTTCTCTATATTCCATCACTTGGTGATCTCATCTCCTTCCCATGGGCACAATTATCATCTCTATTCAGATGATTCCTAGATCTATTTATCTCTGTCCAGTTTCTCCTCTTAAGCTCCAGTCCCACATCACTGACTGCCTAAGTGACATTTCAAATTAGTTGTCCCATAGGCATCTCAAACTTAAGATGTCCGAAACAAAACTCATTATCTTTTCCCCAAACAGTCTCTTCTTTTGAACTTCCAATTTCTGGAATCTTCCTTCCATTCACCCATTTGCAACCTTGGTGTCATCCTCAACTATGATCTCTGTCACTCATCATATCTATTCAGGTGACAAATCTTGTAATTTCTTCTCTACGACAGCTCTTAAATACACCCTCCATTAACACAGCCACAACTCTAGTTCAGATTTTCATCATCTCTTGCCTAGACTATTGCAACAATCTGTTTTCGGGTCTCTCCCTACTCTAATCTTTCCTCCACTCAACTGCTAAAGTGGTTTTCCTAAAATGTAGGTCTAACTATGTCACCCCTTACTCAATAATCCTTACTGGCTCTCTGTTACCTCAAGGATCAAAATTATAGTACTTTGTTAAAGGTTTTCACAGCCTGGCCCCTTCCTATTTTTCTAATCTTTTTAGGATTACTCCCTTCCACACATTCTGTGAACCAGCAATCCTGGCTTACTTGCTGTTCCTTGCACCTGACACTCCACCTCGAATCTCTCTCTTGGAATCCCTGACTTCTCTTAAGACTCAGCTCAAGCACCATCTCCTCCAGGAGGCCTTTCTTGGTTCCCTCAACTGCTAATGATAGTCATGCCAAGCCCTGCAATGGGAGGTTGCTTTCCATCTATTTAGTAATTATCTTAAACATTCTGATTTATGTATGTTGTCTCCCCCATTAGAATGTAAGCATCTTTTTGCTTTTTCTTTGTATTCCCAGGGTTTATCACAGTGCTTGGTAAATATCATCACTTAATAAATGCTTGTTGATTGATTTAAGTAAACTTCCCAAAGTCATACAAGTAGTAAGTAGCATACGAAGGATTTGAACCCCGATCCTCTGAATCCATGCTCCTTTCATTACAATGCCTCCTTCACAAGGAGGAGGACTAATATCAGAGGATCATAGAAATTTGAGTTGAACCTTAAAGGGCATTTAGTCCAACCTAGAGGTGGACAGACATATACCCTCCATAACATCCAACAGTTGGTCATCCAGGCTCTGCTTCACCATTTTCAATGGTATGGAACTCACTCAAGACAGCCATTAACCCATTTAAAGATCTATCATTCTTCCTTATCTTGAAACAAGATCTTCCTTCCTGTAACTTTTGCCCACTGGTCTTCCTATGGCTAATCTCTCCCTTTCTCACCACTGAAATCAGTAAAACAGTTATCCTCAATTCTTAATTACTTCAGTCAGGAAGAATGAATATTTAATCCCACAGAATTTAAAGGACAGCAAGTTCACCAGTTCCTTGCTGAAATTCACTGTGGGAGAAGTTAACTTTTTTCTCCACATTGTAAAGCATCCTGAAAATGACTTAAAAGTATAGTGTCAGGAATAAAAACAGAAGTACAGGTCCATACATGTACACTATAATGTCGTGGTCTAGAAAAATCCCCATTCGAGCCCCCAGCTTATTATTTCCCTATTCAACAAACTTTCTGTACTTAAGCCACACACCCTCCCTTCTGTCCCAATCCCCCATATCTGATCAATCAATCAAACAAATAAACATTTATTAAGCACTTGCTTTATCTGAAAACTATACTTGGAACCATCTAAGCAAGAAATATTCAATTTCCTAGCTGATTGGGGTCTCCCCACCTGTGACCTCATGGATGGAAAACCAATCAGACTTGTCTGAGCAGGCTCCCACCCCTCTTTGTAAAACATAAGAGCTGCTCTGACCCACCCCCCACAAGATGCCTGAGCTGCCCTGAAGAATGAAGATAGATTTAGGAGTTCTAGTTAGTGAGTGGTGTCTTTGCCAGGCACTGTGCTAACCACTGGAGATGCAAAGAAAGGCAAAAGACAAATCCCTTCCCTCAAGAGGTCAAAATCAAAAGGGAGAGACAACATGAAAACAACTATGTACAAAAATGTATATATACTGCACAGGATAAATTGAAGATAGTCAACAGAGATAAGGCACTAGTGTTAAGAGGGATCAGGAAAGGCTTTAGCTGGGACTGGAAGGAATCCAGGGAAGTGAGGAGGTGGAGATGAGCAGGCAGAGCATTTCATTCATGGGGACAGCCAGTGTTTGGAGATGGAGTGTTTTATTTGAGGAATAGTAAGGCCATCAATGTCACTGTATCACTAAGTGCCTGTGGGGCAGGGAACAGTAAAGTGTAAGAAGACTGGAAAGATAGAAGAGGGGCAAGTCTTGAAGGGCTTTAAATGCCAACCAGAGGATTTTACCTTTGATCTTAGCGGTTACAGAGAGCCCCTAGAGTTTATAGAGTAGGGGAGTGGCAGGGTCAGATCTGCATTATAACAACATTAGTTTGGCAGCTGAGTGGGGAGGGACTTGAGGCAGGGTCCAAACACAGATTTTGAGATAGTCTAGGTTTAATGTAATAAGGGCCTGTACCCAGGTGGTGGCAGTGTCAGAGGAAAGATGGGGATCAATGTGAGAGATGTTATAAAGGTGAAATCAACAGGTCTTGGGAACAGAACAGATATGAGGGTGTGAGTGAGAAGTCAAGGATGAAATGTCTAGGCTGTGAGTCTCAGTGACTGGGAAGATGGTAGCAATGCCCTCAACAGTAAGAGGCAAGTTTTGAAATGGGGGAGGGTTTGGGGCAAAAGATGATTATTAGTTCAGTTTTGCACATGCTGAGTTAAAGAATGGGAATGCTCTGTTAGGATTTGAAGAGCACTATGTCTGAAACTTCCCAATGACATTCCTGGTTTGATCGTTTCCCTACCCTTTCCTATTCTGATTTGGAGGTGCCAGTTCAAGGAAGGAGGAGTGGATAGTTGTCCTTGTTTGGTGTTAGCTACTGTCCAAACTTTGCGGGGGTAAATGTTACCCTGGTTTCTATCCATTCTTACCTCCTGATTTCCCTTCGGTCTTCTTTTAGGTGTCTTCAGTTAAGCCACATAGGCTTTCCTTAAACACTCCAAATAAAAATGCCTGTTGTTTTCAGCACTGTATATCCCCTCATCCTTTGGGATGGGGAGGTTGACTCCAAGCCACCATACTGCCTGTGGCTACTACAAGTGAGGCATAGTGAAAAGTCCACTAGACTAGGAATCAGTTTGGGTTCTAGTCTTGCCTTGACCACTGACTTAAAATTACAGCATTTTAGATCTGGAAGAGACCTTCAAGGTCTCTTTTTATCAAGTTTGTTGAACTTAATTGAAATGAAACTAGTCCAGTTGCCTACACAATGTTGGAATCCTCTTTACAGCATCCCCATTGGTGACAGGAAACTCACTGTCTCATAGGTCCCCTTATTCCATTTTAGAACAGTTCAAATTGTTAAAATATTTATGTTGTACTTAAATCTACCTTTCTCTAACTTATACCTATTGGCCCTAGTTCTGCCATCTAGAGACATGCAGAATAGCCACAACCTACCTCTAATTTTTCTTTTCTGATCTTCCAAATGACAGCCCTGCACATATTTGTAGAATGCTATCATATCCGCCTAAGTCTTCTCTTTCTCAGGGCAACATCCTCTGCTATGTTTATCATTCCTCCTGTGACATAGTATCAAATCTCTTCATCTTTTAGAAAAGTCTATTTCTTTGTTCCCTCCTTAAATGCTGTGTCTAGAATTCAGTACAATACTACACCTCCTGCCAGTGAAGAGTATAATGGAGCCTTCATTTACCTCCTGGATTCTGAACACCATACTTTTCCTGGCGATGTCTAAGTTTACACTATACTTTTTTTGGCTGCCAAGTCACAGGGTTTGCTTATATTGGGTTTGTAGTCACTTAAAACTCCTTCCTTATTTTCACATCACTGCTATTGAGTGGCTATGTTTCCTTATTCTATGCCTGTGGAACTAAATTTTTTTAACATAAATGAAGGACTTTACATCTGTCCTTTACATATATATATAATTTTTTTTTTTTGGTTTTCACATATAATTCTTGGCTATTGTGGTCTCTTAGAAACCTGATTTTGTCACCTACTGAATTAGCCACCAATCCCATGCTTTTTTTAATCTTCAGAGCTGATCAGGACACCATCTAAGTCTGTACCCAAATGATTAATATTAAAAAATGCTATACAATGATAAAGTTTTAACTGAGTCAACAAACTGCCCCAAATCTGGCTTTTTAAAAATTCTATATTTTCCCTTTTATTTCCCTTTCTATTAGACTTATCCAAAACTGAGAGAGAGATACTGAAATTTTCTGTCAATATTGTATTATTTTCTATGTCCTCTTACAGGTCAGTTAATTTTTTAAAATGAATTTAGATGCTAAGTCATTTAGAGTATATAGGTTTAATGTTGATATTCATTTGTCTATGCTTCCTTTTAGCCTAATGTAGTTTCCTAATTTATACTTTTTTTACATTGTGAATGTTTGGCTTTGCTTTTTTGAATTCACTTGATACATAGTAATTTCTTTTTGTTTCTAGCCCTTCATTTTTATTCTGCATATGTCTTTGTTTTGGGCTTATTTTCTTATTTGTAAAATGGGGATCATCTCTGGTTGACAGGGTTGTTGTGATGATTGAATGAGATAATATATGTGGAAGCAATGTAGTATAGTAGATAAGAGAAGTAGATTTGAAGTCAAAGGCCATGAATTCAAATACTGGCTTACCCACTTACTACGTTTATGACCTTGGGCAAGTCACTTAAGACCTCTGAACTTTGGTTTCTCTATTTGTAAAATGGGAGGAAGTTGGAGTAGATGAACTTCACGTTCCCTTCTAGCTCTAAATTTATGTTCTTATGTGGACATCCTTTTGAAAAGTTAAAAGAACAACATAAATAAAAGTAATATATTTGTCTTACTTTCTCCTATTAGATTATGAACAGATAGTGTAATATATAGTCCTCCGAACTGAAGGATCTTGTGTTTTCTAAGTTGTTTTTTTATTTCCTCTGGAACCCATGACAGTATTCTGCACAAGAATGAATGAATGGCTGGAGATTTCCAGAGGCTGGAGAGATAGAAACACTTCCTTCTGTCCTAATCAATCACAAAACAGGCTTGATGAGCTTCAGTTCCCAACCTCTCTCTTTGTTCACAGTGACCTTGAATAATTTTAGTGCCTAAATACTTTCTCTCTCAATTCCTAGGTGGCCCACATTCTCCACAAATCTTGTCCTATGCCTAAGGGGCTGGAATAAATGGTTTGTTCCAACTGGGGAACTGATATTCTCCAGGCTTCCTGTAGCCTTTCCACTTGTCTAATTTTCCCTTTTTTCAAGGCAACTCAAGTCTTTTCTCTTTCTTGAGGCCTTATCTGATCTCCCTATTCTGCAGTGATCACTCCTATAGTATAGTGGCATTTCATATGGCATTTGGAGTCAGAAGATATGGAGTTAAATCCTGGCTTATCTATTGACTACTTATGTGACTTTCTCTTTCTTCATCTGCAAAAGGGAGGTGTTGGACTAAATTATATCTAAAGTACATTTTAGTTCTATCTTCTGTGATCCATAGCTTTTACTGTCTGTAATCCATTTGGCATTGAGTATGCACTATTTTTTATTTAATATACATGTGTACATATATGTACAAGTGCACATGTATATACTATATATGCACTGCATGTATGTGACATATAACACATGTGTATATCTACATAGAAGGAAAGAGGGAGAAGGGGAGGGAGAGGGAGAGAGGGGGAAGAGAAAGAGAAAGAAAGAGAGAAAGAGAGAGAGAGAACACATACACACTCTGGAGGCAGGGATTTTATTTTAGACTTTCCTGCATCCATATCAACCAGTATGGTGCCATAAAATTTATAGGAGCTCATTAAATATTTGCTTGATGAGAACTAGTGATGAGGATAAGGATGAAGACTAGGGAGAGCTTATTCTAAAAGTCTGCCATTCTGGAGACTGGCAGCACAATAGAGGAGGGCTGTCCAGAGGACTCCCTTTTTTTCTAACTGGTAAGCAGTAGCTTCTATATCAGTAAAGAAAGTAAACAATGGAAGGAGTTGGAAAACTCGAAAATAAAATAGTTAGACTTCCTTCCCCATCCTAGCCCCGTACATACAGAGTCCATATATCAGGTACCATTGCCTTCCTAACAATTCATCACAGGAACTTGGGATAGGACTTCCTCTATTAGTTTGTCTAAGAACCAGTTTCTCTTGACCCCGAGTTTGTCCATGTACCTGGTTTAGCTTCAAGTTTCAAAACTTCAAAGGCCGGTAGACTGGTGTCTACCATTTTCCTTCTTCCCTCTGGGCATTATGCTGCTTAAAGAGGCTTTAGAAAAATGCATGTGAGTTAAAGCAAGGAGTTATGGCTCTATTGGCCCAAACCAAGGAAGCCCCTGCAGCAGTGTAATGTAGGCAGGAGAGATTGTAGGATGCCCAGGGTACTGGGTAGGAAAGGAGAAGATGGGGTAAGTGGAACTTCTCCCACTGCTTTATACTCTGTTCTCTTAGGGAGTGAGATATAGTCCATGGGCAACTAGAAGAATCTCTTTGGGATAATAGATAACCTGTATGTCTATGTCTTCAGAAGCACTGAGGACCAGACCCCTTCATTTTGTTCACTCCAGGCATAGCATCTAGCAGGCCCAGTAGACCAAAGTAAGAAGGTTTAACTACAGAACATTTGACAAGCCTTGGTGGTCAGAGGGCTCAGTGTCAGGGCAAATGACAGTATCTTTTGGGCCTGATACAGCTAAGGTACATTGCTAGGTTATGCTTCACTGTTGCTAGAGCAAACACTGGTTAAACACTTTTTTTTTAAGGCAGTTGGGGATAAGTGACTTGCCCAGGGTCACACAGCTAGTAAGTGTCAAGTGTTTGGTCTGTAGCCAGATTTGAACTCAGGTCCTCCTGACTTCAGGGCCGGTGCTGTATCCACTGCGCCACCTCGCTGCCCCTTAAACATTTTTTAAAGAATGTATTTGTAGTCTGAACTTTGGGCTCAATAGATCTTCTTTCCTTTCTACATTTATTTTCATTTGTACAGCATGTGTTTTCTCTAATTGCACAATGAGCCAGCCCAGCCCATGGAGAATGGTCTTCTCTCATCCTTGGTTCCAGGAGTTGGGGGAGAATAGCAGGAAGGTGTTCTCCCTGGCAAGGAACCTGATGCAAATGCTCAAGTTTGCTGGAGGAAAGGAGTGTATAGACGTGGAGTAAACTTAAGGTGGGAGAATCCTTGTAGGAGATGATAGGGAAGCAAGGGGACAGACACGAGGCGTGAGGAAGATGAAAAAAGAACAAGAGCTCATACCAGGACACAGCCTAGAAACGCTCAGGAAGCCCTGAGAACATTGCACCTGGTCTGACGGTGAGGGAGTCAGGAGGGGAGATCCGAACATGAACAAAAGCCTAACCTAGCAATGACCCTTAGCTCTATCAAGCCTGAAAGACACTGCCATCTCCCCAGATGCTGCCCCCTCTGACCCAAGGGACTTGCCATGTGTCCTGCAGCTAAATCATTTTGTTGCATAGATGTTCTCTCTCCTTAGTGGAATGTAAGTCCCTTGGGAGTAGGGGCTGTCTCACTTTTCTATTTGTATCCCCAGGACTTATCACAATGCGTGGCATATAGGAAGGGATGGGGACTGAACCAGTGATTTCATTTGTTAAATGGAACTCCTGGGAGAGGCAACACCCTCTACCAGTGTAGGTGGGCCCCTTATATGCAATTTATTGTCATAGAGGATACCTAGATCACTGAGAGGTTAAGTGAATTGCCCAGGGTCACACAACCAGTATCTATCAAAGGTGGGACTTGAACTCAGGTAGTCTTGGCTTTGAGACCACTTCTCTATCCAGTATACCATGCTGCTTTTAGTGCTACACGTAGTAAGCACTTCATAAACTTTTATTTCCTTTTTCATTTAACGATACTGCACTCTTGGGTGCTGTACAAGCTATTAAGAGGGCTGGCAGAGTATAGTCCCATTTCTGATGACTTCAGGCCCTCTGCCCACCAGTCACCACATACACCAGTTCCATGACAAGGAATAGTTTTGCCACAGACGGGCACAGAATCCTGTGCTTTCCATCTCTGTCTTACTCCGTGGCAGTGTTTTGGTGAAGACGCTGTAAGCACAATGCTAGCCCGGACCCAGTTACATACGCTCCCTCCTGAGGAGGTTTGGAAAGGAGAAGGTTTGGGAAACCAGCTCCAGGCCAGTCGTTATAAGGAGTTAGTACATTGAAGACCAGTATACATCTATAAGGAATAATGCCATCCCTTTTCCTACCTCAGCTGTGTCCTGATCCAAAGAGCACAAGCTAAACAGTCATCTCCACTTCCTTTCTGAACATCTTCCCCTCACCCTTTGGTTTCCTCAAGAGTGATTTACAAGTACTTTCCTGAGTTTTATTGTGGCAGGCCAGGTCAGCCCCAAACCTTAGGGAGTAGCTATAACAGCTCCCAGGATTCTTGGCTTTGACTCAGCATCTTGGGGTAGATGTTAGCCTTCCTAGAATTGACCCGGGGTTTCAGGGTATAGGTTACAGGATATCCAGAGGGCAACATTCTCCAAGGTGGTGGGGAGGAGAGTCCTTTTGCTTTCACTGAATTCAGTAGCTGCGGTTCCTGTTAGTTGCCAAAGAAAGTTCTCCCTCCCCAACACAAGGGTAGGTACAGTTAGTAAACAGCCTCTCTATACTTACTACATAGACAAGTATTCAGAATCAGAGGTAACTCCTTTGATGAAAGCACAGATGGGAAGAGAAAGGAAGAGGTTGTGGAGACAAATCGGACAACACCACAGTGAGACACAAGGAGAACAACACAAGCACTGAACATTGACTTTCTTGTTCCTGGCTCAGAAAGACGCCTTTTGTATTCTTAGACTCTCATACTCAGGCAAGCTGTGGATTTAAGGAGTAAAGGAGTCCTGGGCAGAAGTGACTTTTTTGAACTGAAACACACCCAGTTCATGGTGGACACTTAAAAAATGTTATTAAAATGTGGAAAGAGTGCTGGACTTGGAGTCAGGGAACCAGGTTCAAGTTCAGCTCTGCTATTTGCTCTCTCTGTGCATTTTAGGAAGTTACTCTCCCACTCTGGGCATCAGTTTCCTTATAGGTAAAGTGGTAATTTCTGAGGTCTTGCCTAGCTTTAATAGTCTGTGATTCTGTGAGCCTTGTTCTTAAGAGGTAGGAACCTTCTAGCACTGCTGGAGATACTTTCCCTAGGGGAATGTGAAGTGCTTATGTTTTGAAAGGAGCACAGTAAAGATGATTAAACCACATTAGTGATGAGTTCTTGGCATAGAAATGGACACCAGCATACATATTATTGCATATAATATAAATGTAAGAAATATTATAAAGTATTTTAAAAATGATTATATTATTTATCCAGGTCCTGTAAAATGGAAAGAGTATTGGCTCTGGAGTCTAAAGGCCTGGGTTCAAATCCTGCCCTTGATGTTTATAACATTGATGATTTTGGGGGAAGCTATTTGACTTTCTTAGGCATTAGTTTCCTCATCTGTAAAATGAGGAGGTTGAACTAGATTTCTTCTGAGGTCCCTTTCTGCTCCAAGTCTATGACCTTATGATTTTATTGTTGTAGAAACTCCCTCCCCAGAAGCAGAAAACAACCCATCTCTCCTATTCATTGTCTTGGATGCTCAAAGAAGTTTATGTAAGCTCATCCTGGTTATACAGGTCCTGAGTCTGCTGTCTCTCCACTGTACCACACTGTAGAAAATCAGTAATTTTATATAATAATTTATAAAATCATAGCTAGCATTTATGTAGCACTTTAAGGTTTACAAAATGCTTTATGAATCTGATCTCATTTGATTCTCACAATGACCCCTAGGAGGGAAGTGCTGTGGTTGTCTCCATTTTACAAATGAGGAAACTGAGGTAGGGAAAATGACTTGCCTGGGATTCTATAGCTTGTAAATATATGAGGCCAAATTTGAACTTAAGTCTTCCTGATTCCAGGCCCAACATTCTATCTCCCCACACCACCTAAATATATGTATCATCATGTTATGTGATTGGCTGCAAAATAATACTATTATACTACTTATTGTAACAACAAAGCCATAGCTTAAAGCTTACTAAGACTTTTGGTATACCCTGTATACATACATACGCAAACACAATACGTATATGTACATACACATATGAATGTGAGCATATATATACATATGTACATATGTAACATACACATATGTTTTTAACAAAACTTTAAAATCTATTATGACATTTAATACTCATAATGACCTTTTATGGTAAGTAGGGCAGGTATTATTATCTCCATTTGACAGATGAAGCAACTGAGGCACAGAGAGGTTAGGGGACTTGCCTAAGGTAATATTAAATATAATTAAATTAGATTATAATTTAATAATTATTATTATATTATAATAAATAAATGCCAGAACTAGAGCCAGAATCCAAGTGCCCTGAATTTTATTTCCATGTTGATTTCTTCAATGATTATTTAGCATGGATGAAAATGACCTTACGTTGACTTAGTTAATATTTGAAATTGAACTGCTATTGTTGGTCAAACATTCATTTGCTCATTATTCTGGAAGGAATTAAAATGGAAGAGGGATTTAATTTACATTTCAGGAAGAAGCTCATAATTGATAAGACATTTAAACTGATTTTCTACATAGTTTGTAGACTTTTCCCTAGAGATCAGGTTAATAATAATATTACATTTATGTTGACTTAGAGGCTTACAAACTGCTTTCTTCACAAAATCCTTTTGAAATAGTCAGCAGAAGTATTATTACCTCCATTTTTATACGAAGGAAAATGGTATTCAGAGAGAGGTTAAGAGATCTGCCCACAGGCACACCACTAGTGTGTATTGGAGCTAGGATTGAAGCATGGGTCTTCTGACTCCAAGACCAGCTCTTTCCACTATATCTTTATTTGAAATGTTTTAGTCCCGTGTGGACAGCCAGAGGTTAGATATTCTTACCTGTACGACTCCATTCCAAACTGCAGTGAAATGTTACTTAGAAGAAGAAACCTTCCTTGGCTTTGATTTTTGTCTTTTTTACAAAATGCATTCTTAATCTATCATGATAGTTTGCAAATAATACAAATATACACTTGGCAATCTGTATTTCAGTTCATTGGGGAAAGGAAGGGGAGGCAGAATATCACTTTTATGTGCTCCTTATCCATTCATATATACATATGTACTGTCTTCCATGCAGGGACTTTCTTTCATCAGTTGAATGCACTTCCCTCTTGGCACACCCCCTTTGAGCTTAACTCACCCTCTGAAGACTTGGATGGGGAAAGGGCAGGACTCTTTGTTTCTGTTTTGGATGGACTCTTCACTGGAGAAGCAGGAGCAGACTTCAAAGGAGAGCTAGGCTCTTCTGCTGTTGTTTCTTTCTCACCTGGGAACAGAGAAAACCACCTGTGAATGATGGTCAGAAGCTGGCAAAAAAGGTCCAGCATCTAGAGAGGGTACAGAAAGCAGAGACAAATAGCCCTTTCTACCCAGACACCTCTTTGTTCTACCAGGCCCAATCAGGAGTTAGCTTTTTCTGTTAGCTCTGGAGAGGCAATTAGAAAGATCATTAGCTGGATTTCGTCTCATGCATCCTTTGTAACCTAGCCAATTGAGTTCCACTGGTAAAATCTATTGCTGCTGGTGTTCGTTCATTCAGTAAACATTTGTCCAATATCCACTGTATTCAGGCAACTTCTGAATGATAGAAGAACTTAAAGATTGCCATAGTGGGTCAGACTAGAAGCAACATGGTATAATGGAATGAGCACTGGATCTGGAATCAGAAGCTCCAGGTTCAAAACTGAATTCTGCTTCTTAGAACCATAGGACTGACAGTTGGGAAGGCCCTTAGAGATTATCTACTCCAGGGCTCAGTACACTATGTGCCTCCGTTCACTTGTTTTTGTATAGTACATGAGCTAAAAATGTTTTTTGCATTTTTTAAATACAATAAAATTTTATTAAAAAATTTTAAAAAAGCATTCTTAGCTTGGAGGTGGTTTGCTGATCCTTTATCTACTCCAACTAATTTTATAGAGGAAGAAACTGAGGCCCAGAGAGAGGTAAAGCAGTTTTCCCAAAACCACACTGGTAATAGTATCACAGCCAATCTGACACCAACCCCAGTGTTCTTTCTAAAACACCATGTTACTTATTATGTGTGTGACTTTGGGCAAGTCATTTTCCTTCTCTGGGCCTTATGTTCCTCCTCTGTGAAACAACTGGTTTGACAAGATGACCACCAAGGTCCTTTGTGAGTTCTAAATCCTATAATCTAATCCAGTCTTCTGTCTCTGAAGTGACCTACTTTATGTGTGAACATAATTACCCTTTATGACATTAATGTCAAAAGGTTATAGAATGATAGAATTTCAGTGTTGGAAGGGGCTTCAGCAGGTCATTATTCTAATCCACACCCTGAAAAGAATCCCTCTGACAACATAACTGATCAGTGACCATCCAACTTTGCTTGAAGACCTCCAGTGACAGGAAACCCACTTCCTTTCTCCTGTAGCAGTCTCTTCCACTATTGGACAGCTCTAATTATTAGAAAGATTTTCCTTGGGTCAAGCCCAAATTCGTCTTTCCACTATTAGCACCTATTGTTCCTTGTGTGGCCAAATAGAAGAAGTCTAATGTTTACCCCCAGACAAACCCAAATGTTATTAACTTCCTGTAATAAACAGGGTAGATCTAGCATTCCTATGTAACCTAAGTGCCAAAACCCACTGGCAAGGGACTCCTTCCTTATTGTTGATCAGTGCCCTGTCCTTGTGTGAGGGATGGAGGTGGAATTGTCAAGAGTAGAATTGAGGAGAACTAGTCGTTTTGTTTCTGCAGTCTCTTGAGTCAATTTAGGCTCATGGCTTCCAGCTTCAAGAGAAAAGATTATGCCAACCCCACTTCAGGCGCTGACGAAAAAGACTGGGAAAAAGTCGACTGAGAGGAGCTAGTAGTCTCCATCTGTCACTATCCCCAGCTTGCTGTTCTAGAGACTTTGGGAAATTTCCCCTTGGGTGAGATTAGAGACTCTCTCTTGACTGAGCTGACTTATCTCACTCCCAAAGGCAGAGCTCCTTCATTCTGTATTGTTCGGCATATATTCTCCTATGTATACTTTCTCTGATTTCTGTTTTGCTATCAATTTGGATAAATGGGTTTCTTTACTATGTGCTTTGTATGTTCACTGTAGAACTAGTATTTGGTGGGAAGTGTTGGATATAAAGCTTAGGGCTTCCTTTCCCTATTAATGTACAGTGATCAGAAGTTTAGGTTGAACCAAAACTATGTCTCTTAAACTAACAATATTTAAGGGAGTAAGTAGATATAATGGGAGCCTCCTCTCTCTGAGGAGAGCCAAGTGGTCTTCCTCTCTTGACAGGAATTAAATCTCCCTTGGAGAAGGGTGAGGGGATAAAAGGCTGCAGAAGTCTATTCTGCCTCCCTTTGAGCCATACCACAAACCCTCCCTCCCCCTATGCTAAATGTGAGAGACAGCTGCTGTTACACATAAATTCATTAAAAAAAACAAACCCCAAAACCTTTAATATGCCTATTTGTATTTTCCACCCTTACCACCTCTCCATATATTTTCTGTCCTCTCTGCCAAGTGCCCAGAACCTCATAGGGCTCAAGTCAGCAAGTCTTTCACCAAGAATCTCCTGCATGCCTACCACTAAACAAGGAGAAGCAGAGCATCTAGGCAGGATCATGGCAGAAGACAGGCCCATGAAACAGCTAGAGAGCATCAGAAGACACTCTAGAGCCAAGGGCTGTAACTGGTTCACTTGATGCTGGCCACACACTGTATTTCGTCTCTCACCTCTGTGTCCCTTGTGCCTGGAGTGCCTGACTCTTTCACTGCAACTTCCTACGGAAAGCTTTCTTGTTCTCTGCAACAATTGGTGCTCTCTCACAACCAGACCCCAAAGCCTGGAACCAGGGAGGTACTTAATAAAATAGCTGATGAACAGAACAAACTATAAATGCCAGAGAGGAGAAGACAGTGTAGTGTGGCTTAGAGTAGTTGTAGAAGTCTTCATGAAGTAGGGTAGACTTAGAAAATCTAAAATCACAGACATGGGAAGGGGCTTCTGAGATCATCTTGTTTAGCTTTTAGCTAGGCAGGAATTCTGTCCACAGTATTTCCCAAAATGAGGAGCTTGAATTAGATGATCTCTAAGGTCATATATACATATACACATATATATACACATACATACACACTTGTGTATATATACGGGTGTGGTCATCTGGCTATAAATTATATGGAAAGTAGTCATTTGTTTTCAACTTGGAGACCTCCAGTGAAAGGGAATTCACTACTACCTCATGAGATAACCTATTCCTCTTTTAGACATCTTTAATTGTTTGAAGCTTTTCCTTATAATTGTCTCCCTGGTTCTTCTACCCATTCCTTTTAGTTCTACCCTCTGGGGGCAAACAGAATAAGTTCATCCCTTTTATGGATGACAGCCCTTCAGATGTGAGACTTGAGCTGGGATTTGGAGGATCTTCAGGGACATGTTAAAGGAACAGCATATTCAAGGTCACAAAATAAATGTCTGAACATGCAAGTTTGGGAGACAGAATGGACAACAGATCAATAGAAAAGTTTTGTTGAGAAGTAGTGGGACATTAGGTCGGACCAATAAAGACTTTTAGAGTATTTATAAGGTGCTTTAAGGTTTTCAAAGTGCTTTACAAATATCATCTTACTTTATCCTTGCAACAACTTTGGTAGATAAGTACTATTATCTACATTTTATAGATAAGGAAACTGAGGCAGGCAGAGGTTAAGTGACTTGTCCAGCTAAATGTCTGAGGCTATATTTGAATTCAGATCTTCCTGACTCTAGGTCTGACATTCTATTTTCTGTATCACCTAGCTATCAGGTTAAGGAGTTTGGCCTTGAAACGAGTGGCAACAGTGAACTATTTTAGATTTTATGAAAGATGTGTTTTAGGAAAATTCATCTGGAATGATTGAGATAAACGGGAAGGGGGAAAAAAATGGAGGCAGTGAGACTGGTTAGGAAGCTAGAATCAGAATAATGGAGTGTCACTGTTGGAAAAGACCCTTAGAGATTATTTATTTGGTTCAACTTCAATCAAAAATATGAATTCTTACTACACCTTCTCTATCAAGTGGTCATTTACATTTCTGTTTGAACAGTTCTTTCAATGGGGATTTGCTACCTAATAAGGCAGAATAATCCCCCTTCAGATTCAATTAATGATTGGGTCTAATTATTGAGAAATTCTTATCCTTAATGAGCTGAAAATTACCTCCCTGCAACTCCCACTCATTGATTCTAGTTTTGCTCTCTGGAGCCAAGCAAGTCTTCACCATGATGAACCTTCAAATATTTGAATATTCCCTCTAAGTCTTATTTTCTATAGGCTAAACATCTCCATTTTTTAAACTGCTTTTGCATGGTGAGGTTTTGCATTTCCTCACTATCTTGATAATTTTCCTCTGGGTATGTTCCAGCTTTTCAATGTTGCTTCTAAAATGGTGCTCAGAAGTAAATTCAACACCAGAGTTGGGATCTGACTAGAGCAAAATACAATGCAATTATCACTTCTCATCATGGATGCTACTTCTTTTGGTGCAACCTAAGATCATATTATTATTTTGCCTGCTGTGTCACTCTGTTGACTCATTGAAACTGAAATATGCTATAACCCCAGGGTTCCTGCCCCCTCATAGGAACTATTGTCTAGCTTCTGCATTACATAATTCATTTTTTGAACCTAAGTGTAGGACTTTACATTTAGTCCTATTAAATTATATCTTACAATATTTGGTTCACTGTTCAGGTCTTTTTGAGGCTCAATTCTGTCATCCTAAATATTAGCTGTCTCTTTCATTTCCCATCTTCTTGTCATCTGCAATTTTTCTAATAGTGAGGAAAAATGAAATAGAGTCCAGGAGGAAGGTTTCATCTTCACAGAGTGTAATTCAATATCAGAGAGATTCCTCTTGGACCTCATTCAAAGGACTCTCATTATTGAAATATATCATAAAGTCCTGGTTATAAAAACTAGTTCCTTCAGGCTTTAAGGCAAGGTCAGGGAGAGAACTCACAGAATATTTGAGCTGGGAGGGATCTTAGAAACCTATACATGAACTGAACAGGGCTGTAGAGATCATCTAATTCAAATCCTCGTGTTATAGATGAAAAGAGTCACTGAAGGGGTAAGTAGTCACACAGCTAGTACGTAGCACAGCCAAGACGAGGACTCACTTATCTTGGACTCTCACTCAGGATGGCCTTTCTCTCTCCACCATACCATACTGCCTTTCTCCTATTCCAAAGAATTGTGGACTGCAGTTCACTTTATACTGACCTTGCAGGCTTTCCTTCAGTCAAACCTCTCCTCTACTCTCAGAACAGAATAAAGTGATCAAAAAGGCAGAAAGAAAGGACACGGCATCCTCTTGGCAGCTCAGCAGATCCTGGCAACATTTGTATAACTGAGCAGAAGGTACTATGTGAACAGCACAGAAATAAAGAGCTATCCTTTGATGGAACAGTTTCACTTTAAAAAGCAATGCCAGATATCTGAGTGAAGCAGCTATTCAGAAGAGGAAACCCTCTTCTCTGAGCTG
Source organism: Phascolarctos cinereus (assembly GCF_003287225.1). NCBI lineage: Eukaryota > Metazoa > Chordata > Mammalia > Diprotodontia > Phascolarctidae > Phascolarctos > Phascolarctos cinereus. The sequence goes on from NW_027555625.1 coordinate 123,011,546, forward strand.
GGAGGGAAAGATGAGAGGATATATGAAGAGACAGAAAATGTACTGAAAATGAAAGGAGATGAGTGAAATCATTTTAGATGGCCTGAATCAGAGGTGAGGTCATCCATAAGAAGTAAGGATGTATGTTAGGGAAAATTGGGATGGGACGTAAGAGAATTTTTTTACTTGGAGAAAATTGTGTGTCTTAGGATTGGAGATATAGAAGAAAGCTGGATCACAGGGTACGGTCCTGATGGGAAAAGGGACAGTCCAGATCTTGCCCTTATGAGTGTTGCAAGGGAAGGCACAGAGCACAATGGAGGATTGTGAGATGAAATATGGGAACAGCAGTTATTACCGGGAGGAAATACTTCTTCCAAGTCAGGAAGTAATGTCTCTTATGCTCAGAAGGAAGCGGGCCTCCCTAGAAAACCCTGTTTACCCCATGCTAGTTACCACTCTGACATAAAGAATTAGAGTGATCACAACATGGGAGGGGCTGTCTAGGAGGTGTTAAATATGTATTGGCTATTGTGCTTGTATAAACTGTGAACAAGGTGATAGAAACACCACAACAATAAATGACCACCTCTCAGGTCATTATCACCCTTAGGAACAGGACCATTCTTCATCCTGTTTGCCCTGGGATCTATTAATGCTAAAGGAAAACTCTGCTTTACTCCTTCTTTTGAATATGAACAATTTATCCAATAAAATAAGGAAGATTAGGGGCTGATAAAGTTTTCTTCATCACCATTTACATCCCAGTTCTGAAGTCAAAACCAGATGGAGGGATGAAGGTTACATGTAGTCAGAGTGGTGCCCCCGAACAGGCTGGACACCATCACCAGCCTCACAGGCAGCTTCCAACGGGCAGCAGGCCAGACCCCTCCCCACCCCAGCCCCCATTCTGCCCTCTCCTACAAAGACTGCAAAAAGCTCAGCTTACCGAACCTCAATAACAATAACCACATAATAATAATTCTTACATATTGTAGTGTTTTACACTTTACAAATGTTTGATCACCTTTCCAACTCTGGCCTTCACAAATACAGTTTTACAAAGAATTCTTTCTATAGTCTGCTGCCTTCAGAAAGTCCCTCACCCTGTTTCCTGAGGGTTCTTAATGATGTTCTCATACACTACACCCATCTCTGTGGCTTGGTTCACACCATTCTAGGATTTAGAGGTGAAAGTCAGATTATCTAGTCAGCCCCGATTTTACTTATGAGGAAACTGAGGCTCAGAGAGGTTAAATGATTTGTCTAAGGCCACATAGGTGATAAGCTTTCTTATTTCTACCACTCATTTTAGCATTTAGCATATATCATTATTCATTTTATATGTGCATGTTTATCTATATAATGGAATTATAAACTTCTTGAGAATAGGAGCTGTGTCTTATTTGCATTTATAATCCTTACCTCCTAGCCTAGCACTGTGTACATAGTGTAATACTTCAACGATTTGCGATTTCATCTGGGGAGGACAGTTCTGCCACCAAAGTAACACAGCACTTCCTCTTCTCCCTACCCTCTCAATACAGACACAGACACAGACACACACAGACACACATACACACACTGGTTGTGAGCCTTTCCACAAGCTAAGCTAAGCAGGGCTTTGGATGAGAAATCTTTGGAGCTATTGCCAGAGCTATACTCGAAACCTTTCCATTTTGGTAGTACCTGTTAGAAATTACACTCCATTGGTACAACCTTCAAAAGCCCAGAGTTCTCTGGAATCTACAACATGAGGCATTGGCTAGAGGTGGACTTTGGCAAAGGGTGGCATACGTAGTTTGTGCTTGTTAAAATACCTGCTATGGATTGGAAGTGTGTGCTTAGGCAAGGCATGACCTTGATTTTAGAACTTTTCAGTATATCCGGACAATCACTGGGCCTTGTCATCTGCCTAGCCTCTGCTTCCTAAGGACTATTGGGCCTCTCCATTTGCCCTGCAACTGAAGCTTCCCAGATGTGTTTGTTCCCCTAATCAGAATGTGAGCTTATTGAGAGCTGTGACTGTTTCATTTTTCCATTTGTATTCCTAGCACTTAACATAGTGCATAGTAAGTGCTTAATAAATGCTTTTTCTCTTCATTTCATGATTTTGTTTAAGGTTTTGGCATTCTAAATCTAGGTCAACTGGGTGTTGCAGTGGATACAGTGCCCCAGCCTGGAGTCAATTTAACCCTGTTTGCCTCTGTTTCCTCCTCTGTAAAATGAGCTAGAGAAGGAAATGGCAAACCGCTCCAGCATCTTTGCCAAGAAAACCCCACATGGGGTCACGAAGAATTGGACACAACTGAAGTGACCAAACAACAGATTCTAAATTTACCCTAAATCAGCATTTTCTAAATCATTTTGGTCAGCTAACATTTAGGAGGGCTTGAAATATATTGATAGAAACTAAATTAGGGATATGGAATGTTATGGAGATAAAAGAGGAGGATGGGCAGGGAAATTCTGCAGCAAAAGTAGACTAAGCCTCTTTACACGTCTAAGGGACAAAGCATGATGTAGTAGACAGACAACTGGCTTTGGAGCTAGGGAGACCTTGCTCCTAGATTGAGTCCTGTCTCTGACACCTACTGACTGTGTGTCCCTAGAGATATTTAACACTTACCCTCTTAGAGTACTCTTGGCCAGAGGTGTCAAACACTCAGCTGGCTGCCTCCTACAGTTCACAACACTCCCATATATGGCCCAAACCGATTGAAATATAATTCCTATATGATCTTAATACGTTGATGTACTAATGAAAAAGTAATATATAAATATGTGTGGTGTTCTAAGCCAACATGTGGCCCACAGGGATCCTTACATATGGTTTAGTGGCCTCTGTTTCTACTTGAGTTTGACATGACTTCTCTGGGCTACTCTCTCAGATTATAAATTGCAGAGAAAGTGTCAACCTCCTTTGGTAGAGGGGTTCATCCTTAAATTTCCTATGCTAATGAAATTACAGTTCTAGTTCCTATCCAAAATTTGCCTCAAATGATATGAATTTCTTTAAACAACATTTCACATTTAACATTTTAGAAGGGGAAATACCTGTAACATCATACTTGTCTTTTGGAACCTCCATTCCATTGGAATCCCTATATTGTATGGGATCCTAGGGCTCAGTGGAGCACACTCAGGCAAATACTATTCTGAATGGCTGAGCCATTCTAAGTAAGCAACTCCTGGACATGATAAATTAGTTAGTTCTCTTGTGGCATTTGGGTACCAGGTGCACTGAGTTTTCTATCCCCATCTGTTTCTGTATACTTCTATCAAAGGCCTCCCCCATGGGACAGAAAGATGGATCACCTTTCTGGCAGCACAATATAGAAGAGGAAGGTACTGGGACCTGTGCTAAGTACTAAAGGGGTTAGGAAGGAGTAAAAGACAATCAAAGCCTGAGAGGTTCAACTGGGAAAAAAAAGTATTTTTCTTAGGGTCAATTGGATTAATTTGGGTTTGGGTTGCTGACCAGTGAGATACCAATAGTAGTGGTGTAATAAACAATGCAAAGTGCCATGAACTGACAGTAGGAGACCTGCCTGGTTTTTTTCCTTCCTCTGTTATTACTGCATTATTGACTTTAAACATTTGATAATCTCTTTGGACCCCCATTTCTTTCTCTGTAAATATGAGGGGATTGAATGATAAGATCTTGAAGGTCCTTCCTATATCTGACATACTGTGTTTTGTATTCTAGAGTTCTTTTTCAGATGGAATAGAAACTCATTGGGTGTTGGGGCTGTTTAATGTTTGTCACTGTATCTCCAGAACCTAGCATAGAGTCCGTGCTTAAATGATGATTAAATGTTCATTGACTGATTTTATTCTGACATTCTAACTTATATGTTAAGATTCCTTCCAGTCCTCACCTTCTAGATACTATAGTACAGAATTTCATCCGCTCTGACATTGTACATTCTAGAATTCTTTCCAGTTCTAATACTCTGTGTTCTCCAGGGTTCTGTCCAGCTCTGACATTAATATAGTCTATATCTAATCTCCCTTTCGGCTCTAATATCCTAAATTCTGTATTTTAAGGTCTCTTGTAGCTTAGATATTTGATATTGTAAAATTTCTTACTGCTCTAGCATTCATTGTCCTAAGATACCATTCAACTCTGACATTCTTTATTTTTATGGGCAGCATGCCCTACATGTATTCATCAGTGCTTATAAACTAGACACAGTCCCTCTTCTCCTCTTTCTCCTCATCCTCTTCCTCTTCTTCTTCCTCCTCTCCTCCTCCTCCTCTTCCCTTCACCTGGTGTCTGCCAGGAATCAAAGAAACAAACAAGATAGTGCTCTCATCCATCTCAACAAGAAACAGGGAGCAGGTGTGTTAGGGTAGGTTAACCTAATTAAGGAAGAATATCCTGATAATGAGGGGCTGCCACTTCCATGGATGAATGACAAAGACTGTAGTATCTCCTTTTCTGGAAGGCTTCAATAACAGGATAGAATCTGTTTCCTGGAATGACTGGAATATTTTCCCATCTGAGGACGTGGGTGGGTGTAGGACTAACACTATAAATAACACTTCCAGAGTCTTTTCACATCCATTTGGAAAGTCACTCTTCTATATGGCTCTCAGTTTTTTCATTTGTAAAATTATATTAGACTAGATAAGGTGTAAGGTCACTTTAAGCTTTAAATCCTATGATCTCATTTTGGCCTCATAAAAGGATAAAGGGAGATATGGTAGGGTTCAGTGTCCTCATCTGATACATGAGCAAGCTAAAGCTAGAGATTAAGTGACTTACCCAGATGCATACACTGGTCCATGGCAAAACCAGAATCCATTGTTCTCAGTCCCCACCCCACTCTCCACTCTCTCACTGTGCTGTTGCTCTGGAATACTTCTGAGGAACCCTTGTCATCCCTATTACAATCAGATTGGATCCCAATTTACCATCAAGTTCGAGTTTCTTCCTCTCCACCTCTTTCTTATATTCCTCCAGTTCTTGGTCAGTGAGTTGGCTGAAGGGATTGGGGGGTTCTGGTCCCACAGGCACTGTTTCCTCTGAGTCGTCTTTGGTATCTGTGTCACCCTTGGAGGCCAGGTGGCTTTCTGTAGACTGAAAGTTAACCACAGAAAACATGTCACACCCAATGAACACGGAGAGCCAAACCTACCAACCAATTTTCTCTGTGGTTACTGTGGCCCAAACACTGGTTATCTTGCCAGGGCTAGACCGATATGCACCTTGTTGGGAAATAAGCAGCTCAAGGTATTTTTTTCCAGGGGCTGACTCTACCATCCATACTTAACTACCACCCAAGCTTAGACATTGACTCCTATGTAAAAGTTCTCAGGTCTCCAAGATTGAACAAGATTGTCAAACTAATGTCAAAGAACAAAGCCAGAGTATGTCACAGACTAAAGAAGACCCATCTCTAATACTGTACTTTCGCATTTTGCATTTCTCAGCTAGGATAATACTGTTCAGCCCTTCTCCAAGCAGCTCAAAACCTCAATGGTCAGCCAAAATCTCAGAAGGATCAGTGCCAGGGCATACAAGGCTTTGAGAATAATACTAACAATACTGCTAATAGTAACGACCATTTATTAAGGTTTGCAATGTGCTTTACATAGACTATCTCATTTGATTTTCATAGCAACCCTGGGAGGTAGGTTACTGTTATCCTCATTTTGCAGATGAATGATTTGCCCTGGGTCACATAGCCAGAAAGTGTCTGAGGCAAGGTTTGAAATGGGTCCTTTCTTGCACCAGGCTCAGAGCTGACTTCTGGGCCCCTGAGCTTACTGCTCTTCCTGACCTCACCAAATCCTGAGGCTGGGTTGCAATTATTTGAAACTCATAAGCAAAATACACCAAGTCACTGTAGCTTCAGCATTCTAAACCATTTAAACCCTGGAAAGGAACATGTTGGGGGAACCTCAGGCCATTTTGCAAATATTAATTGATCCTGTTGTACCATACAGTACAGAAAAAATTTCTTGTGTTGACTTCTGTTTACCTCTAGGTAAAATTCCTTGACTTGGTGATCAGTAACAATGACTTCCTAAAGAATCAAAAATGTTATGCTAAATACTATCCTAGTTCAAGCATTAAAATGACAAATGTATTACTTTCTGTTCCATAGGATCATATCTTAGAAGCCAGAAGGGACTTCGGAGATCATCTTGTCTAACCTCTTCATTTTACCTATGAGGAAAACTGATGGGGATGGGATCTGAATCCCTAAAAGGAAAAGACCAAGTCTTTGGGATCTGGACAGATACCTTGACCTGGTAATCAGCAGCAGATCTGGACAGAGTCCAAAGACATGGTCTTTTCCTTTTAGGGGGGTTCAGATCCATCCTCATCATTACTAAGGGTCAGTGAGGAAAAGTGACTAATTCAATATCACACAGGTAGAAAGTGGCAGAGGCCAGATTCAGACCTGGATGAGTCCCAATACAGTATTCTTTCTACTGGCCACACTGAGGCCTGATTACAATATGTCTGGAGAAGTTCCCTTCACTCAGAATGAGCAGATTCTCTAGTTTGAAGACTGGAGTCCAGACTTAGGCATACCTTCTAAGACATGGATTCTTAACCTGAGTTCCACGAACTTATTTGTAAAAATGTTTTTAATAACTATATTTCAATAGAATTGATTTCCTCTGTAATCCTCTGGATTTTATTTTATACATTTAGAAACTTTGTTCTGAGAAGGGGTCCATAGGTTTTGCCAGACCACTACTGGGGTCCAAGTTACAACAAAAGTTATGAACTTTTGTTTTAAGGGAAGAGAGCTCTGGGTTTAAGGTGGAAAAGGTGTGGATGTCAACTGTCTCTCTCTCTCCTGTGGGAAATCTCTGATTCCTCTATGTCCCTACTGCCTCCCATGGCATCTAAGCTAAGACCTCACAGCATGGTGTCTTTGCACAGAAAGTTCAGAGTCTGGATGCTGATAACAGCCACTCTCCATGACTCAGCTTTGACTCAGGCTGAAACTAGACCCAGAATTGTGGTTTCAGAAGAGAATTAGGGAGGGGGATAGAAGAAAAATGTTCCCCTCCCTGATCATGTGTTGTAGCCTGGCAGAATTAAATGGCTTCTCTTGTTCTCAAAAACAAACCAAAGCAAACAAAACACAAACAAAAAGCCTTGAGATAGATTAGGAGGATAAGATTTGGGGATAAGTGGGAGTAGAACTGACTCACTCACAATCATATCAGAACTAACTGGGAGAGGCAGGGATGAGAAGAGGTAGAGTGATAGAGGGGAATGAGTGCTGAATTGGGAATTAGAGCATCTAGGTTTGATTCCCAACTTTTCTACTTTATATACCTGTGTGATCTTGGACAAGTTACTTAGCTTTCCTAAGCCTGTTTCCTCATCTGCAGCATGTATCCCTCATGCCTAGCATAGTGCCTGGCACATGGTAGGTACATAATAAATGCTTGTTGATTGATTTGCTGATGAGGAGGTCAGAGTACATAACCTCTGATTCCCCTTCTAGTTATAAAAATCTGAACTCCTGAGTTAGAAGACCTGATACTCCTTCCTCCCTCCCTCTATCCCACAATTTTCTGTTTTCTCACTAAAAGCTATAACCAACAAAATGGAAAAAAAATGTTTCCACTTCAGAAAGGAATTTTGGTTGCTGACCGGACTCCTACTCTTCTCTGCTATGACACTAGCCAACAGCTGTGACTGAGGACCTGCTGACTTCACATCTTGACGATTTTGCTCCCGAATCTGAAAAGGGAAAGAACAGAGAGCCAGTGGTTAGTTCACCATGGTGGGATGGTAGATCCCTTAGAAGATGCCATTCCTGATACATAATTGGTTTTGGGTAGTGGTTCTGCAGTGTGGTCTAGGGATGTGTGGTCCTTGAAGGCCCTCTAGCTCTTTGTCTCTTATAGTTCCTAACATAATGTATTAGAACCACTTTGCCTGGAATTCTAAGCCCTCCACAATCTGACACCACTTTTTCTTTCCTTCCTTATTTCATATTAGTCTCCTTTATATGCCCTACATTCCACTGAACCTAAGCTATGCTCTTACCTTTCCCCACCCCTAATATGACCTTAATTCTCCTTTTCCCATGCCTTATATATCTTATTCATCTATTAAACCATCAGCTCCAAGAGGGCAGGGACTGTGGACTGTCTAATTTTTTTTGCATAACAAGTACAACTTTCTTTACAGAGTAGATGCCTAATAAATGCTTGTTAAATGCATGGATGAATGAATGTTGTGTTTATTAGATAATATCTATTTTTGTTTTCAAGATAAATTAGTCACTTAATTATGATGAGAAGTATTTTGCAATATTCCTGAACTGAGATTTGAGAAGCAAGATGTCAAGTGGGAACAGGTGGGTAGATTCTCTGTTGGGGGCGGGGTCCTCTGGTCCTAGAAAAGCAGTCTTTTACTCAAACAGTTCAAGAAATACTATTCAAAACTGGAGCTATTGAGATGTGAGGCACAGAGTAAAAAATAAAGACAAGTCATTTATGAAATCATAACATATGCCAATGAAAGAATAAAATGTGTTTTATAGAAATTCAGTTTGCATTCATTTTCTCAGATGCAGCTATCAGACATCTTTACTTCATGAATAATCTATGGCATCACTCAGGCTCATCCTGAAGACCACAACTGTAAGCCCCGAAATAATACCAAGTGAGACATGAACAGAGGAGATAACCAGGCATCATTTTACCTTGTTTCTCATTTCCAGCACTTCCTGGGGGTCCGTATAGAGAGGCACAAATTGGTTTGGATTTTCAATTCGGATTGGCATTCCACTGCTAGACTTCTCCACCTCATCTGCTTTCATCCACTGACCAAATACAACACAGACAAGGTTAGGCAAAAGAATAAGGATGCTCAGAAAGATAGCATTCCATGAAATCTACAATCTGTTTGTCCTTCAGAGATGGTCAGTACTACTGTCTCTCCCTGGGCTTCTTTTTAGGTCTATCACCTCTGGTCTGAGTGATGAAGATGATTGCCTATAGACCCATTTTCAGTGTCATAAGCACATATGAGGTAGCATAGGATACCGTCTAGAGTGCTTGGACTTGGAGTCAGGAAGAGCTGGGTTCAACTCTCCACCTGTGATACCAGCTATGTGACCAAGGGCAAGTTATTTAGCCACAATGAATCTCATCTTTCTCATCTGTAAAATGAGATAATAACACTTGCAGAGCTTTCCGCTACAGGAAATACTGCAACAGGATTGTTGTGGGCCTCAACATTTATAATCGGAAAAGAGCCAACTAATCAGGGAGTCATCACCAGGGGAAAAAGTGACAAGTCAGGGAAGGCATGGAGAGTTCAAGGACAAGAATGAAGAAAGGAAGGCATGGGAGGAAACTCTTTATCCCTGGAACTAATATTAAGACCATTCCATTACTTCTTTACTGATGAACAAATAGTAAAGGAGTGATGGGTCCTATACATTCCAGCCAGCCAGTCAGTCAACAAACATTTATTAAGTGCCTACTATGTGCTTGGCACTGAGATAAGTGCTGGGGATACAAAGGCAAAAGACAGGCACTGCCCTCAAGGAGCTTACAGTCTAATGAGGGAGTACAAACAAGCTATCTACAGGATAAACTGGAGATAATCAGCAGAAAGGAATAGAATTAAGGGGGATCAGGAAAGGCTCATAATAGGAGGTGATATTTTATTTTTTTTTTTACTGCTACTTGAAGGAAGCCAGGGAAGTAGAAGTAGAGATTAGGAGGTAGAGAATTCCAGGCCTGGAACTTCACTTAGGCCAGTGAAAATGCCTGGAGTCAGGAGATGGATTGTCTTATGCAAGGAATATCAGGGAAATTAGTGCCACTGGATTGCAGAGTATATTGGGGAAGGGGTGATACAAGATGTAAGAAGACTGGCCAGTGAGCCAAGTGCCTGAGGAAGCAGTTGGAAGGCAGGATTGCAGGTCCTAACCAGTGACAGAATGACCAGAAAAGGGAAGATGGAAGGAGAATCAGCTTTCAAGGTCCCAAGTTCCTTCAACTGATTGGACGTTGACCCTACTTAAAGTCATGAGTGGAAAAGCAATGGGAGGATGCTTGCTAGCTCCTAGTGTGAGTAGCTGATGGAAAGGTCTGAATCTAAGCACCTGACCTATGCCTCTAGGTCTGAGACAAGCCTATAGCCCAGTTAAAGGCTATCCAGGTCAGAGAGAGGCCATAGGCATAGAGGCTGTACAAAAGCTATTTTTAATTTATTTATTTCACTTCAATGGATATAAGTAAAGTGCTTTTGTGCTCAGCTCCATTATACCCTGTTCACATGTCCATTGAGATCTACTGAAACTCGGAAACAAGGGAAGAGAGCACCGGTGGATGAGTTCTGAGCCAATAAACTAAAGAGATGAATCCATATAGGTCATGGCCTTAGACTAACTGGATGGACACTACTATCCACAAAAGAGGCAAGCTAGGGGACAGATGTGGACAGCTCTTTGATAATGTTAGTGAGCTTGGTATTACCCAAGAGTGTTTGGTACAATCTGATATTGGCTTAAATAATTTCTAGGGCAAGCACGGGACTGCCAGCCTCCAGCCTCATCAATGAAGAGGGTCAGGCACCTGGTCAGCAGTGCTCTTTGTGGTCACACAAGTAAAAACTACCCTCCCTTTTCAACTCTTACTGTTGTTTTGGTCCGAGGGCTGCTTGTGCTCCTCTGGACCTCATCTGCCACATTGACCCGAAGGTATGTGTTGGGACTGTTCAGCCAACGGGTCTTCTCCTTCTGCTGTTTCTGAGCGTGTTGCCTAAGAGTGGAGATGGGGGCTCCATCCTCTTCAAAAACAAAAGCTGTCACAGTGGCTGGGATCTCAACCTCGCTCTTGTGCTTTGCCTTCTCTTGGATAAAAGGGTATCGATAGGTGTAGCCTGTTCGGTAACCCTAAGAAGAAAAAAGTAGGAGTAAATTACCATGGAAAAATTAGGGTTTGAGCAAACACACGTCACCTTGCACCTTCTCCAGCAAATATAATGAGTGCCTAATGTATTGAATATAATTGTGTATAGTCTTCATTCAGTGGGCATATACACACAGCATAGCACTGCTGTGGGTGTGTAATGCTTCCTTACATCCTGCCCCATTGCATCCATCCCTTGAGCAATGCTATCACCCAACCGTATGGAGCCATTGTTACTAGACTACTAGAGGAGTCACTTCACTGGACCTTGTAATTCTACAGCTTGAGAATCTGACAGCTAGTCATTGATATATGACTGTCCCTTTTGAGAACTGATGTTTAGCATTTGAAAATGTCAGAGCTAGTGAAAGATCAATATATGAAACCAAGTCCCAGCATCTGGTACAAGCCGGGTGCCAGGTATATAAGGACACACTGATTATGGGGGTTCTTGGACCATGGGACCGAGGCAATGTCTGTAGAATTCAGATTAAAACCAGGGCTAGAGTGCTGTCAGCATAGAGCGGCTAGGTTGCACAGTAGATAGAGTGCAGCACCTGCAGTCAGGAAATAGTTATTCAATCATTTCAGTAATGTCCAACTTTGCTTGACCCCATGGGGTGTTCTTGGCCATTTCCTTCTCCAGCTTCTTTTACAGATGAGGAAACTGAAGTAAACAGGGTAAAGTGACTTGCCCAGGGTCTGAGGCTGGATTGGAACTCAGGTCTTCCTGACTCTAGGCCCAGCACTCTATCCACTGTGCCACCTACCTGCCCTGTGGAGTCAGGGCCTCAGATCTTGGACAAATTGTTTTACCCTGTTTGCCTCAATTTCTTCATCTGTAAAATAAGCTGGAGAAGGAAATTGCAAATCACTTCAATATCTTTGCCAAGAAAACCCCAAATGGCTCATGAAGAGTCAGACACAACTGAAAATGACTACATAACAAAAACTATCAACATATGCAAAAACTAATGGTGCGTGATTTTATCAGGTGGGCTTTGATAGCTACAATGAGCCTATTATGGAACTAATACAGTGATTTAATATATGTCAGATTTTAAAATTTATTTCTAAAATCAGGACATGATTTAAAAAAAAAACTAAGATGTGATTGTGTTTGCCTTTCTTTTAGGATGATATCAAGTCAATTCAATAAACACTAAACACATACTATGTGCCAGCCACTGTATTAAATACTGTCATTTTGTCGCTTATATTATTATTGTGGCCATGAATTTTAAAAACATAATTTCTGTATGTTTAGTTATCCCATAGTGTTTTTTTGTGCAGATTTCCATAAATCTAATTGTCTGGCTAAAGTTATTATGATGCTCACAATTGCTTTAACAAACTTTAATTGAATAAAGTAAATGTATTTTACTCCAGCTTCCCAAAGAGTTGTTTGTGGCTTGAGAATGAATTTGGAAACCAGACCCTACTTGTAGTCCCTGCTTGAAACAGGTTGTCTATACAGGCCTAAAGGACAAAATACAAGTTTTTTATTTTGGCATTCTAGATATTCCAAAACCTGGCTCCAACCTGCCTTTCTAGTCTTACCTTTCTTTATAAAATCCCCCTTTTAAGCCATTCTATACAAGGTGTTTCTTGATCTTGCCTTGTCTTTTTCTACAAACATGAATTCCCACAGTTTATTCCATATACTTGGGATGTACTCCACCTTTGAAAACCTCTTCCTTCAAAGCTCAGATCAAGTGCCTTTATTTATTTATGTATTTATTTGTGTACATGCCATATTAGAATGTAAACTTTTTAAGGGCAGGAACTACATCATTTTTCATCTGCGTATCTGATAGAGCCTTGTAAGTAAAAGATGTTTAATCCAAGTTTGTTGAATTAAGTAGAATTATTATTATTGGCTGTATCTTACAGCTACTATTTGGTTTGCAAGACTGTTCTAAATCACAAGATAACTGTGGAAATCAGAGCACCTGGGTTTGAATACTACATCTGCTACTTAGCATTCAAGGCTGGGAATGGGATGCTAGCAAGAGGAGCCACGGTGTCACCAAGGTTAAAGGGAGCATGTTGCCGCTCATAGCTACCAGTTCTTCTTTAGACCCATAAAAAACATTGGCATGTACTGTCTATGGTAGTATTAGAGTAGGGTGAAAGGGTGGGAAGAAACTAGCCCTCAAGTGCCTGAAAAGAAACTTGAGATGTATCTTATGTTTACAAAAGAAATTAGGGTACATACAAGGTGAGGAGTTTCTTTATAGAATTAGTTTATGTAAAGTAGGGTGAGAAAAATAGGGCAGGAGGGAGGGGAAGACAAAAGGGATGGCTAGACCTAGCTCTATTAAACTGGGAGCCCTGAATAATGACGTAAGGGAGTCTGGATGCTAGCACCCCATCCTATACAACAAGTATTGGGGGCCGTGATGAGAAGAAGCCTAGTCAGATTCTGATCATACAGTAGAGTGGAAACGCCATTTTTTTTTAGTTCACTGTAGTTTCTGCAGTGGTGGGAAGAGCTCTGGGTAAACAAAAGGGCATAGAGCACAGGGTATAAATGACAGTGAGTGACTGTCTGTGACATGTATTACCTCTATGACCTGGGAAAGTCATTTTACTCCTCCAGGCTTCAGTTTCCTCATCTGTTAAATAAGGGATCTGACTAGATGTTCTCTATGGTTCTTTCCTGACCTAAATCCTATGATTCTGTGACTTCCTTTGTTGATTTCTACACAGGGCTATTTAAGATTTTATCCAATCTTCTTAATTAGCCAGTGATTTCCTACTCTCCATACCTTCATTTTCACTGGATGATCTCTCTTCTAGCCCACGACATTTAATGTGGGCTCCCTTGTCTACCTTCATGATGATATAAAGAGATTGGGAGTCAGAAGGCATGAATTCTAAAAATCTGACTATGATGGCTGAAACCAGGAGGCCACTAGAAACTAGAAGGAAGAAAATTGAGAATCAAGGGAGGTAGGTCCACTGGGAATAAGTAGTTCTTGGTCAGGAAGATCCAGTCAATTGGTCCAGATGAGCTTCAACTCTAATGCCCTCTGAATTGCAAATTGCAAATTAGTTTCATGGTTTGCTCAGAAGTAGCAGAAGGGTAATCATTAAACAAGCATGAACACAAAGGGAATTCAGCCAATCACATGGTGAGAGTGAAGAATAAAAGATAAATAGTTAATTTAGTGCTTTGCTGGTACACATTAGGGTGCCTATCATAAAGAAAGGCTTACAACCCTGTGGGTAGGTTTCATATGGAGGACCAATGGAAGAAATAAGGACAAGAATTGGACAGAACAAGAAGGCATGGAGAGGTTTCAATAGTACCAATGGAGACAATATCCACATCAACAAAATCCATGGAGCTATGGAAGTATTGAAACATAAGTTAGTGGGGTCCAGACTAATGAAGTCTTCTATATTCTTAGCAATGCCAGTGTTGCCCTATGTAAGCAAGTCTTGGTGCCTTGGCTGGCAAAGGCCTATGGAAGAAGTGGCTCTGGCCACGGACTAACCAGATTATCCAGCATCCTCATGAGAGCCTCAAACTCATGCTCCCCCAGCCGACTCTTCTGCATGGGTCCAAAAGTGCTCCCAGCCCATCGCACTGACCCCACCTCATGGGGCCGATGCTTTTCTCGCTCCAGCAGGATGAGGTTCTCGGACCCTCCAGCACTGGACAGAGCAGACACCTAGAACAAAGGGAAAACAAAAATAAGTATGTTGGGGATAAATAATAAGATCTATCTTGGCACTTAAAAGTTTACATAGCGCTTTCTCTACAACAAGCCTGTGGGGTTAAAAATAGTGCAAGTATTTTAACCCCATTTTACAGGTGAGAAAACTAAGGCTCAGAGAATTTAATTGCCTTGCCTATAGTCATCCAGAGAATAAGTTTTAGAAATGGAATTTGAACCTAGGCATCCTGATTTCTGGTCCAGCATTCTTTTTAAGAAGTGTCTGGGGCTCAAGCAACCTTCCTGAGCCACCTGACTTTTTCCCTTTTCCATATGTAAATTTGGAATAAAACAAGATAATCACATTGTCAGAGCCAAATTACAAATTACTAAATATTTATTAAGGGACTAGCAGCATCTCCCAGGGCCCTGGTCCTGCTTCTAGCCCATCCCCCACAACCATTATCCAAGGGAGAAACTCTTGTGAGGAAAGGGTCAGTCAACCAAACCGTGTAATATCTCTGAGGCAGAAAAGCCAGCTTGACTGAAACAGCAAGGCTCCCTAAGTCAAGTTAACATGTTGACAAGCATTTATTAAGTGCCTACTATGTGCAGCCATTGTCTTAGGGATACAAAGAAAGGCAAAAATAGTCCCTGCCTTCAAGGAATTCACAGTCTAATTGGGGAGAAAAATTGCAAACAACCACATACAAACAAAACAGACAGACAGACAGACACACCACACACACACACACACACACACACACTGGAGTAATTTGCCATTTCCTTCTTCAGCTTATTCTACAGATGAGGAAACTGAGGCAAATAGGGTTAAGTGACTTGCCCAGGGTCACACAGCTGGTAAATGTCTGAAGCCACATTTGAACTTGGGTCTTCCAGGCCCAGCGTTCTCTCCATCGCACCACCTACAGGCCCTATAATTCTGTGCTTATATAGCTCCAATTGTTGGCAGTTTTTCCTTGCATCATTTCAATGTGTCTCTTCTATTTCTATCCTTTGATCCTGCTGCCTTCCGGGACCAAACATTACAAATCTAATTTATTTTATAGGATACACTTTATATACTTAAAGACAGCTATCTTGCCCTGCCAACACTAAAGTCAGGATATAGGATATTTCTTTCATAGTTCTAGGGCCTATTCTTTGGATAAGATGCTGATCCAAGGGGAAATGCCACTTTCACTTGAACAACTTGTTTCTATAGCCTATAAAATATAATCATAGAATTATAGCATTGTAGTATTGCAGAATTTAAAGCTGGAAATGTATCTAGTCTAAACTCTCACCCATTGGACATTTTCCCTTCTTAATGTCTCTGGCAGCGGCCATTCTGACTTAAACAAAGTCAGAATTCTGTCTCTGTTGAATTTCCAGGCTGGGGCCTTCATCCTTTACCAGGTAACCCAATTATATGTGTGGGGAGGATTAAAGCCTAAGAGTTTTGTTGTTGGCCACCTATACATCATTAAAGCAAGAACTGGAAATAAAGCATTAAGGTGCCTCATAGTGGCTCCACTTTGTCCTTTTTAAAAAAATTACTTCTTGATCCCTTTATTTGCATGAAAACAAATATCTTGATACATTAAAAAGTAATTTGCAAGGATTGCAAATTTTTCATCTGAGGCTCAAAGTCCAGAAGGCTTTGGCCACATATCCACAGCAAAGGCAGGAATTTTAGTGGGGGAGGTTGTAGTGGGAAAGGATGCTTCGCAGAAGCTACGTCTGCCTTTTTGTGGTTGTTGTTCTTGTCTTCCCTTGCTGTTTGCCTGGGAGATCCAATGGAGATTGGAAGGCTAAGGAAAATTGTGGTGCCTTCCACCCACACAGTCCTTTGTGGTTTGTTGGAAGGTTGCTCCTGAAATGTTTGAAGGGGATATGAGTTGGCAATCAGAAATTAAATGAGTTATAAAGACTTGCTACTTCAAGACTAGCTGGAGAAAGTAGATTTAAGGACAATTTAAACACCTAAGGACTCTAATTAGCAGTCTGCATTTCTGTAGAGCTTGGTCACTGGAGGCAAGACTATGCGAGCTGTCATAGCCCTTTCCATTTGGAGTCCTAACCCAAGACTGTATTTTGAAGAAGATGCCTTTCTTATTAAAAGAGCGGAAACAGGTTCAGCAATCGAAGTTAAAAGAGAGACAATAAATATGACTTCTCTTATGGGGAAGGAGTGGCACCTCAGATGGGGACTCCCATTGAGGGACAGAGGTGTGACTGAGCCGCCTCTGGCTCAAGAGAACAGATTACGAAAAGTTCAGTGTGAGCAGTTTTTGGCAAAAGCTGTAAATCAGTACTTAACTATCCTAGATTTAAGGAAGTGATGGAGAAAATTTTAATAATGCAGATTAAACCTCAAAGTATGTTTGTGAGAGCCAGATGTTAAACATACCAGCATACCACTGGTTGAGTAGGTGGGAGTAGCAAGAAGAATTTGAGGAGAGAGGAAGAGAGGAGAGAAAAGGGGTAGAGAGGAGATGGGAGAGAACAAAAGGGAAAGACGTGAGAAAGAGAGAGGAGAGAGGAAGACAGAGACTGTGGCAGAGACAAAGACAGAAAGAACAGCATTGTACAGTCACAAGGAGATGTAACACCCAGTGGGGTGTAGGCTGAGCATAAAGCAGTAACTAGGAGTGAACAGGCCCAGCAGGAGCAATGAGACATGACCAGAAGACACTCATGCTCTTGCAGTGTCATAGGCATGAACTATCCCTCCAAGTATCCTCCTTGGCCATATATGTTCCCCTCCATACATGTGCCAAGACCATGTTCTTTGTATGTGCACTCCATACACATTCCCTAGGGTAGTCCAGTCTTCCTGTATGGTTCCTGTATTTGTGACAAGACTATCCCGATTTTATGGAGGAAATATTTTATTTCTAATTTTCTTATTGTGCTATATCATTAAATGTCTTTGCTTTTATAAACTGTGTCCCCTCTGGCTAACCAGTAAAAATAAACACATTTGGCAGAGAAATATGAACTGTGGTTTTGAGTGGATTAAAGATTTAGAATTGGAAGAGACTTTAGAGATTGTCTAATCGAACTTGCTTATTTCACAAATAAGGAAACCAGGGCCCAGAGAGATTACGTGATTTGCCCAAAGATCATACAGGTCATGCATGACAAAACCAGCATCTGAACCCAGGTGTCCTGACTCCAAATCCAGCATTCTTTCCATTATATTGCTCACTGAATGTGGACCCATGGAGCACTTTTTTTCTGGCAGAAAGGGGCACAGGGGATTGCCCCAAGTGTTACATATTTTATAGAAACTGAATGGGGATGTTCAGATTACTTAGCAAGTCAGAGTGAAAACCGCGTTCTAGACACTCTGCTTGCTAGACTTGGGCTTTCTCAACCCAGCCTTTGCAAACAGTGTTTTTATTTCCTGAGTATCAATTGCTAGTCTTGTGTTATTAGCTTCCCTGAGTGCCTGAAACAAAATGCCAGAGATTGAGTCATTAGCTGAGTCAACGAGAAGCTAGTTCATAGACTCCCACAGTCAAGAGTACTAGAATCTTAGCATTAGAAGAGCCCTTATGTTCATCGAGTTCAACTTCAACGCAATTGAGAAATTGTCTTAATGGTATCCCTGACTGACGGTCATCTACCTCTCCTTGAACATTCTAGTAATGGAGACCTCACTGCCTCATGAATTGGCTTATTTGTGCTCATTTATAGCCAAATCAAAATGAGTCAAAATTCACTCCCTTATAAATTTTACCTTTTGCTCCTATTTTCACCCTTTGGAGCTCCATAAAATGTGGCCAGTTCTTCCTCATCCATTTGATAACCTTTGGAATTTTTGAAGACAACGATTAGGAATCCTTTATGGATATTATTACTGTGCACAAAGACTTAAGTAATAGAGTCTTGGACATGTTGGTTGAAATCATCCAGTTGATTACAGACCTAGCATTGTCAGTGGTCATTATGGGGCCTTTTTTTTTTTTTGCCAAACACTCACTCCCTTGCTTTTGGACAGTTGAAATACCAGAAATTTAACAGAAATGCCCCTGGGCCATGTGGAAGAGATTGGGCTGGGGTTCTTCCCCTGCAAGCATACCCATAGGTCTGGCTCAAGAGATGATTGTTAAATTTTCAGAGTGAGCATTTACTTACTCTGAATTGTCAAATGCTACTAATTAGGGCTTGGTTTATTGTTTTGTTGATTGATTAGACTTAAAAAAGTAATGGAGAAAATGTTAATAATGGAGATTAAACATAAAATTGGGTTCGACATACATTTTCCCTCCCTCCCCAGGGCCTCAGCTAAACATTTATTACCCTTGCCTACAGGTATTACTTGGTGATTTAGAGTATGCAGAAAGAAGCCACCTGGCAGAGTAGTGCCTTGCCTATTAATCAGTAATCAATTAAGCACAAACTACATGCCAGGCACTACACCAGGTACAGTAGGGCATACAAATACAAAGCCCAAGACATGCAATGATCAGTTGGAGATTGAATGGCGAATGAAGCAGCTGACAAAAGCCCCCTTCTCTATGAACAGCTCACCCAGCTAAGAGTGCTCTCTCTCCTCTCAGATCACAGAATCTCAGAGTTAGAAGGAAATCCAAAGGCAATCTAGTTCAGTCCCTCTGCTGTGTGAACAGGTGATCGGCTCGACTCTACTCCAAGGGCTGTGGTGACAGGGACCTCACAATCTCCAGAGGCAGCCCATTCCATCTTGGGAATAGCTCTCATTTAGTTCTAAGGAGGATTTTCCTTACATGAAACCCAAATCTGCTTCTACAGCTATTACCCAGTACTCCTTGTCCTTTCCCCCAGGGCCAAGCATGTAAGTCTTAATTCTTCAGACAGTTATTGTGTTTCCTCTAACACTTCTCATCTTGCTAACTTTTCCTTCTTTTCTTTGTTCCTTACTTCTTTTCTTCCTTTCCTCCTTCCTTCTTTCTTTCCTTCTTTCCTCCCTCTTCCCCTTCCTTCCTTCCTTCCTTTCCCCTTCCTTCATTTCTTTCTTCCTTCCTTCCCTCCCTCATTCCACCCACTTCAATATTTGTGACCATGTCTTTCCCCCACTATTAGATTAGAAACTTCTTGAGAGCAAAGACTATATCATATTTTCCTTTGTATTACTGGCAAGGATCACATAGAGCACACCCTAGATAGATAGATAGATAGTTATACACATATATACATATGTATGTATACATACACATATATTTTGTATTTTTTATACATATGTACATCTATATATTAATGAATGAGGAAAATTAGAACTGCCCACACTTTTGCAGTGCCACTGCTCTCCTCACTCTCTGGACCCTCCTGGGTCTGGGTGGCAGATGGAGGTGAGGACTGCCTGTGTTTCTCTCTGCCTGCCTGCAGATGGCTCAGGAAGCTGCCAGCCACTGTTGGGGGATGACCCACTTTCTTTTAGCCCCGGGCTGATCTAAAGCAAGGAGACAGGCCCTCAGGAGAAATGATAAGTGATGTTCTGATAACCTCAAGCCACTGCAACTGATGGTAACAGGGTTGGCGTGTTTCATATGGTCACGGAGGCAGAGAGCTGGGACCACTGCCGGAGCCCGTGTTGCCTAGTTCTGTTATGCCAAAAGTGCTGAACCGTGGATGTCAAATGATACTCAGAGTGCACGGTAATCTCACTGTTAACTTCGCATATTTTAAAACCAGCACAGTGTGGTGGAAACAGTGCTGGGCTGGGAGTCAGAAATCTTAAGTTTGGATTCTGGGCTCTGCCGGCTCCCTGGACTCAGTTTTCTCATCTGTAAAATGGAGATAACAATAATTGTACCCTCTTCCTCGTAGGGTTTTTGGGAGGATGTTGTTTTGTAAATTATAAAGTACTATATAAAGTTATTATTATTGTTGTTGTTATTGTTAAATAATTGGTACATTGGCTTTCAATGTCAAAATGAATAGTAATCCCTTTAATCTAGATTTTACTCTTTTCCTTTCCCTAGTTCCGTTCCTTTCTCCCTAATACAACAACAACAACGACAATAATAATAAAGGTTTGATGCTTCGGCATGGAACGACTGGTTTATATAGTGCTTTATAGTTCACAAAAGAATGTTCTTCCAAGAATTTTATCTCCTTAGACCTAATATAGCCCTGTGTACCTCTCTAATGCATTTGTCATGGGGCATTATAATTATTTGTGTTTGTATCCTTTACCCTCTACTAAATAGGAAACTGCATGAGGACAGGGCCTTTTTCTTATCTAAATGTTGCATCTCCCTAGGATCTAATTCAGTGATGAGTGCACAGTAAGCACTTAATAGTGTATCGAATTAATTTATTTTAACAATTCCTGTAGGCATTTCCCCAATATTTTTATGTACTTAGTGCCGCCATTTTTAATATGCCAGTTCCACTAATGGATTATTTATTGCAATAGCTCAGGGCAACAAGCATTTGAACCAGGAAAATGGAAGAGCAATGCAAATTTTCGTCCAGCAGAGAGAGCATTGCCTGCATTTGAAGAGGCCAGAGTATGAAGGATTTGATTTCTGACTTGAACTGCTATATCGGAACCTACCAGGAGAGGGCAATAGGCCATTAGAACGCCTTCTGACAAAGAGCTCAAAAAATTATCACTAAAGACAGACTCAGACCATCACCTTCCCCAATCACTTGTCCATGTTTTAACCCACTTTGTGCTAATCCCTTCTCATTCATACACAGACACTCCTTCACGGGGATATTCTCTCCTTCTCCCTTCCTCCCCACCTCCCTTGTTTCTCTCTCCCTCCTTCCCTCTCTCTTCCCCCTCTCTCCCTCCCTCCTTCCCTCTCTCTTCCCCCTCTCTCCCTCCCTCCTTCCCTCTCTCTTCCCTCTTTCTCCCTCCCTCCTCTCCCTTTCCTTTCCCTTCCCCCTTCCCCCCTTTTCTCCTGTAAGCTATTAGTCCTTTCCATTGTCTTCTTCTCCAGCTCCACTCTAAGGACTTTTCTGGTCTTCCTGGTCTGCCCTTCTGGATTAATTGCTCTCATCCTTCCCTCACGTGCCTAGGCCTCCCCATCTCAGCGCCCCACAAGTGCTCCAGGATGACCCTGCTGCCTTTCCCTTGCTCCTGGACTTTCCCCCCCTAGTCTATACTATGGTGGCCTAGATGGAGTAATAGACATGAAGGTAGAAGATCTGGGCGGGTTACACAATGATAACAATAATTCACATTTATATAAAACTTTAAGGTTTATAAAGCACATATGGAGCCTCATTTTCCTCATCTTTTAAATGGAGCATGTTGTAAAGAATATACTTTGTAACATGCAAAGTAGTACATAAATATGAACTATCACAACATGCTGATAGCTAGCTAATTTGATCAAGGAAACCAAGTTAATGTGATAATAGCAGAAGTCAGATAAAATGACTAATTCTATTGCCTTATTGACTTTTTGTCCTCTCAGAATTATAGAACCTAGGAACCTTAAGGTTCATTTTATCCAACCTCTTCATTTGATAGTCGAGAAAGCTGAGGGCAAGACAAAATGACATGCCCAGTGTCACAGGATCTGAACCTGGTCTTTTTAGTCATATGGGGCAGCTAGGTGATACAGTGGATAGAGCACCATGCCTGGAATCACAAAGATCTGAGTTCAAATCCCGCCTCCGACACGGAATAAGCCAGGTGACCCTGGGTG
Source organism: Phascolarctos cinereus (assembly GCF_003287225.1). Taxonomy (NCBI): domain Eukaryota; kingdom Metazoa; phylum Chordata; class Mammalia; order Diprotodontia; family Phascolarctidae; genus Phascolarctos; species Phascolarctos cinereus. Next base: position 123,033,756 of record NW_027555625.1, read on the forward strand.
ACTCATTTATATTTGCCTCAGTTCCTCGTCTGTAAAGTGGGGACACATTGGAGAAGGAAATGGCAAACCACTCCAGTCTCTTTGCCAAGAACACCCCATGGACAAAAGTGTCTCTACGTTATGGTTCAGCCAAACTGTACTCCTTGCTGTTCCTTGGATAACATACCCCATTTCCTATCTCTGTGCCCTCGTCTTGTTTCTTCTTCATATCCTCCCTTACCTCCTTTGTAGAAACCCTCATTTCTGTCAGGACTCAGCTCAAATACTACATTCCACATGGAGCCTTTCCTGGGCAGCTAGGTGACACATGGATAATATATTGGGCTTGGAGTCAGAAAGACTTGAGTTCGAATCCAGCTTCAGACACTGACTAGCTGTGTGACCCTGAATAAGTCATTTGGCCTCAGTTTGCCTCAGTTTCCCCAACTGCAAAATGAGGCTAGAGTAGCACCTACCTTGCAATGTTGGTGTGAGGATCAAATGAGATAAGATTTGTAACACACTTAGCACAGTGCCTGACACATATCTGGCCCTATATAAACACTTATTATTCTCTTCTCCCTCTTGCTTTGATTCCCCCAACTTTTAGTTCCTTCCCTCTCTAAACTATCTTTTATTTATTTTGTATATACTCTGAATATATTTACATGTCTATATATACGGTATGCATACTGTCTCCTCTGATAGACCACAAGCTCCTTGAGGGGAGGGATGGTGTCATTTTTGTCCTTGTACTCCCAGTACCTAGCACAGCTCCTGGTACAAAGTACTCAATATGTGTTGCTGACCGACTGATTGATACATACTAGACATCCTCCCACATAGCACATGAATATGGAGCCAATCCCTCCATTTGTTTTGTCTCCCAGCAGTGACTCTAAGTATGGGAGCTTCTGGTCTTGGCAGGACAGGACCCATCACAACCCACTCCCAGGGCCCACTTCTGAGGGCTGTTCATTTACCTGTATCTCACAAGCTGCCTGTAGGTGGAAGATCTTATAAAATGCTTCCTCAACAGTGTCACCCAGAGCAACCACGCCATGATTTCTTAGCACCAGGATCTGCAGAAGATTATATATACAGTTAGAACTACAAATTCCCCAAAAGTCATTGTGAGAAAAAAAACCAAAATCTTACTTAAAAAATTTTTATCGGCTTCTCTCCTTTCGCACTGCAAGGCCTCAAATAGCCCTTGTTTGTTTGTTTCCGATCTATCTTAGCCCACAGCCCTTTTATCAACAATAAGGCTCCCTAAAAAAATCCTAAAATGTAACAAAAACCAAAATGTCTAGTAAACCATGGTTTCTTGTTTCAGGTTTCTCTGGGCAGTGCCTGAGGCTTTGGACTTTGTGAGTCTTCTGGTTTTAAAAACAAATTTTTGGGGGGAAATTGCATATTTTATAATAGAAAGATCACCAAATGAGGACCTGTGTTCCAGTCCTTGGTCTGCCATTAACTAGCTATGCAACCCATGGTCAAGTCTCTTAAGCTCTTTGGGACTCAGTTTTTTTCTTCTGTAAAATGGGGGTGGGGAAGAGTGATGGAATAGATGATCGCTAAGCTCTATGAATCAAAATGGTTATATGCGTTGTCAATGTTGATACTGGCAGCCTGAAACTCTGTTTGCTCAATATAGATTAATATGGACTATGCATTGGAGCAGCAAAGGAATCAAGGTTCCAGGAAGAATGTCTAGGACAGACAAGAGTGAAAAAGGAAAATCAGAGATGGACCTGTTTCAAGAACATGACTCTTTTCCAAGGTTCCTTTCCCTTCCTACCCTACCATTCTCCAAATTTTTCTTGCATGGTTTTCTTAAAGTGCTTAGTAGAAAGGGCACTGAATTTGGAATCTGATGATTTGAATTTGATTCTCAGATCTCATACTTAGTAGCTGTATGACCTTGGAAAAGTTGCCTTAGTTTCTTCATCTGTAAAATGAAGGGTTGGTGTAGCTGATCTCTGAGGTCCTTTCTGGCTTTAAGCGATATGATGTCCAAGAGACCTTCCAGCTCTAAATCTTGACCCTAATTTTGTGAATCCATGTAAGCATTGACATCAGCCTAGAACCTCTGTCAGTTCTAATGGTGTGTCTATGCACCTGGGCCGAGCTGAAGCACATGCCTTCATTTTCCCCTTCTGGCAAGAGTCTGCCTTTCTCCTCCTTGATGTCTTTCAAAGAGTTGGTGCCTTCCGACCTTCAAAGGCTATTGCACATAATTATGAATGCTCCCTTCTCGCAAAATCTCAGAGCATTCATTGATGTTAGAATTTCACCCCACTTTATAATATTCAATCTACATTCAAACAGACTGTTGCTCAGTACAGATTTAAAACAAATTATAAGTTGACATTTATATTAATTATAAAGTGTTGACATTTATAAAGTTCACAAAACATACTTTTTCCACAACTGTCCAAACAACCAGACCACTGGCCCAACCTACTGAGTTTTTAGCTGCCTCTCTGGCAGTTTGTGGACCTGTGGGAATTAGTATATAAATTCTCCAGTCCACTTAAAGTCCGTCATCTTTGCTACATAACCTGCCTAGTATATCTCCTGCTTTGATAAACTTCCCTCAATATGCCTATGACCCGGGACCTCCCTGGAGTGCTTCCTCTGTCATGAGATCAGGCAGAGACTGCACATCACTCTATCATATAATGGGGTAGATCATAATCTCCTCTTTTTCTCCACTGTCATCAACATTCCAATGTATTGCTCAGTGAGGGCAGCACTGAGGGATTGAATATTTCTGCTCAGATGTTCATTGAAATCTTGTGGCTGGCATATGTGACTAAAATTGAGCCAAATTGCTTTGTATCTTCTCGTCTATTCTCCATACAGGCTGCTTATAGATTAGGAAACTGACACCTAGGGAGTTAAAGTGATTTGTTTAAGGTAACACAGGAAGTAAACATCAGAGACAGGATTTGAACCCAAGTCCTGTTACTCCATAGTAAATGTTCTTGCCATTGTACTAAGCTAACTCTTTTCTCTTACTTCTCAACTCAAATAACTTGTGAAGAACATGTAAAGCTTATAGATTTGTGAAAAGAAAGTGATGTAGGTGATAATTGCTATTTTCTGGGTCATCTTCCTCTCCCCCCAAAAAAACCAAGACACACCTCTCTCAGATTCTTCTGTACTGGCACCATTTGACCTGGCTTCTGACTCAAAAAGCCTAGGATGCTGAGCCATATTATTAAGTATAAATAAATATGCAAAACCTCTATTATGGAGCCATTATCTTTGTAACATTCAAGTATTTGAAGAACTGTTATGTAGAAGAGATAGATTTTTTTTTTCTGTTTGGCCCAGAGGACAAAACTAGGAACAATGAATGAAAGGCACAAAGAGGAAATTGGCTCAATATCTTGAGTCAACTAGGTAGTGCAGTAGATAGAGCATTGAATCTGGATTTAGGAGTACCTGAGTTCGAATTTGTCCTCAGACACTTACTAGCTATGTGATCTTGGATAAGTCACTTAATCTCTATTTACTTCAGTTTCCTATCTGTAAAATAAGGAAGGGGCATCAAGGTGGTACAGTGCATAGAGCACTGGGCTTGGAATCAGGAAGATTCATCTTCACGAGTTCAAATCTAGCTTCAGACACTGACTAGCTGTGTTACCCTGGGCAAGTCACTTAACTCTGTTTGCCTCAGTTTTCTCATCTGTAAAATGAAGTGGAGAAGGAAACTGGCAAACCAGTATCTTTGTCAAGAAAACCCCAAAATGGAGTCATGAATAGTCAAGCAGCTGAAAAACAACTAAACAACAACAAAATAAGGGTAATAATAGCATAACAACAACAGCTCAAGGTTGTTGTGAGGATAAAATGAGATAAAAGTTTGTAAAATATTTTGCAAATCTTTATAGTATTTTAGTACTATAAAATGCTAGCTACCATTATCAATATGATTATTGATCATTACCATAATATACAGAATGTCTTAATGTCTGAAGGTGATCTAGAAATGAAATTGTCTGCCTTGGGCTATAAGATTTAGAATTGGAAGAGATCTTAAACCAAAGAAGAGACTTGATCAAGGTCACACCAACAGTAAGTAGAGTCACACTGGTGAGATAATGAGCTTCCTGTCACAGGATATGTTCATGCAGAGACTGTATAGCCTCTTGTCAAAGATTTTGTAGAGAGGGGTATTCATCCATCTGGCATGGAATTGGACCAGCTAGCCCTTAAGGTTCCATGACTCCACGATCCCTCAAAGAACAATTTGTATTATCGTCAGTTTACTGATAGGCAAGCTAAGGGAAAGCAAGTTGTCCAATGAGGCTATTCTTGATTTCCAGCATAGGACTCTCTCCCCACTAAGCTTACCATCTCCCCACTTAATACCACCCTTAAAGTACAATTGTAACTACAACACTAGTCTGTGACAAGGCCCACACCAGAGCCTTCTGCCTGTAGCCCCAAACCAAACCTTGCAGGTGGGTCCAAGGCACTTCTGCAGATTGATCCGATCAGCTTCCTCTTCCATTTCTCCATTGAAGTCATAGTATACCATGTCCCCCACCAGCAGTGCATCATGGGAGATGGGTAGGAGGCCCCACTTCATGGCTGACACCTTTAGTGAGACAATAAGAAACGCCACCATCCTGTGTGCTATCATTTTTGCCATTTTCCCTTGCTTCTGACCCAAAGGGTTAGAACTAGTGTGAAGAACCAGGGCCTGGAGAATATCAAGGTGTCTCAAGGTGTATAAGTGACAGTGGATAGAGCCATTGAGGTCCACAGTGTTAGGACTGGCTTACAGGACAGACATGGTAAAACTAAGATGTCTAAGAAGCTCCATTATTAGTGGCATAGCCTTTATATATTTGTGTGTATATGTATATATAACATGCACATTATAAATGCTTCAAGACATAAGACTAATACCCATATTATAACCTCCCTATGTTACAATGAAAATGAGGGGCTATACATTACAGGAAACATGAAGATAAGTTATAACAGCATCCTTCTTTTTGGCCTTCTCTTAATTTTCCTTACTTTTCTCCCTTTCCTTCTTTCTTTTCTTCCCTCCCTTCTCTTTCTTTTCTTTCCCTCTCTCCTCTCCTTCCTTCCTCCCTTTCCTCCTTTCTTCCCTTCCTTTCATTCTCTACCTCCTTTCCTCCTTCCTTCCTTCCCTCCAATTTTTCTATGTTCTGTGCATGTTTCACATAATAAAAACTCATTAATTTTCAGTATTAAACCCAGAAGTTTAAATTTTGTTACCATAAGCTTTGCTGGAGGGAGCATCAGACCAAAAAGAGCCACTTGGACCCAGAAGGCTCATAGCCTGACATAAAGTTAAATGAGGAGAGGGTGATGGACACTTGCCATTAATATGAATTACCCCCACCGTGGTCTAGGTCCCATTCACAGCAGCTAGGAGACCTTATATGGCTGGTCTTGGGGAGGATTCTTTTTCTAAGAGATAAAAGGCCTCATTCCTCACCCCCAGAACTGAGTTCTGATAAGCACAGATAGCATATCTTTATTGGGTGAAAGCACACTGGTTGAGGAGGGGAAATTCCTGTCCTTTTGACAGCTTTAATTTCACTTCCTCACTTCAGAGAAGGTGCTGTCGACTCCAGAGTATACCTCTTCCCCTCCCTTCTTTTCTTCTCTCCCATCTTTTTCATTCTAATCCCAAAACAGTGCATGGAAAGGTGGGTATAGTCAAGATTCCACTACCTTCTATTGAAAACTAGATTCTTCCCCTTTATTAGATAGTAACTGGATTCAAGCCAATCTAATCCAATGAATTTTGTAAAAACTAGTGAACATATTCTATATTCAGGCTTACAGTTCTGCCTATCGCTCACCCTAGTTATGTGACCCTAAGGAATTCACTTAACTTCTCAGTGCTCTAGGCCACTTTCTAAGACTATAAATAAATTGTGGAGAAGGTGATGGATGACCTTCACTGGTAGAGAAAATTCCCCCACTAGGAGCTCCCTGTACCAATGAAATCGCAAATCCAATTCCTACCGTTAGTCCATATAGAAGGCATTACGCTAGGTGCTAGGGGTACACAGAAAAACTAAACAAAACAATCTCTGCCCTCAAGCAGTTTACACTCTACCAGAAGGATGGACAGGATAATGCCAAAGTGTCAGATTTGTATGATTGGCACAAGGGTGCTACTAATATATAAATGTAAGTTTATGGTCCTGGAGCATAGGCAAGATGATTGTCAGCTCCTCAAGGGCAGTAATTTTGCCATTTAATTCAAAGACGCATACTGTTGGCATTTGACAAATGTTTATTGATCCACTGATTGATTTTTGTCATGGTTGGAGAGGGGCAAGAAACCATTGCCATCCCTTATTTTCTCTGCACCCTGGAGATCAATTTAGGGAATGGGAATCCATATCAGACTGTAAGTTCTGTGAGAGCAAACATTGTTTGTTAGCCTTTCCTTATGTCCCAAGCACTTAGCACAATGTCTGGCATATAGCAGGGGCTTAATAAATATTTGTCTCACTGACACACTTTGGGAATTCTGTTTGTTCCTGAACTGACAGACCTTAGCCTGGGCACTGAAAATAAGGCTACTGGCCAAGGATCATGAATGATCCCAAAGATCATAGCACATGCTGAGGGAATGGAACCACAGTCTGGCTGGCTCGGTTTCTTTGGCAAACAAAGTATTGGGAAATCTCTGTGGGGTCTCCAGTCCAGATGGTAATGGCCAGTAGTATTTTAAAGGATGAACTTGTGACTTAATGGGACAAATTAGACTGCTGGCCTCAGGGAAAGAACTATCGAGTAAGGATGTGATGATTGGTAGACAGACTATCTTGGGGCTAGAGGAAGACTGGTGAACCACTTACTGCTGCTGTGGCCGGGGTATGCAGGTGGATGATGCACCTCACGTCAGGCCTGGCTGCGTAAATGGCTGAATGCAGACTGAAGCCTGTGGGATCCACTGGGAAGCTGCTGCTGCCTTTCTCTACCACTTCACCGAGGATATTCACTTTGATCTGAGGAACAGGGCAAAGCAGAGAAGGGTCACTGACAGCAAGGAAGATACATGTGCACACGTGTAACTCCTGCAACCACATATACATGTTCAAACACGCGCACACACACACACACACACACACACACACACTACACCTCTACCCTGGATTAGGTAGATTAGGTAGATTGCCAATTACCCTTGGCAATTTATCTTTCCTCATCAGTACCTTTAATTCAGGGTTTGCCAACATTTGCTAATTTGATGAATTCTTGTCCTGTTTCAATGTCTCATAATTGTGAGGAGGTGATCCTGATTTCTTAAAAACTCTTTCAGGGCGTGGATAGAGCACTGGCCCTGGAGTCAGGAGGACCAGTCTTCATCTGGTGCTGGGGCCAACATGAGTTATCATCTAATGTCCAACCTTTTGATGACGAGCATCTCCACACTTAGCTAGACTAGTCCTCAGATGGACCTGAGTTCAAATCCGGATTGACACTTACCAGCTGTGTGACCCTGGGCAAGTCACTTAACACCATTGCCTAGCTAAAAAAAAAAAACAAAACCCAAAAAACAATATAACTCTTCCAGGGGAGGGAGACTTTGGCAGGTCTTACTAACATGGAAAGGGTTCCAGCAGGGGCTGAGCAACAGAGCATGTGTCTGCCACTGGAGTGCAATGGCCTGTTATCTCCTATCTTCATCCCTTTGCATTGACTGTCTCCCATGCGTGTAATATGCTTCCTCCTTATCACCTCGTAGAATCTCTCATTTTCTTTAAAATTCAGAGCAAGCAACCACCTTCTACACGAAGCCTTTCCTGATCTGCTCCAAGTATGGTACCATTCTTCCCTATCTTATATCTACTTTGGTAGATTTTCTTTGGTACATATTGCTTTAGGGATACATTGTCTCCCTTGATGGGAGTAGGGCCTGTCTCCTTTCTTTTGTTTTCATAACTCCAGTTCCTGGTATACAGTAGACACTTAATAAATGCTCATTGTCATCTGAGGACTAGTCTAGCTAAGTGTGGAGATGCTCATCATCAAAAGGTTGGACATTAGATGATAACTCATGTTGGCCCCAGCACCAGATGAAGACTGGTCCTGTTAAAATGTGGAGGGGCTGAAATCTGCATTGGTGGAAGGATATGTACAGAGGCAAAATCACAAAACCTAAGAATGTAAGGCATGTTGATTTGACTGCCCTCTTGTGTTTCTATGTTGTAATATCATTTGAGGTCTTTGAATATATATATATATATATATATATATATATATATATATGTATGTATGTATGTATGTATGTTTTTTATTTCCCACTCCACATAGTTGTGAGGAAAGTACTCTGTAAACCTTAAAACATTATAGATGGAAGATGGTACCAAGTTCCATGGTGGACCAAGTCCTTTCTTTGGTATTAGATCCTGTTCTTTTGGAAATGACATTTCCCAGAATTCTATATGAGTATGCCTAAAAGGATGATGTCACCTGAGTTAGTGTTGTATGGTTAAAAAAAACAGTGAATTTGGAAGTAGAGGACCTGAGTTCAAATACTGCCTCTGTCGCTGATTTCTTGTATGGCTTTGTGAAAATCATTTAACCTTTCTAGACGTTAGTTTCACATTTGTAAAATAAGAGAGACAGATGGCCTCTAAGATCTCTTCTACCTCCAAATTGGTCATTTTGTGATCTTAAATTGTTGAAGAAGTTGGAAGTGAGAAGCACAAAAACTGAAACAGGAGAAGGAGGAATGGAAGGAAATGTCCATAAAGGTAAATGGCTGTCCCTATGCTACACCGATCCCTGTTTCCTGCTAAGACTGAAATTCTGAGCATGGATGCCACAGCAATATAGCAGTCCAAGGAGACATCTCTGTTCCTGTCAAGTGGGAATTTGGACTTAATAAAATCCAAATTTTCTTTTAGAGTCCAGTATTTCTTTGGCAACCTTTAGAGACTGTTCAGTCTGGACAAAGAAGCAGCATTACAGAATCTTGATTAACCTGACTGTTCAGTGGCAAGAGGTGACCATCACCCAGACAGTGAAACAGAGTGCCCTTTGTGTTCACGTGATAAACGAGTTTGTTAATTCATGGCTTCTGCTTTTCTAAAGTGGGCACGTGGCTGATAACTATGGTGTTGGATTAAGACTGGGCTGCACTCAAAGGTTTTTATCTCTGGGGGTTGGAGGGTAGTTTAGTTTGGACTACAGATGTTGAGAATGCATTTTCCAGTTTGGTCTGGAATAGGGAAAGACTTCAGTTAGGGAGACCAACCATGGATTCAATTATCATGTCTATGTAGATGACTCATAGATCAATTTGTCCAATCCTAAACTTTTTCCTGACCTCCAGTCTTGTATTTGTAACTGCCTATTGGACATGTCAACTTGGATATCCTGTAAACATCTTAAGCTCAACACATCCAAAGCTCATTATCTTTTTAACCAAACCTTCCTTCCTACTAATTTTCCTGTTACTGTTGAGGGCACCACCAAACTCCAGTCACCTGGGCTCACAAACTAGAAGTCACCCTGAGCTCCTCACTCTGTCTCACTCCCTGTATCAAATCAGTTATCAAGTTCTGTCATTTCTACCTTTGTAACATCTTTGATGTAGATTTGTCCCCTTCTCTTCTCTGACAACACTACTACCTTCATCACCTCACCTCTATACTATTGTTATTAGGCTGCTGGTTGGTTTCCCTGACTCAAAAGTAACATAATCAACTGATTGGAGTCTCTCTCTACTCCAATCTATCCTCCATTTAGTTGTCAAATTGATTTTTCTAAAACACAGGTGTGACTATGTTGCTGCTCTATTCAGTAAACTCCAGTGGCTCCCTATTATTTCCAGGATCAAATATAAAGTCCTCTGCTTGGCTTTCAAAGCCTTTCATAACCTGGCTCCTCCCTATCTTTCCAGTCTTCTTATACCTTACTCCCCTCTACATCCTCTGTGATTGAGTGACATAGACCTCCTTGTTGCTCTTCTCACAACACACTCCATCTCTTAACACAAATGTTTTCACTGTCTATCCCCTATGCCTAGAATACTCTCTCTCTTTATCTCCACCTATTGCCTTCCACGACTTCCTTCAAGTCTCATTTAAAATTCCACCTTCTATAAGAAGCCTTTTCCAGTCCTCATCAATCTTAGTGCCTTCCCAATATGACTATCCCTAATTTATCCTGTATATATTTTGCTTGTATATAGTTGTTTCCATGTTATCTCCACCATTAGATTGTGAGCTCCTTGAGAGCAGGGACTCTTTTTTGCCTTTTTTTTTTTTTTTGTAACTCCAGTGCTTAACACAGTGCCTTGGGCATAGCAAGCACTTGATAAATGTTTCTTGTTTTTGTTAGGTAGAAGATAATGACTAAAAATTATATTTGAAGGAATTAGAATAAAATTTTTCTTTAAAGATATTCATAGATCTTCTGTTTTTAAAAACAACATATTTGCCAAACATAGTAATATACTCTTGTAATCTTTCCTACTGGAGTGTGCTGAGACTGATAGATTGCTTGAGCTCAGGAGTTCTGAGCTACAACAGGGCTAAAGTTAAATCCAATGTCCACTAAATATGGCACCAATGTGATGAGTCTCTGGGAGTGGGGTGAACTTGACAGACTAAGGAGGGGTTAAACTGGTCCAGGTTGGGAATGGAGCAGGTTAAAACTTCTATACTGATCCACAGTGGGATTAGGCCCATGAGTCATTGCTGCACTTCCAGCCTAGGGGAGATGGGGAGATGCAGTCTCAAAAATACCCCAAACAAAGCAAAGCAACACGAAACTCAAAACAAAACTCTAAAACAAACAACAACAAAACCAGACTTTAATTAGTGGATTTTAAGACTTAGTGGATTTTAAGAATCAAAATTTTTTATTGGTTTTCTTAATATGGAACACTTGCTGATTTCAGAGTTTGCCTCTATCTCCTGAAAATTACACTGGGTCTAAAAAGCTGAGCAAATCACATGGGTAGCCAAGGGAAGGATAGAGAGAGACCCTGATGTTTGGGAAAGTGACACAGATTCTAATTGTTTCTGGTGGGCAGCTGTATGAGCTCCATATTTGTTGTTAGAAGGCCTGGGTTTGAATCCTAGCTCTGTCACTTAGTAGCTGTGAGGCCTTGGACAAGTTCCCTGGGCTTTCTCTACTTCATTTTCCTCATCTGCAAAATAAGGGGTTAGTCTAGATGATCTCCAGCTACAAATCCTATGAAGTGGTAAGTGTTTACAGCAAATTACCATTTTTACAAAATTCCATTTTCCTAGAACTCTGCAGGAAACTTAGAAGTTTAAAAGTCAATATATGCAGGAGGTTAAATGTTAGGACATTTGCAAAATTCTCAGTATCTCTCTGAAGAAGCCAAGGTAAAGTTATTAGAAAAAAATACAATGGTAAGTCAATTATCTAATCCACTAGGAACAAAGCTCTTTTATAACAAAGTTGGCCATGTTAAATTGATTGAACTTGATTAGTTTCAGTAATCAAGTGTAGCTTTCCAACTCTGTATTGGATAACAACAATGTTCTTGTTAGGCTGTCTGTGAATGAAACCAAGAGCAATAAACATACCTCTCTGAGCCTCAGTTTCCTCATCAGTAAAATGAGGTTAGATTAGGTGTTGCCTAACGTTCTTTCAGCTCTAAAAGTCCGTTTGATGATTTTGTTGCTGTTCGGTTGTTTCAGTCATGTCTGACTCTATGTGACCACATTTTGGGTTTTCTTGGCAAAGATACTAAAGTGGTTTACCATTTCCTTCTCTACCTCAATTTACAGATGAGGAAATTGAGGCAAACAGGGTTAAGTAACTTGCCTAAGGTCACACAGCTACTAAGTGTCTGAAGCCACAGGTCTTCCTGACTCCAGGTCCAGCAGTCTATCCACTACGTCACCTAGCTGCTGTGATGATTATAGATTATCTAGTTCAACCTGATTGATCATCCTCTACACATCTGTACCATATGGTCATTCAGTCTCTTTCGGGATACTTTCAATGATGAGGAATCCACTACCTCAGAAGTCAGTCCATTCCACTGTAGGATAGCTCTAAGTATTGGAAAGGTCTTAGTCACAATTAGTCTGAGTCACAATTTGCCTTTCTTTTATCCTCACCCACAGCATGGTTCTGCCTTCTTATAGAATATGTTTAATTCCTCTTTCTGAAGACAAACTTCAGCAATTTGAAGACAATGACTTCTTAAATCCTCCCTTTTTCTAGACTGAATATCACTACATCCTTTAAAGATTTCTTATGATTTCCAGACCATTCAACATCCTGATTTCCCTCCATTAGATGGGCAGTTGATCCTAGCTGATTCTCCAGCTAATTAAGGTACCTCCTTAAACTGAACTGTCCAGAACTGAATACAATACCAGAAATGTGTTCTGATCAGGTCAGAAGGCAGGGCTCTCACTGTTTTCATTTCTTTTTTTTTTTTTTTTTTTTAGGCAATTAGGGTTAAGTGACTTGCCCAGGTCACACAGTTAGTAAGTGTCAAGTGTTTGGTCTGAGGCCAGATTTGAACTGAGGTCCTCCTGACTTCAGGGCTGGTGCTCTATCCACTGCGCCACCTAGCTGCCCCATATTGTTCTCATTTCAATCAGTATAACTTCAGATATATTACCTTTGGGGGCTGACATGTCATGCTATTGGCTCATATTAATTTTGCCATCCACTAAGACCATAAGACCCTTTTCACTGGCACCTTATCTAACCTATATTGTGAACTTGACTGTTTCATTTTAAATGAAGGATTTCACATTTACCCTTAATTAAGTTTCATCTAGCTAAACTTGGCTCATCGTTCTAGCCATCTGAGATATTGCTATATTCTACCTCTGTCATCTAATATCTATTCCTGCCAACCTTTTGTCATCTTCAGCTTTGATAAGCATTTGTTCTCCGCTTTTATCCATGCCACTCATAAAAATGGAGAACAGGACAGGGCCCTGCAGCTTTCACTCTCGGCCTTCCTCCAAGCTGACATTACTGATATGCTGGTCTAATAGAATGAAAGTAACTGGCAGACTATTGCTTTAAAACTTTCTGAGCCCTCACTAATGATCCCAGTCTCAGGAACAATTTTCCCACACTTTAAACATATAATTTTCATAGAATCTGATAATTTTTCTGTTTAACCCCTTCACCCCTTTATGAGGCTGATGTATTAAAGAAAACTTTCTCAGAATTCCCTCCCGGGATATGGTTTTCTCTTTAGTCAATTTCTTCCCTCTTCTCATGGTCAAACTAGGAATCTACACTCCCCCAAAGATCTCAGCTACTAGGATGACTCTGATGGCTTCTAAAAGTTATATCTCAAGCTGGAAAGACTTTAAGTAAGGCCTGGCAACAGTCTGTGTGTCTGTTGTCTGAGGCCTTGCCTCCCAAAGGGTGGAGGGGCCTATGTATTGAGTTCCTTGGAAATGGCAACCCATGGAATAGGGGAAATGTAAAATGGCCCTCAATTTTACAGAAAAGAAGACAAAGAGAATCACAGTTAACCACCATTCACAAGAATTAGGTACATTGTCAGAATTAATAAGAAACAGTAATAGTGCCTCAGGCTTATTTGGTGACTTTTCTATAATGTGTCAACATTTAAATTATTGCTACAAAAGTCCAAGACAGGAGGGTGATACAGTTGGATAAGTTCATTAAGTGTAGCCCCTGACAGCAAAGGAAATCTAGCAGCTCCTGTGTTTATAAACTCCCTCATTTCTTAAGATCTAATTTCCATTTTTTTAAAATTGGAGATTATATCATGATGTTAGCTTATATCGACAGCTAAGATCTTCAGATCTTTTCCACTGGATAGTATTATTTAGCCATGATTCCCTCAGCCTTATCTGACCTACTTAATGACTAGTATATTCAAAGGTGTCTGTGATCTGTTTATCCTATATTGGAACATATGTAAAAGGTTCTAGTTCTCTTAATCTACTTTAAAAATCTACTTAATCTACTTTTTTTAAAAAATGCACAGATCTTGCCCCCCATTCCCAATACTACCACTACTTAGACCTAACCTAAAATTTCTGGGCAGGGCTGGTTACCTGGGACTATCACATGAATTCCTTCATGTGTAGAAATCACAATCAACATTGAGATCCAGGAGAAGCAGTAAGGGTACATCAATAGATTCATTCGAATACTATCAATATGGTAGCTAGATCAACTGAGTATGTTGCTTTGAAATCCCAGACTAGAGAGGGAAGAGGCAGGACTTATATTCTAATACATCCCCTCACCTGGAAATCATTCCTCCTCCTTTATACCTAATTCCCAACTCATCTTCAAAGTCTAGCTAAAGTCAGACTTCTTTCATGAAGTTCAATCCAATTCAACATTTATTAAGCACTTGCTGTGTGCCAGGCACTGGCACAAAATCAGTTCCTGTGCTAGATAAGTTTAAATTTTACTGTGTCTATAGATAATAGCATGTATATAGACAAGTAGATACAAGATATATACAAGATAGGTCATATGCATCAGAGGTGGGCTATGAACCCATAACCTCTGATTCCAGAACCAGTGCTCTTTCCATTGGATCACACTACCTTCTAAAATCGGGTTCACATTTTGGCTCTCCTAATTTGTCCCTTTATAACCCTGGGGAAGTCACTTCCCCTCTTAGGTTCTCAATGTCCTTATCTGAGAAGTAAAAGGGTTGAACCAATGACTTTTATGGTCTTTTTCAGCCCTGAATCTATGTTCCTGTGGTCTTACAATCCTAAAAAGTGGAAGCAATGTCAGAAAGGCGAGGTGGTGTAGTAGAATCAATTAATCTATCTGCAAGTATTTATTTAGCTTCAACTATGTGCCAAGCAGTGTACTAGACACTGGGGATGCAAAGCAAATAAGTAAAATACTCCCTTCCCTTAAAGAGCTTGCATTCCCTCAGGAGAGACATATATGTGTATGTGTGTGTTTTAATACATGCACACACACACACACACACACACACATACACACACATATATACATATATATAAAACATTACAAAATAGATACTAGGTGATGGGTGGAAGGGGATGGCATTAGCAGTTGGAAGAATAAGGAAAAGGTTTTTTGGGGTTTTTTTGTGAGGCAGTTGGGGTTAAATGACTTGCCCAGAGTCACACAGCTAGTGAGTGTTATGTGTCTAAGGCCACATTTGAACGCAGGTCCTCCTGAATCCAGGGCCAGGGCTCTATCCACTGTGCCACCTAGCTGCCCCAAAGGAAAGGTTTTACATAAAAGATGGCCCTTGAGTCTTGTAGAAATCTAGGGATTCCAGGGTAAGTCACATTCCTGACCCTCAGTTTCCAACTGAAAAATGAGTCAGCTGGGCAAGTTGATCTCTATAATCCTTTCTAATTTGAATAACTTGGTGATTTTATGTTCTAAGAAGTAGTCTAGAACCCTGAAATCTTATCTTGGATTTATGACTATGGTGCCCTATGTCAGTGAGTCAAGTAGCATTTATTAAGTTATGCTCCAGGGCCTGTGTTAAGTGCTGGAGATACAAAGAAAGGCAATAAAACAATCCCTGCTCTCATGGAGCTCATAATCTAATGGCGGAGACAATATGCAAATAACTATATACAAACAAGATACATGTATATATACATTTACAGACATATATATACACTTACACATATTACATATATACATTTATAGACATATGTATATATACCCACACATATATGTATATATACACACATACACACACATATCTTTATCATACATATGATAAATTGGGGGTAATCTCAGGGAAGTCACTAAAATTAAAGAGGACTGGGAAAGGCTTCCTATAGAAAGTAGGATGTTTAGCTGAGACTTAAAGGAAGCCATGAAAGTCAAGAGGCAGAGATCAGGATGGAGAGTATTCCAGACACGGCAGACAGCCCATGAAAATGCCTCGAGTCAGGAGATGGAGACATGGGAAAAACAGTAAGGAGGCCTTTGTCACTGGATCACAGAGTATACTGGGGAGAGCAAGGTGTAAGAAGACTGGAAGGTCAGGAAGGGGCCAACTTATGAAGGACTTTGAAAGCCAAACAGATGATTTTGTATCTGATCCTTGAGACAATAGGGAGCCACTGGAGTTTATGGGTGACATGATCACACTCATGTTTTGGGAGATCATATTGACTGCTGAAAAGAGGAAGGACTGGAGTGGGGAGAGACTTGAGTCAGGGAGACCAATCAGTAGGCTGTTGTAGCAGTTTCTTAAGGAATTAAAGACACTAAATTAAAGGGAAGGTTATAGGTATGAACTATATTATATGTTGATTTAGAGGGCAGAGTAATAGGTAATGAGGGCATAACTAATACTTAAATGGTGGTGAACTCCAAATATGGAGGGATGGTCTTCTTTCTTAATGAGGACTGACAGTGAAGAGAGGGGCTGTAAAATGACTGACCGGTACTCACCAGACTGGACGCTGTTACTTCGCTGCAGGAGAGGCCTTTGGGACTAATCAGGAAGTGATCCTGCTCTTTGCTGACTCTCAGCTGAAGGAAGGACACAGAAGTTTAAGAGAAAACTCTGGTCTAGGACTAACTGATATACTCCCATGAGCACTCCGCTCTTTGTTGTTCCCTGAAGTTTGGTGTTCAGTCTCTGAACTTGCAAGTGTCTCTGGTTATTTGCCTAATCCCTTTCTTTCAAGCCCCCACCACTTTACACTTGGCATCTCAAATAACTTCATCTACTATATTCTCTCGGGAGAGAAGAAGAAAGTAGAAGAGGTTTGCTTTTTCTCTGGAACTGGGGAAATCTAGGCAGAGAAAGGAAAGGATTCAAATGGTGGATCAAGAGAGGAGCTGAGAATAAAACAGCCCACACAAGAGGGATGTGCCCATTCACTGCCTCTGCTCCGGATGGTCATAGTGGATAGAATTCATGGAAGGCCATTTTGGTTGATACCCTACAGCATAGCCAAGAGTTGGAGTCCCTCTGGGTGGACATTGTGGGGTTATTATTTGGCCTCCCGCACCACCCCCACTTGCCTTCCCACCATCTCCCCCTTTCTGCTCACCGTGACATAGGTGTCGCTCAGTTGGGCCCATCCATATAGGTCTAAGAGCCGGTAGACACTGCCAATCTTGCAGCGCATGAGCCGTTCCCCTTTGGCCAAGTTTGGCAAGTCAGCACTGTGGAGGTCGTTGATGGGGGTCATCATGGAGAGATCTACAGAGGGGCAGGGGAGTGGGGGAGCAGAGCTGATACCCCAGGATCAGGCAACCTGGCCACTGGATTCTTCTCTCCTTCCCCGGCCTTCCCAGAGTCAAAACTCTTCCTAACACTCCAGTAGTAGAGACATTACATGGGTTATAAGCAATAGGATAGGGATACAGGCTGGGATTTTATTGGTACAGGAAAATCTTTGATGAGAAAACTCCCTTTACCAATGTGGGTCGGGACAATTTCTGCAACCAATTGCCTAGACGTTGAGCACAGAGAAGTTACATAACTTTCTCAGAATCATATACCCTGCCTGGGTCAGAGGTGAAATGAGGTCTTCTGGCCTTGGAAGCCGGTTCTCCATCTACTACTCCATGCTCCCCCTCCTTAGAAATGGTGCTAATTTCTTAATAATTCTGTTACTTTCAAGGTCTTCCTATAGATTATTTGTTTTGTCAGAAGTGTAGGGGAAACTGAGGCTCAGAAGAAGTTAACTTATCCTCAAGTAAAATCAATAACCTGGACTTCTTGACTCCTAGTTTACTGTACCAAGTCTTAGGTCATACTCTCTGTTTAGCACTGTCCACTGGGGTTGGTCTAGCCAAGGATAAAAGTCTAGGTTAAAGGAAAGATGATATGGTAGTCATGAAGCCAGGAAACCTGTGTTTCTGAACCCTGACGCTGACAACTGGGCCATTCACTTTAACCTTTCCATGCTTCTGTTTCTTCCTCTGTAAAATGGGGCTAATAATTATCTACCTTTATAGAGCTAAAGTGCTTTGCAATCATTAACTATATAAATGTGGGTTATCATCAATCAACAAACATTTGTTAATCATCTAATATGTGCCATGCAATGTGTTAGGTGCTGGGGGATACAAAGACATAAAACAAATGGTCCTTGATCTCAGGGAGCTTGTATACTGTAGGGTAAGATAACATGTACACATGAGTATATACAAAACAAGCATCTATAAAATATACACAAATAAATATTGTTATTTGACTCGGCATTGTACAGTAGATAGAAAGCCAGATTCAGAAGCAGGAAGACCAAGGTTCAAGACCTCTCTCTGATACATACAGGCTGTGTTACCCTGGGAAAGTCACTTACCTTCTCAGTGCTCTAGGCAACTCTGTGACTAGAAGTTACAGAGAAGATGCCACTCTGCATTGGTAGAGGGGTTTCCTCACCAGGGAGTGCTCTATACCAGTAAAATCATGGGTCCAGACTCCTGTCCCTGTTATAGCATTCATAATGCTTAGTCCCTGGAGGTAGATTAAAAAAAGGGAGGTGGAGAGGAAGGTTTGTTGAAACAAGTAACTTGTCTGGATTCACAATCCACCTATTTACAGATTGGACCTTAAGGCCATCTAGTCTAACCTGGAATTCCCTCCATGATACACCTGACAAATGGTCAGACATGAAATCAAACTGAATTGCTCCTGAGCTCACTGAGTTAAGTGGCTGACTTAAGAAGGCTGATGATAGAGGAGACAACAGAGTGACTGCCCTAAAAACTGGGCAGAAGGACTAGTCACTTGACTTCTCTCCTTCCTTATCAAAAATAAGAAACTTTATTTCTTATTAATAAGACTGGAATAAAATAAAACATTGAATTGCTTCCCAAACCCCAGCATTTCTAAGTAGACTTGAATACCATGATGATGTCAAGGGAGTATAACCATATTTAAGATACAGTAAAACCTTAGTGTATAAATGTGTTATACAAGGTACGAGGTCCTTCATGAAAGCCCCCATGATGCATGTGTTTTCATTTTTTTCTCAATATCAGCTTTATAACTAGCATTCATGAGACCTTTCCCTTGGGTCTCTTCCTTGGATCCACCCACCCCAGATGGAGTATGGAAAATTATGCAGTAGGCATTTCGGCAGCAGCAACAGAGACACAGAGCAAAGGGATAATAGCTCTGAGGTTGCAATTCCCACCGGGCCTATTAGCCCAGCCTCACCCAGTTTGGTAACCTGGCAACAGCCGCCGCCTCTGTGCTCCCCATCCTCTCTTTCATCCCCTGCCCCCAGCTTCCCTCTGCCCACGTACTGATGGGAGAAGTTGGAAAGACAGCATGGGAGGTGCTGGCCATGAAATCCGCGATCTGCCGCAAGGCCCAGATGTTGGAAGAATTGTTTCCTTTCTTCATCTGCTCTTGGATAAGGCTCTCCAGCTCCTCCCTGAAAGACTGAAGAAGGATCCAATGGCTCTTGTAGTGGCTGGCTCCTTCACAAATCATTCAAGTTCCCAGAATTCCACCACTTTTGACCCTACCTCCCACTTCCCTCCCTTCAGTCAAGAAGCTCTGGGATGATGACTAAAATGTCCCACCTTTTTTTTTTTTTGAGTAGAGGAAAACAGTAGGGAGTACCTTAGTCAGCCAGACCCTGGTCTGTCTGACCCTTCTTGGTTCCCTGGGATCAATTCCATCATCTCTGTAGGAGAAGCTCCACCTCTAAATTGCTCTAGTCAGGTCACAATGAGAAGACCCCAAGGACAGAGAGCTCCCCTACTCTGTGACTCAGATTCACTATTCTGAGTTAGGCAGTTGACCCCAAGAAGTTACATGACTGATCCAGAGTTATATAGGGAGTTAACGGTCTTACACATGTAGAGGAATGGAATTTAAAGCTGAAAGAGACTTCAGAGATCTTTTAGTCCAATCTTTTCATTTTACAGATAAGGAAACTGAGGCTAGAAAAAGGTCACAACTTTTTACCCAATATCATATTGGTAGCAAAGTTAAGATCTAAACTCCAAATTCAATACTCTTACCACTACACTGGAATAGAACCCAGGTATTCTGAAAGATCATTAGCTCTTATAATAAAAAATACCTTATTTTCTCCCAAAGTAGGAAAACATTTTCTTAATTAACCATACTCATGGCTTTTCCTTTCTGGGTTTCAGTTTCATCAACTATAAAATGAGGGCCTGGACTAGATGAGCTAGCTGTAAGGTCCAAGTTTACTCTGGTTGTCCAGACTGAGGTCATAATCAAGACATCATATGTGGGGCTCTTGTCTCCCAGGCTACTTACTGTTCTACCTCTCTGGCCAAACTTCCTACTCTCAGAGACTCATCAGGGCTCTGGGCTGGTACTGTGGAAGTGCAGAGGGTTAATTCTCTCCACTTCCACTAGTATTTTGGCCCACAATCCCTAACTTGCCAGTTATGAGGATACAGAAACAGAACTTCAAGTTCAAAGAATCACAGAATCTCAGGTTGGAAGAGACTTTTCAAGTGTAACCACTGTGAGAATAAGAATCCCATCTATAACAACCTCAAGAAGTAGCTTCTGCTTATGGAGCTTCAGTGATGGGGCAGCTTATCTTTTATTAGACTCCTGATCATTGGGCATACATTTTCACCTTCTCTGCATGAGAAAATGATATTCTATTTATAAATTTAAAAGAGGACTTAAAAGAATAAACTTCCAAATAAGAAAGAAAACCCAAGAATTAGCCCTTTTCCTACCCTTTAGTCTTTACACACATGTCCAGTTCAATCTGCCCTTTGGCCCTAGAAGAGATCCCACTTACAGGGCTCTGAAGGATCATGGTGACCCTCTTCTTCTGCTCCATCATGTTGAAATCCTGCCGGAGGTCAGCTGCCATGTTTCGAAGGCGCATATATTCAGGGTCATCTTCTGAGAATCGGTCAAAGTAGCGCTGCCCCTGGGGAGGTGGGGGGGAGGTAGCCTCAGTGGTACTCTCTTCACTCATTTTCCTGATAATCTGTAGCTCACTCTCAGGGTCCTACAAGCAGGGAGGAGGGTAAGAATTAAGGTTGGTGAAGTTTGCACTCTGGGAATGATCTCTAAAGGCAAAGGAGTCACTGATATCTATCAGTCTTTATCCTCAGATTTGAGCTAGAGGCATGGTCATTCTTAGGGAGATATAAGGCTAAGGCCTTGCAAATGGGGTGTAGTCCAGGACAAAGGCCTCACTGGCATTTGTAAATGATTGAAATGAAGTTCAAGTGAACATCAAAGGCAGCGGGATAGAGTGGAGAAAGCATTGGATTTGGAGATACAGAGCTTAGGTTCAAGTCCTTGTTCTTCTATTTAATGGCTCATGTAGTCAGGTAAATCACAATCTCTCTGAACTTCAATCTCTGATCTGAAAAAATTAACAGTACCTGTTGTCATCCCAAAGGACTCATGATGAAAAATGCTATATGCCTCCAGAGAAATAACTGATGGAGTCTGAATGCAGACTGAAACATATTATTTTCCACTTTCTTTCTTTTTCTTTTTTTGGCTTGAAAATGACTAACATGGAAATATATTTTACATAATTGCACATGTATAACCTATATCAGATTGCTTACCATCTCAGGGAACAGGGAGAGGAGGGAGGGAGAAAATTTCTAACTCAAAATTAAAAAAAAAAGTTAAAATTGTTTTTATATGTAATTGGGAAAAAACAAAATATTATTACAGCTGAAAAAAATACCTCTTGTCCTCACCTCATAGGGTTGCTATAAGATGTAAAATAGATACTGTGTTTTGTGTATTATAAAGTACTATACACCTGCATATAAGATATTATCAAAGGCAGACTGAAAGAAAAAAAAAGTTAAAAGTGTACATGCAATAGGGGGGTAGAGACTGTTCCATCTATATGTATCAGTGATGGGGGAATAGTTATAAGGCTAATTGTTTTAGGTGTCAACTTCTCTCATCTCATCAACTACACCCATCCACTAACAATGGGGGCTCTGGAGAAGCGTGTGAGGAAAGATACAAAGGCATAAGCCTAGGAATGATTTTCCTTATTAGCTCTGAAGCTGTAATATCATTACAGGATTGATGTAATTTATCTAATTAGAGACAGATGAGAATTTGGTTACCGACCATAAGCTAAGGTGAGGTCGTTCATATAGAGGAGGGGAGAGAAGAGAGAGGAAAGGACAGGTTTCAGAACCACATCAGTAAGCTTAAACCTAGAAGTGATGGACACTATAGCTGCCATTGAGGAATAAGTCTAGCTAAACAGAAGAGCAGCTTGGAATTGAGAAAAAAATCAGAAAATGTTACCCAGCAGATCAGCTAGTTTGGCTGAGATGTCTTGCTCACTAAGGTTGGTCCAGCATAGTGTGGATCAACTGAGTTTGGCAGCGGAAGCATCTGTTCAGCTGAGAAGCTATGTTCACAAAGGAACTTTTTTGGACAATTCCTGAGGCAGAAAGAAGCCACTGAAGTTTAGAGTTCCAGAGTCGTAAGTTACCCTAAGTACATGGGTTTTTCTCATTCATGTGTCTCCTTGGAAGATTTCTATGTTTGCTCATTCTCTCCCACAGACACCTAACGTATTTGTGGGAGTGTTTGACCCAAGATTATGTGTGATTTGTAATGTATTTATTATTTAAACAATTACTTTAATATAAGCACCTGTGATATTGTATTTTTTGCCTTATTATTAAGTAAATCGTTATATTTAAGATCTAAAAGTACCATTATTGTGAGTGAATAATTTTCTCTAAATAGGAACCAAATTGCTAGGGGACGTAGAGCTAAGATGGTGAGTAGGGGGATTATATTCACATTATAAGACAACAAGGTTACCCCAATGACTCTGAGAACATTTAAACATTACCTTTTGGTGGTGATCTTTCTCCAAGAACCTCAGAGAGTGAAAGCATAATAATCAAGTAAGCACAGAGAGTATTTGTCTATATACTCTGTGTGAGAGAGGGGCTAGAGTCTGGGCGGACTTAATACACATATTAAATATGAAAATGTCTGTGTATACACACATACATATGGGTGTATGTATATATATGTATATATATATATAATAATTTATCCTATGTGATCATATTCAGTATGAAAATAAGCCAAATAGTCTTTATTTTGCTCTCCAATTCCCAATTGGAATGTATTCCATGCTCTCAGGTTCCCCTGGATCAGTATTTATGGGTTGTCAATTGATTTCAAATCCTAAGGTGTTCTGTGAACAAATTAATTTAGGAAATAATTAGGTAAGATGATCTTTAGTCCCTTTCAGATGCCAAAGTGATTTTCCTAAAGCCCAGTTTTGACCATGTCATTCCCATCCTTGGTAAACTCCAATGGTTCCCTAATGCCTCTAGATTCAAATATAAGCTCCTCTGCTTGAGGCTTAAAGCCCTTCATAGCCTGGCTCCAACCTAACTTTCCAGTCTTATTATACATTATTCCCTTTCCCAGACTTTGTGTTCCAGCCGAACTGGATGTCTTGCTGTTCCTCATAAATGACATTCCCATCTCTATGCCTTTCCATTGGCTGACCCTCGTGCCTGAAACGAGCTCCCATCTCACCTGTACCTCTCAAAATCCCTTGTTTTTTAATTTTCAAAACACAGCTCAAATATCACCTTCCACATGAAACTGGGAGGTTTAACTAACATACCGCATGACAGTCAGTACTCAAAAAGATTTTGGCAAGTAAAAACACTGGTTGAAATCAAAGATGAAATTAATAGGGATAAATGTAAAGTCTTATGCTTGAGTTCCAAAAGCCATCTTCCCAAGCACAATATAGAGGGGCAGGGCTAGACAGGAGTCCACCTGGGGGGAAAAAAAAGGATTGAGGAAGGGGGGGGCAGGTTTAGTGGAATGCAAACTCAATATGAATTAACCATGTAATATGGAAGTCAAAACAACTCATGCAGTTCTTAGTTTAGAGGTACAGTACCCAGGAATAAAGAGATGATAGTCCTGCTGTACTTTTCCTTGACTCTCCTACTTCAGAGATCTTCCTCCCTCCTCAAATTTTCTTGGAGCAGATAGTTCCGAAGGACCCACAATGAAAAATACTACCCACCTCCTGAGAGAAAACTGATGAACTCTAAGTGCAGATAGAAGCATACTTTTTTTCCCCACTTTCTTTATTTTTCTTGGTTTTGTATATATGTGTGTTTTCTTTTGCAACATGGCTAATAAGAAAATAAGTTTTGCATGACTTCACGTATAAGAAAAAATTTATTTTCTTGGAGCACTTGCCCTGGAACCTTCCTTTGACTCTGTTCTACTCAACTTGGCATCATATTCATTGATATACATGTCCTAGTCCTAACAATTTGGCTGTAAATTCCTTGAGGGAAGATTTAGTGTCATCTTTTTACATGACCCAGTCCCCAGTACATGGGGGCTGACTAAAAAATAGTCTGTTGATTTGACTAGAATGAAAGGGATGAAATGAAATCATGGAAGGACAGCTTGAGATATATCATAGAAGGAGTGGTCAAATCCTATTCTTAATGACGAGAGGGATATTTCTGCGCTGAAAGAGCTTCAGGCTTTTTTTTTTGAAAGCAACTAGTTACAATACCATACTGCTATATATCATATAACATAAGGTTTATTTTATACATGTGGGTTTTCCTATGTGATAATGATTTAGAGTCCCTAGAAAGGCACTCCTTAGAAAAATATACCTCTCCACTTCTATTTTTCTATTACATCATAGTATCTGAAATTAAGAGTTTTGTTCCTTTGGGTTAAAGCATTCATCTTCTCCTGTTAAAGTGTATATTTCTGGCAAGGATAACGAAAACAGCTCATAGTTATGTAATAGTTAAGGTAATAAAGCACTCTCCTTCCAATAATCCTGTGACATAGATAATATAATTTGGCCCCCATTTTAGAGAGGAGGAAACTGAGGTTCAGATACATATAATGACATACCCCCCAAGACTTATACATGTCAAAGCCAGAACTCAAACCTAGGTCTTCTCATTTCAAATCTGGTACCTTTTCCACCCTTTACTGAGCTGTCTAGAGCGTGCTATTATCAGTCATTTACACATTAACATGCATTCCTTGATCAGCTCACTTATCAGACAGCTAACTGAGCACTTGGCAGGAATAACAAACTGAATAAAGTAGTCCTCATAGGCAGAAAGGTAGAGAGATAGGAAGTGAGCAATAAGGCATAGTTTTGGGCAATAGGGAAGGGTGTGGGTTTGGGTGGAATAAGGAGCCTTGAGACAAGTGGGTCCTTGGAGGTGAAGGGGACCAAGAGATGGTAAAGAGCTC
This sequence comes from Phascolarctos cinereus, assembly GCF_003287225.1. Lineage (NCBI taxonomy): Eukaryota > Metazoa > Chordata > Mammalia > Diprotodontia > Phascolarctidae > Phascolarctos > Phascolarctos cinereus. The sequence continues at coordinate 123,058,951 of NW_027555625.1, forward strand.
ATAAGAGAAGGGGATTTAGAACCAGAAGAGATCTTAAAAGTCATTTAGTCTAACTCTCTTATTTTAGAGAAGGGGAAATCGACTCAGAGAGAAATGATTTGCTCAGAGTGCTGAAAGAAACCATGGGAGGGCACCAGAGACCAAGTTCGCTCCTTTGCAACTTTGCCCAGAGCCAGCCCTCATCGGATGGCTTCCTCTCTGCTTGTGACTATGTTATTCCCAGCACAGCTCTACTTCCCGCTCAGCCTCCTGCTCCCCTGGCAACCGCCCTATTCTCTGTTGCCTAGAAACCCAGTCTTGAGATGCTGGCTTACCCCCACTTCCAAAAACCTCCTCTCTAGGCAAAGCTAAAAGCCAGAGAAGGGAACAGAATAATATGAGCCATGGGGCCCATTGTTGTTCTGATCTGGATATCAAAAACCAATATCTCTATCTATCGATCTATCTATTGATCTATCTATCTATGTTGTTCAGCCATTTTCAGTCAGGTCCAACTGTCCATGACCCCATTTGAGGTTTTCTTGGCAAAGATACTGGAGTGGTTTGTCATTTTCTTCTCCAGCTCATTTTACAGAGAAAACTCTTTGCCTAGGGTCACACAGCTAGTAAGTGTCTAAGGCTAGATTTGAACTCAGGCTGAGTCTTCCTGACTCCAGGCCCAGCACTCTATCCTCTGCACCACCTGATGTGGTATGTGGTATGTGGTGTGTGTGTGTATGTCTATGTGTTTGTGTGTGTGTGGAATGGATTGTTGGAGTTTGAAAGATACGCAGGGATTTTCTTGCTCAACCCCTTTATTTCACAGCTGGCTAAAGGAAGGGCCAGAGAAATCAAGCAACTTTCCCAAGGTCACATTAGTATAAGTCATACAACCTGAGTGCAGATCTTTGGACTCTCAGTTCAGAAAATTTTCTGCTGAACCAGGTTTGGTGCTCACTAAATTGTCCTGAAGAAAGTAAAATGTCCAGATCCTTTTGAAAAGTAGGTCTTTTTACATTACATTAAGTGTGCAAAAGGACTGTTTTTCAAAGATAGCTTTGTGTATCACTGGTGAGCAGTAGGTCCCAACCCAATTTATCTTCACAGGGATTGGAAGCCACATGTTCTTAACACTGCCATCTGATCATTATGGGAATAGAGACAAGAAGCCTATGGCTTAGGCCTTCAACCAAAAAGATGATAGAAAGAAAAACAAGAGAGATAAGAAGATGATAATCTCACTTGTCCTCTGGCCAGATCTGGCCACATATGAAATACAAAATTTAGAAACACCAATGACAAGCAGGAGGGGGTCCCAAGGACCAAGAGCAGGATGGAGAAGAGATCTGAAGTCATATCCATTTGAAGTAACTGGGAAGGCTTAAATGACAGAAGAGAAGACTCGGATGAGGAGGAGCTAATAGTACTTCAAGTACTTTTAGGGGAGAGTGAATCATACTGGAAAGAGTGCCAGATTTGTAGTTAAAAGAGCTGGGTTGAAACTCTAGATCTGCTACTTATTGTCTAAATGATTCTATGGTGGAAGGAAGAAAAAAAGGAAGGAAGGAAGGATGAATTTGTTAAAGTGTCCACTATGTGCCAGGCACTGTGATAAGCACTTTACAAATATCTCTTTTGATCCTCACAATAAACCTGGGAGGTAGGTGCTACTATTATCCACATTTTACTATTGAGGAAACTAAGGCAGAAAAGTTAAATGACTTGCCCAGGGTCAACACAGTTAGTAAGTATCTGAAGCCAGATTTTAATTCAGGTCTTCCTGACTTCAAACCAGGTGCTCTATCTACTGTGCCACCTAACTTTCCTACCTCCTGGCTTGTCAGCTAAAATCCCATCTTCGGCAAAAAGCCTTTCCCAATTCCTCTTAATGCTAGTATCTTCCCTCTGAGATTATCTCCAGTTTATCATATATATATGTATATGTATATATATATATATACATATATATGTATGTACATATGCATATGTACATATATTGTTTATATATAGTTGTTTCCATATTGTCTCCCCACTCAGATTGTGAAATTCTTGAGAGCAGAGGCTGTTTTTGCCTTTCTTTGTATTGCTAGAGCTTAGCAGAATGCCTGGCATATAGCAGGCATTTACCAATGCTTCTAGACTTGACTTTAGGAGGTAGTGAGTCTTCTACCACTGAAAGTCTTCTGGCAGAGTCAGGCTGACCACTTGTTGGGAATAGTTAAGTCGGTATTTTTGGTCCTATACAGATTGGGCTAAATGACCTCTGAAATCCCTCTAACTCTGAGATTCTATGAAACTCCTTTTAAATGCCCTACATGCCATTTCTTTCTCCCCAAGGAGGATGTCATTCATTCTGCTACTCTCATTCATCCTCATTACGTGCTGGGTATATCAGAGTAGTACCAGGACTTAGTCCATCTCTAGCCAGATGGATACCCAAGCAGAAGAACCTTTAGCAAGCCCAAGACTGAGCTAGGATAGAATCCACACTCTTTACTCTCATTCAAACGTCCACTCTAATGGCTTCCTATGACATATTAGAACTTAAGAGGATATCAGAATCATTTTCCTGCCCTGACCTATGGTCCCTCCAGTCCAGTTTTTATGTCCTTTAGGGGTTTCAAGGGACAGGTCATAACAGATACTGGTTGTCCTCCACGATGCCAACCTAAAAAGGTGAGGCATGTATTTTGTCCCTGTTGGTCCTTTAATACATTGTAATCTGAGCTGGATCTTTAACACAACATAGTAAATGCAGTTGTGCACCCAGCTCAATGCTCTAAGCAAAAGAAACATGACCGAATGATAAAAAATCCTAGACTCCCCTTATTTTACAGATGGCGAAACAGAGATACAGAGAGGGAAGGGACCTGCCCAGAGCCATACAACTAGAAGCTCTAAGAGCAAGGAATTGAATTCTAGTCTTTTGACTCCCAAACTAGTTCTCTTGCCATTCCATCAGTCTGCCCCACTTGCAGGAATTATTATAATTCTGGTCTGGTGAGATACTTAAGCCTCTGACTGCTGAAACATGAAACAAGGATCTTGAAAAAGCTAGGTGGCATAATGGTTAAAGTGCTGTGTCTAGAGTCAGGAAGACCCAAGCTCAAATTTAGCCTCAGACACTATGTGAAGCTGAGCAAGTCACTTGACTTCTGTCTGCCTCAATTTCCTCATCTGAAAAGTAGATAATTCTATCCTATGCTTCTTGTGAGGATAAAGAGAGTAAAGTGCTTCACAAACCTTAAAGTGCTACATAAATCCTAGTAGTCTTTGTTATTATCATTATTACTGATGCCACTATATGACTGTCCATTTTAAAAATGAAACTTGCTAAGATGTAAACTGCTCTTGAAAGACTAAATAATGAGAAAAGGCAAAGGGAAAATATTTGTATTAATCAACTAAAATGTTCATGGTGAGTATATTGAAATTTGTGATAGGCTGAAATGTCTCAAAAGTATGGAACACGCAGCAAAAATAAACTTGTTTAGGCTAGAAAGGATTTTAGAGAGAACCTAGTCCTATTGTCTCATCTTATAGTGAGAGAAACTGAGGCTTACAAAAAGTATATGATCAGAGCCAAGATGGCAGGGTGAAAGCAGTGATTTGCTTGAGCTCTCCCCCAAACCCCTCCAAATACCTGTAAAAAAAATGGCCCTAAACAAATTCTTAAGCAGCAGAATCCACAAAAAGACAGAGTAAAACAAATTTCCAGCCCAAGACAGCCTGGACGGTTGATCGGAAAGGCATATCATGTTGGGCAGGAAGAGGAGCACAGTTCAGCATGGGTGAGCAGGCCACAGCGAACCTGGAGCAGGCCTCAGAGGACTGAATCCCAGGCAGCTGTGGCAGTTTCCAGACTCCTCAATCCATGAACGCCATAGACAGCCTAGGTCAGTGGGAAAAGTCTGTTTTTGCAGTGAGAGAGGAGCTAGGTCAGAGCCAGTTCCAGAGCACAGAGCGCAGATTGCAGGCCCTGGGGTGGTGGCTGTGACCTGAGCTTCCGGCCCACAGACTGAGGGGGAATCAAGTGGCTGATCAGAGGGGACCGCAGGGATCTCTTTGCCAGTGCTGAGGCAGGAATCTCTTGCTTTTCCCGTGCTTGCATCTGGGTCACAGTTCTGGGTGGTGGTCCTGGGGTGAGGAGGAATGCTGGCACGGTGGAGCTTGTAGTGGTGGTGGAGAGAAAACCCTCCTCGCAGTTCCAAGAGAGAAAAGACTGCTTGTGGTCGGTCAGTTAAAGACCAGAGCACAGGCCAGGAAAAGAGTAAACACCTTGACCCTTATCAGACCACCTTGGAAGAACTGAAAATTTACAGGTCCCTACAAGTATCTCTGAAAACAGCTATACAATAACCCCCAAAGCTTGGGACAGTGCATTCTCCACATTGGAAGCAGACTCTTACCTTAACAAAGAGTTTAAAACTCAAGTAGTTGGCTGGGATCATGAGCAAACCTCGCAAGATGATGACAAAGAAGATCAAAACATACAACCAGAAGAAGACAACAAAGTCAAAGCTCCCACATCCAAAGCCTCCAAGAAAAATATGAACACGTCCCAGGCCTTGGAAGAGCTCAAAAGGGATTTTGAGAAGCAAGTAAGAGAAGTAGAGGAAAAACTGGGAAGAGAAATGAAAGTGATGCAAGAAAATCATGAAAAACAAGTTAACAGCTTGCTAAAGGAGACCCAAAAAATACTGAAGAAAATAACACCTTAAAAAATAGCCTAACCCAAACAGCAAAAGAGGTCCAAAAAGCCAATGAGGAGAAGAATGCCCTAAAAAGCAAAATTGGCCAAATGGAAAAGGAAGTCCAAAAGCTTACTTCCTTAAAAATTAGAATAGAGCAATTGGAGGATAGTGACTTTATGAGAAATCAAGACACAGTGAACAAATCCAAAAGAATGAAAAATTAGAAAACAATGTGAAATATCTCATTGGAAAAACAACTGACCTGGAAAATAGATCCAGGAGAGAGAATTTAAAAATTATTGGACTATCTGAAAGCCATGATCAAAAAAAGAGCCTAGACATCATCTTTCAAGAAATTATCAAGGAAAACTGCCCTGATATTTAGAACCAGAGGGCAAAATAGAAATTGAAAGAATCCACCAATCTCCCCTGAAAGAGATCCCCAAAGGAAAACTCCTAGGAATATTGTAGCCAAATTCCAGAGTTCCCAGGTCAAGGAGAAAATATTACAAGCTGCCAGAAAGAAACAATTCAAGTATGTGGAAACACAATCAGGATAACACAAGATTTAGCAGCTTCTACATTAAGGACGCAGGGCATGGAATATAATATTCAGGAGGGCAAAGGAGATAGGATTACAACCAAGAATCACCTACCCAGCAAAACTGAGTATAATCCTTCAGGGAAAAAATGGTCATTCAGTGAAATAGAGGACTTTCAAGCATTCTTGATGAAAAGACCAGAGCTGAATAGAAAATTTGACTTTCAAATACAAGACTCAAGTGGAACATGAAGAGTAAACAGGAAAGAGAAATCATAAGAGACTTATTAAGGCTGAACTGTTTACATTCCTGCATGGAAAGATGATATTTATAACTCATGAGACCTTTGTCAGTATTAGGGTAGTGGAGGGGAAAAATTATATGTATGTATATGAGTATGTATGATAGATAGATAGATAGATAGATAGATAGATAGATAGATAGATAGATAGATAGATAGATGGATAGAGGCACAGGGTGAGTTGAAGATGAAGGGGTGATATCTGGAGAATAAAATTGGGGTGAGAGAGGATTATACTGGAGAAGGAGAAAGGGAGAGGTAGAATGGGGTACATTATCTGCACAAAAAACAAGAAAAGGTTCTTACAGTGGAGGGGAGGGGAAGGTGAGAAAATGAGGAATCTTATTCTCATAGATTTGGCTTAAGGAGGGAATAACATACACACTCAATTGGGTATGGAAATCTGTCTTACCCTACAGGAAAATAGGGGAGGAAGGGGACAAGAGAGCAGGGGGATGATAGAGAAGGGCAGATTGGGAAAGGGGTAATCAGAAGAAGTACTTCTGAGGAGGGACAGGGTCAAAAGAAAGAATAGAATAAATGGGGGGCAGGATAGGATTAAGGGAAATAGAGTTAGTTTTTCACAACATGTCTACTATGGAAGTGTTTTGCATAACTGCACATGTATGGCCTGTATTGAGTTGCTTGCCTTTTCAATGAGGGTGGTGGGAGGAAGGGAGAAAATTTGGAACCCAAAGTTTTAAAAACACATGTTTAAAAAAAAATGTTTCCACATGCAGCTGGGAAATAAAAAATACAGGAGATGGGGTACAGAAATCTATCCTGCCCTACAGGAAAAGAGAAGGGGAAGGGCATAAGAGAAGGGAAGGGAGAGATAGAAGGGAGAGCAGACTGGGGGAGGGGTATTCAGAATGCATGCCATCTTGGGGAGAGGGTCAAGATGGGGTGAAAATTTGGAATTCAAAATCTTGTGGAAGTAAATGTTGAAAACCAAAAAGTATATGATCATAGATTTATAGCTAGAAAGGACTGAAAGGTGACCTAAGCCAATATGGATAAAGAATCTGAGTCACAGAAAAGTTAAGATGCCTTTCCCAAGGTCACACAAGTAGTAGTGGCAGAATCAAGATTAGAATTCAGTTCCTACAACATAAAATACAGCAAATGTCCTTTTGATTACACTTAACTATAAGTTAGAAAGTATGGCTGATTAATGTATTTATAAATATGTTTAATAAGCATTTGCTTCAAATATATCATTAATACATCCTTAATTATCATTAATTATAATTATTAACATATTAAGTAAATATATTTAAGAAGCATTTGCTATCCACTCCATGCAGGCCATTGGGATGCTGCATTGAGAGCAATAGCTCTCTCCACTTTAGAACTCATGTGCTCTGGACTAGTGGTCTTTAAAATGGGGCGCATGTGCCCCAGGGCAAGATAATCCATAGGGGTATACCAAGAACATACTAAAACTTGTATTTATGTTTATTACTAGTTTAAAAAGAAATTAACCTTTACTAATATTTAATATATAGATTGACACTGACTCTACCCTCCCCTGGTTCACATTCATATGGTCACAGTTCCTGAGGAAAGAGTGGGAATTCCACAATGTGAAAAGGTTGACTGTAGTATCCCCACTGGTGGGTTTACTTTCAGTGCATTATGACATTTTTCATAAGTGAATACATTATTTACTTTTAGCCAAACTAATCCTCACAAAATAGACAAGTGCCTTAAAAAGATTCCTGCAAAGAAACTAAGGATTGAAGATGATAATAATGTAGATGCATGTGAACAACAAGAAAATGATAGCACTGAAACTTCTCCTACTCTTAATAGGAACCCATAAGTCACATTACAAGGGAGAAACAATTACAGGGGATGAAGTCAGACAAAAAGTGCAAAATTATCAAGATTACTTGAAATATGGATTTATACCCACTATTGCTAGTGATGAACCATTCCCAAGTATATATTATGCTTTGAAACATTAGCTAATGCTAGTATGAAACTGTCATGATTAGCAAAATGTTTATTTTATTTATAACTCTTATATCTGCACACTTGAAAAAGTTGGAAACAGAATTTTCTAAACTATTTTTAAAATCAAAGCTCCTTCCTAGGTAGTTTGGGCAAGCCTCTGTAGGTGGAAGGGACCTTTGGAGGTCATGTAGTTCAATCCATTAATTTACAGATAAGAAAACAGCCCAGAGAGGTTGTCATTTGCTCAAGAACACATAGGTAATAAGTAGCAAAGTCAGAATTCAAATCCACATCCCTTTACTCCAAATCCTGCACTCTTTCCACTATAATCATGGTGACTCCTGTTGGTGGTATGTGGTTGAAGACACATGGCTATGTCCTGGAAGCCATTTTCCCCTCCCTCAAGGCACTCCTAATCTTTCTCTTGTACAACTTCATAGAGGCTTCTCTCCAACCATCAGAGTCACCCTCCTTTAGGCATCTTGTTGACATCTTTCCTAACATGGCTTGTTCACAACTGGACACAAGACTGCATGTATAGTCTGACCAGGGCAAAATACCGAAGCATTATCATCTCCTGCCTTCTGAACACAATGCTTCTGTTAATGCAGATTTAAGTTCCATTCATTTTTAAAGGGTGGTAATAATAATAATAGCTAATCTTTATAGAGGGCTTTAAGGTTTGCAGAGCACTTCACCTATTTTACCTGGCTTGATCCTCACAAGACTATGAGGTAGGTTTCTATAGTTATCCTCATTTTTACAGATGAGGAAACTGAGTCTTAGAGAGGTTAAGTAACTTGCCCAAGGTCACACAGCTAGCAAAGGGCTGAGACGGAATTTGAATTTAGGTCTTGCTGACCCCATTTCCTGATCCATTTCATGACCTACCTTCCTCACAAGCTTATGGCTTTCACAGCTTGAAGGAATTTCAGAAATCATCTAGTCTAATTCCCTTCTATAGATAAGGAAACGGAGGCCAATAAAGGTTAAGTGACTTGCTCAGGACCACCAAATTATTATTTCAATCCATATCCTGTGATTCTATATCCAGTATTCATGCAATGCCTAGTTCCCTACTCATTTTGAGCTTGTAATCCCCTAAAGCCCCCAGGTTGTTGTCATATGCCATCATCATCCACTTTGACTTCTGAAGCTATTTGACTACATGACTATCATATTCATGTGCTACTGATGTCTGTGTGAGTTCCTTGGCGCTACCTGCCCAATTCCCACCCCTCAACCCAGAGAAGCTGATTGTTCTAAGGCTATATGTCTACCAAGCTCCCAGACCATCTCTAAGGCTAGACAGGGGGAGTTCCCAGAGCCATGGGATCCCGAGCCACCTACTTCAAGTCAAACCCCAACTAACCTCTTAGAAATCCAAGGTCCCACAACCCCAGGAGGAGGGCTGTCACAGACCATGGGGCTTCAGAAAGTGGAAAGGACGAGGGCTTCAGTGCTCTTGCTTCCCGCACTTTGTAAAATAAGCAGGTTTTACAGCAAGCCAATTGCACCCTGGTGTTGTGATTAGATAAACAGAAACCACACTGTCCTCCTCCCATCCTGAAGTATGGGGGTGAGGGAAAGCCAGCCTGTTGGTTGGACAGAATGATCTAATCCTTTGCCTGCTGTAGTTGCACTAAGTATACATCTTCCTCCCTAGTCTTGACATAGATATGTCTAGAAAGGGAAGAGGTTGCTAGGAGTTAGCGCTTTTAGGGACCTTAGAATTTATCTAATCTAACCATCCCTCCACTCCCATCTTAAAAGTGAAAAAACAGAGACCCAGAATGATTAGGTAACCTGCCCTAGATACTGGGTCTTGCACCAGGATTCAAGCCCAGCACCACAATGCACATTGTACCAAATGAGCTCAAACTGAATGGTCTAAAGCAGGAGTTCTTAACCTTCTTCGTGTGTCACAGCTCCCTTTGGCAATCTGGTGATGCCTGTGGGCTCCTTCAGGAAAAGGAAGGTTTTAAGTTCACAAATAAAAATGTATACCATTGCAAAGCCAATTATATTAAAACAGCAATTTTTTTAAAGTTCAAAGACCTCAGGTTAAGAACCCTCTGGCATATAAAGAAAAAAACAACTTCCTATCTCCTTCTCTTCACCCAGGAATTACACAAGGAGTAAGATGAGTAAATAAATATGTTTTATTACTTCGGTTGGACAGAATTCTCTAACCACCCTTTGCCTGCTGTAGGAACATTAAGCGCATCTTCCTTCCCAGTCCTGACAAAGACAGATACAGATATGGATGCAGATATGTAGGGTGATACAAATACACAGAATTTGGAGCTGGGGAGGACTGGGCAGCAAATCCTAGTTCTTCTATGAGGCAACATTGCAACAAACGTTCATTAAGCACTTACTATGTGCGAGGCACTAGGCTAACATGTTCTTGGGTAAATTGTTTTACCTTTCATTGGGATCTGGTTTCCTCATTATTGAAATGAAAGGGTTGGGTTAGACGGTCTCTAAGATCTCTTCTGGCTCTGATGAGTCCTGTGATCTCTTGAATTCAAAAGATATCTTTGTATCTGAGCATTCAAGGAATACTCATTCTGCATTGATTTAATATTTAATGTTTTGCTGAATTGAGTGTCTATTACCGTCCAGCACTCTGCTAGTCACATTCATTGAATGATTTAACTAGAAGGAACCTTAAAATATAATATTAAGAGCCCTAAGGGACCTTGGAAATCAACTAGTTTAGCCCTTTAGCTTTACATACAAAGAAACTCAAGCCTGATGGCACCTATGGACTCCTCAGAAGAAAAAAGTTTTTAAGTTTATAAAATAAAATGCAGAGAATTGCAAAGGAAACCAATTATATTAAATAGCTTTTTTTAGTTTACATACCCCAGGATCCTCTGATCTAAAAAAAAATATTTTCCTATCTCCTCTTCTCTCCAGAAATTATACAAGGAGAATTATTACATAAAAGAATTACATTCAATTTAATTCAAGATTTTATCCTGAGACTCTTCCCCTGTGTCTATAACACCCTGGATAAGTCATTTTACTTTCTGAGGCTTGGTTTCTATTTCTCTGCAATAAGCTAACATGGTATAGAAGAAAGACCATTCAGTTATAAGTCAGAAAACTTGGGTTCAAGTCCTACCTCTGCAGCTTGCAGGGGAACCAGCCCAACCTAGAGCTGATTGTTAAATGAGCAAATGCTACAAATCAGGGTTTACTTTATTGTTTCGCTAATTGTCTAGATTTAAGACAGTGATGGAAAAGAAATGTTAATAATGAAGAGTAAAATTAAAGGTAGGTCATGGTAGTTTTTTCTTTTTCTTTTAGGGAACCAGTAGTTAAACATTTACCAGTATACTCCTGAACTTTTTATAACTGGCTTTTGAGCAAATCACTTAACCTCTCTGAGAGTAAATTTACACCTTTGTGAAAATGAAGGGTTTGGCCCAGGTGATATTTAAGGTTCCTGTTAGTTCTAAATTCAAGAATGGGATTCCCACAAGGAAGTCAGGCTTCTATTAAAGAAGAAATAGAAGGAAATCGGAAGTAGGGTAGAGGTGGGATTGAGGGGTCAGTGCAATGGAAAGGAGATAATATGACAATGACAATATGAGCTAGGCGGGAGCTGAGTAATGGTAGATCACTGGACCACACATTTAAAGCTGGAAAGGACCTTAGATGAGGAAACTAAGGCCCACAAAGTTTAAGCGATTTGTCCAAGGTCATACAGAGACATTAGACTTGACTAGGTATCATAAAATTAGAAGTGGAATGGACCCAAGGCTATTTAACTTAATCATCTCGTTTTATGAATGAGGAAACTGAGGCTCCCAGGAGGTTAAATGACTTGCCCACGATTATGCATGTAGTAAGCTTCAGAGGCAGGGTTTGAACCCAGATCCTGTGACTTCAGAGCTAGTACACCTCCCAGTTATCTTTATTTGCAAAAAAAAGAACTAACAATAATCTACATGTTGTAGATTACTGAGGTTGATCAATATAATTTTAGGTTCACAGCAGCTGGAGGGTAAATTTGGCTTATTATAAACTGGACCTTAGGGATATGCTTATATTTTTATTTCAAACTGATTGGGGGCTCTCAGGGGAAGTGGAGTGAGGGGAGGGTAGTGAAGAAGACCATTAACTAAAAATAATGATAATAATAGCAATAATAGTAACAATAGAAGGATGAGGAGGTCACGTTTCCATAGGGTTTTAAGGTTTATAAAATGTTTTCTTTCTGACAACCTCATGAAGTAGGTGGTGTGATTTTTATTATTTCCATTTTACAGATGAAAAAAATAAAGTTATGAATGGGTAAGTGCTTTCTCTGGGTCACACAGCCAGTAAACATTACATAGGGGTAATAAAAAATTTAAGACAGAATTTCTTAATTATAAAAATTTTAAAATTATAATTTAAAATTACAAAATTTAAATTAATTGATTAAAAGATTAATTGAAAAATTAATGTGAAATTGTGAAAAATTTAGCATAGTTAAAATTACATTTCATCTTTTTCCTTTTAAAGATATAATGTTAGAGAAAAGCAGTACAGTCACTGCTCACATTTCTATATCCCTTTATGGTGTGCAAAGCCCATCCTCACATGTTAGCTTATTCAATCCTCATTGTATATGTTTTATTATGTCCACATCTTAGATAGTTAGGAGTGTAAATAATACTTTGTGTGTATGTGTATATGTCAGGTGGGGCTCCAATCTTCACCTTTTCTTTCATACTCTTTATCTTCTAGTATTCATTGAGAACTGGCTCCCTCCTCATGGCACTCCATCTCTGGTTACCCATTTCACCACTTGGTTGCACTTTTACTCATACCCCCAACTCACTGGTCATAATGGGGAGGTCAATATTCCTTGCTTCCCACTGCCACTGATAGACTTTCCCTCTACCACCATCACTCAACAACCTCTCCTCCTTTAAAGTCCACACAATTCAAATTTGGCATCCTACCCAGATCCATTCTTCCTTCCTTCCTTCCTTAATGAGTTTAGTGGTAGCTCTCAGTCTTTGCACCATAACTCTTGTCCTTATACTGGGGGACCTCAACATGCTTAGTGATGCCCCCTCAAAGACCCTAATCTCCTAGTTCCTCAAAGTACTCAGTTCTCATGACCTACTTTTCTACTCTCAGTCATAAAATAAAGAAGGTCATATCCTTGATCTTGTCATCTCTCACAAATGTTCTACTTCCAAGTTCCTAAATTCCAAAATTCCTTGAACTGATCATAATCTCTTATTACTCCATCTTCCCTTAGGACCTCATCTTTGTTCTTTTTCCTCATTGTGGCCTACAGTCTCTCCACTCCTCAGTTCTTTTGCAGACTGTCATCTCTGCACTGGCTACAATCTCCTTTCTTTCTTATCTCCACCCTTGTGGAATCAGTTCAACTCAACACTATCCTCAATACTCAAACCTTTTGTCTCTTCATCCTATTAAAGGTCATACCTCTCCAAACCCTAGCCTTGATTTATTCCTACCATCTGTCTCCTTCACACCTATTCACATGCTGATGAATGCTCCTGAGCCTGAGGAAATCACAAAACAATGCCTATGTTACATCATCTCAAATGTGCCCTCATTGCAGGAAGGCAAATTCTTTCCATATTCCTAATGAATTTGCTATTCCATTCACTGCAGTGGCTGTTCCAAACATTCTCTTCTCTTCAACTTTCCTACCCTGACAGCACCTTCCACCCTCTCAGCTTAGGAACTTATCTCATACTTCACAAAAAAAACCCAAAGCCATTTACTGAAAGCTCCATCTTTTTTTCTCCTCCTCATCTCACGTTCCTCAGACATTTTCCTCCACCGTGTCCTCCCCTGCCTCTACTTACATGAAACGATAGCCAAGGTAAACCTTTCAACATGCACTCTTGATCTCATTCATTTTTATCTTTTCCAGCAGGTTGTACCAGCCATGACCACCACACTCTAATCTCCCACCTCTCCCTATCATACCTTCTAGCCACCACCCCGTACAGGAGAAGCCCTTCAGTGAAGCTTTCTGCATCTCCGCTTCTCCTCTCCTTCTGCATTCTGGATTCTGTTATCATCATTCAATTGAACTCGATCTCTCCGAAGTTACCGATGATCTCCTGATTGACAAATCTCCTAATTGCTCTTTCTCGTTTCTCATTCTTCTTGACCTCTCTGCGGCATTTGACACTGTTGCAGCTGGTGGCACAGCAGATGGAGCATTGGGTCTGAAATCAGGAAGACGAGTTCAAATCCAGCTTCAGGCCTCACTGTGTGATCTTGGGCAAGTAACTTAACCTCTATTTGCCCCAGGTTCCTTAATGGTAAAATGGAGATAATTACACCTACTTTGCAAGATGATTATGACGATCCAATGGGATAATATTTATAAAAGCTCTTAGCACAGTGCCTGGCACACAGTAGGTACAATATAAATGCTTGTTCCTTTCCCTTCTCTCTCCTCCTAAATGATCTCTTCTCTCTAAGTTTTCACAAAACTGCCCATTTCTGGTTCTCTTTACACTTGTATGAAGAGTCTGTCTCAGTGTTCTTTGCTGGATTTTCATATACGTAACACCCACTAATACTAGATGCCTTCTAAGGGTCTGGCATAGTTCTTATCTTCTCCATCTTTACTATCTCACTTGATGATCTCATCAGCTTCTATTGGTTCAGTTATGATCTCTATACAGAAAATTCCAAGATCGCAATATTCAGAACTAGTCTTTCTCCCACGTAAACAACCTCTTGGAAATCTCAAACTGTATGTCCTGTAGATATCTCAAACTCAGCATGTCTAAAACAGAATGCGCTCTCTTTCCCCATAAACCTTTTCCTCTTCCCAACTTTTCTATAACTGTCCAGGGTATCATAATTCTTGTAGTCACCCAGGCTGGAAAGCCTGGTATCATCCTCAACCCCTATCATCCTACGTATTCAATCAATTACTAAGTCTTGTCATTTCTGCCGCACAACATCCACTGTACCCATCCCCTTCTTTTTCTCTGGCACAGCCATCACCCTTATGCAGGCCCTCAACACCCCTCACCTAGACTTTTTCAACAACCTTTTGGTTGGTCTCCCTGATTCAAGTCTCTCTCCACTCCAATCCATTGTCCACTCAGCTGCTAAAGTGATTTCAATAAATTCCAGTGGCTCCCTATTATCCTCTGGAACAAATATAAAATGCTCTCTTTGGCATTTAAAGCCCTTCCAACCCAGCTCCTTCTTATTTTTCAGTCTTCTTATACTTTACTCTCCTCCACAGACTTCATTTTGTACCTTTTTTAATGAATCTACCATACAATATTGTACATTAAAGTTATCTGTATTTGTTGTTGTTATTGCTCCTCCTTTGTTTTCAAGGAGGACCAGTGACATCATGGGTGATGTCTTGATTCATGCATGAATTGGGTTTAAGTGGGGCAGAGTTGCACAAAGTCATCAGCTTCGCTCTCTTTTCCAGAGTCACTGAAGTCCAATGACAAGACAAAAGTCAGGACGATTAGCAATAGCTCAGGATGCAGTGGATGATCTGGGTGTCTTTGATGACTAACCAAGCTCTAATTGCTCTAAAGCACCTGCTTCAGTTGCCTTCATGGCCATTGGAACAAATCGTTCTCATGTGCCCATTCCACCAGGGGACGTCAGCTCTGTGAATTTTAGTACATTTTACTCTTGTCTATGCAAACCCATCTACATGTGGTGTTCTTTATCCAACGACTCCCACAGATGACTGTGACAAGTTTAGGACCTTTCACTGACACCCTTAAACATCTGGATTCCTCAGGCAGCTTACGCACATGTGTGCTTCCTCTGAAAATGGTAGGTGAAAGAAGAAGTGAAGGGAGACTTTAATGTAGGTTAAAAGAAGTTTTATCCTCCATATCTATTGAATAAAAAGATGAAATGTGAGCCTGGTCTCCAGGGTCCATTCTTCTTCATCTACTCTTTATTTTTAATATAAATCTTGGCTGGAAATGTATGTGTCATAATTTATGTGTCTTGGACACATTGATGCCCAATAAATGTTTGTTGAATGAATGCTTGATAAACTATGCACAGATGTTTCACAGATGTTTCTTATTTCCTTAGGAATTTGTGGGCAAAATGAGGGAAGGAATTCCATACAATTGATGAATTGTGGGGGAAAGGTATGGGAAACAGCTTCTTGGAAGAGCAGAGCCTGGAGGCAAAGTTCCTCTTCACCAGATCTGGCCTGTGCCACTGTCAGGGTGTGGAGTTGAGATAGTGAACTTTGAGCCTTAGTGCAGACATTGGGATAAAACCTTATCTAGTCCTGCACATATTTGAAAAAGAAAAAGAAAAAAAAACTCCTTTCCTCCTTAAAAAATGATGCCTGTGCATCATCTTGGTGCCACAAGTCAGACAGTGGTGTCTTTGCAAACCTATGATCCATATTGACTTACCACATGTGTATCACTGACTTTTTGGATTCTCTGGGGCAATTAAAAAAACCAGGTCACCACCTCCCTTTGCACTACTATACGTTGGAGATGCTGCCACTTGTCAGCTGATATGTACCCAGGGAGCACCAATTATTGTTAGATTAATCAAGACAGAATTAGAAAGAAAAGTTAGTTGCTATATTTCCATAACATTTTAAGGACACATATGAAGAATTTGGGAATTATCTGTCTCATTCCTCCAGCAATAGAGGTAGTTGTGACACTGTGGAGAGAGTGCTGAACTTGGGGTCAGAAAGATCTTTAGAACTGGCCTTAAACACATACAGGGTCGTGTGACCCTCGGAAAGTCACTTAGCCTCTGTCAACCTCAGTTTCTTCATCCATAAAATGGGAATGACTGCAGCATCTGCCTCCCAGCATTGTTGTGAGTATCAAATGAGATAATAAACATAAAATACTTTGCAAATCTTAAAATATCATACGAATACTAGGTATTTTCATTTGCTTTTCCTGTAGCTGACTGATGTCTTTACCTCACCTAACAAGAATTCATATTTACATAGAACTTTAGGGTTTAGTAAGTTCTTCCATAACAACAATTGTTTGAAGGATGCTTTGCAAATATTATTGGCCCCATTTTACAGATTGCAGGATCATACATTTAGAGCTAAAAGGGGCCGTAGAGGCTATCCAATCCAAGTCCTCATTTCTCAGAGGAGGAAACAGTGACACAGAGAGGCCAGAGTGGCTGGCCCTCAGTCAAACATTAAGTAACAGAGGCAGAATTTGAACTCAGGTCCTCTTATGTCAAATCCAGAAGTTGAATGCAGTGTCTTCTGATTTCAGCTTTGGTGCTCTTTGTCTCTCACTATACAGCTCAGCATTCTCTCCATGTGAAGTAATGAGCCTGGATGGAGGAAAAGACATTTGAATCCTAGGACTAGGTCTGCTGCTGACTGGCTGGGTGACCTTGGGCAAGTCCTTTCCATGTATGGGCCTCATTTCCTTCCTGGTAAAATGAGAGGTTTGAGATCTATGATTTTTTTTAAAGGTTCTTTCCAGCTCTAATTGTCTGTGATACTGTGTATATGATCCTAGCTGTAGGGCATCATTAAGCCTGTTTCCTGCTAATTTCTTGATCTCTAACTTTTCATGTCATGCAGCTAATGAGTAGGCAGGCATGTAAACCAGCAGCTTCTCTGACCAAAATGCTTCTCTCCCAGAGAATGCTTCAGGTTTTTTGTTGCTGGAGAGTTCAAACACAGATGAAAATGATGAGTTCTCTTCTATCTTCAAGGATGAACATTGACAGAGGATGTGATTAAAGGCAATTAATAATAATAATAATAATAATAATAATAATAATAATAATTTTGTCCATTGTATCAATGTAGGGAGCTCCTGGTTAGGGAACTCCTTCTACCAATGCAAATCAGCAGATGTTTTATAATAGATAGTTTTAGAGAGTTGCCCAGGTAAGAGATTTGGTTATTTGTTCAGAGTCACAGGACCAGTATATATCATATCAAAGGTGGGACTTGAACTCAGGTCTCCTGACTTTAAAACCAGATCTCTACCCTCTATCAGGCTGTCTTTTAAACATCTTTAGAATCATCTTGTTTCTCCATATCCTCTTCTTTCTTATATCATCTTATCCTATCCAACACTACCCTACCCTATCCCACTCTACCCCATCCCATTCCATCCTATTCTATTCTACCATTTACTTATGTTTTTATCCTTAATGCTTAGCACAGGGCTTAACAAATGCTTCTTTGTCCTCATCCTAATCATATTATCATTATACTGTAGCAATCTAAGGTTTATAGTATGCTGCCTGGCACATTGTAAGTGCTATACAAATATAAGTTATCGTCATCAACATCATCATCATCATCATTATTGTTATTAATGCCCTACCTTACAACAACCCTGTAAGGCAGTCAGTGCAAGTATTATTATGCTCACTTCATATATGAGGAGACTAAGGTCCATAGAAGTGAAGCGATCTACCCTCAGTCACACAGTTAGAAAGGACCTAGAATAAAGACAAGAACTCAGATCTCCAAGTCCAGTGCTCTTTTCACACTAGACCAGAGGGGTCAAACTGGCTCAGGAAACACTTCCTAGTTCTCCTGAACCAATTTAAAATGTAATTGGGAAATATTTAACAAAACAAATAAAAATACAATGGAACATAGACAACGTTAATACTCTCAATCCTTAACATTCTGGAGTTCAGCTTTTGACTTCAAGCATTCCAGTGATTTTATCAGTAATGTCATTTTCACTTTCTTGTTGGCAACCAGGTATAGTAACCTCTATGTGCAACAGATGAGAGTGAGTTTGTGGAGAGGTTGGAATCCTACTAGGCCCTTCACTGGTTTTATTCATCCTCCTGTTGTAGAGAGGAGCTCCCTGCCCATTCATTGTATATTTTAAATGTTTGCCTTTAAAACTCAAGTTTTGGGTTATAATTATGCCATAGTGTAAATCATTCGGGTTCTAAGCCCAAGCATGAAATATCAATGATGTAGCTTAGTGAAAAAATAAAGGTGCTACATAAACTTCATGCTGGGATGTTTGCAGCCACTATTGACCTAATTGACCAGATGGTTAGAGACATGTAAGTTGCCAAGCCCATTGGTCGATCAGTCTCAAGGTTAAATGTCAACTTTTCTCCACTATGCTTCCATACTCTGAGACCCTGAAGGATCTCAAACATCCCATGAAACAGAGCTGTCCAATGCCATCCACCAGCTATGAAGGACAAGAGTGTCAGAGGTGATGTGGAGGACCTTGTTAGTCTCAGCATCTTCCAATAGCATCAACTACCATCCCAGCAACCCCTCCCTCGCTTTTCAGAGGACAGCTAAGGTAGAGACATTTACAGCAGTGTAGTACACAGCACAATGCCCTCGCTCTGCTATCTGATACAGCAGAAGGTCAGATTCAGGTTAAAAGATGTTTTAGTTGTAAGAATTTTATTTGCTGTATAGTATTGATGGTATTGTAGATTTCATGTGTTATGAAAAGTGAATATTGTCTGAAATCATTTTTTTTATTGATATGTTAGCAGAAAAAGTCAGAGAATTCTAGGGAATTGCTAGCAAGAAAAATGTTTTGCATGTTACCAATTTTATTTCATGGTTACTGTGTCAGGAAAAGTGCGTGTTATCAGAATTAATGTCATTGTTAAAATTGTATGCCGAAAAGTGTATTTTCAGCAATTTACACTTTTTGGTGGTCATGGGACTCTAACCCTTTATTTTCCATAGGTTCAATGTATCAACATGCATGTTTTTCACTTTTGTACCATTTTCTAGGAACATTACCCTCACAAAAGGTAAGGATTGACTGTATGTGGTCTCCTAAGTGAACAGCGACAGCAGGGAGCCTTACGTATAGCTTGGTGGCCTCGTTTCTCTTTGTGTTTGATGCCTCTGTTCTAGAGGGACTCAAAAATCACAAAAGGTATATGTGTAGTGGTATCCAGTCTCCGAGGAAAGGGATTAGATGTTAATAAAATCTCAGAACTCTAGAACTAGGGGCTCCCCCTTGAACTTAAAGAAGCAGGGAGTGGTAGAAAGAGGACTGGATTTAAATTCTGAATCCCCTTCTGATGCTTCAAGGTAGGCAGGTAAACCCCGAGAGCCTTAGGAATGGCAGTACTCCCAGGCCACTTGCTTCTTGGTCAGACCTCATAGCCTCACCATCCTGGGAAGCAACTTCTGTGGAAATGTGACCTGGCAACTGCTTCTGCTGGTGCAGCAGCTCCCATCTCCTTAGCAACTGCACTTACTGAGGACCCAGAAAGAAAAATTTCAACACCAAAACCCTTGGCGCTGTCAAATGGGTCAGTAGATAAGATTTTTCTTAATAGAAATGACTTTTAAAAAGAGGTAGCTAGTGGCACTATGGGTAGAGACCTGGGCCTGGAGTCAGGAAGACCTGAGTTCAAATCTAGCTTCAGACACTCTCTAGCTGTGTGATCTTGGACAAGTCACTTAACCTCTATTTGCTTCAATTTCTTCAATTATAAAATTGGCAAAATAATAGTACCTCCCTTACAGGGTTGTAGTGACGATCAAATGAGATAATATTTACAAAAAACACCTAGCACAGTACCATGCACATAATAGATATTCCTATAAATACTTATTTCTTTCTCCTTCTCTTGCCTTCCCTTCTCTAATTAGCCTTGTAAAAAGCAAGGCCTTACGATTCAGTGTCAGCAGGTTAAGTAATTTCCAAGTGCCAGACACTATGCTCAGAACCAGGGATACAAAAAATCTTCCCTAAAGGAGTTTACATTTTTATAGGGGGAGACAATACATTTAGGGCAGTGGGGACTGGGGAAGGCAGCTTTGGTGTGGAGAGTGATTGAGTTGTGTTGAGGAGATCCATAGGGCAACCCTTTCCAGAAGCAATGCTGGTGTTTATTTTATACTGTGCTCAGAGCAAGAGCCTGAGTACGTGGAAAGGCCTGCGGGCTGGAAATTAAGAGGTTCACCTAGGTTTCACACAGCATCTAAGTAAGACACTTCTTGTAAAGATGAGAAACAAGAACTCTTCCAAGCTCCCTGAGGGTTAGGACTCTTCATTCTTGTCTTTATATTTCCAGAATGGACAATTTGCAACACATGACAAACCAGGAATTGTGCAGGCAAGAAGCGCAAAGGATGTTAGGAGAGCTCTATATGACTGGAAAACAAGATGGGCAGTTCCTATAATGTCACAGTGACATAAGGATTGCAGAGGGATTATTATTCTCCTGTTACAGAGAAAGGGAGGCGCACAGAGGTGAATTAACTTGTCCAACATCAAACAGAGAGTCAGTTGTATAGAGTTGAGGCTTGGATCCAAATCATCTGACTTCAAGCCCAGTGATGTTTCTTTTCCACCACATTAGATACTGCTGGAACATCTTTGCATAAATACCCAGGAAGAGAAGCAAGGATGTTTGGCCAGGCCATATCTTGGGGACATTGGCAAACTGAGGATGGGTCCCACTTGTTTGAGACTCAGGAACACCAACATAGCAAAGCAAGGAGGAGCCACGGTGCCTGCTATAGTAGAAGAATGTCATCCCTGTCAAAGAAAGACATAAAACAATTCCCATTTCACCTGCACTGATGTAGTGTGTTTTCTCTGACTCTCTGCTGAGCAACAGCATGAATTCCATTCCATCTCTCATTTTATGCTTTTGAGTCCTGTGTCCAAATGAACTCTGGCTTGACCTGACCTGGCTTCTGCCTTCCTCTCTCTGAATATATTTTGGACCAAACTCTCTGTCTCCAGGAGGGCTCTTCTCTTGGACTATGGTTTATTGCCCTTAATTACCAAGCATGTTTCCCTTTGGGTATCAGATTGCTCATTGTTTGTCCTTCATTCTCAAAGAGGACCATGACATCTGGAAGGTGATGTCTTGACTTGCAAGTGAATCGGATTTAAGTGAGGGAGGGCTGTGCAAAGTCACCAGGCTCATTTTCTCCTCCAGAGCCATCTGGCTCCAGTGCCAAGACATAGATCAGGATAACTGGAGGTGGCCCTGGATGCAGTGAAAGACCTCGGCCTTTTTAAGCTAAGGTCTTTCCTAGGTCTCAGTTTGACTAAGGCAATACCCATTCAGTGATTAAGGCTAGGTAAGAAATGAGGCAAAGAATGGCCTTTTACCTAGTCAAAAAAACAAAATCAATCTGGGATGGGGAGACTCAGGGTTTCTTTCTCATACGTACTAATCCATCCCTCTCTGGCTGGGATATCAGGGTTTTCGTTGTTTGGTAGAATGAAAGGATCATATTGATCAAGACATAAGCACACTGGATTTGGACAGTCACTGTATCCTTGGGGAAGTAATGTAATAAAACAACCAAGCTTATCACTAATGGTATATCTCACATAGCTAAATATATCCCCTCAGGCCTGGTGCTGAGTTCGGCACTACCGATCTCTAGGGGAAAGGAATGCAGACATCACAACAATAGGTAACAAAAATTTACACTTAAACCACAAAGTCTGAAAGAGGCAATTTATGCCAAAATGTTAAAAGTAGGCATAGACTATCATAAATACCCAAATTAACTACAAAGGACCTGTGAAGGAAGACCCTATCTGCATCCAGAGAAAGAACTGATAAATAGAAGTATATTTAGAATGATTTTACATACATACATACATACATACATACATATATATATATATATATATATATATATATATATATATATATATACACACATACACATACACACATATTTGTGTCTAATGGCAGCCATCTCTAGGGTGAGGGTAAGGGAAGAAAAAAAAAGAAAGTTGCACTATAATTTTATTATACATTTAAAAGGAATAGCAAATTGTACATAATAGATTTGCAGTTTCATGTGCAATCACCTTTTTTCCCTCCTATTCTACTATGTTACAGAAATGCTTGTTTTATTTCTTAAGTTCAGAATAAAAAAAAAAAGTAGGTGTAATGCTGGGACTTGTGCAGCAACAGGCCAGGGCTGGCCAAGTACAGCCAAGAGCGTGCTAGTAAACATTTAACAACCAGATGCCTTATATGAATTTAATCTACATTATTAAGATTTTCTCCTTTGTTTTCTTAAGTCTGGGCAATCCACAAAAGAACAATAAATCAAGCCCTGCCTTGGAATTTGCCGGTTTCTGAGGTGTAAATGCTCACACTGAAAATTTAACAACTGGCTTTGCAGGTTAGACATGGCTCCAGCACATCCCTGGGTGGAGCCAAGATTAACAGTAATAAACTTGTGCTTGTTACCTTGGGTTCAAAAACTCAGTGTCACAAGAATGGGAGGAGACAGACACAGCCTTGTTCTAGTGGACTGTAAGTTCAGGAAGAATAAACAGTGTGATGTATGTCGGCCGAAGCAACTTATGTGATCTTGGGCTGCTTGGTTATTCAGAGAGGCAGAACTTCTAGGACTAAGAGAAGATGGCTTCTCTGTTCTCTCCTTTTGTCAAGACCAAGGGTCTTGGATTCAGTCAAAGAGCTGCACTTGAGGACCCAGAGGGCCATGTGTGGCTTCGAGGCTGCAGGTTCAGACCATATCTGGAGAACTGTATTCAGATCTCCGGAGAGCTTCAGAACAGCGCTGGACAGCATCTAATAAAAGGGTAACGAATGGTGGAGGAGTCTTGAGTCTACATTAAGCAATAACAATTAGCATTTCCATAACGCATAAAGATTTGCAAGGTGCTTTCCATGTTATCTCATTTGATCTTCCCAACAACCCTGGGAGGTAGGTGCTATTATTTTGTCCATTTTATAGATGAGGAAACTGAAGCAGACAGAGGTTAAGTGACTAACCCAGGGTCAAAAAGCTAGTGGTTATGTAAGGTAGGATTTAAACTCAAGCTTCGGACTCCACATCTAGCCCTCTAAACAACGTACCACCGGGCTGCCGTGTAACAATGTACCACCTAGCTATGAGGATTCGTTGAACCAAAGGGTGATGTTTAACCCGAATAAGAGAAGACCCAGGCGAGGCAAAATATCACATGGAAAAAGGATTAGACGTATTCTGTTTGGTCCAAAGTGTGGGACAGGGATCAGCAGGTAGAAGCTGCAGAGGCAATCATAAGTTTATTACCAGGAAAATCTTCCTAACAATTAGATCTATCCAAAAGGGAAATGGGCTGCCTCAGGAGGTAATGGGTTCTGCCTCACTGGAGGTCTTCAGAGGCTTGATCAGCACTTGTGGTGCAAGGGATAGAGCATTTGACCTGAAGTCAAATGTGACCCCACATGCTTATTAACTTTGGGACCCTGGGCAAGTTGCTTCATTGCTATCTCCCTCAGTTTCCTCAACTGTAAAATGGAGATTATAATAGCATTGACCTCATAGGGTTGTTGTGAGGATCAAATGAGATAAGATTTGTAAAGTCCTTAGAACAGTGCACACAGCAGGTGATTAATAAATGTTTATTCCCTTTCCCCCTTCCCTTCCAGTTATGGGTTGAGGACCACTGAAGTCCTCCCCAACTTTAAAATTCTACGTTTCACAAATCCAGGTTCATGTGTCTTCCCATTGCAAATGCCAGAGTCTCTGACCCACCAGAATTACCACAAATGGTCAGCTGAAGAAGAGATCTCAGATAGTGCAGTGCTAGCGTTCCATGGCAGTTCTTGGTTCCACAAAAACAACCTACCTATAGAATCACACAAATTCTCCATTCTGTAAATACCCTTAGGTGGTAGTCCCAAACTCAGGAAGACTTTAGTTCAAATTCAGCCTCAGATACTTACTAGCTGTGTGACCCTGGCCAGGTCACTTAACCTTTGTTTGCCTCAGTTTCCTCAACTACAAAATGGAGACAATGGTAGCACCTACCTCCCAGGGTTGTTGTGAGGATCAAAGGGGATAATAATTGTAAATTACTTAGCACAGTGCCTGGCACATAGTAAACATTACATAAGCATTAGCTATTAGCTATTATTATTATATTAGTTAGCTGAAAAAGGGATGTGAAGTAGGAAAGACAGGAAAAATAACTAGATTAGTAGTGCCAGACCTTGCCCTGACTCAGATTGAGAGAGATCTAACTTGTTTCTTCTTCTTTTTTCACTCTAATAAAAGCCAAGAACAATTTACTTAAAATCGCAAGCATACTGACGTCAAAGATATACATTATCAGCAAAACCCCCAACCCCTGTAGTCAAAGCAATTAATTTTTTCTTCTTCCAGCCAGACCCAGGGATGGCAAGTCTAACCTGTTTCAGTGAAGGGTCGGTGACTAAGGGGTTGAATAGGTGTAGCTGCAACACTATACAAGGTTATTGCACCCTTAATCCCTCTGTTTCACAACTATAGAATCCCGGGTCAATCAGCAGTTGCTGATTGGTGGTGCTTGGTGGGAGCCAAAAGCACAGTTATGCTTCGGGTCTGCCCACAAGGGAGCCTCTAACAGTTCAACGCTAAAGCACAGCAGGAGATTTGGCCAAGACGTCTTCAATGTATCTCTTTTCCTGTTAACAGCTGAGGATGTATTTCTCAGTTTCTTCTTTCATATTAAACACACACACACACACACACACACACACACATACACACACACACTGAATGCATCCCTGCCTAAGTCTCTACCCACTCCAGTTCTTCCTCCACTCAGCTCTCAAAGCAATCTTCCTAAAGTTGGGGTCTGACTCTCTCAATCTCCCTTCCCCTTCTCCAATTCAATAAATTCCAGTGGCTCTTTACTACCTCCAGGATCAAATATTAGGTACTCTCTTTGGCATTTAAAATCCTTCACAAAGTGGCCCCTTCCTACCTTTCCAGGCTTCTTATATCTCATTCCCATCCACCAGTAACACTAGCCTCCTTTCAGTTCTTAACAATATACTCATCTCCCAACTCTGTGCATCTCACTGGCTGTCTCCCATCCCCGGAGTTCTCTCCCTCTTTGCCGCTACCTCCTGGCTTCCTTCAAATAGAAGTAACTTCTCACCTTCTGCAAGAAATCTTCCCCAGTCTCCTTTCATTCCTACTGCCTTTGCTTGAGAATATCTCTAATTTATCATAGGTATATATGATATAGATATCTCTAGATATACGCAATATATACTATGTACAAAATATACACATATGTATATATGCATACTATGTGTGTGTATATATGCATATTATGTGCGTATGTGTGTATACATATATATATATATATATATATATTTTTTATACATAGTTGTTTGCATGTTTTCTCCCCATGAGTTTATAAGCTCCTTGAAGGCAGGGACTATTTTTGGCTTTCTTTGTACCCTAGTGCTTAGTATAGGGCCTTATACTTAGTGGGTGCTTAATTAATGCATGTTGACTTAATAATTAGGCATAAAGGCTGACTAACATGAACACTGAAATAGAAGAGGGTTGTACAGCAGGGAACAATTTATAATAGATCATTAGCACCAAAGGTCACATCATCTGGAAGGTGTATAACAAGTCCTCTGCTAAGACTCAGTTTTCACCTTTGTAAAATAAGTGATCTGGACTAGAGTATCTCCAAGGTCCCTCCCAGGTCTAAATCCTATGACCTAAATAGGAAACTATTCTAGGGCCTCCAATATTGAAAAAAACCTTGCCTTTCCCATCTGATAGCTAAGGGATGCATACAAAGCTTTTATTTATACTCAGAGGCTCTTCCTGGGACCTAATCAATGGTTCAGAATTGAACTGCTGATTAATGCTAGGTTATGTGGAAAGCTAGAGTTGACAACAGCGCTCTCGGAGTCTCCTGCAGTTTTTAAACTACATAGCTGGGGCCTTTTATCCAAGATAAATGAATGACGTTGTACCTGTGTATTGACTCACCTCACTGACATGCAAAGATGATACAATGAATCTTGGACCGTGGATACTGGTAGAGCTCAGGCCTAGATTTCTTCAGCTCCCCTATCTACCGCCCAAAGCACATAGTCTCCCTCTTTGATCATTACCCCATTTGGTAACTGTTCCCTATTCTCCAGGGCTTTCTACTGTTACCCTTCCCTCCTCCTTCTTCTTGGAGGCATTTAGGTGGTACAGCAGGAAAAAATGCTAGACTTGGAGCCATCATGACCTGAGTTAAAATCTGTCCTTAGACACTTGCTAGTTGTATGACCCTGGGCAAGTCACTTAACCAATGTTTGCCTCAGTTTCCTCAACTGTAAAATGCAGATAATAACAGCACTTACCTCATAAGATTGTTGTGAGGATCAAATGAGATAATATTTGTAAAGTGCTTAGCATAGTGCTTGGCATATAGTTGGTGCTTAATAAATGCTTATTCTCTCCCTCCTCTTTCTTCCACCACCGCTTTCTGTTCCACACTTTATCCTCCTTACACAGGCTCTCACTTGGTGAAACTGAAACGCTCTCTGTAGTTGTATGCTGAATAAAGGGATACTTCACAAGTTCGGAGGGGGGTCCTTTTCTCCAGCTGCCAAACCACACAAATCCATTATAACAAAGATTATGGGATTTGGAGCTAGGAGACACTTTCTAGAATACCTGATCCTACCTCTTAATTTTATAGATCAGGAAACTGAGGCTCTTAGAGGTAAAGTGACTCGCCCAAAGGCACACAGTCAACAGCAGAGCCAAGATTAAACATCTGCTCTCCTACTCCTTGGCTACCATGTATTGTAGATGACATTGGAAGTCAGGCAGGCAGCTAGCACTTATGCATCTACTATGTGCCAGGTACTGTGTTAAGAGATAGGGACAGCTGTGTGACCTCTGGGCAAGTTGCTGTGTGACCCTGGGCAAGTCACTTAACCTCAATTGCCTAAGAAAAAGAGAGATAGGGATACAAAGAAAGGCAAAATCAGTCACTGCTTTCAAGGAGCTCACAGTCTAACAGCAGAGATTACACCCAAACAAACCATGTACAAGCAAGATATATACCCGAGAAATTGGGAATAGTCTCAGAGAGAAAGCACTAAGATGAACCAGCGATGAGAATGACTTCTTTGAGAGAGCAGGATTTTAGTTGGGACTCGAAGAAAGCCAGGGGGTAGGGAAAAAGAGGGAGAGAATTTCAGCAAGGTGGACAGCCACTGAACACATTTGTGGCCAGGAGATGGAGTATCTTGTGCAAGGAACCCCAAGGTGGTAAGTGCCACTGGATTGCAGAGTAGAGTGTAAGATTACTCAGGTAAAAAAGGGGCCAAGTTATGAAAAGCTTTAAAAGCCAAAGACAGGATCTTATTTTTGACCCCCGAGATTAAATAGGATGATAGGTAATATTTAAAATCAGTAATAATGGTTAATTATTAGTAATTGTTAATAGTTTTATTGCTGAAAAGAAGGATGTCTGATACATTAATTTTTTTCCCTTTCTTCCTGGGATGCTAAGTGTCTGTGGGGTGTGGATTTGGATTTCAATAGCATGTAAGCTCTCTGAGGGTATAGCTAGGCCAGCGGTGGGGAACCTGAGGCCTTGAGGTCACATGTGGCCCTCTAGGTCCTCAAGTGTTTTGACTGAACCCAAACTTCACAGAACAAATCCTCTTAATAAAAGCATTTGTTCTGTAAAACTTGGACTCAGTCAAAAAGCTGCACCCAAGGATCTAGAAGGTCACAAGTGGCTTCGAGGCTTCAGGTTCCTCACCCCTGAGCTAGATGACGAAGTAAATAGAGAACTGAGCTTGGAGTCAGGAAGACTCATGTTCATGAGTTCAAATCCAGCCTCAGACACTTACTAGCCATATGGCCCTGGGCAAGCCACTTAACCCTGTTTGTCTCAGTTTCCTCATCTGTAAAATGAGCTGGAGAAGGAAAAGGCAAAACACTCCAGTATCTTTGCCAAGAAAACACCAAATGAGGTCATGAAGAGTCGGACATGATTGAAATGACTGAGTAACAAGCTCTGTTTTTGTCTCTGTATCTCTAATGCTTGGCATGTACTAGGCACGTAATATATGTTTGTTGAATTGAATTGGATAAACACGTGGTGGTGGGAGTTTTCTAAATGAATTCTGGAAAGAGTCAAAAGTGAAGACGGAAATGGAGGGCAGGAGAAAAATGGCATATTGTGCCATATGCTGCCATGGGATTTAGAGACTGACATTTCTCCTCCTCTGCTGAGTTCCGACTTTGGGTACTGATATAGTCATGCTGTCATTGTTCCTTGTGATGCTTGGCTGGTAGGTTTGATGAAGTGTATGCCCTGTCAGACCCTGAGCAGACCTCATCTCCCTCATGGGAGCAATGTTCCTATGCAGTACATCAGTGGTTTGCAAAGCATGAAGGCGCCAGCGTTCCTATGGTGATGAGAAAGTCCTATGCTTGCCTCATCCATTTCCCCTAGATCGAGAGTGGTTCTGTGATTATAGCTCAACTGAAGGATGCTGGACCAATGATACTCGGCACATTGGAGTGAAAGAATGTGTCTGTTGCAGTTTATACTCCCTGTATCTGCTGCTACTTAGGAAATTCAAATATAATTCAAGTAGTAATTCAAGTTTTGCGTTACTGTGCTATGACATCCATATGATCTGTTAATAACTGGACCTAAGATAAGTCAGTTTCCTCTGGGATGGTGGCTGAGCCATTGCAGAGTTTCTTGAATCTAAGGAGTATCAGGCAAAAAAAATTACTAAAGAACTTGTCATATATGTTAATATAATAATAACTCATTTTTCTATAGCTTTTAAAGTTAACAATTCTTTCCTCACAAAACCTCACCAGGTAGTTAGTATAGGTATTCTTATCCCTGTTTTATAAATGAGGAAATAAGGCTCAGTGGTTTGGCTAAGATTCCACAGCCAGTAATTGTCAGAGCCAGAACAAGTTAAATATTCCTCAGATCTTGTCTTCTGAAGCACTGAATAAGCATCAAATTCTTCCTCAGAGTGGGAGGAAAAAAGCACCATCAGGAGCACATTTTGCTGCAAACACATGCACTTTCTCCTGCAACATGGGGCACAATAAAACATTGTCTTGACTGCTCAGTCAGGGCACCATAGTCAATGAGCTACTGTGCAGGCTGAAAGCTCGTGGACTATCCAAGGAGCCTGGCCAGTGTGGGGAGGATAATGAAACTGTCTTCCCCGGCTGGCATGTCTGTCCATGCATTACAACACAGTCAGACTGGGCATGGCGGATTCCTCAGATACTTCTGAGTGGTGTGCAGCCCTTTGGAAATCTGACAGAAATGGCAGATGGCCACTGTACCATGAACCAGCTTGAGGAGAATCAACCCGGTCCAAGAGAGAAAAACTAAGTTTTTTTGACTCATGAAAGAAATTAGACAGATTGTCAATTGCGAATGTTCCTTGGCACACTTATCCACGAAGGAAGTAATAAGTTGGGTTTTTTTCTTCCTCCTTCTCCAAATTTACTGACAGAAATACCAAAATACATAGATGAGGTAGAGGTGGATAAATATATGTGTGTGTAAAAACATTTCATCAGCAGGAAGATTATCAAAGGAATCACAGAATATCAGTGCTGGGATGGCGATACATTTTAGACCTGGGAGGGACCTAGAAGGCTTCACCTCCAAACCCCTCATTTTACAGAGTAGGAAACTGCGGCCAGAGAGGAAAGTGATTTGCAAATAGTCATATGTGTAAACCTATCATCGCAGGTGGCAGAGCAGGAGCCCATGTTTTCTGATTCCAAATCCCCCAGTCTTTACACAGTGCCCTGTTGCTTCTGAAGCCTCTATCCCACCTCATACCTGAGTAGGAATCCCCTCTACTTCACCCCCAACAGATGGCAAGCCAGGCTTTGCTTAAAGATCTTCTGAGGGGAAATCTCCTACTGAGGCAATTAATTCTTCTATTAGATTGCTCTAATTGTTAAGATGTTTTCCTTATATCTAAGCTGAAACACATAACTCCCACCTACTGCTCATAGGTAAATAGCCAATTCCTGAAAAAAAAATTGAGAACTGGGGAGGATTGTCTAGAGAAAAGATAGCTTAAGGGAGAAGATATATGATAACTATTTCCAAAAAGTTGAAGGACTGGCAAATAAAGAAGGATTAGGCATGTTTTGCTTGGCCTCCAAAGGTAAAACCAAACCTAATGGTCCATTCTTGGACCATTTTTAACATATACCCTTGAAGCCAGCAACATGAATACCGAATGAAACAGGGCAAACAACCAGAGCTGACTAGGGGCCTTCAAGAAATACTGACAGCTGGCCGTTTACCACAAGCTGGGCATATATTGCTATAAACCCAGGGTGAGGTGAGATGAGGTGAAGCAGCCTAGGAGAGGCAATGGAAAGAAAAGAGCATTTTTAAAAAAGCCATCACCTATTCATGTGTAATGGGGGTAAACAAGCGAGTCTGATCTACAGGACCCTAGGTCACCTCCACTGGGCCCTGCAGACTCTGGCTCAGTGGGGAAGGACTTTGGATGTTAAGAAGAGGAAGCAATCATCTCAATGACCACTGGGCCAGGAGAAGCTGACTACTCAGATTTAAAATGGAGAGGTAATTTCTTATCTCTGTTTATCCTCATTATACATGGATATAGAAAATACCAGGATAATCCAAAACCAGCCTTTGGTCCTTGTTTTTTCCAACGACCAAACCTTTCCCAAGAATTTTAAAGTCCAAAGCTCCTTCACTACCCTGTGCCTTTCTTCTGATGGTCTGAGGAGCATTCATTTAATAAAGACTTATTAAGTGGCTACATGTGCCAGGAACTGAGAAGCCAAAGATAATAATAAATACAATCTCTGCCCTCAAGAAGCTTATAGTCTATGAGAGTGATGATAGAGACAAAAAATGTGCTGAAGGAGAAATAAAGGCCCTAGAATAGCTACTTGTAATGTGTGGCTAACTGTGAGTAGACTAATATTCTTGGAAGAAATCACATATTATGAAAGTTGAGGAGAAGGAGGGCATATCCTAAAAAAAAGGTAAAATATGCACAAATCATAGAATTTTGGTGATCATTTAATTCATTTTACAAATGAGGAATTTGAGGCCCAGAGAGATTAACTAACTAGTATAAAGATAAAGATGGCATGCTCTCAAAATTTCGGAAGACACAAAGCTGAGGGATAGTTAACACACTGGATGACAAAATCAGAATCCATAAAGTCTTTGACAGGCTGAAGAGAATAAGAAGGAATACAATAGGCATAAATGTAGTTTTACACTTGGGTATAAAAACAATCAACTTCACATGTACAAGACAGCGGAAGCAAGCTTAAACAGTGATCATTTGGAAAAAGTTCTGGGAGTCTGAGTGGACTGTGAGATCAGCATGAGTGAGCAATATAATATAATATATAATGAACGTAGCCCCAAAAAAGTCCATTTTGATCTTGGCTGTATTAAGAGATATGTAACCTCCAGGAATGCAAGTGGTAGTCCCATTATATTCTGCACTTGTCATTTTTCATCTAGAGGATTATGTTTAGTTATGGACAAGTTATTTATGATGGAAGAGCTGGAAGGGACCACAGAGCTCATCTAGTCCAATGCTCTCATTTCACAGATGAGGAAACTGAGATCCATGAAAGTTAAGTGACTCATGCAAGAAGACACGGACGTCAGAGGTAGGGTTGGTACCCAAATCCTTTGAATCCAGAAAGAGTTGCTTTTTCCACTGTACCTCCTCAACCACATTGAACCTCAGTTTGCTAATCTGTAAAATGAGGATATGTAGGAATAATAATACACTATGTACTTCATAAGGTTCTTGTGAATATCAAATGAAGTAATGTAAGTGGACTGATTTGTAAGCTTTAAAGATGACACAAATATATGTTATATTTCTTAGACCACTTTCATGAAGACTGTATAGAGATAAAAAAAAATTATGGTTCAGTAGTTATGGGTAGCGAGGTGGTACAGTGAATAGAGTATTGAGCCTAGAATCAGGAAGACTCCCCTTCCTGAGTCCAAATCTGGCCTCAGATAGTTACTAGCTGTGTGACCCAGGGGAAGTCATTTAACCGTATTTGCCTCAGTTTCCTCATCTATAAAATGAACTAGAGAAGTAAATGGCAAACTACTTCCTATCTCTGCCAAGAAAACCTGCAATGGGGTCACAGTGAGTCAGACATGACTAAAAATGACTGAACAACAGTTAAAATATCTTTTTGGTCACTGGGAATGGGAAAAGTAAGCCAAAACACTGTCTATAATCTTTTCCATTCTTCTGGTATTTTCCTTTTGAAGGGTATCACGAAAATCAATCCTCCACTGCCTTTCAAATTGCGGTTTCCAGAACTGACTTCGTTTGCCTTTATTTGGTCAGGTCCACTCACTCTTCTTGATTTTGTCTTCTTAGGTGCTGTTATTAGTACTTCACATTAGATGCTGAGTCATTTGAGTCAAAATGTGATTTCACCAATAAAACCAATTAAACTAATTTCCTGTTTTTTTAAAAAAGAAAGCTATTAGACCTGAGCTATTGAACTATTTGTTTTGCTTCCCACAGCTGCATCTACAAATGTCTTGGGGGTGATTTCACTTAATGGGTTGTCACATCAAGTTCTTTGCAATCTAATTTTCTTCTCAATTTCTCTATGGTATTTTGTGATGCCATGATGCTCATCATCTTCCATGGTTCTCCTCTGTAATGTTTTACAAATGAACTTGTACTTCTAAATTGAGATTGCCCTAGAAGACCATATCTCTCCATTTTAAAATAATTTTTATTTGCTATATAACATTTACTGTTATGTACACAACACAATATAACATTCAGTGTCATAAAGTTGCTAAATGTTTAATCAGAACACAGTCAAATAAATGAGACCTTTGATTCTGTTTCTTGTCAACCAATAGTTTGCTTCTCAATATAGTTTTCAAAAGAGATACTCCCATATCATGTTCTGTCTCCAATTTGTTTCTTGCCCTTGATCTGATTGAAAATAGGGACATCTCTACATTTAACAAGAAAATTAGGTATTCACTGGCTGAAGATGTTTTTTGGCCTGTTTCAGCCTCCTTCATGTGATAGCTGTCTTTGATGAGCTAAACTTCTCTAGGAAATGATAGTGGCTCTAGTGAATGTCTTTATTTTTAACTCTATACCTTTTTCCAAGTTTGACAGCTTGTTTAGTTTGGATTCAATCAATCAGTTACTTGAACATTTATTAAGCACCTACCACATATTAAGTACTGAAGATACAAAAGAAAAAATGAATCATTCCCTGCCTTCAAAGAGTTTGCACTTTATTAAGGGGAAATATACACATACAAGCATTATAAAACATATACAAAAGATAGATAACAAAATTTTGTAGGGGAGGCCTTAGCAGCTGGACAGATCAAGAAAAGCCTTATTTAGGACAGGATGAATGTGCTGAGCTGCTCTTAACTATGCATGGCTTCCTCTCATCTTTATCTTTCTAATTTGGCATTTACTTTGAACTTTGCTCCAACTGATCTGTTGATGATCTGATTGCACACTGACAGATGGTTCTAAAATTACCCCTATGGCTGTAATTGCTATTTTCCTATTTGTCAGAAGACAATCTATTTCTTTTTTTTTTCCTTATAATGGTGCTCACCATGATCTGTACCACACAACTCTCTTCTTAAAAGAAGTATTCTGATGCACAAAAGTGAAGCTTGTGAGTCATTAGCAAACCTTTAACCTCTTTCATTACTTATTTTTCAGAATACTTTTTGCTATCCTACAATATACCCACTTTTACAGTGAAGTCACCATGTACCAAGGTACATACTGACTTAGTTTGGAGGATCTTGTCAAGTTCTTCATATAATTTTTCTATTTCTTTTATGCTCTGAAGTAGTTGTGGGGTCTGAAGATGCAATCATTTCCATGGTGGTCTGTTTGCAAATGTTCATCACTGACAACTGCAAGGTGAAATGGTCGTGTCCCCTGAAGTTATGGTTCTTGATCACCTTGTGCTCACAATAAAAAACAACTTTATCAACTCTTTTAATTTGCCTATCCAAGGATACTAAGTAAAGGGGACTATGCAGCATCAAAGGCCATTCCGTGTTTTGTTATGTTTCATGGGTTTCATGGTAAAAAATTTTTTTACATTTAATGGCCAAATTTCTGGTGACAAGCCTGTCATAATTTAGCTAGGTTGGTCCTTGGACAGCAGACAAATGGTCTTATCATTTGGTTCATACTTGAAACCTTTGAACAGCAATATTGTAAAGATAATAAACTGTGAAAGACTTAGTAACTATGATCAATATAATAACCCACTACAGTTCTAAAAGACTCATGATGAAAAATGCTATCCACCTCCAGATAGAAACAGATGGACTTAGAGAGCAGACTGAACCACATATTTTTTTCTCTTTCTCTTGTTCCTTCCCCACACCTCCCCAAACATCGCTAATTCAGAAATTTGCTTTGTATGACTTTAAAATTGTAATGTGTTTTATACTTCTTACCTTATTAATGGGTACAGGAGGAAGGAGAGAGTCTGGAACTGAAAATAAAATAAAATTGAACAAAAAAAAGAAACCTTTGCAGCTTGGTAAGGCCTATCTGAGTTTGCACATCATTACCTTAGCCTTCAAGAATCCAGGGTCACTTGCATATCACAATAAGGACATTTACACAGGATGTAAACAAGAAATGAATAAATATTCATTTAACTCAATTAATGACATTTCTTAATCTTGATTATTTCAGAGGGATAGTTTCATTTTCATTTCCCTGTTTTATTGTGAATATCATCAGTCTTACTGCTGGATCACTTCAGAAAATATTGCTCACAGATGAACAAGTAAAGCAAAGGCAAAGATACTGTACTTGGGATGGTTTTGAAGACATTTTTAGGGTTCTGATCTGGGTTGGCAAGTTTGGACCAGGAAACCAAAGGAACCATGATCTATGGAAACCAAAGGAAACCAAAAACTATGCATGATTATAGTGCGAATTGAAATACAAAAGCATTTGGTTTATACAATATTATCAGTGAATGAGCTCTTCTCTTTTTATGACCCGGGATCCTTATGAATATCAACCATAATATTATACTATATAAATTGTATGGTTGTGGATAGCAAATTATAGTTCCAACATAGGGAGTTCAAGTCCTGGGAGTCTGAAAGAAAGTTTAAGAAATGACACTCAAATTGGCATAACCATAATTCATATAAATGGATAAGATTATCCATTTTTGGAAATATTCCTGGAAATAACCCATCTGTAAATTATGGTGTTTTCCAAACTTCATTAAGAAGCCCAAGATCCACCCATAAAATTTTGTCAAGAAAACATCTATCTAAATTACAAATAACAAAATAAGCTAAAATCTAATTAATTGTAGCATGCATGTACGTGTGCTCATGAAGTAATGTTATAACAACAAAAGCTTTTAGTAATGTATCAGGAATATCAAAAAAGAAGAACTAGACTGTAGTAGACTGTGTGTCTCCAGAAATGTTCAGGGAAGCAGATATGATGTATAATAAAATGAGCAGGGGATTCAGATTGCAAAGGCCAGGATTTGAATTCAAGAATCACAGAATCTCAGAATTGAAAAGCTCCTCTGTGATCATCTAATATCAATCAATCAATTAGCATGTATAAAGCTGCACTGGAGTCAGGCACTGCTGTGTGCGGAGGATATAAAGACAAAATCAATCCCTGCCCTCAAATAGCTTGTTTTCTGACAGACGAAATGACATGTGCATACGTAAGCATATACCACTCATACCTGAACCAAAATCACCACAACAATCTGACATGAAGTCATCAAGCCTTGATAGGATGACCTCTGACGAGAAAGATATCACTGTGTGCCAGGCCAATCCATTCCATAGCTCTAAGTATATATTTATGTATATGTATCTGTTGCCTTCTCAATAAAATGTAAGCTCCCATAGGGGTAGTAAATGTTGTATTTTTGTCTTTGTATCCCTAGCACTTAGCACAGCTCCTGGCACATAGTAGGTGCATAATAAATGCTTATTGCTTAAGCCTCTTCTTCACCAGGCTAATTCCACTTCCTTCAAACGCTCTTTATATGAAATGAAATTGATGCCCTTTTTTCATTCTGTTTATCTTCTGGATGCTCACCAGTTTATCAATATCCTTCTTAAAATATGATGCCCCATTGAACACAATACTCCAGATATGGTCTGACCTGGGCAGAGCTCAGTGGGACTATCCCCTCCTTCTTCTTAGATACTATGCTGCTCTTAATGCCAGAGATATAAGCAGGATGGGGTAGTTAGGCAGTGGAAGGGGGCAACATTTCCTCTTTGATCATGGCCCCCATGCCTCATGCTTCAGGGTCGTTAGAGAAATCAACGGAATGAGATCATAGTGTGCCAGAAGCTGGGGAAGGAAGTGATGGGACAGGTTGGTTCCACCACTGGCCAAAGTCTCTGTAGGGATTGTCAAGGAGGGTAAGCCCTTGGGAAAGGAGAAGATGGTAGATCTGAAAGCAGATAAGATCTGCTTTCAGCAGAGATTAGGGGGAAAGGAGGATCATAGATCATTATCTAGCTGGAAAGAAACCAAAAAGCCATCTAATTCTAACTCCCTCATTATACTCATGAGGAAACTAAGGATCAGTAAGACTAAATGACTTGCCCAGGGCTAATACAATTTGAAGTGACTTGACTCTAAGGCCAGCATGCTATCCACTGTACTAGGCTTTCTTAACTTGGGGTGCACAGATCCCCACAAGGGGTCTATCTATAGAGTACAAGAGATCTATGATTTTTTTTTTAAAAATAGTTTAATAGCAGTATTTCACTACCTTTGGTTTCCTTTGTGATCCTATCATGAGGAAATCATGGGTGAAGTCAGGCAGTGTCTTATTCATAGGCATGAATGGGAGAGGGGGCCCTTAGGAGAAGTAAATCAACAGGTGGTCTGGACTGTGACATTCCCCAAGCCCTTCATCAGCCACAAAGGTATTATGATTAGGAAAGTTTACTAACCTTACATATGTGGTTAGATGAAGTTTGCTAAACAGATAGTTTGCTAACTTTGCATTCCTTGCCTAAATGTAGCTGACCACGCCAGTTAGTAGATACATAAGGACACCTTGGTACATAGACAGGCCAATCAGAGGTCAAACATGGTGTCACTTCTGTCATCTAGGGCCTAACAACAGGTCAATCCTCATACCCGTTTTTATTTTACGCATTTAAAAAATATGATTCTGAGAAGGGGCCCATTGGCTTCATCAGACAGCCGAAAAGGCCCAGGACACAAAAATGATGAAGGACTCTGGAACTATACCAAGTTTCCTAAGAGAACAGCTGCCTTCTTTGTCTCATAACTACACCTTACAATTGGGCTTTTTTTTTCCCCCGGAGTAATAGGCCAAATCATCTGAGAGATGGTTCCTACCCATATTCTGACCTTAATTGAATTTGCTCCAGGTGCCAGCCTTCTTAGTTATAATTTTGTTTATTGTAGCCCAAGATCATGTGATCTTTTTTAGTTGCATATCATCTATTGACTCATGTTGAATTTGAAGTTCACTAAACCCCTTACATCTTTTTTTAGAACTCCTCCCTAGTCCCACAGCCCCATCTTATTCTTGTAAATTTGAATTTTTAAACCAAAGTACAAAGACTTCACATTTATCCTTATTAAATACTATCTAATTCTATGGGACTTTGAGCAAGCCACTTCATTCTTCTAAGCCTCAGTCTTCTCATCTGTAAAATGAAGATGATGTATTTTCTACCACATAGGAGGTGTTATACTATATAAAAGGACTTTATAAATCTTAAAGTGATTTAGAAAAATATAAAAGTATTATGATTACTGTTATTGTAGAATTGGCACTAAATTTTAAGGGGGAAAAATCTCTTGATGTAGAAAAAGATATTTAATCAACCATATTGGAAACAACTCTTAATACCCGATTCCTTTTGCTCCAAATCTACATTCATTAAGCATCTTTCTAATTTCTAGTTTAGTCTCCTAACGGGGAAACTAATCAAGAAGAAGTTCCTTGTATATACGCTCAGTGCCTGTCTCCAGGCCAGACATACTTCCCACTGCAAACGAATACATTTCTCTTCTAGTTTGAAGATCTGTCTCATATAGGTTTTGTTATCATGAGTAGATTCTCCTGTACATTCCTGAGTGAACTGATAAAATATTTTCTCAACCAGCAAAGATGAGGTCTAGACTCTGGACCTGTGGTGATCTTACCAATGGAACAGTCACCCCATGAGGCTCAGGCAAAAATAGCCTACCAGACTCTTCTACCTATGGCCACCATGTAATATCATACAGTGACACCTTCAAGGGCCATGAAGGCATCTAGGGCATTCTGCCCCTATAGTAAGAGGCCCTAACCTGCGAGGCTTTGGAACTTCTTATGTCTGCTTTTTGGTCTTCTCATTCACTACTAGACTGTCTACTGCGGGCTATGGGTCTTACCTTGAGTAACTCCTCTTTCCAATTCTATTTTGCCACTTTTAATCAGCTGTGAGCTTAGAAAAAGAGAAACCCAAACTTCACTCATTCACTAAAGAAACATTTGTTATACTCATGTCTAAAATAAAACTCAAAAGGCTCTGGGTAAGGATATGAGGGTCTTTGTTACGATAAATGCTTCAACACAATATATATGTCGGGGTGCTCAGATGGCTTTGTTTGCTTTGATTTACCCTTAATTCTCAGTAGTTTTTGCTAAGTGAGGCTGTTAGACAAATGAGGCGTTTCTGGAAAGGTAGCATGGCAGAAAAATAGTGGACACTGAGTAGTTCTGTGACAAGTCACTTAACTCCACAGTGCCTCGGTTAATTCCCTGACACTGTGAATTGTAGATTAGGTGCTGACCTCCACTGGCAATTGAAATTTTCTTACCAAAAGTATCTGATACCATTTAAATTATAGAGCCTATTCAAAGTAAAAATGAGGTGTTTCTGAACACTAACCCAGCACTTGCATTAAATGAGGCAACTAGAGAAAAGCCTCTCTCTCTCAGTGTATCCCCAGGTTTTGGGGAGGAAAGAGGGAGGGAGAGAAGGAAGTTATGTGAAGAAGTCAGCCAGAGGCATCCAATTAAATTCAACAAACATCTATTTTCTGTGTGCAATTCATAGTTTTATGATTGCAAATGCAAAAACAAAAGTCATTGCCTCCCAGGAATTTATAACCTAATGAGGGGAACAGGTTAGGAATACAGCATTTACATAATAAGTATAATACAAGATAGAAGGTATTAGGAGCAAATGAGAGATCTGGAGAAAGGACTGGGGAAAAATATGTGTTGGTTGAAAAAAAAATACTTTCACTAGATAGATGGTGAAGATTTCATGAAGGATATATCCCTGAGCTGCGCCTCAACAGGCAGAGATGAAGAGGGACTACACTTCAGATATAGAGTATGGCCTCTGTAAATACATTTAGTCTAGCATATAAAGCTCATGAAATGGATAGATAGAATACAATCAAATTAGAAAGGTAGGATGGAACCAGATTGTGGAAGGCCTCAAATGCCAGGCTTGTAATTGAATTTCTGACCTCACTGCTCAAATGAAATTGCTCTCTCAAAGGTCATCAATGACCTGTTAATTGCTAGATTTAATTGTCTTTTCTCTGTTGTCATCTTCCTTGACCTTTGTTCAGTATTTAATACTGTTGAGGATTCCAACCTGGTTGCTTTCTCCTCCCTTGGCTTTGCTCACATGGCTCTCTTTAAGCCTTTCTGTGGATATGTTTTAACCACTCCTCAGTCCCTACTGTCTTTAGGAAAACTTTAGGAAATGCTTTAGGGTGGCATCTAAGGGCCTCCATACTCTGGCTCCAAACTACCCTTCCAGGCTTATTTCATATTATTCCCCTTCACATACTTTACATTCTAGTTAAACTAAATTAGTAGCTGTGTTCAAACTCAATACACTATCTCCCATCTCTTTGTGTTTGTTTAGGGCATCCCATGCCTAAACACGCCCTCTTTATCTTTACCTTGAAAACCCTTCTTTTTCTTCAAGGTTAAACTCAGGTACTGTAGGTAAAGCTTTCTCTGATGCCCTTGTCTCAATATGGGCATCAGGGAAAATATTCTCTTCCTCCTCAAAAATTACTAGAGCATTCTGGGTCTCTTAGCTCTCTTTGCCTCTTTTCTCTATGCATATCACTTGACATAGATGATAAGGTTGACCACGCATTGCCAGAGCTAGCTCAGCACTTGAGAGGTTCCAAAAGAAAGTGTGGGAGAAAAGAGGTATTAGGCTGCCTACCAAACTGAAGGTCTATAAAGCCATTGTGCTGACCTCACTGTTGTATGCCTGTGAAACCTGGACAATATATCAGTGCCATGCCAGAAAACTGAGCTGCTTCCACCTGGATCGTCTTAGAAATATTCTGAAGATCACCTGGCCAGATAAGGTACCAAGATACTGAGGTCCTCTCTTGAGGACTTGGTAAGCATTCAAGCTTTACTGCTGAGAGTGTAACTCCAATGGGCTGGTCACATATCCAGAACGCCATATGCATGCTTATCTAAAAGATTATTTAACATTGAACTTGCATAACACAAGCACTTACACGGTCAGAAGAAGAGGTACAAGGCCACTCTCAAGGTTTCTCTGAAGAACTTTAGTAGCATTTGTGAGACATGGGAGACTCTGGCATAGGACCACCCAGCATGACCTGCCCACATCAAAGCAAAGCAGATTCTCAGTAACACAAAGGAAACACGAGCTGCGCAAATCTGGAGACATCTCCTTTCTAAATGTCCTAACAGACTACTTGTGCCTGACCTGTGGTAGAACCTTCTGAACCCTTGGTGGACTGATCAACCACAGCCACAATACACCATACCCTGACCACAACATCATGATGTCATTGGTCCTCTTCAAGAATGAAGGAATTATTGGAGAAATACAAAAATGCAAAGCTTCCTGAAGGTGAGGATTATGTAAGTTTATTTGTCCCTGTATCTCTAGTGGACTAGCATGGTATAATAATAATTAGCATTTATATAGTACTGTGAGGTTTTCAAAGTGCTTCACAAGTATTATTTCATTTTATCCTTAAAATGACCTTGGAAGGTAGGTGCCATTATTATTATTCCCATTCTACAGATGAGGAAACTGAGGCAGATAGCAGTTAAGTCACTTTCCCAGAATCACACAGCTATTAAATGTCTGAGGTCACATTTGAACTCTGGTCTTCCTGACTCCAGATCTAGCACTCTAGCCACTGCACTACCTCATTGCCAATAACGTAGTGGATGGAGAGTAGGGTTAAAAGTTGGGGGAAACCTGTTTCAGTTCCCATCTCTGCTATACACTGCTTGGGTGATTTTAGGTTGATCACATAAT
This sequence comes from Phascolarctos cinereus, assembly GCF_003287225.1. Lineage (NCBI taxonomy): Eukaryota > Metazoa > Chordata > Mammalia > Diprotodontia > Phascolarctidae > Phascolarctos > Phascolarctos cinereus. The sequence goes on from NW_027555625.1 coordinate 123,100,556, forward strand.
CTTTTAAGTTCCTCCAAGAAACCCTCCTTAAGACTGTGAATGACAGAAAAATTTCTGAGTAACATTGGTGATTGTGATGGCATGAGAGCCCAGGGCTCCCCTCCTCACCCAAATCCCCTATACCTACTGCAATTCCTTACACATACTCAATGACTGCTTAATAAATATTTGTTGAATTGAATTGATCCTGTAGCCAGAGGTGTCGATCATGTGGCTCACATGCCCTACATGTGACTCATAAGCCCTACAACACCCTCTAGAGACACCGAATTCAGATTAAAATGTAATTGAGAAATATTGAACAAAACAAATAAAAACATAGTAAAACATAGATAATATATTTTAAAACTAAGCCATTATGCCATTGACAGGGATCCTTATGTATGGCTGGATTAGTGGCCTCCTTTTCTTTTTGAGTCACTGACCACTGCTGTAGTCTAGAGTCTCAGAAGGTTTTTGACTAGGGCCTCTGGTCAAGAACATTATTTTGTCAAGTGGGGTGAATGAACTATTGAAAGGGAAAAATTGGAGTTAAGGGGGACAGTTAACATCATAGGTGAGAGGTGATGAAGGCCTGAATAATGTCAAGATGTGGGTGTGTGAATAAAGGGGCAATAACAGTCAAGAGACATGTCGTAGGGATAAGAATGGGCAGGACTTGGCAGCTAATTGGATATATGGGTCAAAGGAGAGGGAAGAGTCAAAGAAAGGCTTAAAGCCTGGGTGACCAGGAGGATACTGGTGCCATCATAAGGACATGTTTAGCCTGGGACCTGCACTTTCCAAAGCAGATGCAATCTACCAGTTGGAGAAGGGACAGGTATCCTTCGCTGCCTATGTGGGAAAAACCCTCTTAAAATATTATGAAGAATGGCTGAACCTGCATATCATGAGTTTCATAAAGGTTCATCTTATTGAGAGGCAGCAGGGTATAGTGGATAAAATACCAGACCTGGAATCAGGAAGACCTTACTAGCTGTGGGATTCTATGAAAGCCACTTCTTTTCTCTCTTTCTCTATAAAATGAGATGGTTGGATTTGATCACCTCTGAGATAGGTCCCTTCCAGATGTAAAGCTACAGTCCTATGACATTGGTAGGTTGGTAACAGGCAGGGAGGAAGATGAATTCAACGTTTGATGTGTTGAGTTTGAGGCAATGAAAGGACATACAGGTGGTCCTCTGGTTATTTTTTTGTGCTGGGTTTTGGGCTCTGCCTGTGAGTGTGTGCCAATAGAACCAGCTTAGCATAGTCCCTCTACCTCTTGTAATCAAGGTTCTTCCAGTATTTGATGTCTCTTCTCCCATTTCTCCCGATCTATCCTACAGACCACAGCCAATCTAGATCTCTGTGCCCACTGATACCATTCTCCTCCTCTCTCCACCAGACCCTCCTTTCTTCTTTAACCTCATATCCACAGCCCCAGAATCTTTCAACTTCAGTAAAATGAAAACTATCTCCTGTCATGAAAAAGTTGCTGTCTCTTATCCTAAGACACTCCTACTGTTCTCCTCTATCTCAAGGCACTACTATGAGTAGCAGAATAAAGAGGAAGTTACTTTGTTTATTGGGCTGTTATTGTTTTGAGCATAAGGGAGACCCATGAAAGGAAAGGGGCCAATTGATAGGGTGAGATTAAATTTTTATCTGTGGAAGGGTTCACAGTTGGAAAAACACGGGATCTCAAGCACAGGAACAGACATTCATTTTAGAAAGAAGAGGCGGCTTTTCTTTAGTTTTTCTCTGACATTAGGGACAAGGATGAGAGTAATATTGCCAGGAGGCTAAGTGTAGGCCAAGGCAAGTGCGGATTTGTATTGGTTCTATCCGATATTAAGAATTTGTACTGGTTCCACTAGAGCTTTTCTGTTTAATAAGAAGCAAGGTCATAGGCTGATAGTATTGATAGAACTTAAGGAGAGAAGGAAAAAGTCTGTGCTACTCTGGGGAGTGATTTTAGGATTCTATGAGTAATGAGAAAAAGGTGTTACTGAGTAGTAACAAAATGCAAGTGACAATTGTACAACATGGCTTTATAGAGGTCTTCACAGTTGAGTATCTTCTTCCAGTAGTGTTCTGTGGCTCTGGGGGCAGGACTGGAGAAAGTGGATGGAGGTGGTCATATTATAGGGACTGAATGCATCCAAAGGATGTGAAATAATCTAGGGTGATAGCAACAAATGAAGGAGCTAACCCACACAAAATGCTTCCTATTGTACGTCAAGGAAAATCTAAACTCCCTACCTGACATTCAAGTTCATCAACAAAATAATACCCACTTTATCATATTTCCCTTTTTATGTGCTTGGATGCCAAATTGGATTGCTTGTTACTCTCTGTATTCATTTTGCTTTTTTTCACCTTTATGATTTTTCTCACACTAATTCCTCTAACTGGCTAGAATTTTGGCTCTTACTAATCCATGCTGAAATTCTAGCCATCCCTCAAGATATGAAGCTGTGGCTTGGAAGGACAAGGTCTATCGCATAATACATGGTTGATGTGGAGAAAAGGAGAGAGGATCTGAATGTGTTGACCACACACTCCTTCTTGACACTTACTCCTTCCTTGACTTCCATCTCTTCCTCCCTCTTTGCTTTTTTGTCATCTTCATTAACTCTTCTTCCTCATTCTACTTGTTTAATATAGGAATTGTCTAAGGTTCTCTTCATGGACCTCTGAGTTCTCTTTCTATCTATCTCTCTGTCTCTGTTTCTGTCTCTGTCCCTTTTCTTTCTTCATTAGTTATTTCATCTCATCTCCTACTGGTTTTGTTGTTGTTGTTTTGCTATCATCTCTGTGTGGAAGGTTATCTATATATCTGACTTCAACTTTCCTTCTGACCTCCAAATCTTCATTTCCACCATCTTGCTGTACATCCCCCCATAGACCATCTAAGATGGGACATGTTTACCATCTACAACGCCAGAAAAGAGCTTTCTATTTGAGTATGTTTCATGTTTTATGCATAGTCAAGGTGCTTAGGATTACCAAAAAGAAAAAATAACCCTTCTATACTTAAAAAAAAATCACAGTGACCTTGTTTGTACTAGGGAAAAAACAGGAAACAATATATGTCGGTCAATAAAAATGTATTAAGGCTAACTATGTGCCAGGCACTGTGGTAAGCTCTAGGGATACAAAGAGAAGCAAAAGACAGTCCCTGCCCTTAAGAAATTCATAATTGAATGTGTCTAATAGTTTTGTGAGTAAATTGATGTATATTAATGCAATGACATTGTTGTATCACAGAAATGACAAATATGAAGAATACAAAGAAACGCAATTCAATAAGCATGGACTGAGTACCTTCTTTATGCAAGATGCTTTGCTTGGTGCTCAGAATTCAATGATAAAAAACAAATAGTCACAGCTGTCATGGGACTTGCTTCATCTTGGAGAATGGAACATGTACTCAGATAATTAAATATAAAGCACATAGAAAGTCATTTTGGGGTTGTGAGATGAAAAAGCACTAGAACCTGAGAGGATCAGGCTTACTTTAAGAGTTGACAGCTGAGCCTGGCCTTGAGTGAAGCCTTGAGGAATTCCAAGATGCAGAAATAGAGGAGGAGGGTATTCCAGGCCCAGGGAACAGCCTCTGCTTCAGAGGCAACATTTTGCAGCATGGGAATAGGCAATAGGCTGGCTTAGCTACAGTTTAGAGCATATGAGGTTAAGACAGGGGAAATAAGTTTGCTAAGGCAGACAGGAACCAAAGAGACATAGGCTTTCGATGGCTGAATAATTTCTATTTTCCCCTAGAGGAAATAGGGAGGAAAGGTTATAGAAAAGGAAAATGATTTTTAAAAAAATACAAGAACTTTTTGAGTGCAAAATGAAGAAAGTATAATCGGGACAGGCCCACGGATTGAAAGAATAGTAACAAGGAAAGAGAGTATAAGGGGAAACAGGCAAATTAGTTGTCATTGCAATTATCTCATTATGGTAAATATGCTTTTCCCCTTTTTCAAAAACACGTATAATTATTATTCCATTTCTTTAATACATGTGATTTTAAATGTATTAATTTTATAATAAAAATATTTATTTAAATAATAATAAAATGTACCCCACAATAAATCGTGTAAACCTGGGACTCATCTGGGTTCATGTATTTTTTAATTGCATATGCAAAACATTTCATGAAAGCCAAGCCCGAAGATCCCTAGAGAAAACATCAAATGGATTAGCCTTGGGCATCTCTTGGGGTCCAATTTACATTTTAAATAAGGCTCCTCTTTCCTTTCTCAGAAAATGCTGGCTTGCAGTTAACCTTACCTCTGGAGCCTCTGTCTCTACCTTTCTACTGAGCAGCCTTGGCTCAATGTTAGGAGACAGCACCTGGCTACAGGCGTATCCTATGCCCTTTGCGGCAACATATATGACAGTGTTTAAAGCTAGAAGGTGCATGTAACCTTAACAGATCCGTTCATCCCCCTCACTATCTTTGTTTTCTCTTGTACTTGTATCCCAGTGCTTGTCACAGTGTCTGGCTCATAATAAGTGCTTAATAAATGCTTGCTCACTTGATTCGTTTTACAAGTGGGGAAACTGAAGCCCAAAAGGTAAAGTGATGCAGCCAGTAAGAAGCAGAGCTAGGATTCAAACCAAAGCCCTCTGACTCCAGATCCATAACTCCTTGCACTAGACCCCATTGCCTCTCACAAGTTAAATCCCAGAAAACTTGTATCCGAATTAAATAACTTAAAATTTCCAAGTTAACTTGAAATTTAAAAGATTCATTTTTTATAGTGAAGAATCATTGTGCACAAAGAATAGTCATTTTCAATTCATGTTTAGAAGGTAGTAGAATCATGTAGCAGAAAAAGCTGGAGGTTCAAAGTCCAGGATTCAAATCTCAGCTGTGATATTTACAGCACATGTGATTGTGGGTAATTCACTTCCCTGGGCCTGGGTGACCTCATCTATAAAATGAGGGGTTCCCTAAAATCTTCCAGCTATAAATCCTTTTGTATCATCCTATGACTCTAGACTTTCATGTTAAGATTGCTTCAAGTAAGTTACATCTGTGCACTTATTCATTTTTGCTAGACAAAGGATTCTTTCTCTGACTTGGCCCAGTGGAAATATTTCAAATGTTTGAACAGGGAATATGAAACTTCCCAAATTTTAAAAGCATCTTCAGTCTGTTGGGTTTTAATCCTTCTCCAGGGAGCTAATCAGCATAGACCAAACCTTTTAATCCCTTACTTACTTCAATACTTCCAGGATACGTGATTTTGTGGTTGCAAGCCAGCAGAAGTGGGGGGAGGCAGAACACTTGGGTGGGGATGGGGATATTCTCTCCACTGATGCCGATTGCAACCTTTCTATGACTTCTGACTTACAACCTAGAAGATGATGTTCAAAAGCTGCTGTCACAAAAGAATTCTCCCTGCAGCCTTTCTGACAATAAGCCCTTCCGAATTAAATGGGCTGGTCCTAAGACACAGGAGGCTCCTATTCTCTGGAAGCCTTTACAACTAAGCTAGGTAGGACCTGTTAAAGCTTTTGCTCACTGCCCTACCACAATAAGGAATGAGAAGAGAGTTGAAGTGGTGAAATCTCTGCCTTGGGCAACAACAAAAACACTAATAATATGCTTTTCTTGACAGCAGGGACTTTTTAAATTTTTTTTTTTACTTTTCTATATATTTCCAGTTGTTGGCACAGTTCCTGGGCACATGCTAGACACTCAGTAAATGCTTGCTGACTAACTCATAACTCATATTCTAGTGCTCTGTTTACAAAGTGCTTTACTCACAAAACTCCTGTAAGGTTGGTTCCCATTTTATAGATGAGGAGACTGAAATAGAGAGAGCTCAAGTGACTTGCTCAGTCCCAGAGCATTAGAACCAGGATTTAAACCCAAATCTTTCAACTTCATGCACCCTACTCTCTGTTATATAGTACCCTTTTTTTCATTCTTTTTTTTTCTTCAAGTGAGGCAATTGGGCTTAAGTGACTTGCCTAGGGTCATACAGCTACTAAGTATCTGAGGATGAATTTGAACTCAGGTCCTCCTGACTCCAGGCCAGGTGCTATATCCACCTAGCTGCCCCTTGCCCTGAACAATAAGGAACAGGGAAGGCAGGCTGGGATGTTTCAATAGCTGGATGGCACGATCCAAAGCATGTGTGGCTCAGGTCACTGAGTGGTCAGTCCACTATTTGCTACAGGAAGTTGAGGATTCGGAAGCCACTGTATTCCCTCATGAGATAATCAATGAAAGGCAGAGGAGAAGACAGGAAGTCCTTTTGCATACATCCTTGATCCTTCCTCTCAAATTGGCTTCCTGTCTGCCGGCCTGATGTACTGGGGCAGCGCACATTTGACTGGCTAGGGACCATGGAGAAATCTCAGCCTGGGTCTGCATTCAATTTCCCTTTTTAAGCATGACAGGAGGAATCACTCACCTCAATCCCCACTCCCTAAGGATGGTTTCTCTCTTGCCTTGGCTTCCCTCCATCCACCCTGCCCAGCTGAGTTCAGAAAAGATAAGACCTCATTAGGAATATTTTTTTTCTGATGTTAGAATAGAAAGGTCTCAAGAGAGACCTTCCTTCTGCTCTTGTTTCTGACAATGACCATGGATGTGCACGAACAATAAGAATCATAATTCCATTACTTGGAACTGAAAGGGATCTTAGAGACAATATGGTTTAAACCCTTTATTTTATATGTGAGGAAGGAAGAAAGGGCCAGCCTGAGGTCACATGAGTGGAGAAAACTACTCCATGATTTCTAATGCTCCAATCCAAAGGTCATTCTTTTCCATGACATCTTCTTTCCTGTTTCAACAACAGTTATAATAGCAGCAGAGAAAAGCAATATAGCTAGTGGAAAGACCATTGGAGCTTATAGCACTATAGAAAAGTGAGTTATTATTAATAGTAATCCCTTATGTGATGGGGGGGCTGGATGTGGGACTTTGGGAGCTCCCAGTGAAGAGCCTGCCTTACCAATGTAGACCAGCAACTTCTCTGCATCTAATCATGTGGTGAGAGGTCTCCTAAGCTAGACTGGTTATCTCTCAAACCACAGACACAGAATCACAGTTACCTGCAGTATTGAGTTTGAATGGCTTGCCCAAGGTCGTCCAGCCAGAGATGGGTCACAGACTGGTTCTCCATCCACTAATAATGCTGATTATCAACATGAGTATGGCATTTTTCAATTTACAAAGAATGTTTTTCATCCATTAGTTTATTTGATCTTCTCAATAATCACACAAAATAAGCTGGCCCAGTGTGTAAATTAAATAATTTTAATTTACAGTTTGAAAACTGAGGATCACAGAGATTAATCCATTTGCCTAAGGTCACACAGCTATTAAGAAGCAGTGCTAGGACTTGAACCCTGATCCAAATTCCTGGTTCCTAGATCCAGCAGCTCCACTCCTGACTGTTCAGCCTTTTTAATCCCCCACCCCAGAGATGCTTCTCTGCTCCTTTGTGGGATACCCCCTCCCATTGGTGAACTCCTGCCTGAAACTTCCATTTGAGAAAATGCCTGGACCAGCCACAGCTCACTGCTCTCCCTCTCTACTCCTGACTCTCTGGCCTTTTCAGATCCCTTCAGATCCCTTCTGTCTCCAACTTCTTTTCAGCTACTCTCATTCCCCATTAAAATGTAATCTTATTAAAGGTAGAGGCTATCTTTCTTATTTGTATTCCCAGAATTTAGTACACTGCTGTGGCACCAAGCAAACACTATAAACGCTTGTTGATTCACCACTAACTGACCCACTGCTTTTGTACACTGGGATATTTCTTGCTTATAAATCTAAATTCAGGATATTCAGTAACATTACCTGAAAAACCATCTTGAGATTCTTTTCTATAGGTCGCTTCAGAATTGACCTGGAAATGCTATTCCTAAACGATACCAGGATCCATTGTAATCAAGGTAGGGACAGCAAATAATTTCAGGCTGTGGGGTCTTCAGTGAACTTCATTCTAGGCCAAAAGACAAAGCTGTGTGGTATGGAGGGCAAAGCACTTAACTCTGAGACAAGAGGCATGGGTTTGAACCCCAGCTCAGGCAGTACTATCTCTGTCATCCTGGACAAGTCAATTTATATCTCTGACTCTCAATTTTCTCATTTGTGAAACGTACATAACTACACAAGAAAAGACAGTACTTCACAGTATTGTTGTAGGAAAAGTGCTTTGCTAAACTTAAGGTACCATAGGAATGGAAACTATTATTACTTTATTACAACTGACTTCTTGGTGCTAGAAGGTACACAGGGTCTCGAGAAATAAATGAATAAAGTTGGGAGCCAGAAGATTGTAAATTACAGGCACTCATCCCACCAGACTTGTCACCTGGCTTTGACCAAGTCACTTTATTGTCTCTTTCCTTCAGCTTAATCACCTATTAAATAGAAAAGACAGTGACTCATTAGCTGTGGGCCCTTGAATTACTCAATTTTTATGAACCTCAGTTTCACTACCTGTAAAATGGGGTTTACACCCCCCACCCATTTACCTCACATGGTTGAAGATGAGAGTGTACAGAGGAAGAGTGACAGATCTGGAGTCAGGGGAACTGAGTTAAAATTCCACCTCTATTTCTTACTGCCTGTACGGCCTATACAACTTTGAACAGGTTGCTCAAACTCTCTTAGGCTCAGATTCTTTATCTGTAAAATGGGTGGGGGAAGGAGGAGGAGGAGTTGGGCCAGGTAGCCCCTAAGCCCTTTTCCAGTTCTAAACATATGAGCATATGATCCTATGAAAATAAATTATAAACTATAAGATGCCTCCTGAATAGCATGTAAGGCTTTAAAGGGTCCTGATTCCATGACATGGGGACACCCTTTCCATCTGCAGGCTGTGGCTTCCTGGGTCTTTCTTAATGGTCTTCCTGAGTTGCTGTTGCTTTAAAAAAAAAAGTCCATTACCAAGCTTCTGGTGAGGGGCTTCTGCCTACTTAGCCAGGTTGCTAGTCACTCCAACAGAAGACATGGATAGTATGTTGCCAGGCTTGGACTTGAAACATTTCCAACTTGACTGGACCTGCCAAAACATGTAGTCTGTAGGAAGAACCTTTGAAAGCCTGGGATCACCTCCAGAGTGCCATGAGGCATGAGGAGAGATCTTTAGTGGTGGTACATGAGACATATAAAGATAAAAGTGATGTGAAATTATCATTTTCTGAAAGATTATAAGCAACAACAAAACCCTTAAAAATACTGCAAAATCCTTTTCACTAGATTTTTTTTTGAAAAGCCAGATGGTTTGTCCAATCTGCAAAGTAGGTTTAATTTAATAGCTGTTTAAATATGCCATGTATTTTAAACACCCGGTATGTCTGCTAATTAACGCTGTATGATTTCTCAAGAGCCTCACCAGCAGTTGTTTCCATTTTGCCTCTGACACAAGAGAATGTGAAGGAAATGAATCTTGTTTCATTCCCAAATTGCAGCCTCTGACTGTGTGTGTGAAATCTCTCATCTACTTCACCCTATTGTGAACTGAGTGGAAAAAGATTAGTATAATTCCTCCAGTATTAGGTGAAAAGGACAATAGCAATTCTGCTGTCACTATGTGCTCTGCATTCCATCAGGCACTCAGATGTGGAGATGAATTAATAGATCCATCGAAATTTGTGATGGTAACACTGACATAGATGATCCAAAATGAGGCTTAACAAGAGTCATACCCACGGGGAATACACACGGCACTCTTTTCTGCTTACCCCAAGCTCCAGTCAAACTAGATTGCTTGATGGACCCCATTTGTACCCAGTGATCTCTCACCTCTGATTCTTTGCTTTTTGGGTGCCTACCCATCTTTTAAAACTCAGTTAATAAGCACTTATTAAGCATCTGCTACATGCTAAGCACTGGAGATATGAAGAAAGGCAAAAGCCAGTCTTTGCTCTCAAAGAACTCATAGTCTAATACGTGTGACAACATGCAAACAACTATAATGTATAATGTACAAACAAGCTATACACAGGATAAAGTGGAAATAATTAACAGAGAGAAGACCTTAGAATTTATTAATGTACAAAGTGAGATTTTCAACCTGGGACTTGAAGGAAGCCAGGACATGGAGATCAGGAGGGAGAACATTCTAGGAATGAGGGACAGGCAATGAAAGTGCCCCAAATTCAAATTCTACTTCTTCCAAGATGACTTCCCTGGGCTCCCATCCTCAAGTTGGTAATAACTTTCCCACTGTGTAACTTCACATAACATTTTGTTTTCCAGTTCTCTTATGCACTAATGAATTACTTCGTATTAAATTAGCTCTTTATATGTCATATCTCCTTACAAGACTATAAATTCCATGATGGCAGTGATCGTGGCCAGGTATACTTTGTAGGGTTGCTGAACTGACTACAAGAGTGCGATACAACATTGAGACACAACCCCTCGCCCCCCACCCCCATTTGAGAATGAGCCGACATTAACAGGATCTTAAAATTTAGAGACGGAGGCGAACTTGCCCCAGGTCAGATAGGTAGTAATTAGCGGGGTCATGATTTAAATACAGATCCTCTGACCCCATCCAGTGCTTTATATCCCAGGACTCCAAGTCCATTGTCCCTGCCACTACTCATGCTGCTGCCTTCCTGATTTGTTTACAAAGCCTTTTTCTCACAATAACCCTGTGAGATAGGTAGGTAGTATGAGTATTGTATAGTTACACAGCTAGGGAATATCAGATCCCATATTCAAACCTTGGTTGCCTTAGTTCAAATCCAGTGTTCTTTTAACTCTACCATACTGCTAATTAGCATAAAATGAATTCAGTTCAATTAAGTCTGGGAAATAGGGTCTGTCTCATGCAGAGGTGGAATGAGTATTGGATTTAAGAGTACTGGGAAAGGCAGACTCCACCCCAAATCCTTTCCATACTGCCTAGATTCTTCATCATTTGTCAACGCCAAGTCATATTATCCAAATAGATCTCGGGCACTAGAAACACCAGAAAGAGCTCCTAAGACTCCAACATCTCTTGTGCCAAATGAGGCTACCACACAGGCAGACATTGGCTAGAAGACTAGCCAAGTAGCTCCATCCTGGGATGTGATGAAGTGAGCTCAAATTGGTTCCTGAGAGGCAACTGTTAAATTTCTCAGGGTGAACATTTACACCTCAGATATTGACAAAGGCTACAATCAGGTCTTGGTTTATTGTTTTGATGATTGTCCAGATTTAAGAAAGTGATGCAGAAATGTTAATAATGCAAATTAAATTTAAAAGTATGTCGTGTGCAATTTTGGTTTTTAGAGAGCTGGTTGTTAATCATTTCCCAATATACTGTTGGTTTTTCTCCCTCAGCCTCTTCACTTCTATTGGTTATTAAAGAACCTTAGAGCTCTGGGTGCATTGATTACAGATGTTATAAGAATGATACAGGTAATTCTTTACATTAAGGAAATCCAATATGTGAACATCTAGATTTCAACCAAAGAAATTGGATATTTTTCCAACTTACAAAAGGCCCTCACTTTGAAAAGTTATTTCACTTATTGATGTCATGCTGCACATTATATTCAATTTACCAATTTATTATTTATTAATAGACAAAATTTACATAGCACCTTATAGATATAAAGCACTATATAGAGACCATCCCATTTGATCATCATGAGAAAAAAGCCACAACGATTTGCAAATATTGCTATCTTCCTTTTATACATAAGGAACCTAAAGCTTAGAGGAGCCAACTGATTTACCTATGTCCTCAGTTTATAAGAAGCTAAAATATACAGTGGGTAAGAAGCAGAGTCAGGATTGAAATTCATGTCCTTGAATTTCCAGGCCAGGACCCTTTCCATGCAGCCATTCACCATGGAACCATTCTGCCATAAAAGAAAACCAACCCGTCATGCTTTCATAGCAAATGATACAATGCTTAGAGATTATTACTATTATCATTTCCCTCTCACTGTACACTGCATAGTGCTAAGTCACATAGTAGATAGTCGATAAACTTTGTCAAAGTATACATAATCTGATCACAATGGTTTGTTAAACTGCATCAATCAAGGGCAATTCAGACTTTTCTTTAGATGCTAAGGGATCCGGTTGAAACGACAGATGTGGATAACTGACAGTGGAATTGAGATATCAAAATGTTTTGGTGCTATCTGAAAAATGTAATGAATCGGGTTAGGAGACTTAGATGGTAGTCCGAATGAGCTCAGCTAAGGAATTTCCCTTCTTTGCACCTCACTTTCTGACTCTGTAAAAGAAGTTGGATAAAATAGCTTCTGAAGTCCCTTCCATTTCCAGATCTACGTTCCTATGTTAGAAGTAGGAAGCATCTTAGAAAGAAGGGAAAGGGAAGAGAGCAAACATTTATTAAGCACCTACTATGTGCCAGTCACTATGCTAAGCTCTTTACAACTATAATCTCATGTGATCTTAGAATTTAGGATGTCAGACCTGGAAGATCTGAGCTGAGATATCACTCAGCCCCACCCTCTCATTTAAAAAAAAAAAAGAAAACTGAGGCACAAGGAGATTGGTGATTTTCCTACAATCACACAGAACTGAAAATAAGGAAGTGGGTAAAAGGTAACTTATTTCTGTGTAGGAGCTTGACTCATCCTCTCCTATTTGCTAAAGATAAGGTGACTTTCCCCAGGTGGAAGGCAGAGAAGTTTTGTGAGCTACCTGCTAGAAGCATTCAGAGCTGAAGTGCCTCAACAAGCAGAAAGACTTACTTTGGAAGGAGTAATTGAAATATTTGTCTTGTCTGATTGCACTTTCATCCCTTGGAAATCCCTCCTAGTTGGTTTTCTCAGCTCCAGTCTATCCCCTTTTCAATGCATCCTTCACATCACTGTCCAAGCAAGCTCCCTAATGCACTACCCCAATCATAGTGGCTACTTATCACCTAACAAGTATACGAACCTCCGATCTCTCTGGAGCCTATCTTCCTAGACTTATCTCATATTACTTCCCTTCACATTCTAGCCAAATAAAACTGTCGGTTCCCATTCTTGTCCTGTCTCCTCCTTTCTCTGTGCCTCTGCTTGTTCCATCCTTCATACCTAAAATACAGTTCTTCCCATCCCTCTCTTTGTCTGATCACGTTCATTTGTTCCTTCCTTCAAGGTGGATGCAATCTCTTCTGTGAAATTCTCTTTTGATCTTCCCACTCCCCTGGTGAAAATAATCTCTCCCTCCTCACATTTCTCAGAGCACTTTACTGGAAACCTTTCCTCTGCACTTATTCTCTCTTGTATCATAATAATTGGTGTTGCCTCCCCCCACTTCCATTAAGTTAGAAACTCCTAAAGAGCAGAATTTGTGTTTCTATCTTTGCATCCTCAGTGCCTTGCATTAGTATACTTAATGATCACTTACTGAATTGACTGGAATTACCTTCTTTTAGATTCCAGGAGGCGGGAAACAATGGGACACGTGTCTTAGGTTCTCTCTTTCCCACTACTCTCCTATTTAATTACCGAGGGGAGAGAGGGAATTACAGGGGCTGCACTTCCCGTAAAACCCCAGGAATCTTACAGCAAGAGAAGATAAGGTCACTGAACCAGCTGAAAGACGGGGTGTTGTACTATCCCATCTGTCCATGCACAAACATCTGTGCCTCGCAGCTGGAGGAAGAGAGCTAGAAAAATGATTGTGTATGCAGTTCCCTTTATTCCCGCTACAGCACGATCCTTCTTGGCTTTTGTGTCCAGCAATTCTTCATCCATTACCAAACTTCTTTCTCTCCCAAAGGTTGCTGGAGTTATCTGTTGGATTCTTCTCTTCTCTTCTCCCATTTTTGCTACTGACTCTGATCTAAGGGGATTTCTCTTACTGACTCAAATTGATGCTGAGGAGCTGATAGCTCCCTGGGGGGAGTAGGAGGAATGGAATTTAGGTTACATGGCCTAATATTCTCATTCCGTATTCCACATATTAGCTTTGCTTAGATAAATAATAATAGCTTACATTTACATAGTGCTTACCATGTGCCTAGCACTGTGTTAAGTGCTTTACAAATAGTATTCATTTGATCCTCACAACAATCCTGGGAGGTAGGTACTATTACTATCTCCATTTTACAGATGAGGAAACTGAGACAGAGATTAAATGACTTGCCTGGGATCATACCACTAGTGAGTGGCTGAGGCTGGATTTGAACTCAAATCTTCCGGACTCTAGGACCAGCACTTTATTCATCAGGATCAAGATGGAAAAGACCTCAGCCTGCCCTGTTGCCCCTCCTCCCCCTGAACCTCATTTTACAAATAGGTAAATTGAGTCTCAAGGAAGTTGTGTCTTGCCTAAAGTTATATAAGTAGGAAGGATTTGGACTCAGGTCTTTAACTCCAGAAGCACATCTCCTTCTACTGTGCTATACTATCTGTTAAAGACCTTAACTTAAAAAGGCCAAGGTCTCCCACTGCATCCAGGCCCATCTCTACTTGTCCTGATCTATATCTTACCACTGGACCCAGATGACTCCAGAGGAGAAAGTGAGGCTGGTGACTTTGTACAGCCCTCCCTCACTTAAATCCAATTCACTTGCATATCATGATCACCAACATGGTCCTCTTCCAGATAGGATAAACAACAACTGCCTCCTATAGTATAGGAAAAAAAAAAGCTTTCCTGTATACAAAGCTGCTATTTTTCTAGGCTGGAGGGTTTACAAAGCACTCTCCTTACAATAACCCAGTTGGCTCAATGTTCAAGAACCTTGAATTTAGGTAATTCAAGTTCAGAAGCCACAATTTCATTTTGAATCATCTCACTAAAAAATTCTCTGGTAGTTTATAAAGAACCCAGTCTAAAGATTCTAGCAGAAAATATAAGTAATATTTGTTTTAAGTTTTTAGCAATCAGTCATATGTACTACCACTATTTAAATCTTCGTTCCTTTGTTCAGAGGCCTCCGTAATCACATTAATAAGTTTCTGAAAGGAGACAACAGGCTGCATAGCATGGGGGAGGGCTTGCAAGAAGCCCAAAGCTATGGAACCAGTGTTTTGGATCCCTGAAGCTTCCTCCATATGGGCCTTTCCTGAAGCATCTTTCTCTGATGAATTTTTCCAGGGCCAGGCAATTCTTCCTAAGAGGAAAGAAAATCATTTCTGCAGCCTCTTTCCCCCAAGGTCTGTACCGGCTGTCTGGCAAAGAGCCTTTAATAATGCATACATGTTGGGCAGGGGAGGGTCACACATGAATAAAACAGCAACTGCTCTCATCTCTGAGACATGAGGCCTGAAAAATCAGGGCCAGGGAAACAAACCAGATGGAACGCGAATTAGAATGAGCTTTTCTGCTTGCACCAAGGATTGGGAACTTGGGATGGTCAAGGCCCACAGCATCTCTACAAAGGCAAGTGGTGAACAAATCACTTTCGCTGATGGTGTATGGGTAAATCTATAGAGAGAGTCAAAGTGTTATGGGACTTAGGTTCGAAAAGGCCGGATGGTGTAGTGCAATCTCCTCATTGGTGACGAACCAAGAGCTGGATAAAGAAAAGAGGCAGCGAGACATAGTAGGGAAAGCACTGGATTTAGCATACTAAGAATTATGTTGTCACAATTGTGCTACTTGTTTGACTTTGAGGCCTCAATTTCCTCAGCTGTAAAATGATAGGGCTGGACTAAACCTACACATGTGGTCATAGATTTAAGGCTAGACAGGACTTTGCAGGCCATCTAGTCTAAGTTCCTTATCTTACAATTGAGGAAACCAAGGTCCATGGAGGTTAAATGACTTTCAGGTAGTATACATTAGAGGTAGGATTTGAATCTGCATCCACTGACAGGGGTTCTTAAACTTTTTTTCTTTCTTTTTCTTTTCTTTTTTTATGGACCCCTTTGCAAGTCTAGCAAAACTTAGGGACCCCTTTTCAGAACGATGTTTTTAAAACCATGAAATAAAATCCATAGAATTACAAAGGAAACCAATTATATCGAAATATAGTTTTATACATACAATTAATAGATCACAGATTATGGACCTCTGTTCCAAGGCCTCTACAGTCTCAATTCTATGATCCTATAAATGACTTAATCAAGGTCACTCATCGATTTGGTGCCAGAGCCATCGACTCTAATGCTAGTTAGCTCTTTCCATTCATTGCCATAATATTTTTCTGAGAAAGAGGAAGTGGTATAGACACTTATTTTGATCTGCCTTAATTTTGCTATCAATTGAATATAACAAAGCTCCTTATTTTTTTAAAAATCCAAACATGTGGTAGGGAAATACATATGCCATACAGAAAGAAAATGAATCCACATGCCTCTAGCACTACCCATTCTCACCATTAACAGAGTTAACAGTTAGCAGAAAGGGCTGTCAAATACAGAGAGACTAAGAGATAAAGAATAAAGGTATGCCACTGAAAAACAATCACTTGGGCTGTACACCTGAGACATCCTTCTCAGTCCTTCTCTCAATCTGGAGATATTTAGGCTTTACAATAAGAACCAGCAGCAGAAGAACCATTGATGCTGGTGATCTGACCTAGTCACTTGCCTCACCTAGCTCAGTGTTAAGGCTGAGAACCCCAGGGGAAGGCAGAGAGTTGTGCAAGCAAGACACAGCATTAGTTCAACTGTCTGCAGTCATCAATTGCATAAAAGAGATTCAAGACATTGTCTCGAGGCTGGCAATTGATGGAGTCAACGTGTTCAGAAGTCGGACCCTACATGTTTGTGATGCAGCGTGGTAAAAACAGTGTTTGAGTGTGGTAAGGATGGAGAATTAGTGTTTGGGTTAAACAATGGAGTTGATGACAGAGTGATTAGTTAACACAACTGGAAGCTGAGGAATTATTAGTTATGAGTCAATGAGTGTTTGTAATAGTTATATAAATGTAGTTTGCAGGTCAATCAGACTTCAAACTCCTTGAGGGCTCAGAAATATGCTATTCAATTACCTCACATCTGTCAGCTGCTATAATTGCTCTGCAGTCAACACCAAGGCCACTGATGTACTCAAAGTGATAGGCTGGCCATTTAGAGAGTATTGTATGCTGACTTAATTCTTAATCACCCTGACACCTTCACAAATCAAGGCTTGACCTAGAGGAAGAACCTCAAACTTCCCAGGAATCTTTTCTAAAAAGCTTAGGTCTTTAAGGGATCAGAAACTGAGGCTGACAGGTTAAATGTCTTTCCCAAAGTAAGTAGCATGATTCAAACCCAGATCCCACAATACAAAATTCAATACACTTTCTATCATACTTAGGGGCCTCGGTAGGGAGGGTCTTGAGCAGACCTGCTTCCCCAATAAAATGTGGAGACACAGGAAAGATGAGATTTCCTCACTTTAAATCTCACCCTATAGCTGATGAAATAAATTTTTTGGCAAGCACTTCAGTGCTTTAACTTGGAGTTTTTATTCATGTTAAAATGCAAATCCCCTGAAAAATGTATAAGAAAGGGAAGGTCATATTTTAAGTTGTTATCACTAATTGATACCCCAAAACTTGAAGCTATTGGATACCAAAGATAAATATCACCTATTTCATATTTCCACCCTTTGTTATACAGCTTAGGGGAGAGGAATGGAATGAAAAATCATTTATTAAGCACTTAGCTTGTGCCAAACACTGTGCTAAAGACTGAGAATGCTAGGTGGTCTCTGCTCTCAGAGAGCTCACATTCTAATAAATCAAGACAACACATTTAGGAGAGTTTGGCTGCAGTGTTAATGAAAAGGTCTAATGGTCCTCAGGGTTGTGCTTTTCAAACCTTAGGCAATATCACTGTCTCATGTTCCCACATTTCTTACATAAGAAAATTGTTACATCTACCTTTCATAAAACAATCTCCACAAATAATTTTTCAACTCATGATTTATTCAAATAGAATTCATAATTTATTATAAGTCATCTGTGTCATAAGCCTATGCCAAATGACAGTGATAGTGGCAGATTTTACTTGCTTTGAGACAGTGCTCTGATTGAAATGTAACCTCATTTACACATACTGAATTAAATAACCACGATGCATTTGCTGTCAGTTGGAGTTTGCTGAGCTATCCTGCTTTTGTTGACTTCGATTTGAACTTTGTTTTCATCAAAAAGAGCATCTATTTATGTGAGAGTTTTACTTTAAAAAGTCTAGTAATCTTGGCCATTGCTTCATGAATCTCTTCTCCACAATTCAGAAAACTATATCTTAGGACAAATGATGATGATGATGGTGATGAAGACAATTCACATTTCTCTAAGCATATTAAGGTTTGCAAAGTGCTTCCCCCACAGCAACCTTGTTGTAATAGATTTCTAATAAGCTTCCCTGCCCCAAGTCCCTCCCTTTTCCAATCCATCTTCCACGTGGGTACCAAAGTGATATTTCTAAAGCATATTGCATGCCCATCTTGTTTCCTCACTCAAAAAACACAAGTGACTCCTTATCACCCCCTAAGAAAGCATCTCTGTTTGGCACTTAAAGTCCTTTGAAATCTGGCTCCCACCTATCTTTACAGTTTTACTCCCCTTCACATACTCTTTAGTGCAACGAAACTGGAGTTCTTACCCTTCCTGACACATGACACTACATCTCCCACCCCTGAAACTTTCCACGGGCTGTCCTCCATGCCTAGAATGCATTGTCTCCTAACCCACATTTTTAAAAATCACTAGTTTTCATTCGAAGCTACGCTCGTTCATCACTTCTTATATGAGATCTTTCCTGATCTCCGTAGTTTTGTCCAGCAGAGCCTATGAGTAAAGAATGAAAGCCAGGAGGTACTTTGATTAAGGTTTTCTACAGTTATTCAGCCAGAGGGAGATGCCTATCTCCCAACTGACTCTCCTGAGTACATTACCTCTTCCTTTGAGTTGGGAAGTTAAGCATTAAGCATACAAACATGTTTTGTCTTTTATCTTCCACCAGCAGAATCGGGTGAGAATGACATTGCAGACTGAGGTTGGTGGACTTGAGGGTTTTGTAGCTTTGGTGACACATGTGCATATTTTATTACCTTTTTATCAAATCCAACTAAACTACTTGCTAAAGTTATGACCCTTGAGCACAGGTTTTGCTTGACATAGAGCCCTAGGGAGAAACATAAGGGGAGGGTCTATTTATGAATCATTAACTAAAAGATAGGGTCATAAACTGTTAACAAAATGAATCATACTCTTAGACCACAAGTAAGAAAGGGTGATTTGACTCTGTGGGCCAAAGTATTAGACTGAGTGACACTTGCCCCTGTCCATGGTCCTAACTAACAGCTGATGAAGTACCACCAAGTCATATTGCTACCACATACCCTACTGCATAGATTTTAGGCTTCAGATCCAAAGCTCTTTTCACTGCACTGCACTACATAAGGCCCTCCTGGGATTATAAAAGCCTTACTTACTGATCCTGTTTTAGTGTCCATAATGACAACAGATGGGATCTTGTCAAACATCATGTAGCACTTGTCATTTCTAGAATTTATTTTTGCTTTAAAATTAGCTTCTCAAATTAAATCTCCACTGACTTCTTTAAAGAAAAGAAAAGCTACAATTCCAGACAGAGAGAACAGTCTCCTGGATTATGATAGAGTGTGCAAGATGCTAAATAATTGCTGGGATAAAAATGTCAGGGTTGAAGTCCATCTAGCAATCAATACAGTTAATAGGTTATGCTTGCCTTACGTGTACATTAGGACAAGGGAAAAGGGAGGAAGCAGGAACATTTTGCCAGGTGAGGTCAAAATACATTTCTTTTGGAATAAATTATGCATTCAACTATGATATTTAAACAGAAAATGTAAGTGTATGAGACCAATTTCCAGATTTCTAAGGACATGGCATACTTTGGTATAATGAAAGAAGAGAAAATGGGAGTTAGAATTCTGTTTTCATCTGGTTACATGCATTTTATGTACTCTGCTATTACAATAACTCTTGTGGAAAAGAAACCAGGGGGGTGTAATCCTCTGAAGTGTCTGCCTGTGACTATGTGACATGGATGCTCTAGAGCCCAATCACAGCTAACACCATTCACACATAACTTGTGACGAGTCTGCCTTCAGATTCAACTAACACGTTAGTCTTATCTGTGACTATTCTTTCTGTCACAGGATGCCTGCCATGTACTAAAAGCACGACAGTTTGTTCTCAACCTTCTGGAGTTTGCCATATTTATTCCTTATGTGACGTTCAAAATCAGCACAATTTCCTTAGCAACCAAAGACTAAACACAGAAATGATTTATTACTTTGCTAAGCTCAAAAAAGTATCATGGTTATAACAACTCCAAGTACAGACTAGATACATCAATTAAATGATATTCAGTTACCCCAGAAAAATAAGCAAATGCTACACAATAGAGATTTATTAACAGATGTTTGGTACTTGCGCAGACCACCTATGATGGAGGCACACACATGGGAAACGCCAGGAACCTGCTTGTGAGAGAAGACATTCTATGCTGACCTACCATATGATTGGGACCAGCCTCTTTCCTTTGGCTGCAGTAGTCAGAGGTGCCTCTACCTTTAAATCTACATGATGTTCTCTCTTTCCAGCAGCATCCAGAGATAAAGGATTCATTCAAACACAGGAAGGGAACCATGTAACAAGCTGGGAGCTTTGAAGATGTTGAGGGTCACCTTTCCCTTGCCTCTTAAGTCCTGTCGCTCCAAAAAGTGAGCTTGGAGTTTTGATCTTGTTTTTCTTGTCCTTTTCAGTTCTATGTTCAGGGAGTACAATCCTCAAACTAGAAACTTGGATGTTGGGTACTTTGGAGCCAAGAATTCTAGATTAGATGTTACAGCCAGCCCAGAAAGGAAATCCTGAGAAGGCAGGGTCCTAGGATTCATGCCCAAGGGAGAATTTTGACTTGGATCTTAATAGGACTAATGCTATGTAGGAACTGAGCTAAGTTATAAACCTAATCCCATCTCTTCCCTAAAGACCAAAATAACATAGGGGGAATTATGCCCCACCATGTGTTAGGGAAAAATGTATGTTTGCTCTGCTATATCATTGAAGTAAATATTCCTTTATGACAGCTAAACTGATTATTAAGTAGTTAAATTGAGTTTGAGTGTTTGC
This sequence comes from Phascolarctos cinereus, assembly GCF_003287225.1. NCBI lineage: Eukaryota > Metazoa > Chordata > Mammalia > Diprotodontia > Phascolarctidae > Phascolarctos > Phascolarctos cinereus. The sequence continues at coordinate 123,121,555 of NW_027555625.1, forward strand.
ATTCCTAAAACTGGGGAACAAAAATTGGGGGCCATAGTAAATGATAGAGATGAGTACCCCCACCACTCCTTAAAGGTATAGGAGAACACTGGGGAAAGGTAACACAGCTGGCCTTCAGGCAATGGTGGACAGAGTAATCACTGTAACATTAGCTTTGAGAAGGAGTTGGTAAATGATGAGTGATGGAAAAAAGAGAAGAAAGAGAAAAGAATGTTAATAAAGCATTAAAAAATAAACTGAAGAGAACAAAAAGAAGCTTAGAACAGACCAGCAAGACAGTTTTGTTATTACCATTTTAAATATAATATACGCTTTAAAAAAAACCTGAATGTATGAACAAAAGAAACCAGAACGAAGTTCAAAAGGAAACAGATCACTAAGAAAGCTCCAACATTAACATGTTGAATTTAGTACTTACTTTTTAAAAAACAAATTGTACAAGATGGAGATTTATGATTTCACATATAATCCTCTTTTCTGTTCTATTTTCTTCATGAAAATGTTCTTTTTTCAGAATTTGTTAAATTCATAAAAAATTTAAAAGCAAAATTAAAAAATGTAGGCAGCAGAGGTTCACAGTTTCACATACATTTTTTCTGTGATTTGTATATGTTTAAGTTCATAATAACACAGAAAATTTACATTAAAGAGAAATATAAAATTCTCACTAGCAAGTGGATTCTCTGCTTTGGGCAGGTTCACCAACACCAATTTCTTTTTCATCTAGAAGGCCTGTGTCTCTTCACAGCCCTTTGGATCACTCATATCCTTCATTCTTTAGAAATGGTGGTGTTCCAAGATTCACAAAACTATATAGTATCACCAGGACTTTTTTTTTTAAAGATACAGTCAGTTGTGTGATACTGCTAAAAGCACTGAACAGTTTCTCAAAGGTGATCATCTCGTTTCCTCCTATTCAATTCTAGGACTAGCTCCTTGTCAATCTGTGATGCCTATTCCACACATATGTACTGATGGACTGACCATCCAATGGCATGTTATAATTTAGATCGGCCATTTTTCATAATTTGGATTTCTTCCATGGACTGTTACATCGATCTCCTTTGAGTAATCATAGAGATAATTGAGGAGACACTGTAACATTCTTGGGCTTAATGCAATCAGCACAATTTTGTATGAAAGAATGAGCAGCACAAGAGCTCAGAGTCTGTAGGACCTCAATCTTCCATTTGGACTTTGTCCAAAACATCCTCCATAATAGTTATGAACACCTTTGGCAACAATGTCTCTCTGGAATGCAGTATGACATACTGAATAGAGTATGGAGTCAGGAAGACATGGGTTTAAATGTTGCCTGATATTTAGCAGCCATATGACCACAGGCAAGTCAGTTTACCTCCCTGACCCTCAATTTTCTCATCTGTAAAATGGGCATAATAATACCTGTAATACTACCTCATAGGACTGTTGTGAGGCTCAAATGAAATAATGTACATATATATAGCATTTTGTTACTCTAGAGCACTATAAGAAGTCAAAATTATCATTGCAATTTTGTGCCTCATTTGACATTAATATACAGAAAGTCAATGAGTAAACATCTCTGTGGCTAGTAATATATGCACGTGAGACATCTTGCTGGAGGAGAACATTTAAGGCTGTTTTTTGCTCAAAAAAGCAAAGTAGGTACATGGATCAGGAATTATTAATGTCCTCCAGATGCCTTTTTGGGGGAGGAAGTAGTATCATCCATAGTTTTTTTCTTACTTTCTTTTGGTTTCTTCCACTCTTTGTGATTTTTGCAAAATAATCTCCCATTGCTTTTAAGGTTGTGCCATCCCCAATTTGGAACCAAGGCTTAACTTCCTCTATTTTATGCCACAATTTCCCTGACCCTATTTATTCCTGAGGGGGTTTCATACCCCCAGATAGGTTTTTATATATTCAATAAATGTTTATTAAACCCCCCAAAAGTTTCATGGCCAACTTAGTTTGGCAAGTTCTTTATTTTTAACATAGAATGCAAACTAATCCTCTCCTAATGGCTTAATAAGTCAGACAAATGATACTGGTTTCTCAACCAAAGGGAACAGAGTGGAATCTCATATTCTTCTACTAATGGACTTCAAAAGTCCAGCAGTGGTGATGGGTCTGTTCTGTGAAGACCAACCCAACTCTATGTGGACGTGTTCCACTAAGGGACTGTTTTTTAACTACAGCTACCTTAACTACCGCTGCCTTAAAAACCATTTGCCTAAAAAACCATCTCAACCTTTTTTGGTCTCAGAACCCCTTTACACACTTAAAAATTATTGAGGAAGCCAAAGAACTTTTGTTGATATGTGTTATAGCTATTTATATTTACCACCATAGAAATTATGTATTTTCATGCATTAACATGAAAATAGTTTTGACCTCATGAAGCCCTTGAAAGGGTCCTAGGGATCCCCAAGAATCCCCAGACCACACCTGGAGAACCAGTGTAGTACAAGATGGCAGAACCATGATCTTCACAAGAAAATATTCCCTCACTAAGGAAATACTGGATCCTTATCTATTAAAGTTGTATTTTTGTTAGCAGGGGGTCTAGAATCTAAAACTAATCCTAGAATCCTCAATAATCATTACAGGGAGTCTGTAGATTTCTGGGCATCACTCATGAATGTAACAAGACAGAAATATTCTATTTTAGGATCACAAAATTTAGAGCTGGAAGGGACCTTGGAGATCACATAATCCAGTCAATCAGAGATGATGGTATTACAGATAAGGAAACCGAGGTCCATACATGTTAAGTGACTTGATTAAAATCATAGAGGACATAGTTGATCTGAAATTGAATCTGTGTTTTCAGGCCAAATCCATTTGACTATTCCCATTACTTCCTTAACTTTTAGGGCATTACCTCTAAGTCAGAGGACCTGGGTTCAAATCCTACCTCTAATGCTTACCACCTTGGTTCTTTAGACGAGTCACTTAGCTTTCATGGGCCTCAGTTTCCTCATCTGTAAAATGAAATTTTGGTCTTGTTTAGCTCTGGATCTAGGAGCTAGGAGAAAGGTCATTCATCAACATGATTTTTTTGCAAATTATTTTTATATCCCAGGACAGCAGAGTGGAATGAACATTCCATTTAGAACCAAAAGATGTGGGTTCAAATCCTAGCTATTACTTTAGCTGCGAAACCATGTGAAAATCACTTGGCCTCTCTTGAGTCCCCATTTCCTCATCTGTAAAATGAGGATAATAATACTTGTACTACCTCTATTCACAGGGATGTTGTGAGAAAGACATTTTGTAAACCTTAAAGGGCTATAGAAACATCATTAGCCATGGCCACATAGCTTTAGTCTTTTTGAGCCTCAGTTTTCTCATCTGTAAAAATGGGGAAGATAATGGTAAGAGCAAAGGAGATAATACTTTGCAAATCTTTAAGTAGCAAATAAATCTTAGCTATGTCATAATGTTTTCTTTCTGAATGCTATAGACACAAGTTCTTGGAACAAGATTAACAATAACAATGATAACTGACATTCAGCCCTTTTAAGATTTACAATATACTTTCTCCATATCATTGAATTTAATTGTTTGATCTTTACAATGATCTTGTGGAACAGTAATAACATAAACAGAGCTTTAAGGCTTGCAAAGTATCTTATGACTATTATCTCAGTGGATTCTCACAACAACCCTTGGAGGTAGGTGCTGTACTATTATCCTCATCATCATGAGGAAACTGAGGCAGACACAGGTTAAATGACTTGCTTAGGGTCACACAGCTAGTATCTGAAGTCAAATTTGAACTTAGATCTTCCTGACTCCAAGTCTAATCCTTTATCCAAAGCACTGCCTAGTTGACCAAATTTCTATTTCAAGTATTAACTCCATTTTACAGACAGGGAAACTGAGGCTAAGATAAATTAAACGACTAGCCTAAGGATGCACAGGCAATAAGTAGGGGAGCAGGGACTACCCCCATGTCTTCTTTAAAACCAGTGTACATCCCACATTCCCATATTATTTCTCTTCCCATGGACCACTAAGGGACACAAACACTTCTCAAGTAGATCAGACCTATGCTGGCTTTGCATTTCACAGAATGAAAAGGAATTCCATGCTTGTGGACTTCCAAGTTTCAGTTTCAGCCTTCTGACCTTTGACTGCCCAAGTTTCAGCCCCACAAACTAATATAATTTTGAGTGCTCATCTTTATATGTCTCCATATTATAATTCTTGCTTCTTCAATTATTTACAGCTTTATACATACTTGCACTCACAAGCCGATTTCATTTGAATAATGGACTTTAATGGAATTTGTATTTTCACTTCGTACAAACCAAACCCTTTCATTAAGGATGTAGTTAGCATGATTTAAATAATGCAGCAAGAAAGCATCCAGGGATCAGCTCCACTTCCTTCTGTCAAATCTTTATCTACACTCCACTTTGAAAATGAAAAATGCCCAGTCCCAGAGGGAAAAAAGATATGGCTGTGGTATGGTCCAGAGAGTGGGTTATGAGCTCTAAACTCAGTCTTTTGAGCTTTGACTAAGCAGATGGGTCAGTTCCGAAATCGCATATAGTAAAAACAATTTTGTCAGTTCAAGCCAATGACAAGTCTTTATGGGCTCTGTAAATAGCTTTGACGATTAAATTCGTTTCAGTGAGCATTTAAGTAGTGCCTACTATATGTCAATTACTGTGCTGGGTACTGGAGGTACATTATCAAATGAAGTTGATGATGGAAGCAGCATGAGTTGGTGGGAAAGGTACTGGGCTTGGAACCGGGAGGAGCTTGGGTTCAAATCCTTTCTCTGACACACACCATCTTTGCTTCAGCTTCTTCAACTGTCTAGTGGGGATGATGATACTTATAGTACCTACTTCATAAGCTTGTACTGAGGATCAAATGACATTATATACTTATACACACATATATGTCAACACACATAATATGCTATATAAATATCAACTATTATTATTTTAAATAAGGAATTTAAACCGAAAGCATCTAAAGGATGCATTTTTGTCTGTTGCAAGGTGAGAAGACATTCATGACACAGACAGGAAAGCATATTCGGACTTCGGTTTGTACTAAAATAAAAATTGATGTGGGGCCTCCTTATTCTTGGTATATACACAAATGCACATATACAAAATATATGTAAACTTATTATATATACATACACATGTGTGTACATATATGTGTGAGTACATATATTTTACATTCATGTGTTATATGACCATGTGATATTTGTGTGTACAAGTATTTATATACATACTGTATACATGCATGCATTTGTATTGTACACATACATTATATGCATATATAATTTCTGTATGCGTGTACATACATACATTATATAATGTGCATAATATATCTGAATATATATAACATGTGTATATAACGTGGGTATATAATGTATAGTGTAATGTATTCATTGCGTGCGTGTATGCATATATGTGTAGATATGTGTGATGCAATGCATGTGTGCACATGTGTTTTGTCTATATATGCATGTGTATATGCATGGATACACATATGCACTCACACATTATTATACATACGCAAACAAGAGAGAGAAACAAGGGGTGGGGGGAGAAGAAAGAGAGGTGGAGAGAGAGATACAGTTTCTGCTACAAATGGTACCTTTGTTGCTGCCCCTAAAAGTTATTACCAGGCCCTATAACTATATTGCCTTCAGACAAATAAGGACTGATAGGTGGGGTTGGGTGTAGCCTTACTTCAGCATTGCTGAACATGTCCTGGTTTCTCCTTCTGTGTTGATCTCCCAGTCTTATATCCCTTTTGCCTTGAATGCCCCTAGCCGCAAGACTGCTCTATCCCCTAAGTTCCCAAATTTATGGCCTAGAGTTCTGGAACTGGCCTTTGTACCCGTGGATGCTATGGAGAAGAGCAGGTGACCACCACTTTCAGGGAAATTTATGGTGACGTGAGGCTTTTGTTTTCTTCTTTTCACTGAACCAAGAGTCGGGCTCCAGTCCCAGTTCTGTCATTATTATCTCTAAGACCTTGGTGAAGTCTTTTAACTTCATCTTTAAATAAAGAAGTCAGAGTAGTTGATCTCTAAATTCCTTCTCATCTCTAACATTCTTTCACTCCATGAACCACACCCTTCATCCATTTCCACAGAGCCCAATGTTTCTTGTATCCATTAGTCATCCACTGATCTTCAGCGTTCAGTCCTCTCCTCACCACTAGGATGCTGAAAATAAGTACCTTTCTCTGAGCAATTTAAAGAATTTTACATCTATGACTTCCTTCACATTCACAACAGTCTCGGAAAGATAGCTGGAGAAACAGGGGCACTTAGCCAGGAGTGGAGCTGAGAAGTCGTTTCCTTTTCATTCATGTCTGGGTACATGCCTTCTCTGGGCTTGCCTGCCTCTAGAGAATATGGAAAAGGGAAGTCATTTTAACAACACCTGACAGGGAGGAGTGGTTGTTGTTATTTTTTTTTTCAGTAGGAAGTAGATGGGCCATGAAAGCCCAGAAAACCCATTTCAGACTATTGGATGCTCCTATACACAGGCAAAATCATTCTCTTCTTCCTGAGCACTGAGTTAATGGCAAAGTACCCGTGGATGTCAGCTCAGTTCCCTTTATAAATGGGAAAACATAAACAAACGGAAATGTTCCATACCACCACAGATCTGCTGGCCAGTGGTAGTCACATATGCAGTTTTCACAAACATAACTGCATAAAACTGCCTATTAATGTTAGGCAATCTTTGATAGGTTAGCAAAGTGCAAAAAATTGGATTTCAAATTGTAGTAGCATTTGCTCAAGAGCAATTTGCATACAATTGCACTTCATTTTTTTCCCCACAAAGAACAAGAAATGAACTTTCTGTCTCTTGGTTCCTCCATAACTGATACATAAATAGGTATGCTGCCAGGAAACAAAGCCCTGTTTAGATGCTTCTGGGAAATGAGACATTTGCCCATGTCACCTTCAAACTACAAGCAAGAGGATAATTTTTTTTTGCCTATACCTGTGCTTTTGTTAGCCTGAGGAACTCCCTTTACTGATACAGATCAGTAATGCTCATCCATAACTTATAGTCTTAGAGAGGGTTACCTAAGAACACTGAGGGTCAAGAGATTTGCCCAGGGTCTCACAACTAGTATCTGTCAGAAGCAGGATTTGAGCCAGGTCTCCATTCACTATAACATGCTTTTTTGAAAACAGCAAAGTGATTTCCCTGGAAGTGTGTTTCTGGATGATTTTCAAATGTGGCCCCAATCAAACAGAGCTGGGACCTACACAATAATTTCAAAAATAAGACAGTTTTAAGAATAATATAATTTATGGGTCTATCTACCTTTTAAAAAATGCTTCACAATGACATGACATAAGGTAAGTAAAATTATCCTTCATTTACAGAGGACAAAATTGAGGCCCAGAGAGGTTAAGCCCATGATCACACAGCTAGTCGGTGCCAGAGCCAAGTGTTCTGACTTGAAATCTGGTGTTCTTTCAATTTTGGCAGCCACGATATACCACTTTTGTTAATCTTCTCTCCATTACACAGCCTCAATTTTAGTTCAAGATCTCATCCCTTCTTGTCTGGACTACTGCAATACCTTCTGACTGGTCCCCTAGCTTCAAGTCTCTTCCTTTTCAAATCCATTCTCCACAAAGCTGTCAAACTGATATTCTGAATGCACAGGCCTGGCCCTCCTCAAGGACCTTCAGCGACTTCCTATGGCTTCTAAGATAAATCATTAACTCCTTACCTTGGAATTCAAAGCCTTCTCCAATGTGGTTACGCTGTTTCTTTCTAGACTGATTTCATATTACTCCCCCCAAAACACCCCACGATGCAGCCAAACGAGCCCACTTGCCGTCCCTCTTACACAACATCTCATCTCCTGCATCTGCCTTTGTGCAGGTTCCAAACCTGGAATGCTCGTCCTCCTTACCTTGCCTTCTTGGAACCCCTCCAAGACTCCACTCAAGCGCCACTTCCTTTCCTGAGCCCTCCCTGCTAAGCCAACTTGTTCAGTATATAATTTTGTATTTACTTGTGAGAGTACATTTACTCTATCAGACGACAAAATATCTACTGTTTCTCCCAGTAGAATGGTAGGCCCATGAAAACAGACATTATTTTGTTTCTGTCCTTAATAACCTCAGCACCTGACACATAATAAATGTTTACTGAATTGAATTCTGGCTCTTGGGTGTCCTACTCTACATAAGGTCAGTCAACAAGCACTTATTAAGGGCTTACTGTATGCCAGGCACTGTGCTACACATTGAGTATACAAAGAAAGGTAAATACACTGTCCTCTGCCCTTTTGGAGGTCACAATCTTATGGGAGGGACAAACACGCAAACAACCACGTACGTAGAAGATATGTAGCGTAAATGTGGAGTGCTGTTGGATGCTAGCAGTGGGGAGAGAGCAGGAAAGTCTAAGTAATGATTAGACAGAAGAAGCTGGGGCAGAGGTAAGGAGAGACTACTCCAGGCATGGGGAAGAATCACATGGGAAAGAAACAAAAATAGATGTTCTCTATCCTCTCTTGTGAGCTATGATTTATCATGCTTACAGAGTTCCATGGATAACTCAAAATGCAATTATGTTATTGATTAGTGGAAGCTTGGCCTTTTTCAAGCATGTATGTCACATTGATTTGAAAGGAGAGACTGCAGCATTGGACTGACTAAACATGTCAATTTGGGAAAAGAGATTTTAAATCCACATAACCCTTCATTATGAAGGTCAATAAGGTTAGAGAAGCTAGTGAGATTAAATTACTACCTTTTTTAGGTAATTAAAATGTAATTTACATAAAACAAGCAAAAGACAAAATAAAAAAATCATACTCAGTAGACATTTTCTTAAATCAATTTCACAGTCCTGGGAAAGACCAACTAGGTAGTGGTAGCTACTAACTGACCAAAGACATAATATAATGTTTTGTAGAATAAAGCCAAGGAAACCAAAACTGGTTGGAGTTATCTCATTTGGAAAACATTTGTAATAATTGCCATTCCTGTCCTCAACCCTTTTTAATTCCAGTGCTTTCCCTCTGTATGTTTCCTACTTATTCGTATATAGCTTGCTGAGTATATATTTGTTTGCACATTGTCTCCCCTTTAGATTGTAAGCTCCTTGAGGACAGGGACTGTCTTTTGCCTTTTTTGGTATCCCCAGCACTTAACACAGTGCCTGGCACATAGTAGACCCTTCATAACTGTTTATTGAATTGAATTCTTGGGTCGTGGACATCGGGAAAAATAAACAAACAGCTTCTGGCTGGAGCTCCAGGCCAGGGTCAGGGAAAATGTCAGCTGCCAAGTGATCAGACCTGTACTGCAGGGAAGGATTAATGAACGCACAGGTACTCTAGCAGTATGCATATTCTTATAGAGAATACCTTTACAATTGTAGAGTAAGCTGGTATGCGTTGAGTAGAATTTACTTTCGGTACTTTAATATTGCTTATGTCCAGTATGTTATTTATGGATTTTCTTTTCATTTGTGTATGAAGGATTGCAAAGCTCACTTGGACTTAAACATATGTAGATAGGGGCCTGTTAATGAAAATGCGAATAAGCAGGGCAGCTAGGTGGCACAGTGGATAGAGCACTGGCCCTGAAGTCAGGAGGACCTGAGTTCAAATCCGGCCTCAGACTAAACTACTTGACAGTTACTAGCTGTGTGACTCTGGGCAAGTCACTTAACCCCAATTACCTAAAAAAAAAAAAAAGTATAGTTTAGGGGGCAGCTAGGTGGTACAGTGGATAGAGCACTGGCCCTGGATTCAGAAGAACCAGAGTTCAAATCAGGCCTCAGAAACATAACACTTACTAGCTGTGTGACCCTGGGCAAGTCACTTAACCCCATTGCCTAGCCAAAAAAAAAAAAGAAAGAAAGAAAATGCAAATAAGCATTGGGAAAGAAGCCCTAAATAGTAGAAGTGAGTTGAGGGCAGAGTAGGAATCAGAAGCAGAGCACTGAACTTGAGGCTGCTTAGATTTCTCATTTAATAGGACAGCTTCAAGGCACATATTCTTTATGATGGAGTTAGTCAAGATCAGTAGCCAGGCACAGCATTTTTTTCCATAAATTCTGATATATAATTAATAAGCTTATTATGTATATCAAAGGTCACTACCAATAAAGTAGAGAGGCAACCCGGTAGAGTGAAGAGAAAGTCAGCCTGGAACCCAGGAAATCCTGGGTTCAAGCCCTGCATCTAACACAGCTGTTCTCAAAGTGTGGTCCACCAGCCCTTGGGAATATCCAAGGGGAACTTTAAGGGCAAAACCATTTCCATAATAATACTAAGATGTTATTTGCCTTTTCCACTCTCATTCTCTTGAGTTTGCAGTGGGGTTTTTCAAAGGCTGCATGACCTATGAATTAATATTATTATGAATTATTAGCTGGAAATATGAGGACCAAGTTAATATCTCATTTGCAAAATAGTATTTTCATCTTGCAAATGGATGAATCTACAGATGCAGCTGGACTTGCTGTTTTGCTTGTATTCATCCAGAATCAATGCCAACTCTTCACTGAGGAAAATCTTCTTTTATGAAAATGTCTGGCAGCAAATACAAATGATGCCAAAAAACTGTGCTGACATTTGCACTGATGGTGCAGAAACACGTTGGGTCAAACTGCTGGTACCTTGACATGACTCAACACAATGGCATCAAAGTGTGCTAGTCATCATTGGCTTCTTCACCACTATCACCCACAAAAATGCCATTTTCATTGGGAATGTCCCACATGAAGCAATACAAATTATTCAATTTTTATTAAATTATTCATTTTATTTTTTAAAAAGTCTTTTTTACTATTCTGTGTTACAAAATGGAATATCCACAGAGAGTGCTTCTGGCACACATCTGTGCCATTATTTGAGATGTGAGTTGAACTAGCTGCTTTTTTCAGGGATCACCATTTTTACTTGAAAGAATGATTGATAGACAAACTGTGGTTCTTCAGACTTGAGTATTTGGCAGATGTTTCCTCAAAGTTGAACAAAATGAGCCTGTCACCACAAAAAGAAACAACTGACAATATTTGTTGCCAAAGATAAAGATTAAACTTTCAGGAAAAAAAATACAATTTTGGAAAACTTGTATCTACCATTGCAACAGCTTCACAATACTGATGACATTGGTAGTGATAGGAATAAAAGTAATTTTTTTTGTCCATCTCCATCCCCCATGCCTGAATGTTCTCCCTCTTTGGAATCTCCAGTGTCCTTCCAAGTTTAACTCAAATCCCATCTCCACAGGAAGTCAAGGGACCTTTCCTGATCCCTTCCCTGCTCCCCCTTCCCAGCTTCTAGTGCCTCTACTGAAAAATTACAAAATAGTACGTATTTTGCATATTGAGGCAGCTAGAGGCTGTAGTGCATGGAGCGTTGGGCCTACAGTCAGAAAAAACTGAGTTCTAATACAGCTTCAGATACTCACTAGTTGTGTGACTCTGAACAAGTCACTTAACTTCTGCTTGTCTCAGTTTCCTTAGCTGTAAAATGGGGATAATAATACCTACCTCCCAGGGCTGTTGTAAGTATCAAATGAGTTGCCATTTATAAAGCACTTAGCATAGTGCCTGGCACATTGTAGGTGCTTAACAAGTGCTTATTTTCTTCCTTCCTTACTATATAGTTGTGTATACATGTTGTTTCCCTGATTGAATGTAAGCTTTATAAGAGCAAGGACTATTTCATTTGCACCTAACACAGTGCCTACCACACAGTAGGTACCTTATAAATATTTACTGATCGACTGATTGATAAGTATATGCAAGACTAGAGGAAATAGACCAGTTAGATAGTGAGAATTAAAGAAAAAAGGAAAGTGTGAGTGCTGAATTAGTAATCCATGAAATATTAAAGGAAGCAGAAGTCTGTCAGTGCACTGGGCAGATCCTCTATGGATTCCTTTCATAGGAAGGTATGGACAAAAATCACATTAAATGGTAAAGCATGGAGAGGTTATAATCTGCTCTGATGGATGGAGATCCCCTTACTGGTGAGATCATATATCCATTTGAAGTATGAGAACCCTAGAGAGAAAAATCTGAGGTGTAAAAGAAATGGGCAAGATGATATGGAAATACCCATCTCCTGGCAGAGGAGATGGATTAATAGGCAGAACTAGTTACACATTTTTGGACATGGCCAATATGGGAATCTGTTTTGCTTGACTATGCTTATTTGTTAGAAGGGTTTGGTTTTTCTTTTCTTTTTTTCAGTGGGGGTGAGGGGGTTGAGAGGGAAAAAAAAATAAATGTTTGATAGTCGAAAAAAGTAAACAAAAAAGGGGCAAAGATCATTCATAGAAAATAATGATAAAATCTTTCAAGTTAGAAAGCTGTAGAAAGGAGACAGGAAACTGAAATTAGTTCCTATGCAACTCACTCACATCACAAATTGTAGATCCATATGTGGTACTATGTCCTTCTCTGAGACTCTGTGGTTAAGGATGGGGGGATTAAGCATTTATTAAGTGCCTGCTGTGTGCCAGGCGCTGCACTAAATGCTTTACAAACATTATTTCATTTGGGCCTCACCACAATCCTGGGAAGATTATGATCCTTATTTTACAGGTAAGGAAACTGAGGTAAACAAAGGTTAGGTGACTTGCCCAGGGTCACACAGCCCCTAAGTGCCTGAAGCAGGATTTGAACTCAGGACTCGATACCAGGCCCTCCACTCTATCCATTGTACCATCTAGCCGTTACTGCCTCTGGTCAGGTGAATATTATAGAAATTCCTGACATAAAACATAAAGTTTATCAAGAAAGAAAGCCTTTTCTGCTTCCCACATTTCCATAAGAGTCAGTAAGAGAGAGGTAAGGAGATCATGATTTTGTAAACATCATAGGAGATGGTCAAGTGAACACAGTGGTAGTTATGCCTCATTAGATACTTCCCTTATCTGACAAGAAATGAATCACAACCAACAACCACCAAATATTAATTAGAATACAATCAATCGTGTGACATAGATGGATGGACCCTGTAAAGCATAATTCTGCCATCTAAGTCAAGCATCCTTCACTAAAGCCCTTCTTCGATGCCTCTTTGTAACATGGAGGTTGACACTTGGACCAGTGGGGTCCAAGCCCTCTCAGGTCTTATTAAGCTAAAAAGGCTCTGAGTATGGGCTCAGAGATGAACTCTGTGTCTGCCACCTGAGGACCAACATAGCTAAATTTGGAGAGACTTATTCCTGGACACAGCAAATAGAAACCAATATACTAGGGCTTGGAAGGCTTATAATCATTCTTAGAAGGAAAGACATACGTATAAGATATCATAGATCCTCACAGTATTAAACTATAAAAATCAAGATTCAAACCATCACAAACTGGGTATATTTAGTTGAAACATTTGATAACTGGACCCACTTCTCATGACAAAATGATTCACCAAACTGCACTAGACGTCAACCTAATTTAGACATGAGCTTCTATGAACATTGATTTTAGTTACATAAAAGTCCATTAACAGCAGTCCTGAGATATAATCTAAATGACCTGGAAAGGAATTAGAAGGCACCAGGAAAATATAATCAATTTTTTTTCTTTTATAAATATTCACCAGAGTCTGACCAGCTTCAGAATGTGAAGGGAGAGTTTGCCCAGAAAGCAATAAAATGCCCAGAGCCATAGACCAGTACTGGAATATAAGGGCTTGTTTGGCAAAAATAAGCATGGTGTGTGTCCTGACCTTATTCCCCAGTTTGCTTGCTGACTTTGAGCTGCTCTCTTTGTGGCTGTATTCATCCATGTGTAAAATTACTATGAACCCAATTCAGCAGCAACAAAAGGAAGATGCCATTCCAAGGTACTACAACCAACAGTCTCTGTTTTATTGTACTATCATGGTAGTTGTAATTAAGTTTCATTTTCTAAGGAAATGTATTGTGGAATAGGGTCTCTGGTTCTATTACTAATAAATCAGTTTGCTTTACTGGGAGTCTTTGACTCTCCTATCCTGTTGATCATTTCAGTTTTCACCTGAAGATGTATCATTTTAGGGTTGTTAGGGCACATCTCATCCCCTCTCAAAATGGAACCCATCTACACCCTCAGTTTGATTCCAAAGGAAGCTCATAAATATGGGAAAAGATCAGACTCCAAAGTCAAGTGTATAGGATAAACAAGAACAAAAGCACAATGTTGTGTGTGTGTATCTTTACGAAACCAGTTTTAATTCTTGACATACCTGTAAACCTCCTGTATCTTCATACCAGGTGTAGGCACTTCAAGAATGGGGAAGGGGGAAGGGAACAGGGAACAATGGGGAAGAAAATGACAGGCATCTCTCCCCCAGGGCTTCCCAACTCTACCAAATATTTTCTATTAGCCAGCCTTGCAAAGCTCTACTAGTCTGAGGGTGGAGGAGTTCTCTGGAATACAAGCAGCTAAGATTATCACCATCTAGAACAACCCAACAATATTATAGATAGATTGGTTGAAATGTCATAATGACTTTATAATGAAATGGCCACTGCCCTGGCTATCTTATTGTGAGACATATCTTTATAATTTTTCTTATTTTAAATATTTTGACATGTTGAGAAACACTTGGCCTCCTTTGGCATCTTCACAAACTAGAGGGAAAAAGAAATAATAATGAAAGCCTATTTCCTTCTAGGAGAAAAGTGAAGACTCATCTTACCCACTCAATGAAGTTACAGAAGGAAAGTATACACCTGGAATTCCTTTACCTGGAACTTGGCTCTGGCAATGAGGTAATTAGCCCATTTCCTTCAGAGTCAAACAGCTTCAATGATCCATAAATAAGCAATAATCCTAATTCTTCAGAGTATCAGAGAAATACCACAGTAAGATGGGGAAAAGTACTAGAGCTGTGTTCAAATTCCAGTGCTGCTTCTTGCTACCTGCTCAACCTTTAGAAAGTTACTTCACTGTCTGATTCTATTTCTTCACCTACAAAATGAGAGCATTAGACAAACAGATAATCCTTTGAAAAGACCCATTAAATCTTTTTTGGAGCTGGATTGAGTTCAGGAAAATCTACAATGAATACACTTTAAGAATATTCAGAGCTAGAAGGAACCTTAATCCAAACTAATCCAGCCACTTTTTTCTTCAGTCCTCTGTCTTTCAGAAAACACTTGTTGCTCCAAAGAGCACCAAATTAGGGGATCTAGTTCAAGCTCTGACTCTATGTTACTAGCTCTGACTTTGGACTCATCACATAATCTCTAAGACTCAATTTACTCGTCTCTCAATGATCTGTAAGGTCCCTTCCAGCTCTAATTATGTATGCTCTATTCTAAATAGGCATCACAAGGAAGAAATAAGATTAAAAAGACAAATCAACTTACTTAGTTTGGACCTCAAATCTATGAATGATTTTTGAGTGCTATGGATTTAAAAGGGTAGTGTTTGTGTTACCCCTTAACTACTCTTATTTCTACAGCTATATAAAGCTTATGAAGTATCTGCCTCACAACACTGTGAGGTAATAATTGTAAATATTATTGTATCCATTTCTCAGATAAAGATACTGAGGGCTAGAAAGGTAAACGTATTGCTCAAAGTCACAGAGCTAAGTGGCAGAGCCAGAATTCAAAAAGTCCAGCTTCTCTTCTCCCAACTATACACCATATACCAAGGGGGTTCCTTTTCTGATATACTGCTCTGCCCTCAGTGACCTAATACTTTCTTTGAGAAAATGAGACTTATACACAATAACCACAAGAATGATAGAAAGTAGAATATAATTAAGTGCTAAAGAACAGATAATCAGTGCAAAAATGACTTCCAGAGAAATTACATAAACCTATAAGTAGAAGCATTATAATCATTGAGACAGCACACCTAATTGGGAATTCCTGGAGTTGAGAAATCTGTCTTCATTCTGACAATGACTATATCTAGGAATGTCACTTTCCTACTATGGTCTTTAATCACTCCGTTTGAAATGGCTACCCTGGCTTCCTCCTCTCTTTTTCTCTTTCTTCTCCCATCTTCTCTCCTCTTCATGAAATCTAAAAAATGCCTTTATCTGCTCATTCTCATTTATCATTCCACATTTCTCTCTACCTCATTACCCCTAAACCAACTTTTCTCCCTTTATCATGTCCTCCAATCCTTCCAGGTTTCAGATTTTTCCCAGGTAATCATTCCTGCACTAGCTGTACTCTCCTCTTTTCCCTTTCTTTACTCCATAGTGAATCAGTTCAACTCTACTATCTTCCACACTAGAAACTCTTGATCCATTGTCCAATTGCCAATCATACCTTGCCAAGCTCTAAGCTTGGATTATTCCCAGCATCTTCCACCTGCTGCTGAATGTGGCTGGAGAAAATTACAAAGCCATGCTTAACTGGGTTTACTACAAATTTGTTATATAATCTCAACTGGCCCTTAACCCAAGCAAGGCAATCCTAGTAGATTCATTATCCCACCCACAACACCAAGTATGACAAATCTTTCCATTCTTCTTCATGCCTGTCATGGTACCTTCATCTCAGCTGAGGACCTTGACTTACACTTCCAAAATATTAAGGCATTGAAAATTTAAGGCCATTCACAGGGTTGTTGTGAGGATCCAATGATATAACATATGCCAAGTGCTTTGCAAAACCTTAAGTAGCTATATGAATGATAGCTGTTATCATCAACTTATATGGATTCAATTATCATCTTTATATAGATGATTTTTAGGTCTATATATCATGCCCTACTGTCTCTCCTGACCTAAAGTTCCAAATAACCAACTACCTTTAGATCATCTCAAACTGAATGTCCCCATAGACAACACTCAACATGCCCCCCCAATCTCATCTTTCCCCCAAATTCTCCCTCTTTCCCAACTTTCCTATTCCTGTTCAGAGCACTGCCAATCCTCCCAGTCACTCAGGCTCAAAACCACAGTGTCATCCTCAACTCTCCCCTTGCACTCACCCCCTATACCCGATATGCCTTGTGCTATGGATTCTACTTTAGTAATCTCTCTCTTACATGCTCCAGTATCTTCTCTCACATAGCCACCAACCTGGGGCAGACCCTATCACCTCATCTGTGCTAATGCAATAACACTCTGGTTGTTCTTCCTGCCTCAAGTCACTCCTTACTTCGATATCTCCTTCCCTCAGTTGTCGAAATAGTTTCCCTAAAGCACAATTCTGACCATGTCATCCCCCTACTTACTCTAGTAACTCCCAATTGCCTCCAAGATCAAATAAAAAATCCTGTCTTTGGCATTTAAACCCTTCATGGACAGGACTCTTCCTATATTTCCAGTCTTCTTGCACCTTCCTCCCCTCTATGATCCAGCAACAGTGGCCTTCATCCTATTCCTTGCACAGGACACTCCATTTCTTGACTCTGTGCCTTTTCAGTGGTTGCCTCCCATGCCTGGAAAGCTCCTTCTCACCTTCACCTTGCAGCTTCCTGGCTCTCTTCAAGACTCAGATCAAATCCCACTGTCATCAGGAGGTTTCTCTTTGTCCCACTAGCTGCTAGTGCCTTCCCCTGGAGTTATCTTCCTTCCTCTTCTCTCTCTCTATCTTTATATTTATACACATATATATATATGTGTATATACATATATAATATAGAGAGGGATATAATATAATATAATATAATATAATATAATATAATATAATATAATATAATAATATAATATAATATAATATAATATAATATAATATAGAGAGAGACAATATATATTATATATATCTATATATACACACATGTATGTATGTATATACATATATCTTATATGTATGGTTATTTGCATGCTGTGTCCCTTGTTTTAACATCAGTTTTTTGAGGGCATAAATCATATTTTTGCTTTTCTTGGTAAATAGTAAGCACTTAATAAATGCTTGTTAACTGACTTTCTTTTTGCAAATATCCTCTACAATTAACAGGCACTAGGGAGGGTGGATAAAATCCCTATGAAAATTCAGGCATTGTGGCAGTCCTTATGAAGAAAGAAAGTAGGGCAAACTGCTCTTGCATCACAAAAGCTGAACATACTGAAGTACTTGTGGTACCTGAGGAACCCAGAAAACCACCAACTCTGGGCCACTCCCAGCTCTACAACTCATAAATTTCTACTTTCATTGAATTTCACCCAATCTAGCCAGAATTAATTCATGTAACAGTATAGTAAAGCAAAGGTCATTTACTTAAAAGAATATAAGGTAAATAACAAGGAATTAAATCAAGCAGCAAATACTCTTACCACTCGTTTCTTGAAATTATCACCTCCCATATCTCTAGGGACTGAAGGCTTCAAGTTCATTCCTCCTTTAATCTTACTGTCTTTCCAAGACATATAGAGAAATGCATACATGGTCCTTTGAGATACATAGCACCTCTCAAACCATGGTTGCCCATGGTTAGGCATGTGCTCTTTATAATATCATTTTATGGAAGCAGTGATCACAAGCAGAATGAACAGTGGACAACATTATGCTTGTGCCTAATTTCTTTATTGACATTAAGAACTTGAGAGTTGGAAGGAACTCTAGAAACCATCTATCTAGATTAACATCCTCATTTGACAGAGGAGGAATTGTCAATGTCAGTTTTGTGTAGGCATAGTATTCCTAAATCTGATATTGTCAATGGCAATCAGCAATAAGGATAGGTCCAGAGAAAGGAATGATTTACCAAGGTTACATAGTAAGCTACTGGCAGAAAGAAGATTGGAACTCAAGCCTTATCAATCTCAGTCCAGCGTTCTCTCTACTGTGATGGGCTGCTCTAAATAATGACTGATGCATAAAAAAAAAGAATCTAAGTTAGACTTGGGTTCACTGCATTAATTCCCACAATCATACATGGAAATTATGGCACGAGAAAGGTAAACCATCTGTGAAAGATCCTGGAGAGCTAATTCTGAACTGTAGTTAGAAATCTAGAAACCAGACAAGAATGGTGCTGTATCATTTAGTATTATATTCATGTTTTTGTGTTCTTTGTGAGATCTCGATTTCCTTTAGGAAACCTAGACCAAAATACCCAAAGAGAGAGGGCTTGGAAATAGTTCTGGCTAGTTCTGCATGGTCACAAATGGCATAGACTTTATTTATCTCCAGTGCTCAGTTTCTATCTCCAGCACAGATGGAGATAAGCAGAGAAGACCTCCTGTAAAACTTTGAAGTCAGAATCCAAGAAGAAACTTTGAATGTCCCTGAGCTCCTTTCCTTCTTTTTCCAAGGCACCCCTCCCCTACCTCTTGTGATACCTAGTTCCATAGCTCTGGTTTCAACCCTCTTCCTCTATTAAAACAGAAAGAAATTTATATCCTTTTATAAATTTAACTGAATTTCATTTATTCAGGCATGTTAACTTTAATTTCAAAAGATTTTTGATTCAGTTGGTGTGGGTATCCTGGCACATATCGATAGGAACTCCTCCAAGCCCTAATAGTCTTTTTGAATGGTTAGGGCCAACATAACCATCTGATGGCCAGTCCTCAGGTGGATTTGCAGTGAGAATACCTTGTTATGAATCTCAACTTAGCTATTAATTATTTTGGTGTCTTTTGGGAAGTCACTTCATCTCTCTGAGACTCAATTTCTTTATTAAAGAACACGAAACATCAACCTTGATGCAGAGAAAAGTGGGAAAGGTCTATTGGTGGATAAGATCCAGGACATTTTTTTTAACCCAGCATGATAATGACAATGATGATTAAACAATAAATGGTATAAGGGGAAAGTGTTGAGACTAAAGGCTGATTATAGACAGTAGAGAACTAAAAATAAGAAAACAAACCTCAAAATCTGAGTTGGCTATATAAAAGTATTACTAATTATAGTTATTTACATGAAATTTTCAACATTTATGCCCAATTACCATGTATCACAATAACAATTATGTCTATCATATGAACAGTTGAAAAATTCTTGACTTGTCTTGTTTGTTATTTCATCCCTCCAGCTAATAAAGCATTTCAGGAACCTTAAAAGAGAGTGGCTAGGGGCAGCTAGGTGGTACAGTGGATAGAGCACCAGCCCTGAAGTCAGGAGGACCCGAGTTCAAATTCGGCCTCAGACCAAACACTTGACACTTACTAGCTGTGTGACCCTGGGCAAATCACTTAATCTCAATTGCCTCACCAAAAATAGAGAGGGGGGAGGGAGGGGCAGGCTACATTGCCTTAAGATTTCAAGATAGATAAGGAATCAAAGTTTGATCTAGAACCAAGGATTTTGGGGAACTGATTTTGGAGTTCATAGAAATAACTGACAGAATCCTATGACTTAAAATTCTGAGGGAAGTTCAATCAAGAGGAATAAAAGGCTCTCAAGAACAATACTGTTACTTATACATAAATTATTCCAACGAGAAAGAAAAGAGGGAGGTATATAAAGAGATAACACACACACACACAGTCAACTCATTGATCAACTTAGGTTTTTTAAAGATAGGTACAGAAGTTGAAAGCAAAGGGTATGCTTAGGGACCATGAGAAACTCAAGGAAGGGAAAGGCATGGGGTCAATGGGCTGATAGAAAGAAAGCTGATTTACTCAATTCTTAGTTTCCTTACATTTTCTCTACCAAGGAGAATAATCTTCAGAACAGGAAAGCATAAAACAAAAATGGTTAATCAAGAGAAATATAAAGGCAGTAAGGAAGTATCTAGAGGCCCTTAATGCATTCACATTGACAAGCTCAAATGAACTATATATTATGGTACTGAAAGGGCCTTAAAAAAAAGAAAAAGAAAGAAAATATCAAGTCTTCCCATCTTGCCCAGGCTGGAAGTGCAGGGGTTGGGAACAGGCCCAATCCCATTACTGATTGTCATGGAAGCTTGACCAGCTGCTCTGCTTCTGACCTGAGATGGCTTGCCTCTCCTTAGGCACCTTGGGAAACTACACCCTCCCTTGCTCCCAAAGGTTCATTATATTGATGCCAAAGTTAATGTGGACACTCAATTTGCATAGTTCAGATGCCAATGTTCAAGAGATCTGGCAGTTTCAGCATTCCCAGTGACTGGGATTACAGGCATGTACCACCACACCGGGCTGAAAGAATTTTTGATTGTGACTAAGGAATGTCTATTACCTTTGAAAAACTATGATGGATGAAAGCAGTACCAGAGGTCTAGAGACAGGGAAATGCTACTCTGATGTTCAAAATGGGGGAATAAACTATGTTTTTTGAACTCATAAGCCAGTGAGTTTGACTTTAATTATTGGCAAATTATAGGACTCATTAGCAGTAAATGAAAAAATTGTGATTTCTTAGAAAGGGATGTAGTTATCAATAAGAAACAGCATAAATTCATTAACAATAAGGCATGCCAGATTTACTTCATTTTTTTCTTTTTCTCTTATTAGACCTAATAGATTCAAAGGAATGCTGTGATCATTGTCAAAGGTCTTGATGAAGGTCAGATAAACTATGTCCTTCACCATATCTTTTTGGACAAGATAGAGAGACATGGCTTGATGATAGTACAGTTAAATTAGTTGAGGACTGGCTGATTGATCCTAAGAATGGTGATAGGCTAGCTAGGTAGTACAGTGGATAGAGTGTCAGGAAGACCCAAGTTCAAATCTGTCCTCAGACACTTACTAGCAATGTGACTCTGGTCAAGTCACTTAATCCTGTTTACCTCCGTTTCCTCTGTAAAATGAGACAGAGAAGTAGAAATGACAAACCACTCTAGTATCTTTGCCAAGAAAGCCCCAAATGGGATCATGAAGAGCTGGACATGACTGAAACAACTGAAAGGCTGAACAACAAAGAATGGTGAATCAAAGGCTGCTATCAATCTGGAGAAATGTTTCTAATGGGCTTCATTCTTGGACTGTTTGGTTTAGAATTATAATGACTTGGGGAAGGTAGAGATGACCAACTTACCAAATTTGCAAGTGCTAGGAGAAATAGCCACAGAACTGGATAATAGAGTTGGAATATATATATATATATTTTTAAAAAAAACCATTAAAGGGCTAGAAAAGTGAAATGGCATTAACGAAGAACTGTGCTTGGTTTCAAAAAACAAACTGCACAAAAATAAGATGAAAAGACATGACTAGGAAGCAGTTCATGTAAAAAGACAAATAGTTCTAGAACGGGGTGGGAAACCTGTGCCCTCAAGGCCACACATGTGGCCCTCTAGGTCCTCAAGTGTGGCCCTTTGACTGAATCTTCACAGAACTAAGGCTGCAGGTTCTCCACCCCTGTTATAGAAGACTGCAAACACAAAAGGAGTTGACTATGTGATGCAGTAGCCAAAAAATATAATGCAATCTTAGATAGTATTGATAAAAGTCCAATGTCTCAAACCAGGGAGCTGATGGTTCCATTCTCCATTTCCCCCTTCAGATTATATCCAGAGCAGTAATTCTTCACTTTTTTTGTCAGAGACCCTTTTGGAAAGCCAATGAAGCCTACAAGCCCCTTCCCAGAATAATGTTTTTAAATGCATAAAATGAAATACAAAAGATTACAAAAGAAACCAACTGTTGGAAGAGTTACATATATTTAAAAAAACAAATTCACGGACCCCAAGTTAAGAACCCTTCTGTTCCATCCACAGAAAGGGCAACAGGACAGGGAGCCAACCCAAAATGTTAATATGTGATGGTTATATAAAGGAATCAAAGACTAGATTGGGGGTTTTGAAAGTTGAGGCTAGATGGCACCAAAATATGAAATGGGAAATAGATTTGTTCTACTTGACCCTGGAGTGGGGGAAGGAGACATGTGGAACTGGGGCCAGTGGATAGAAATTACTCAGAGGTATATTTCAGCTTAACACATAGAAAAATTTCCTTACAATTACAGTATTCCAGAAGGTCTGGCAACCATTGAAGATTATGGCAGAAATAAAAAATGAACACGAACACATTCAGAACAAGCATGCACCAAGCATGGAAGGAGTTAAACTAGATGCTACATAACTATGGTAACAGATGTAGCTAATTTAGGAGGCAAATGAGCATGTTGAAAATATCAGAAGTGTGTTGTTAAGAGTGAAGAAGGATAAATTCTAAATAAAGGGATGCCAAGATAATTAGTATGAATACGCAACCATCTAATACCAAAAAAGGATAAGAGTAACTTCTCCCACCCTTACCATTCTTGGTTCATATAATCATAGCATTATAGGATCAGGGGATTTAGAGTTGGAAAAGACCTAAGATACTTCAATACTCTCATTTTCAAGATGAGGTGACTGAGCCCTAGAAAGGGGAAGGTACTCACCCAAGATATATATATGTATGTATGTATGTATGTATGTGTGTGTGTAGGTGTGTGTGTGTGTGTGACAGAGAGAGAGAGAGAGAGAGAGAGAGAGAGAGAGAGAGAGAGAGAGAGAGGGAGAGAGAGGGAGAGAGAGGGAGAGAGAGGGAGAGAGAGGGAGAGAGAGGAGAGAGAGAGAGAGAGGGAGAGAGAGAGAGAGAGGGAGAGAGGGGAGAGAGAGGGAGAGAGAGGGAGAGAGAGAAGCAGATTAGGGAATCATAGAAGAGAATCACAAAGGTGAAAGGTATCTCAGGGATTACCTAATCCAACCTGCACCTGAGTAAGAATCCCCCTTGACCCCTTGCCAAAATATCCTTGACAAAAGATCATTTGGTCTCTGCTTGAACATCTCCACTGACAGTAAACTTACCTGCCACTATCTCAGAGAAGTCCATCTAACTCTCAGACAATTCCAGTTCTTAGGAAGTTTTATCCTTAGTTTGAGCTACTATCTGCCTTTCTGTAACTTCCACCTGTCAGCTCTCATTCTGCCTTCTGAGGCCAAATAGAATAACTCTTAAAAATAAGGGTTCATAACCTTAGTGTCCATTAACTTTTTAAAAATATTTCGGAAATTGTATTTTAATATAATTCATTTCATTTGAAATCTACATATTTTCTTTTATGCACTTAAAAATGTTATGAGATAAAGTCCATGTTATGACTTTCATTTGTAATCTGTGTATTTTATGCATTTAAAAAGATTCTGGGCTGGGATTCTTATAATCTAGCCGTTGCTCAGATTCCTAAAATCTAACCACTGCTTAACCATGTTCAGACTCCTTAAGAGTCTGCCCAATATGACAGATGTTCTAATAAATCTCGTCTTTGGCTGAAAAATAAAAAAAAAATTTAAAAAAACATTCTGAAAAGAGGTCTGTATTAAGACACACAAAAAAGTTTTAAAAGCCCTACTCTAAACCCCTTTCCACATGCTAGCCCTTCAAATATTTGAAGACAGAGACCCCCATGTCCAGCTCCCACTCAAAGCTCTATTTCTCCAGGCTAAACTCTCCTCAGTTCCTTGAACTGGTTCTCATATAATATGGATTTGATTCAACTCCTCTACACTGGATAATCCCCAGCTTGTTAATGTCCCTGCTAAAATGTGGCACCCCAAACTGAACACAATACTTTAGATATATTCTTATCAGGACAGAGTATAGCGGGAATATCATGTCCTTTCTGAACATTATGCTTTGATTAAAATCCAGTCCTATTATCTTTCTGAACTGCCACATTATAGGGTCAACTCACTATGGTGTACAACCTGAAGATCAGAAATAGTAATAATCAAGGAAATATCACATAAGTACCATGCCAAAAATAGAAAACTGATGGAGAAATTTTATTGCTGACATAGCATGAGTTGAAAAGAATGATCTTTACAATACTTTACATGGGGGTCTTAATAAGGTCAGAGATCTGGTTGCAACATACTCTTAGAGATCACGTAGTCCAACCTCGTGGGGTTTTTTTTTGTTTGTTTTGTTTTGTTTTTTTTATTTGGAGAAATCAAGGCCCAGAGAACGGGAAGTGACTTGTGTAGAGTCAAATATATAGAAAGCAGCAAACAAATGTACTAAAGTTTAGGGCAAATAGATCAAGTCATTTTTATTTAAGATTTGGTGGCAAATGAAATATGGTTTCTGTATGTGAGAAGATCCTTTGAACCATAGGGAGAATGGAGGGAATTACAGTGCATATTATCTGTGGAGAAAGGATTCAGGTTTTTTTTTTCCTATCTTATAGCCTATTATTAAAAATTAAACTTTTTTTAATTTTGAAAGGATCTTAATGAGGATTATGTACCCTTTTGCACTTATAATACTTTTAGAACAAGTGTTTCAAGAATAGATGAAGGAAGATATGAAAATCAAATAGGAATGCACACTCTTTTAGTCAGTTGCTGAATTGAATATTCGAGTCCTCACACTTCCCTGGGAATGCTCTGATATTTTGCAGGCAAGTGTGAACACAGTTAAGCTATTTTTAAAAGAACTACAAACACCAAAAGATGGAACATCTAAGGAACAGTTAAAAAGCATTTGATTCTTCATTTGTTTTAAAACAAAAAAATAAATTCAATATAGACTTTCAACCAACTGTGGAGTAACAGTAAAGTTATGAGTGTAATGGCATCTATAAATGAAACTGCTTTGAGAAAGATAACTAAAAGGGAGAAAGGAGAGGCAGCTGCTTGCTTCCGGGATGGCTTTAGCCCTGAAGAAGGATATAAATATAAAACCTTAACATGTCCAAAGTGGAGAGTGGCTGGACTACAGTACATATGAAAAGCATGAGGTTTTTTGGTGGCCTATCAGCTCAATATGAATAGCAGTGTGATATAGCATCCAAGAAAACTAATGCATTCTTAGATTGAATTAAAAAGCATAGTGTCTAGGACTAGGAAGGTGGGAGTCCCACTGCATTCTGCTATAATCAGATCATATCTTGTAGCTGTCAGAAGGTGGTGCAATGGATAAAGTGCTGGGTCTGGAGTCAGGAAGACCTGAGTTCAAATCCAGCCTTAGACAATGGCTAGCTGTTTGTCCCTGAGCAAATCATGTAACTTCTGTTTGCCTCACTTTTCTCAAATGTAAAATAGGGATGATGATAATAGCACCTACTTCACAGGGATGTTTGTAAGGATCCAGTCAGATGATATTTGTAAAAAATGTTTAGCACAGCTGCTGGTACATAGCAGGCATTGTATTCCCTTCCCTCCCCGATGGAGCTCTTCATGCAATGAATCTTATTTTTGGAATACTTGTGGGGGATATTGTAGCCAGGATTTTCATTCAGATATGGATTGAATTATATGGCCTCTGAAGTCCATTCCAATTCCAAAATTATATGATTCCATTTTTAAGGAACAGTGGTTGTAATAATTTACAAAAGCAATTTCATCTATTTTCTACTTCCCTTTCAAATCTCAAATCAGCTCATCTCTGTCCCCACTTACCAGAACCATTTAGGTCCTCATGACCGCTTGGACTATTGCAATAATTTCCTAACCAATATTCCTTCCTCTACCCTAGCTCATTCTCTCATTCTCATTCATATCTCTAGTTCATTCTTCACACCTCCACCAGGTTAATCTTTCTTATAACAGATCTGGTCACAGAGTGACGGCTAAAACCCTCTCATGGCTCCTCGTTGTCTGCCGAAAAAAATCTAACTTTCTCAGTGGCATGCAAGGCTCTGTAAATATAATGTCTCTATCTTTCCTACTTCACTTACTTCATATAATTCCCTTCACTGCACCAAACCCCATTCCCTGTATATGCTCCAGGCTTTCCCACTACCGTGTCTTTGCACCCATTGTTCTCTATGGCTAGAAGGCTGTCAACCACCCTTCTCCCTCATTCTCACCATGCCTCCTTCCTTTAAACCCTCCCTCAAGTGCCACCTCATCTAGGAAGGCTTCCCAGATGCTCTCTTCCAACCAGGTATAATCTCCTTTTCCCCACAGACTTCACATTTTAGTTTGTTTGCACTTTTCATGTATTTATGCTCCATTTGTGGATTTTGATTGTATGTATATATATATATATATATATATCACCCTAGATTATATATTCCTTGGGGTCAATTATTGTTGTGACTTAGAAAGTATCTTTAAAGTGATTTTTATATCTGCTTTGAAAGCTTCAGCATTGTATTCACTCAAAAGAAAAAAAAAGATGCAAACTGGGATCCCTGGGGATGTCTGTTGGACATCTTTAGAACTGAGAATTATGGTAATAAATTACACAATAATATTAAATAACATGGGGAAGTTTTCAAATATCTACTTCTGGGGTGGGGTGAGGGGAGGCAATCTCATGTTCAAATCAAGGTCAGTAACTGCAGCTAGATTGCTGGGAAGGTTAATCACATCTGTAGGTAGGAACTTTAAGCATACTACTACCACCAGAAACTGACCTTCTAAAGCAGGGAAGTTTAAAAACTTCCCATATAATCTTCAACAGGGAATGAAAACACCTTCTCTTACCTGGTATTGCATACAACAGAAAATGAGTTGGAAAATCCATATTCCCTGTAGGAATCCAAAAAGAACTAAGTTTCAAAAACTTAAAATGGAGCCAAATGACAATTTAGCCACAGACAACTGAAACAAATCCCTGGGATGACAGATTCAGAGACGCGAGACCACTGAAACCATACAGTGAAACTCATTCATTTTGCTAACACCGGTGACATTAAGTGATTCGCCCCAGGTCATGAAGGCAGTAGACCACAGAGCTAGAATTGGAACCCACATTCTCAGTCTCCAAATCACTGATCTTTCCATCGCAGAATTAGCCCACATTGTTCAACAATTTACCAGGGACTTTGTTAAAGGCATAGATGGCATATTCATGAAACTTGCAAATCACACACAAAAAAAGGGGGGACAGATAGTTAACTCATTTGATGAGTTAGGATCCAAAAATATCTCAACAAGCTATAATATTGGGCCAAATCTAAGAAGATGAAATTTAATATCAACAAATCATAAGTCTTTTATTGGATTTTTTAAAAATCCTGATTTCTGGCTCTATCTACGTTCATTGGGGAGCTTGGATGTGATCCTGGGTTCTCAAAGTTTGAGCCAGTGGAATCTGAGCTCTCAAATTTCCTGCAAAGGGCCCAGCAATGCACTGCCTATTTAGTGTCCAAGAAATATCCTTAATAAGCATAGAAAGGATTGTAACTAGAAGAGTTGGCAACCTGGCAATTATTTCTCTTGACGCTAGCCACTCATGAACATGAAGGGTTATGATCTCTACTGGTAGACACACAAGCCAAATAGATGAAATCATATATATATATTAAACTAATGAAGAAATAATAAACATATGTTTTATCTTAGAAGACTTGACATCTTTCCCCTTCATTCCACTCAAATAGTTAAAATCCTAGTTCAGACCCTCATCACCATTTGCTTAGGTTATTTACAACAGCCTCTTAATTGAACACCTGGCTTCCAGTCTTTCCCCTACTCCCAACCCATCATCCACAAAGCTGCTAAAATAACCTTCGTAAGGCACAAGTCTGACGATTGAGAATATTCAGTGGCTCCCTGTTGACTCTAGGATCATAACAGTAACGCTAATAGCTAGCATTTATATAATACTTTAAGTTTTGCAAGGCCCTTTACAAATATCTCATTTTAACATCACAACAACCCTGGGAGATAGGTGCTTTTATTATCTCCATTTTACAGATAAAAAAAATTGGGGAAGATTGTGATTAAATTACTTTGTCCAAGGTTTCACAGCTATTAAGTGTCTGGAGCTGGACTTGAACTCAGGTCTCCCTGACTCTAGGTATAGCACTCAACCCAATGTGCCACCTAACTACTCAGATAGAAATTTAAAGTCCCTTGGATTTGGGTCCAACCTATCTTTCCAGGTTTTTTTTCCACATTACTCTTTATCATACACTCTACATTTTAGTCAAATAGGTCTACTTGCTGTTCCTCAAACTTAAAATTCCATCTCTTGCTTCTGTACATTTGTAGACATGACCTCTTGTACCTTGAAGTCTCTCTCTCTCCTTTCCTCCACCTCTTGGAATCACTGGTCTCCTTTAAGGCTCGGCTCATGTTCTGCCTTCTATGAGAAGCCTTTCCTGATCTGCCTATATATTACTTTTCTCTTTTCCTCCAATAATCATAAATAAACTTATCTTTTAATAGAACGTAAGCTCCTTGACAGCAGGGTCTATTTTTTGTTTTGTTTTGTCTCTGTATCCCCAGCACCAAACACCATGCCTTGCATATAACACACACTTAATGACTACTTGTTGGATTGGTCAGTCTGTATAAATTGGTGAGCATGACATAAATGGATTAAAGACAATTGTGGGGAAACCTTAAGGACCAAAGCACAGACAGATACATTGACACCTGAGTTTTATTTAACAGAGCTCTGACTCCCAAATATATCCGCATCACAGCAAAAGCCGAAAAGTCCCAAAAGAAGGATGGTAGGTGAATGTGGCTACAGAAGTGGAACAGAGACCTCTGTTATAAGTATGAAGATGAGAATGTGTAGACTGAAAAATTATTGCACTAAGATGCATGAGAAAATATCCCCAGAAACTTGCTTAGGAGACATGACATCATAAAAAAAAATAACCAGCACCCTTTTTTCTTCTTCTGTTAAAAAAAAAAGTTTGCCAGTATCTAACCAAAAAAAATGAAATAAAATTACTAGCAGCCAGTTTTGAAAAATTTAAATAACTTTTAAGAGTCTAGGGAGATGGAGAAATTATATTAATTTATGACTAATAATGGTTCATTAGACAAACAATGAGTAAAACCCCCCAAAATGAACTAAACTTCAAATAAGAATGCTTCATAAAAGTCTCCACATTAATTGCTAATTTGTAAAACATAACAAAGGTGATCTCTAGGGGCTATCAGTGCATTTTCCAGATGAAAGAATAAGGCTCACGGGTATTAGGATACTAGGACCAAAGACAGAGTTAGAAAGCACCTCAGAGGTCGACACCCCTTCCTTTCACGAGTGAGGAAACTGAGGCTCAGAGAGATGAAGTGACTATCCAAAGTCACACAGGTGAAAAGCAGCAGATCTGGGATGTGATTCCTTAAGTGATTTGCCAAGCTATTAAGTGTCTCTGCATGATTTAAGTCCAGGCCTTCTGATTCCAATCATACAAATTAAACTGACCACCATAATTTGCATCTACTCAAAGGAATTGGTGGAATGAAGAGGAGGAAAGCTGTGTAAGACCTTTTATTTTTCCCCACAAGGTTAAGGGAAGATGAATGACTATCTGAACTTGGTGAGATGAGTTATTTTGCTAGGCTTTCAGCATGTTTATGGGCAGCATTTATGGGTTCTTGATATGCATACCAGCATGGAGTGGACAGAAAACAACCACTGTCTGAAATATGAGCGGAAATTTGCCATTTGTTTGGCAGAATATCTCGCTGACTCATCAGTTCTCTGTTCTTAGAATTTAGAGCTTGAAGCAATATTAGAGATCATGTAGTCTAACTCCTTCATTTTATAAATGAAAAAACTAAGACCCCAGAGGAGAGAAGAAGAGACTTGACCAGTATCACAAAAGTAATAAGCAGCAAAGTTGGGACTGAGATCCAGGTCCTCAGTTTCCTAATCCATGCTCTTACCCTGAGCACCAAGGTCACTTCTTTTTAAGCATCTGAGGTACTGGCCCTTCTCTCAGTTCTCATTGATGGACTGAAGCCTGTGGGTACGTAGCCCAGTACAAATGAAAAGAAATCATTACAACCAATCTCTCCCTTATTTCCCTTTGGCAATAAATCCTCCTTTCTAGCCAACATCCACACGGAGTCCTAATTTGTGCAACATAGCAAAGACAACCTCGAAGGAAAAAAGAGATGTTACAAAAGAATTACCCAGCTGGGTGTGGGAGCAAGGAAGTTCAGTCCCAAATGTTTTGCCTTAATGAAAAGGTGTGTATGTGTGTGCGTGTGTGCGTGTATGTGTATACGTATGTGTATGTTCAAGAGTTCACTGAGTTAGTATGAGAGCCTTACAAATTTATTTAGATTTAGAGCTGTTAGAGACCTTAGAGCTCCTCCAGTGTTTTACAGAATATTAAACTGATGCCTTGGAGAGTGGAAGTGACTCGTCCAATGTCACAGAGCAAAGAATAGAATGAGGGTTGGAACTCAGGAAATCTAACTCTAAATCCAGAACTCTTTCTATCAGGCCATGCTATACCCTTTGCTGCCTCTGCCTTCTAGTATGACTATATGGCACCTTGGTACAGATAGTGTGGGTTGGTTTAATAATATTATTTCCCTCTCATCACCCAACTGAGAACCTGGCATTGAAGAAGAGGTTTATTGGATTGGTAATTTCTTAGTTTTTTTTTTTTAAACTATGGGTAGTAGCATGGAAGAAATACTGGACTTAGAGTACTTGGTACACAAGGTCAGTGTTTCCAACAGTTAGTAGCTGTGTGACCATGGGGTGTTGTTTAATCTTTCCTAGATTCAGTTTTTCCATTTGTAAAATGGATGTATTAATACAGACACTATCTGCCTTATGGGGTTGTTGTGACAGTAATGCTTTACAAGCCTTAACACACTTCAAATGTGAGTGGCACAGCTATGAAGGAGATAATTGAGAGGATCAGACATTTCAAGGGAGGAGAGATTTGGGCAAAATGTTAAAATAGGAGACTTTGGACAGCCAGAGAACAATATAAGGGCATTAAACTCTGGAAGAAACTGGAGATGAAGGAAGGACTAGAAAGGGATATTCAATATACAACAAAAAAAGAAACTTCATAATTTTTTGTGGTACCCTGATAGCTTGCAAAAAAAAAATGAGGCATGTAAGTTGACTAAATAATTTCTGAGGTCCATTTCAGTTCCAAATACTATGAGGTTATGAACCAGTCTGTCAGGTGTTCTATTGGCCCCTTGATGCCATCCACAGGCCAGGAAGAGCTCTGGTCAAGTCCTGCCTCTGACACATACTCTCTGTGTGACCCTAGGCAAGTCACTTAACCTAGTGCTCTATGCCACTTTCTAAGACAGTAAGTGGCAGAGATGCTGATTTGCTCTAGAAGAGAAAGTTTCTTCATCTAGGAATTCCATGTATAGATACAACTACAGATCTCTATCCCTATGATAACAACAACAACATTTATAACTATCCTAACACCTAACAGAGAGGTTTTGTAGAATCACAGAATCTCAGACAGTGACTTATCCACCCTATGCTTGAACAACTATGTCCCCAGCAATTGGTAATCCAGCTTTTGTCTGAAGATCTACAATGAGTGAAAACCTTCCAAGGCATCTAATACCAGTTTTAAATAGCTATAATTATGAGGAAGTTTTTTTCCTTGGATAGAGACTAAATCTGCTTCTTTGCAACTTTCACCAACTGCTCCTAATTTTCTAGATCCAAGGAGAGGAGTATAATCCCACCTCCATATGACAGCACTTCAGACACTCTTCAGCTATCAAGTCCCTAAGTCTTCTCTTCTGCACATTAAACATATCCAGATTCCTTCAACTGATCATCATATGGCAAACAGTGGGAGCTTAATAGTTGTTGAAGAATAAATTATTGTATTTAAAAACAGATTTCCACACCTTTATCCTTCCTCTTTCAAAACTCTTTTTATCAGTTCAATAGAAACAGGAAAAAAAGGAAAGCATAAGCAGTACTTAGGAAATATCTGTGTTCTTGGATCAAGATAATCTTTTCTCTTTACTTAAATCCCTTACAAGTGAGAATTTTGTTAAAGCAAATAACACTGTGAGAGAACACCTTTTAATTAATTTTTTCGTTGCCTTTTTAAGAAATAGTACTTACTTCATCCAGAAAAATTTAGAAATGAATTCTATCAGACACTTAAAGAGCAACTATATTACAAAAGTTATTCTCAACAATAAAAAGAAGGTGCTTTATGAGAAAAACATGCTATAGATTCCCAAACCAGGGAGTGATAAAGCAGAGAAAAAAATCATACAATATTACTAATAATTTTTTCCTGACCTGAGATTTCATCTGTGTAGAGAACTCCCAGCAAGAAAACTCCCTCCACCAATGCAGATTACCAATTTCTCTGAAACTTAACATTTTAGAAAGTTACCTAAGCAATACTAAGAGATTAAGTGCCTTGTTCAATGTCCTACTGTATACGTCAGAAGTGGGACTTGAGCTTAGATCTTCAGAGCTCTGTGGCAGATTTTCCATACATTATGCTATGCTTCCTTTTATAACTAATGGATATTGACACAAAATATTTTAACACATTTCCAGCAAATAGATTATAATGATATATTAAAAAAGGGTTCATTAAGCTCATGTTGGAATTCTAACAGAGATGCATAGATGGTTCAACATTGAAAAAATAGCATAGTTGATCCTATAAACAACAAACTCATATGATTGTATCAATAGAAATACTGTCTCCCTCCATCCTCCTCTTCCCAGTGGAACGTAGAATCTTTGAGGAAAGGGACTATTTTGCTTTTATGTAAATACCTACTATCTGCTTAGCACTGAGCACAGTGCTGAACACATAGTAGACAGATGGAAACTTCCAATCTTTTTATTTTGCATGGATTCATTATGCAGATGAATTCTTAGTTAGAAGTTAATCTGCCCAGTTCTATGTAGGAACAGAAGATTTGGACTAGTTCTCTGAGGCTCCTTGCAGCCCCAATCACTTTATTTTTAAGGAGAGGTGAAACTGAGCCTTGAGATGAGAGGTAACTAATTTAGGTGTCTGGCATGTGAATTCACAAATAACTTGCAGTTTATACAAGATGTTAATATTTGAAATAATTTTGTGGTTACTTATTTTCAATATTAGTTTCCTTTACCAATCCTCAGTTTCTTGAGGGTGACTTTTAATTATGCTCATTCACATGTCCTACTGTGTACAACCTTGGGAAAGTCACTTAAACTCTGTGTTTTGCATTAGTAAAAAAAAAAATCAAAATTAAACTTAATTATAATGAGAAGACTGGACTAGTTAAAATAAAGTCTCTTCTAAACTTTATCTACAAATTTTTGAGACTTGTTATATACTGTCTAATTTCAGAAGGGCTTAATTTTAGTCATTAGAGGGCCAACATGGAGGGATTGAAAGAGCAATGAACTGGGCATCAGAAGATCTGGCTTCTGGTCTTATCCATCATTTCACCTTCCAAGGCCTCAGTTTTTATTCTGTAAAAGGAGTGAGCTGGACTAAATGGCCATGACCTCGAAGTCCCCCTCCAGTTCTAACAATGTACAATTTTACTATCTATGAATTGGATGGGTCTGCCATATAGAAATTAATTGGGGGGGGGAAGCTGAGTACCCAATTTTTAAAGAAATAGCCATTCAGAGGGAATAGATCATCTGTTCCCTGAAGTGGTATTCTGATTAGACAGTTCAACATAAGCCTATCAGGGTATAGGCCATCTTTTGTGTTTAAATTTTTATTAGTCTTCTAAGAAATGACTGCTGAGCTAGGAATTTAATGTGGAAGAACCTAAGTATAGATGATTTCTCCCAAGTAATACAGTCACTGAACCAATAACTAAAGTAAATTCTAACTTTACAAGACTAGAAGGCACATATAATAACTCTTATTTTGCTCACCCTTTCTATTTTTTAAAATTAATATAGGCATAGAGACAGACTATCATAGACTTTTGTTGTTTCTAACCTAGCTAGGCAAAATAACTGTTTGGGGTTTTTTTAGGGAGGGGGCTGGAAAGGAAATTGGGGTGGGGAGAAGATTTATGTGCAGAGGTCTTTTCTATAAAGAAATTGCAGTCATAGAACCAAAAAGGTCACATTTTCTGATGGCTTCGCATATGTGCTTGTACACAAACATTTGCTTTGCTCTAATTTATAAATAATCTAAATCGAATTTCTTTTTAGTCTGTATAAGGAAAAGATGGATATTTAGTGATGAGTACTGTGAAACTCTGACCCTTTCCTGATTAAGAATGAAAACAGGTGGAATTGTAGAAAGGCAACCTATTTAAGCACA
The DNA here is from genome assembly GCF_003287225.1 of Phascolarctos cinereus. Taxonomy (NCBI): domain Eukaryota; kingdom Metazoa; phylum Chordata; class Mammalia; order Diprotodontia; family Phascolarctidae; genus Phascolarctos; species Phascolarctos cinereus. Next base: position 123,156,293 of record NW_027555625.1, read on the forward strand.
GTCAGAAAAATATATTTAAACACTCAAGAGAAATTTTTAGATGACAAAGGGAAGACCTTACAAGTCTGGGGGTGACCTTTGATATTCATCTGAAGTACTTCTATTCAGGTCTTTTGAACAACTGATTCATGTCCCAAACAATATCAATTCTCAATTATAATAATCAAACAAAAGCAAAACCCATAACTGCACAAATTAAATACCTACTAGGCCTCCAAAAACAGACTTGAACTACAGTTTTATCTGCAAAAGACTCTAAAGCATTGACACAAAACATGAAGATAGCTGAACTTGACATCTCTAAAGTGGTGGTCTTTTCGCAAAGGCCTCTTGCCCAAGTAGCATCAAGATCCCCCCATTGGGGTTACTCAGAAAACATTAAAATGCCAATTTAGTGCATTGAAATTCAATTTATATTATCTACAAAGAAATTTTGAGACAGTGAAACCTTTACAATGCAGACCACAAGTGGAGTCAGAGAAAAGAGATGAAACAGATGGCTACTGATCATGTGTCAAAAATGAAGGATAGTTTCTCTTTTATTTTGTATGATGTTTTTTTCTTTCTCCTTGGAGGGGCGGGGTGTTGACTGGGCGGGTAGGGACTTGGACAAGGGAGGAAGAAAGAAAACAAGACAATAGGATAGACTGAAGACTACATGGCAAGCATTCTGAAGAAGGCCGACACCAGGTACATCCTTCATTGGCTTCAAAACAAGCCTATACTTGTCCTTGCCTCACAGACGCATCAAGGGGAACAAACTGGGGGTGGGGGTAGGAGAGGAGGGAGAGGAAGAAAAAAGGGGAGAAAGAGGAGCGAGTTCTCAAGAATAAACAAAAATATCATAACTTTCATGGGCACTGGCCCCTGAGCGATTGAGAGTCCTGAAAAATGAAAACATACTTAGAACACAATTACACGCCAGTTTTTCTTTGCAAAATATTTCCAGGTTTTAGATCAACCACCTCCTTACCCTGCCTCTTAGTCTGTGAAATAGCTGCAAAGTGTGTTTCTGTGTATGTTGCTACCAAGCGCACAGGGGTATCCCCCAAGAGTAAATTATGCAGAAACCATGAAGCCACAAGCCAGACTGAACACAAATTTTAAGTCTAAAAGGTGGGGGAGAGCAGAAGGGGAAAAAGAAAACACATTATTTTCTTTAAAAAAACCAAACTCACCTGTAATTGAGATAAAACTAGATGAAAATGAACATTCACCAACCCTTCTGTAAGAGTAAAATTATTTATTGCTGATTTATGCAGACTAGTCTAGGGGATTATACCCCAGAGATGTTCATTTCATAGGGCCACGAAATTAGACTATCGTCAATCTTTTGGCATTTCTGCAATATTGATAGTGAGAAAGACATCACAAATGAATATTTTAAAATGTCAGATGTCCACACATGAAAGCATATCATCTACCTAATACACGACAGATTTTTAAAATAACATTCAAGACAGATAAATACGTAGACTGGCCATTTCCACGCCCACGACTGCCTTACCTCCTTAAAGCATCTTGTCCATAACTGATCTTCCGCTGTGGCCAATCTGTAGATGTGAAGTCCACCCAGCTAATCTGCAGAGGGTCCTTTTCCATCCATCCTCAGCCCCACACTTGTCAGAGCACTGGGGATGTCTTCCCTGCCCACACCTGGCTGGCACTGCCCTCACCAGCCCACAGCTCCTTCACTTTAATGTAATTAAAGGCAACAGAGGCTGCTGCTGGATGACAAAGGTTTCCTTTCCAGTCCCCTCCCTTACAGCCCTGCGATCAAAATTAAATCCATCTCCCGCATGAGGCTTCAGAGGAATGAGAGTGCTTTACTGTTGCCTATACTGACAAAGGGAAGGACCCCGGGTGCAGACAGAGCGCCCTCTAGTGGGTTATGGGCCCCAATGCAGCTTCAAAAGAAACCTTGCTGCAATCCCCACCTACTCTCTACTGCTGCAGTCTGGAAGATGATGCAACAGACCAGATTTGATGTCATATAGACTGTCACGGCTGGAAGAGGCCTGAGAGATGCTCTAATATGAGCCCCTTGTTTGACAAGAAAAGAAACTGAGGCCCAAGGGACGTGATTTGAAGTCCTGAAACAAGTTAGTGGCAAAACACTATTTCAGAACTTTTCGGATTTTATCCAAATCTAGGTGTCACTGTTTAAAAAAAAAACTAAAAATTACAACTAGTAACCAATATTGCCGTTTTATTCTGGAAGGGGGTGGGGTAAGAATTTTAAATTTGAGCTTTGTTAGCAGAGGCAATGTGATATGGTGAAATGTAAGGGAATTCTATTTGTGAGCTGTTCTATTAAGCAAGTCATTTTCCTCTTTAAGCCTCAATTTTCTCATCCACAAAATAGAGACTGATGTGAGGAAACTGCTTTGTAAATATTAATATACTATACAAAATCTTCACCTTATGTACTTGATCCTATCTCCTTCCATCTCCCTAGGGAGTAGGCTCCTTAAGAATTATTCTCATTTTTCCTTTATCATAACCTCTCTTCTTTTCTCTCTTTCTTTCCTGTCTATTCAGTATTTTATATATGAAAACATATTCCACTACATCCTTATAAAAAGTTTCACTAAATCATTTAATCTTGGCATCCCCTTATACCATATCTTACCATCCTAGCAACTTGAATTTGCCATCTTTTTCATTAGAAAGTTGTCTATGTAGTTTCTCCTTCCTAACTTCTCATTCACCAACTCCTTGGAATGTGATTTTTGGCACCAATCATCTGTAACAATTCTCTCTAAGATTGACAGTTATCTTTTAATTGATGAATCTAATGAATTCTTATCAGTCCTTATTTTCATAGAATCACAGAATTCTAGAATTGGAAGGGACCTCAAAAACTATATAGTCCAACCTACATCTGAAAAAGAACCCCTGCAGTGCACCTGACAAGTGGTTATCAAAACTCTCCTTGAAGACCTTCACTGAAGGGAAAATCCACTAATCCTCTTGAGGCAGTCCATGAGACTTTTGGGTAGTACTAATGCTTAGAGTTTTCCTGATATCAGACCTAAATTTGTCTCTTCAATTTCCTTTGATTGCTATTGGCTCTTCCTTTATTCTTATTTCTATAAGAATTTAATTAATTCTAATTAATTATTCTAATAATTATAGAATTAATAATTCTAATAAGAATTGGTATTTCTATAAGATTCTTTATTCCATACTCTTATTATTCCCTCTCCAAACCCCACCCACATACAAAGGAAGTTTAATCCTTGTTTAACTTTTCTGCAGCTTTTGATACCATTGCCCATTTCCCCCCTCTTCTTCCTCAGCTTCTACAACATTATTCTCTCCTAGTGCTCTTACCTACATGATACTCTGCTCATTCACCTTTGCTGGCTCCATATCTATCACCCGCCTCTGAAACATAACCTTTCTCTGGGGCAGCTAGGTGACGTTGTGGATAGAGCACAAGCCCTGAAGTCAGGAGGACCTGAGTTCAAATCTGACCTCAGACCAAACACTTGACACTTACTAGCTGTGTGACCCTGGGCAAGTCACTTAACCCCAATTGCCTAAAAACAAACCAAAAACCAAAAACGAATCATAACCTTTCTCTTTTCTTTCTGTACTCTCTCCATAAATGATTTTGTTAGATCCTATGAGTTCAAATATCACTTCCATCAAAATGATGATCAAATCTGTATCTCTAACTCTAATCTCTCTCTTGATTTCCAACTCTCTGCTAGACATTTTCACCAGCCCTTCAAATTCAACTGAGCAGAACTCTTTATTCTCTCGCCTATATCTACTTAAACCTACTTTGCCTCCAAACATCCCAGTTTCTGTTTCAGTTACCAGTCTTCCACTGATCTGGATTTTGCCCTATGATCTATATCTATTCAGTTGCTATGTCCTATCTATTCTACTTCCACAACATCTCTCGTATCCTTCTGTTTCTCTCTACTTATGTGGCTGCTACCCTAGTTCACAGGCTCTCATCACCACTCAGCAAGACTATTGAAATAGCAGCCCTCTGTTTACATCTGGTCCTCTCTCCATTCCGCCCCCAAACAGCTGATAAAGTAATATTCCTAAATTGCAAGGGTACTTCTCTCACACCCCTGCTAAAAACCTTGACTGGTTCCCTGTTGCATCTGGAATAAAATATAAATTCATCTGCCAAACATTTTAAGCCTTCAACAACGTTCTTCCAATTTACTTTTCTAGCTTTATTCACATTAGTTTCCCTCGTTGTACCAAGATTGTATCTTGTAGCCAAATGGACCATTAGCTGTTTCTCTAACTTGACATTCCACCAGAGATGATTCATTTACACAGGCTATCTATCCCCTTTGCCTGGAATCCATTACTTCATTATCTCAACCTATTAGAATCTTCCTCTTCTTTCAAGGTTTAGCTCATCTGCCACCTAATTTTTGCCTTTGTGTTTTCAACACCCAGTGGAGTACCTTGCAAATTATAATAACAATAATTAACATTTACATAGTTTAAGATTGACAGATATATATATATATATATAGATATATATAGATATATATAGATATATATAGATATATATATGCTTATATACATGCGCTTTTTCTTATTTGAAGCTCACAACAACCCTATGAGGTAGGTATTATTATTATTATTATTATAACCATTTGAAAGGTGAGGAAGCTGAAGATGAGAGAGGTTAAGTGCCTTGCCCAGGGTTATGTAGCTAATAACCATTTGAGGCTTTATTCAAACTCAACTCTTTCTACTCCAAGTTCAGCACTTGATCGTTTCCATGGCTATCCCAGTAGAAGGGGGGAGGTGGGGATAGGAAGGGGAGGATACTCAGTGGAGCTGTGGGAACAGGAAGGCAATTGCTGCCAATCAGCTTCTCTCTCACTTTAAGAATGCCTGCTGGCAGGAGATAAAAGCTGGGAGGCCCAGAATCTGTAGGTGGATGCTTCTAAATTGGCCTTATACTGTGGCTGAAGAGATGAGCTGCTGACAGAAGAAGAATAAGAGAAACAATAGAGACCTCTTTGTGGAAGAGCAGTGCAACTGGGGATTAAGGGTCTTGTGTTGCTGGGATGGTTTTTCCTGGGTCTGATGGGAAGGCTTGAGTACTGAGCAGGGTTTCGAGCTGCCTGAAGCTGTAGATACAGAAAATTCCAAAGGGCAACTATGGCTCTGAGTCACAAGGTCAGGCATCACTATATCCTTGGCCATGCCTGCCACACCCTTCAGTAAAATTATTTAGGGCATGCTTCCTGGAATGAGGACATTAAGGCTTGAAGAGTTTACCTTGTCCTCTAAAGAGATCATAGGATCAAAGATATAGAATTGAAATGGAGCTTATTAAAAGCCATCTAGTCCAATCTCATGTTATAGATAAAGAAACAAGTCCAGAGAAGTTATCCCCTTAAGGTTACACAGGTAGTAAGTGGCAGAGCTTTATGCAGAGGTAGGTCCTTGGACTCTAAATCCAACATTCTTTCCATTGAACCTCCATTTCTTTTCCCAAATGCAGTACAGTTCCACAATTTATAAGTTAAACAAGACCCCTAATCCTACCCTTACTCCTTTTAACTAAACTGTTTAAGGACTCAGTCTGGGGCATCTAGGTGGCACAGTGCATAGAGGACTGGGCTTGGAATCAGAAAGACTCATCTTCATGAATTTGAAACCAAACTCAGACACTTACTAGTTATGCGATCCTGGGCATGTCACTTAACCCTATTTGCCTCAGCTCCTCATCCATAAAATAATCTGGAGAAAAAAATGGCAAACCACCCCAGTATCTTTGCCAAGAACACCCCAAATGGGGTCATGAAGAGTCAGATACAACTAAAACGACTAAGCAACAAAATTAAAGATCCTGCCATCTAAAAGAAAAAGTAATAAAATGAAAAGCTCTTAGAACCCAGATAAAGTGGAAGCTCATTTATGTTTTAGGGAACAAAATCTGTGGTTTCTGTTTAACTTGTAGAGATGATTACAAGTCAAGAACTACATTTCTTTTATAATGACTATAACATCTGGCTGAGGACTGACTGCATAGTAAACCTTGACTAACCATTTGTTGAATTATGTTTGAGGAAACAAGACCTGACCCATAATCTATCCACATAATAATAAGCCTACCACTGTAATCATAAACTGTCAAAGCTGGGAACCTAAAAATAATCTACGTCCACTCCCTCCTTTTGTAGATAACAAAACTGTGACAAAGAGAGAAGTAATTTTCCAAGAATCACACAGCTAGTTCAGTGGCTGGGACTAGAATCCAGATTGTCTTCAGCTTAATGCTCTACACCAATGCTTATGATTAAATGGGAACTCCAGAGAACTTACTAACCTTCCTCTATTAGACAGTTTAGTTCTCTGATATTCATGGATTCTTAACAGTGACAGGGACCTTCACACCATCTAGTCCAATCTGCAGTCAACTCAATCATCATCTTATCATGACATAAAATATTAGCTTATCATATGTAACCTGAGTCCTATTAGTATGGGACTCTCTCCTCATTGGTGGAGATCAGTGACCCACACCTGACTAAAAGGAGCAGGGTACAATTGGAAAGAGTGGGGGAGACCGAAGTCTCTAGTCTCTTTCAAGTTTCTTCAGTCTCTAAGCCTCTTTAATTACCTTCAGACTGTTTTGGGGTGCTTCTGGCTCCAGTTTGGAGAGAAAAGATAGATGATGCCAACCCCACTTTAGGTTGCTAAAGAAGGAGGAAGACTCTGGAATGAAGCTTACATGAGAAGAGCTGGCAGTCTCCATCATTTCACTATGCTCAGCTTGCTACACTAGAGATTTAAGGAAATTTTCCCCCGGATGAGATCTAGGGCCCTCTCTCTCTCTCTGATTGGGTTGAGCTACCTCACTCTCAATGGGAGAGCTCCTTCACTCTGTGTTTTCTGGTGTATATTCTCCCATGTATACTTTCTCAGATTTCTGTTTTGCTATTGATTTGGATAAGTGAGTTTCTTTACTATGTGTTATGCATGTTCATTGCAGAACTAGCATCTGGTGGGAATGGAGTCAGACCTTGGATATAAAGCTTGGGGCTCCTTTTCTCCATTAATGATCAGAAGTTAAGCTTAAACCCAATAAACTTATATTCCCTAGAACAAGGATGGGGAACCTGTGGCCTAGAGGCCACATGTGGTCTTCCAGGTCTTTGGGTGTGGCCTTTTGACTGAGTCCAAGTTCTACAGAACAATACTCTTAGTAACAGGATTTGTTCTGGGAAGTTTGGATTCAGTCAGAGGGCCTCACTTGAGGACCTAAAGGGCCACATGTTCCCCACTCCTGCCCTAAAATAATAATATTTAAGGAAGCAGTTAGATATAATTCTAGCCCTGTAGAATATGCTCCCCTCTTTCTGAGACCAGAATAACCAAGTTTCTAGATTCAACTTCCTTCTTCCCTACCTGGCAGCAATTAAAGTCTCCCTTAGAGAAGGATGGGAGAAGAGGCTAGAGAGGTCTATCCTGCCTCCTTTTGAACCACACAATGACACCTCTGTGGTACATGTGGGGGACAGCCTTCACTACCCATAGATTTAGAGTTGGACTTAAGCATGGAGATCATCTATTCCAATCCTATCATGTTACAGATAAGGATACTGATGCTTAAAGGTCACACAAGTAATAAATGGCAGAGCCAGAATTCTAAGCCCAATCTTCTCTAAATTCATTGCTCTTTCCAGTATACCACACTGCCTTGCATGATGGCAGATTGATTCTCTGTTTTATTATTTTAAAAATTTTCCGAGTCACCGTTACCTAAATAATCTATTTATTGAATGTCACCTCAATTAAATTACTAAAAAATTATTTTACTGAGTTAGAAAAAAAATAACAAAGTTCATTTGGAAGAACAAAAGGTCAGGAAGTTCAAAAGAAAGCAGGGAAGAAAAGATGTAAAGGAAGCAGATTCAGCAGTATCAGACTTTAAACTATATTAAAAGGCAAGAGCATCGTTGAAATATAAAAAGACTAATTTCAATTATTTTAAATTAAATTTTTTTTGCATAAATAAAACCCATGTAGCCAAAAATAGAAGAAATGCAGAAAATTGGGAGGGGGACCCTCTCTCATAGACAATCTCTTAGACAGGATGTAATTGGGTTGGAATGTAGCTGTGGTATAGAAAATGATGAGCTGATTGATTTAGAAAAACATTACAAGACTTGGACTTTGAAGAAAGATGTTATCCATCTTTAGAGATACAGATGATAGGATTAATAAGCATGCTACAGTCTTACGTACATGTGTATGAGTGTAATGTGTCTATATGTGTATATTTGTAGATATCTGTGTATATGTATGTATGTGTGTGTGTGTGTGTGTGTGTGTATTCACGCTTAATTGTAGCCTTCTTTGAGTTGGAGGGAGGGGAAAAATAAAGTAAAAAGTGCACAGCAGAGAACAAAGAAAACCAACAAGGAAGTGAAGAAAGCTAGGCAGCTCTGAAAACAATGTGTATTTATTATATATGTTTTCTTGAAATGGAAATTTGTTGTTTTATATTGAATCCTCTCTTGTGGTCTGCTGTGCATGCAGCAATATATATATATATATATATATTCAATTTTCTCATTTTGTACTTAATGTAAATTTTTTTTTTTAATTTACAAAAGATGATTTTTGCAAATGGCCAGGAAAGCATATGACGATTTCATTGTCCAAGTCATGGAATTTCAAAGTTGGAGGGGACTTAAGGGAATTCATCAAACTTCAACCTGAGCTGGAATTCCCTCTAAAAATGATCATTTAGTCTCTGTCCAAAGACTTACAGTGATGAAGAAGTCACTACTATTTAATAACATAATGGAGTTTGGTGCATTCCCTGATCACCTAAGATAAAAGCAGGCTCATATTACAATAATAGTAGCTCATATCTATGGAGCGCTTTAAGGTTTGCCAAATGCTTTTCCTTTCCCGTACATCAAATCGAAGCCTCCTATGTATTAGCGCAGTGTCCAGCACAAAACAGATTCTTAATAAATGCTTATTCCCTTCCCCATCTCTAAAACTGACAACCGCTGCTTCCAGTTACTCTCTCCAGGCAAAACAAAATAAACATACCCCCTTTTTCACCAGAGAGCCCTTCAGATTTTTTAAGGCAGTCATCATAGCCTCACAAAGTTTCCTTTTTTCCTGGCTAAAATATCCCAAATTCCTTCAACCAATCCACATATGACATGGTTTCCAGCTTCACTGCCCCACTACAAATTTTGGTCACAATTCAGTTTGTCAATGCCCTTCCTAAAATATGGTACCCAGAACTGGTTACATTATTTCAGAGGTGGATGGATTAGCTTCTGGTGAACTACATGAAAAGTGCCATAAAATAAGTTACTGACCACCCCCACCCCCACTAACTCAAGACTATCAGTGACAGTTATTGACCAAGTCCGACGAAGATTAAAATGCATCACTTTTTGGCTTACTTCTATGAAATTACAAACATCCATACAATTTAGCACACATTCCTCTAATATCCAAACAACTGGTAGAGAAAGTGAATTGAAGGGAGGGGGGAGGAAAGGGAAAGGGGCAGAGCAAAACAAAACAGTTAGGGAATGGTAAGTTTAAGTTCGTGGTGATAGCTCACATTTATAGAGAATTTCAGGGCAGCTAGATGGTACAGTGGATAGAGAGCCGGACCTGGAGTCAAGAAAACTCATCTTCATGAGTGCAAATCCATCTTAGACACTATCTGTGTGACCCTGGGCAAGTCATTTAAGTCAGTTATCTCATCTGTCAAATGAGCTGGAGAAGGAAATGGCAAACCACTCTAGCATCTTCACCAAGAAAACCCCAAATGGGGTCACCAGGAGTCAAACATGACTGAAATGACTAAACAACAACGTAAAACACTTCATGGAAAGAGAGAAGTCAGAAATGGAAGGAACCTCAAATGATATCTCATCTTGTCTTTGCTTGAGAATCCTCCCTACAATAATAGCAACAGGTGGTCATTTGACTCTTCTACGAAGAATTCTTGTCAAAGGGAACCCACTGTCTCCAAGGCAAGCCAGCCATCCCAATGACTCTGTTAAGGCATTTTCCTTCTATCAAGTCTAAATCTGCCTTACTGTAACTAACTTCTGCCTGTTGCTCCCAGTTCTGTCCTCCAGGGTCAATTGTTGTTCAGTCATTTCAGTCACGTCCAGCTCTTCATGACCCTATCTGGGTTTGTTCTTGTTTTTTTGTTTTTTTTTGCAAAGATCTGGAGTAGTTTGCCATTTCCTTCTCTACCAGGGTCAGTCAGAAAAGGTTTAATCCCTCTGCCCTATAATAGCTTCTGAAATAACTAAAGACAGTTATCATATCTGCTCCACGTCTTTGCTTCTTCAGGCTCAATGTCATCAGTTCCTTCAACTGTTGCTGAGATGACATGGTCTTGAAGTCTGTCACCATCCTATTTGTCTTCCTTTCAATGCTCATCAAGTTATCAACATCCTTCCTAAAATCTGGCACCCAGAAGTGCCTCATAATATTTCACATGTGATCTGATCAGGGCAGAACACATTGGACTATCACTCCTCCTTCATTCTGGATACCACTCCCCCAAGTGGTACATCTAAGTAGCTATGTGGTACAGTGGATCTGATTCTGGATTTGAAGTCAGGAAGACACAAGTTCTAGTTCTGCCTCAGGAACACCAGCTGTGTAACCCTGGGCAAGTCATGTAATGTCATTCAGCCTCAGTTTGCTCATCTGTAAAATGGGGATAATAATAGCATGTAATTCACAGAGTTGTCTTGAGGATGAAATGTAAAATTCTTTGTAAATGTAAAAATGACAGTGTAAAATTCTTTGTAAACTTTAAATTGCCATATGAATGCTCACTACTTGTGTTGTTGTTATTATTATTGATGCAGCCCTAAGTCACATTTAGTTTCTTGGCTGCCATAATCACGCTATTGATGCATACTGAGCTTGTTATGTCCACTAAAACCTCCAGCTCTCATTCAGACAACCTGTTGTCTAGTTCTATCTCATCCATCTTGCATCTATGAAGCTGATTTTGTGAATCCAAATATAAGATTTTAGGTTTGTGTCTATTAAATTTAATCTTACTAGAGTTAACCAAATAGTCTACATATCATTTTGTATTCTTTTCCTTTTTGGCGAGGCAATGGGGGGGAGTGACTTGCCCAGGGTCATGCAGCTAGTAAGGATCAAGCTTCTGAAGCCAGATTTGAACTTGTCTTCCTGAATCCAGGGCCAGTGCTCTATTCACTGCACCATCTAGCTGCCCCATATCATTTTGCATTCTGCCTTTTCCATTGAATATGTCAGCCATTCATCCAACTTTCTGTCATCAGGAAATCTGATAAACATGCCATTTGTGCCTTGATCAAAATAACTGATTAAAATGTTAAATAGCACAGGACTAAGTAGAGATTCTCAAGTCATACCACTAGATACTTCCTTCCAAGCTAATTCAACCACCTCTATAGCAATGTACTTAGTACTGGGGGCACTGTATTTTAGGAAGGACATTGAAATATTAATGACTTTTTTAGTGTATTTAACCATTTTAATATGTTATGTGGTTCCAAAACCATGTAACTATCATTCTACTCCATTTGTCTCCATTTTATTCATAAGAATAGGATGAAGAAACTGTCAAATGCTTTGCTGAAATCTAGATAAACTGTATTCACAAAATTCCCCTAAAATGAAGTTATTCTGGCATAATATGTTCTGGATTAAACCATGTGCTGCATCTAGTTTCACAGCCTAGCAATCATCTTTGACTCTTTCCCCCTATTCCCACCATCTCACACAGTCAATTTTCTGACACTATCTCCTCCTTCGATCTGTTTCATGTGAAGAGGCAGCCCTTTACCTTGCCAAGTAAAGCTGACCCCATACACAAGTGATGCCATTCCAACCTGTCTTCTCCAACAGACTGATACCATCATCCCCATTTCTCATTTATCTTTGATCTCTCCCTGTCTGCTGATTCCCTGCTGCCTACAAATATGACCAGGTCTCCAATGCCCTTTTCTCAGTCCTCATCTTTCTTGACCTCAGCAGACTTTGACACTGTCAATCACCCTCTTCTTGATATTCTTCTAAGTTTTTTGTGACACTCCCTCTCTCCTGGTTCCCTTCCTAACTGCCCACTTCTTCTCAGTCTCCTTTCCTATATCTTTATCCAGGTCATGTCCACTAACCATTGGTGTCCCATAGGGTTTTGAATGGGGCCCTCTTCTCCCTTTTTAATATTTCACTGGATGACTTCATGAACTCCTATGGATTCAATTATTATCTCTATGCGGATAATTTTCAAATCTACTTATCTAGCCCTAGCCTCTCTGCCCCTCACACCCCCAGCTGCCTATTGGACATCTTAAATCAGATGTCTAGTAGACATCTTAAACTCAATATGTCTAAAACTGAGCTCAATTTTTTCTCCCCATTTCCTCCCCCTTTCTAAACTTCTCTATTACCATCAAGGGCACTGCTGTCGTCACAGTACCCCGCGCTTACAACGTAGGTATCCTCCTCCTCCTCACTCTCTCACTGCCGCCCACCATGTCCAAACTGTCACCAAGGCCTGCCGATTTTGCCTTCACCATGGCTTTCACATTGAATGCTCTGTCTAATCATCTCCTCTTCTGATTTGTTTCCACTAAGTCTCAGCTAAAACCCCACTTTTATAAGAAGGCTTTTCCTAATCCCTTGTTATTGTAGGACCTTCTTTTTGTCGGTTATTTCCAATTTATCCTAAATATAATTTGTTTGTACATAGTTACTTGCATGTTGTCTCCCTCATTAGACTGAAGCTCGTTGAGAGCAGAAACTGTCTTTTATCTTTTTTTCTACTTATTAAATGCTTAGTAAATTAAGTTGAATTGAATGTTGACGCTTTACGAACATTTTTACGAACGCTTTTACTAAAATGTTCACAAGCTATTCCATTAATAATGCATAAGAATATAAGGAAGAAAAATCTAACTAATTAACCTAAAATTTTAGGCCTTCTTTTCCTCCATCTTCAAAAAATAAATAAATAAACAAACCAGGACATTTACCCTCTCTAGTGCTGTGGCACTTATCACATTCTCCATAACCTTTCCTCACTGACAGCGACTCAAGATGTCACATCTGCCAATTCTTTCATTCCCTGAATAAATAGGTCACTTGGGTCTGGTGACAAAGGTTTGCTCTGCAAGGGCCCTATTCTAGGCACCAGGAGTCCTTGCCCCTACAGAATTTATATGTTAGAATAATAGGCTCCCAGAATGTTGTGTTGAAAGCAAACTTAGAAAATGCTCAGTTAACCCTTTAATTTTAGAAGTGAGGAAATTAATAATTAATATTTATATAGAGTCTACTATATGCCAAACACTTAACAAATATCTCGTTTGATCCAACAGCAACCCTAGGAGGTAGGTGTTGTGATTATCCTCATTTTACAAACAAGGTAACTGAGGGAAATAGTGCTCAGGGTCACATAGCTATCTGAAGCTGGATTTGAACTCAGCTCTTCCCAACTCTAGACCCAACATGCTTATCCACTGGGCTACCTAGTTGCCCATAAAGGGAAAGAACTTCATCTATACCTCAGGAGACAAGAACTAAGTTCTCCCAGCCCAGTGCTGTTTCTATTAAATAATACTGACCCACTCCAGGAGGAGCATACAACTGAGATACAAATAATTATAATGGAAAAAATGAGATTAGTTGTGCTTTATTAGTACCTCCAACCATCTCTGCCAGGCAACATTTTACCCCTTCAAGATGTCCAACGAAATTATGCTGCCCTGGATTTCTCCTCTTTTCACCAATAATCTTAGGATTCTACACCCTCTGCCAAGACCCTAGTTGAGAGCCATCTGGTCTAACATTAGGAAAGTGTCAAATAGCATAAATAAATGCATAAAACTCAAAATCTTATCTCCTCTAAAAACAAATGGGGAGAGAAATGTTTTCCTAGGAATCTTTTCATTTCTTTCATTTTGTCACTGTATTTTACTATCATTCCCTCTGTTTGAGCAAGCTTGAGTGATTATTTTTTACTATTATTTATTTGCTTTCCTTATGTATAAGGCAGAGTATTATAAAATTATAGAATATTAGATCTGGAAGAGACCTGAAAAGTCATGTAGTCTAACCTGTATCTGAATGGGAATGTCATCTATATCAAAGGTGTCAAGCATGTAGCCCAAGGGCCAACATTCTCTAATGCAGCTGAACCAGATTAAAATATAATTGGGAAATATTTAACAAAATGAATAAAAGTACAATAGAAATATTTAACAAAATCAAAGTACAATAGCAGTATTTAACAAAATGAATATACAATAGAAATGTTTAACAAAATAAAAGTACAGTAGAACATAAATGCATAGATATCTAAAATGATATCTAGATGCAGGGATCCTTATGTACGATTTAGTTTCCCATCTCTATTTGATTTCAGTACCACTGATCATTCCTAATAAGTGATGCTCCAGCTCTGTTTGAAGATCTCCAGTAAGGGGGTAAAATGTGGCCAGGCAGAAGAGGTTGAAGGTACTAATATAAACACTAGTAACTTCATATTTTTTCCATTATAGTTTTTTGTATGTCCTTCCTGGAGTGGGTCAGTATTATTTAATAGAAACAGCACTGTCCTGGGAAACTTTAGTTATAGACTCTTGAGACATAGATTATCTCTTTCCCTATATGGGCAGCTAGGTGGTGCAGTAGATAAAGCTCTGGGTTTGGAATCAAGAAGACCCCAGTCCAAATCCAACTTCAGATACTCATTAGCTATGTGGGCCTGAGCAAGTCACTTAACTTCTGCTTTCTGCCAGCTCCCAAGGCTATTTATTCTGCTTTTCAATAGGTCTAATTGGAAGGTGTTTTTTCCTTCCGTTGACCCTAAACCTATTTGTCTGCAACTTCAATCTATTGTTCCTTGTTCTGTTCTCAAGTACCAAGCATAACCGTTCTCCCCATGACAGCCTTTCAAATACATGATCATAGCAATATTGTTCCCTCTTAAATCTTCTCTCCTTCTGGTTAACCATCCCAGTTCCTTCAAGTGATCCTCCTATGACATGGTTTGAGTCCCCTCCCCATTCTACATACCTTCTTCTGGACACTCTGACTTGTCAACACTCCTCCTAAGATGTAGTGCCCCCAAATAGTATAAGATATTCTAGTCATGTGCACTTACCAGGGCAGTGAACAGCATAACTATCAGCTTCCATGTCCAAAAGAGTGTATGGAATGGTGTAGAGTATAAGGAGACTAGAAAGGTAGGAAAGGGCCAGGTCTTGAAGGCTTTATGTTTAAGATTTTATGTTTAAGACTGAAGGAAATACGGAGCTGCTGGGATTTACTGAGTAGGGGGATAATATGGTCATATATGAACTGTGTGGAGTAGGCAGAGACTTGAGAAAGCAATGAAAAGGCTATGGCAGTAGTCCAATGAGAGGTGATCAGGGCATGAAATAGGGTGGGGGCTCCATTAGTGGTGTGGTGGGGATATATGAGAGAGATATTCTAGAGAAATAAATGAGAAGATCTGGCAACTGGATGGATAAGTGGGATGAGAGAGAAGAGTTAAGGATGCCACTAAGGTTGTGACTAGGCAGTGAAGTGGTGCAGAAGATAAAGCACTGGGCCTGGAGTCAGGAAGAATTGTGTTCAAATCTAGCCTCAGACGTGTACTACTAGTTGTATAACCATGGGCAAGTCACTTAACCAGTTTCTGACTCAGTTTTCTCAACTGTAAAATGGGGATAATAATAAACTTCCTGTGGTGGTTGTGAGAATCAATGGATATTTGTAAATTAAGACAGTGCCTGACACATAGTAGGCAGTTAATAAATGGTTATTCCCTTTCTCTTCCCTGCCTAGAAGGATGATGCTGCTGCTAGTAAGAGGGACACTTAGAAAAGGGGAAGATTGGGGAGAGAGGAGTTGATGAATTCTTTTTAAACATGTTGTGTTTGAGAGGCTTAATAGACATCCAGTTTGAGTAATCCAATGTGTAGTTGGTGACACAGGACTGGAATTCAGGAGAGAAATTAAGGTTCACGTAAAATAGCATCATGAAAACACTTCTCAGAGGAAAACAGAGGTGTCAGCATCTGAGAAGAAGGTGCTTACTCACCAGTGTTAAATGTTACAGACAGATCAAGAAGGGTAAGAATCGAAAGAAGGCCATTAAATACAGCAATCACATTGGTAACTTTGGAGAAGGAAATTTCTGTAAAATTTTGAGGCCAGAAGCAACACTGCAAAAGGTTTATAAGGTGTGAAAAGGAAGGTAAGTGAAGACATCGATTGTGGATGATTGTTTTTCATGGAGTTTAGCTGAGAAGGTAAGGAGAGATAGGGTGATAGCTAGCAGGGATGACAGGAAAAACTGAGTCGTTAAAGGATGCTTCCATCCCTAACATACATGAGAAAAGAGGGAAAGATTGAAGATCAGAGAGAGCAAGAATAGTAGTAGAGGAAAATGTGGAAAGGGTAGGATGAAGGATGAATGTGGAAGGGTTGACCTTGGCCAGGAAAAGGGTCACTTCGTCATCAGAGACTGTAGTGAAATATGATATAGTGGCAGATGATGTCAGAGGGATGTGGGAAGAGGAGAGGAGAAGAAAGAGCTTTCAGAAAATTTCTTCTGGATTCCTTTCTTTTGGATGAAGTATGAAATGAGATCCCCATCTGAGAGGTTTCAGAAGGGGTGCTGTAAGTGGCTTGAGTAAAGAGGATTTGGAACAGCCACTGAGGTGAAAAGGATAAATGATCAATTAGGGAGAAGTATAATTGCCTTGCTACAGTGAAGGCCTGGTTGCCAAATCAGATAAAAAAAAAATAATACGGTAGGCCCAATCAGCAGATTTATGACTTCTTCTAGTTCCATTCAGCAGCATATGCATAGGAGTGAATGAAGTGAATGGAGGGCAGAATCCAAGGCTGGAGTTAAGCAAGGCATGATCAGTTATGGGAAAAGGGATTCAAGAGAAAAGGATAGTGTAGAGTTGAACTGGGTTCACCCAAGGGGTTGAGATTAGGAAAAGAGGAAAGTATTGCAGGGTTAAAGTCACAATGAAGGTGACAGTGAGGACAAAGAAGAGGGTTAGAGCTCTTAAGACAGGAAGATGAAACAATAAAATATGTTCACATAAAAGAATTTGAGTTCACGGACACGAAAGTAGAGGACTAGAAGGCATTGACAAGATCAAGGGTATGATTATCTCTCCGTGTAGGTTGGGTGGGGCAGAGAAGTTGAATCATAGGATCTGAATAGATTGAATAATTAGGTAGTTATTTGAGTGAACATCAATGTGTGTATTGAAGTTTTCTAGACTGAGGACAGGAGTTAGGGAGGAGAGAAACACTGTGAGGCAGGACTAAACTCACCGAAGGAGAAACAAATGACTTAGGGGTCAATGGTTAACAATCACCATGACTGTGATTGGATGATAAATTTGGATTTCATTGAACCTCAAGGTTTCTGAATAAAAGTAGAAGGCGGCGTGCCTAGTAGAAGAAATGGGGAACAAGGAATATTATAACTCCTCCACTGTGCCTGGTGTGTAAGGGGTATGAGGGGGGAAAAAAAAAAGTACAGCCAGTGTTGGAAAGTGTGCTGGGGATCCAGTGACATCTGAAGGAAACCTAGATTCAACAACTCCCAGAAGATATAAAGATTGAGAAATGAATAGATTTAGAATCAAAATTGTTACTCATGGAGCCAAAGTTCTAACGGGCACAGCGGAAGAGGTGGGCAGGAAGGGACATCCATTGAGAATAGTAGGTAATGACAGTTCAGATTTGCCTCTCTGGGTCTAGCCTCTTGGCATGTGGTATTCTTGTACTCTGTGGGGTCTATCTCAGTAGGAAGGAGGAAATGCATCATTTTAGAATTTCATAATAATGAAAGAACATTTATATAATACCTACTTTGTACCAGGTACTATGCTAAGAGTTTTATATTATCTCATTTGATTCTCACAACCACTGTGGGAGGTAGGTGCTATTATTTGTCCCCATTTTATAGATGAGGAAACTGAGGCAAATAGAGGTTAAGTGACTTGCCCAGAGTCACCCAGCTAGCAAGTGTCTGAACTCATATCTTCCAGACTCCAGGTCCAGTACTCTATCCAGTGTCACCTAATTTTAACTCATATTATTATTAAATGTTACATATTTATAGATGTTCACCTATGCCTTCATTCACGTAACTGATAAAAATGCTGAATAGCACAAGATAAGGGAAAGACAAGGGGACCTTCCTTTTCTAAATTGATATGAAGTCATTAATGATTACTTTTAGGGGCAAGTCACCCAAGTAGATGAAAGACTATCAAATGCTTTGCAAAAGAAATCATATCCATGGCATTTCACTGATCTTAGTCCTATCCCAAAAAAAGTACATAGTACAAGTCAAGTAGTAGGACGTATTCTTGATGAAGATTGTATTGACTCCTTGTGATCATTTTTTTTAAAAGCTATTCACTAATCCTCCCTTTAATGATATATTTTAAAGTTTTGCTAGGAATAAAAATCCCTCATAAGACATTGTTTTCAGAAACCACTATTCATTTTTTCTTTTAAAGATTCAGGACATAATTTGCCCTTTTCTAATCCTGGAACACCTCTCCTTCCCCACCCCATACTCCACTTTCTTTCAAAATATGTTTTCTCAAAGATCACTGCCACCAATGCTAAGCAATCACACCACCAGCTTATTTTATTTTATTGATACCTCATCTTTTCACCAACCATTTCTAGATATACAGGACCCCCTTTGGACCCTTACTTATATAAAAGTAAAATCACCAGCTATTTTTAAATGGTGTAGGCTAAAAAAAAAAAACATAACATGACAAAAGCCTGTGTTGTGTGACATCTCCACAATGAGGGACTCACTCAAAAACTAATGGGAGGTATAGTCTAAACAGAATTTCCTCAATAAGTGAGGTTCTCTCAGCCACAAACATTATGAGAACATGTGTTGGAGGAGGTAGAGAGGGTCAGTGTATTAACAGACCTCTCCCTATCCCTTCTATAAGGGACCATTGTTTCTGCGAGTTGTTTTATTATTTCTATGAGTTGTTCTTTTATAATTCTGCAGAACATCTGGGACTTCAACCTATGATAGACATCCAGCTTTTTAAATTTTCTTCCTCTTCAGATTCTAAGGTTTGAAACTAGCTTCTGCAGAGTCATCTTTAAATGTTGGTTTTTACCACAGTCTATGTAGTTTTTTGAGAAAGGATAAATCTTACTCATCTATTTCTGCCACTTTGACTCTACCAGTATTGGTGATTTAGCCAACTGCCTGAATCTTCTTTAAGGAAGAATTGTGTAGATGATCACCATAGGTCAAAAGTTTCAGCAAGATCTCCTCTGTGGAACTTGGAAAAAGTAAGAGATGGGTTCACCCTAGAGATGAATCCCAAGAGTGAGGGCCTCTGCTCTGGTTTTTTTCAGCTTCCTAGAATATAATTCATCTGGGCTTAGTGACTTGAAATGACATAGGTTATCTAGGCCTTATATTGTGATTTATCTTGGACTTCAAGTCCCTATTAACCATCTTCGTTCTGTTCTTTCTAGTGTCTAAACAAACAAAAAAAACCAATTCTCTTTGACACAGAAAACAAATAAAATATAGATTTGAACAATCCTACCTTTCCTCCATCATCTATTATCACTCAAGGAGTGGTCCTTATCTTACCTTTGCTTCTTCCTCCCTCTACCCATTGTTGTACTGGAGAAAAGTCAACATTATATTTTCCATAATGTGTTGTGATACCATATGGCTGTGAATCCTGTGATGCTATGATTCACAGTCATATGGTATCAGAAGACTAAAAGTACAAATCATCCAAAGGCTGCAGCATATTATACATAATGACTTTGCTATAAGAAGTAACATAAAAGACATCAGTGAGGGAATGTATGACAGGAAAAGGAAACAAATCTTTTGTGTATGAATAAAAAATTGTTTAAGCACTGAGATTCCAGGGACTATATGAAACACTAGGGATAAAAATGTAAAGACTAATCAAATCTCTGGCCTTGTCTAGTTACAATTTAATAGAGGAACATAATAATAGTAGCCAGGGAAGGCTGGTTTTGACTAGGATACGGCAGGGATGGTGAGTGTAGCCATAGAGCAATAAATTGAATTCTTACCAGTCAGGAGCCCAGGGGTGAGAGCTGAAAAGCCCAGTTGGAGATGAAAAGTCATGGTAGGAAGAAGGCCAGAGGGTAGCAAGAATAAGGGACAACAGATAAACAGCCCAAATGCTACACTACTATCCTTACAATGTTAAAAGATCCATAGAAGACTTTCCATATATTTGGATATATCTTTATTGAAGACTCATGGAAACTCATAAATGACAAGAGTCTCAGAAGCTGGGAAAGTGCCAAAGGGTTCTATTTTGCAATCCAAAACACTCAAATGATAGATCAGAGTATCAAAATAAACAAAAAGATTTTATTGATCTCTTAGCTGAAGAGCACTGTATACATTCAAGTCTGAGTTGTCTGAAAAGAGAGAGTGAGAAAATCAATGATAAGTTTTGGCCAGGCTTGTTAGCAATGTTACACTACTATTCACTAATGTGCCCAACTAGGGATATCAAAATGTTCGAAACAAAAGTTGCTATGTGAAAGATAGCACTGCAAAAGCTTGGAGCCCATCTAATTTGACTCCACCATTTTGAGGATGAGGAAACTGAGGTCCACAGCCCAAGTGTTCCAAAATCAATAGCAATGAAGGAAACAGTGAAGTTAATCAATCAGCACCTCCATTCCCTTCATAAAGACTGACGCCTATACTATTGATTTCACACTCTAATACTTCACAAGTTAACATGGATGTTGAAGATGCTAAGAAAGAGAAGAATGGATTTACCATTCATCAACTACACAGTACTGGCTACTTAGAAATCAGCTGCAAACCTAAGTAAATATTCTGGTATTAAATGGTCACTTACTTGTTCAATTAGCACAGAGATGTCTTTAGGCTTCAGCAACAGTTAGCAATTTGTCTGAAGGCCCTAGGAAAGAAAAGGTTGGGGCACAATTTATAATTTAAAACAGAGAAAAAAGCAATGAAATTTGTGAAGGAGATAAAATTTCTCTTTGGTACCCTTCACTTTTCCCTTTATGGGGAATGGTGTCAAAGGAGAGTACTATACTTAGAGTCAGAAGAAACCTGGTTTCTAATTATTAATGCCGTGGATTTCCTGAACATTGGGATTTTGAATGTTAGTTCTAAATGGTACCTTAGAGATCATTTCATAGATGAGGGAAGGCAGATCCAGAGCAGTCTAGTGACCACTCAAAGGTCAGACAGCTATTAGCAAAAGAGCCATTTTTCTTTTTTGTTGTTGTGGTTAGGACATGATGTACAGGCAGACTGGGTACCAGCATATAAAAACTAACCTTGTTGTTCCATGGGATTTGGAGGAGTAGAATACATTCCATTTCTCTAAAACCATACCAGATGGCAAGGGCATAATTCTACCTTTTAAAGAAAGGCTGGCTATCTTGTTACTTCACGCTGCCTTATCTGCAGGAATAGTCATAAAAACTCAGCATTGTTTCTTACAGAATACCATATTTTAAAAACTCCAAAATATGGGGGAGGAAGGTAGGGCACATGTGTTTTAAACAAACTTTTTTTTTTTGAACAAGTGCCCCAACTTTTTCTTTTAAACAAACCACCACCTCAAGGACCAACATATAGACTTAAGAACGTCAAGCATCCTCCTTTTAAAGATGAGAAAACTGACACATGTGATTGCAATGTTCTCTTTCCGATGAGAGAGACTACTGTATAGGCTGGAATAATACCTAGATAAAAGCATTCATTCCTTAGCTTATATTCTGGCCACCACAGAATTAAACCTAATGGCTAAGTAATCTGTTTATTTTCTTAACTGAGCATATTTTGAGCATTTCTTTTGTATAGACTGAGCTGGCGTTGGGGGAGGAAGGAGGAATGGAAGATATAAGCTCTGCCCTCAAGGAATATAAAACCTACTTGAAAAAACACATATACAGATACACAAAGATACAAATACACTGGAGTATATTATATATAGATATATATCACACACACACATATATATATATATATATATATATATATATATACACACACATATACATATGTGCATGTATTTTTTATATACATTGAATGAACCCCTCTTTTTTTATCCTCTAAGCTGGTTTGTTTTAGCCTATACTTATGCTGATAGGCCTGGTGTTCTGAGGGGAGGAAGGAATGGGAAGAGGTATACTATACTAATACAATTTGCAACTACCTCTCAGGGTGCCAGGGTAACCCTGATATGTGTGTGTGTGTGTGTGTGTGTGTGTGTGTGTGTGTGTGTGTGTGTGTGGGCTGGGGTGGGGGGGAGAGTAAAGAATATACTCCTACTAGTTATCATTATAGCTCCTGAGCCCCCACTGGTGTGCTTCCCATTTACATGAAATCAGTCACCATGAGACCTTTAACTCAAACAGAAAACATTTATATACTAAATGACAAGTGAAAAGAATAATCATAACATTTGTTCAAAAAATAAAAAGCAAAAACAAGATCAGAGCACTGTCTACTCATAAACCTGGGTCACACTTTCCCATCAATGCACACAGTCCATGAAAGAGTGGGCACATATGTACAAAAACTTAGCAGAGAGTCACAAAAGTAAGGAAAACCTATCAGCCTGAGGCAATTCACAGCTCTGGATGGAGGTCTTATACCCTAGGAATAAATCTGCACCCACATGAAGCTACTTCTCCAATATATATTTATACATAAAACACCAATACACTTTGGTTCCTTACCACTCTACTACTGAGCAAAGCCACTCCTTTCCGGCTTCTGAGCAAATGGAGCAGTGACAAGCTCTTTTCATTCCCAGACCCCCTTAACAGGACGCTAAGAAAAAGCGTTGTGCTCTTTCAGTTACAAGCCAGTTACTTAAGCCAAAGAACAGCCATGCTCCTCAGATCTGCAAATGTCAGCATGTATTTGTCCAATGAGCTCCAAGCTGAGAAAAACAGACACTAAGTCTGTTATTTCCCTCCTCTCAAAATCAAAGAGCCCTGGACCACACAGGCACCTTCTCTCTCAGGCTGTAGATGACACGAGAGCAATAAGGCACCAAATGTTCCTCACAGAGTGGCAGGATTTAATTCTATTCCTACTTACCTTGGGCAGCTGCTTCAACCTTTATCTAGCCAGTCAACAAAGCAATACTTTTCTTCTAATCAGCATGTTCCCAGCAAAGCAACAAAGAATCAAAGAGCTCAGCTCAAAACCATCTGTCTTCTGTCCTTGGCTTCTTGTGACTCCTCCAGTGCTCAGCTAGCCCTCCCTACTACTCCTCTCTCTTCTTATAGCTTCTCCTGTGACTCTTAGATGCTTCAAAATTAGCGACTCCTTTTAGAGAGTGACATCTTTATAAAGTAAAATTTTTTAAAAGTTTCCCTGTTAAGTATGAACCCAATGGTCTCCCAAAGCTCCCAAATGGTTATTTGAGCTATGATTTTGTCAGTTGTGACATTTAAAAATCTAAAAATGGTCACATGCACATGAGCTAATGGACAATACACTGAAGCCATCATTACCTCACTCATTGTTTGACCTTCAAATAAAGCCTTATAGTACATTCATCTGAAGGACAGTTCTCCATCTAGTCCTCAGAACTGTCTATGTTTCTCCTAAAAATTTTGAGAGATTTTATTCCACAAGTTTTTAGCAAATTGCTCTCATTTGAAAGGGGCAGCATTATATATGTGTGTATAATATACGTGTGTGTGTGTGTGTGTGTATATATGCGCTCACACACACATATGTATGCATATACACACAAACATTTACAATATGTGTGTGTGTATATATGTATATATATATATATATATATATATATATATACATATATACACACACACACACACATTTATATATACGCACAATGTCTTCACACACCCTCCATTTTCTCAGACTACATTTTATATATACATAGTCTCCCCAGTTAGACTGTAAGCTCCTCAAGGGCAAAGACTTATTTTTTGCTTTGTCTCTATAGCACTTAGCACAGTGTCAAACATAATAAGCATTTAATAAATGCTTTTTGTTTGACTGAGTCTTAACCAGTGGGTATCATGTTGCCTTTAAAGATTTTAAGGAGAATATTTGAAGGCTTGGTGATGCTAGGGACAGAAACAAATGTCTAAGGACATTTACACTGGCTGCTCTGCAAAGTAGTAACATTTTTCCTAGACATCTACTACTACATTAAGTTCAACATTGTGTGGGGCAGATAACATTATTTTTAAAAGTTTGCCACAGACTGTGAGCCCTTCCACTTAAGATTTAGCCTGAATCAAAGAAAATTAGACTATAGCTGCCTACCCACATGCAGCTAGTGTATACCATGTCAGTGCCAAACTGTTTAATTTAGCCAATATAATTATCCATCTGGCTTCACTGTAAAATCAATGTTACTATGATTCTGATTAGAGCAAAAAAGCAACAGAAAACTAAATTTGAGGGTTCTGATGCAATATGATCTGAGTATTTTTAAATCAAAGTCTCCGGTTGTTAAGTTCAAAGTTGACTTTTCTCCTTTTTCCAGCAACCTCAAAGGCTCCCTCTTTACTGGCTCTTCCTTTTTGCCTTCAAATATATTCCAATCTGCCATCCTTTCAAAAAAAATTTAATTAATTACATTTCATGCTATCATCCTATTTCTCACTTTCTTGAAATCTGGAAGCAAAAATGACAGACTGATCTTGAAGTTTCATATCCTCAAAGGGATCTCAGAGGTCATCTGGTATAACCCAACTCAATTTAATAAATATTCATTAAAGGCCTTCTAAGGCACCCAGGATGCAAAGACAAAATAGCCTCTGCCTTTAAGGAACTTATACTTTATTGGGAGGATAACATATGTACCCAAACAAGTTAAAAAAAAAAAAGCTTAAAGGCAGAGAAAGAGATGGGGAGAGAAGGAGCTAATATCTATGAGAGTTCAGGAAGGCTTCACGGAGAATGACTTTTTAAAGGCAGAGACGAGGAAGGAGTACATTCTAGACATAAGGGAAAGTAGCTTGTACAAGGTTACGTAGGCAAGAGATCAAAGGTTGCGACTAGGGAAAAATTAGTGGTCCATTTGGATGCAACTTAGCAGGTCTCAAAGTGATTAATGGGAAATAAAGCTATAAAAGGTAAATTTGGAGCTAGATTGTAGGTGTTCTTAAATGACAGACTAAGGAGTTATTTCATCTGAGAAGCAAGAGCGAGGGACTGAGCAGGGACATGACATAGTCACTCTGTATGTTAGAAGCATCACTCTGGCAATCGTAGGAAAAGATTAGAGTGGAAAGAAGCCGAGGGCAAGGAGACCACTTAGGAGGACATTTCAATAGCCCAAGTAAATATGATGAAGGTATCAATCTGGGTGGTAGCCATATGAATGGAAAGCAGAGAAGAGATGCTGTTGAGGTAGAATAACACAACCGGGCAATTAACTGGATTCAGGGATGAGAGAGAAAGAAGAGTCAAAGAAAACCAACTTCCTGTACCAAAAATATCAGAGGTCCCTCTAGCTCTAAATCTCACGATCCTATCAACCTATTTTTTATCTTTATTATGAACAGTGGCTCATCAATCCCCATCTTATCTTCCCAGTCTATTAACCTGTTCTGGTTTCACTTGTCTCCCCAACTAAGCCAGAATAGCATGGTCACCCTTTGCACTCACTCAAGATTCTAAAGTTAAACTACCAATGTTGGTGCCTGCAGCATGTTAGCTTTGAGGAAAGGGGGAAACTCAAGAGACTGGGAAACCATCATTAAGAAGGTTACTGTCAGAGATGGGTGACAAGAGGAAACCACTAGCTAAAAGTTTCCCATTTTAATTTTTTTTTTTTGGTTAACTAGGTGCTAAATTCAGTGAGTGCTATCAGTACCTTCTAAATTTGCAGAATGTCCTTGTTGCTACCTAGTGAGAACTATATACTTATATACATGCTAGAACATTTCATTCCTTTTATCTTCTGTCAATTGTACTCTTAGCCAAGGAAACACTCATTTTTCTAGACTGCCAATTCTGGCTTTTGGAAAGACTTTTAAAACTGTGCTGATTAAGTTTACCATATATTCATTCTGGGCCTATACAAGGCAAGGTAAATGGTTACTTTTATCAACTTCCATCACAATCCCCATATTTTACCCCCTCCATACACACCTACATACACATATTCAGTTCAAATCAACTCTACTTCTTTTCCCCTTCACTCATCAGATATAATTGACTTTTTCAGGATGATAAAGTCCATCTAATGTGACTTACTTTATCTCTCAGTAAAACTTAAAACCTATATGTGCCTTTAACTTTAAAAGTAGAGAGGAGGCAAGAGAAATAGCCCTCCTCTCTACCAAGGTACCTGTACCCTTGATTATATACCTCCTTCGGAAACTTGCTTAGCAATTATTCAAATTCTCTTAGAATCTTAACCTCTTCTACATTGGCTTCCTCTTCCAAAAAAGGCCGCCCCCTTTTCGTTATATAACCACCCTTCCCACATCCACCAATCTACACTTTCACTGTCAAACTTGCAGGAAAAAAAATAGTTTACATGTACTGACTATTCTGGCTTCTGTTTCAATCCTGTAGAAACTTTTCTGGGGTCACCAATTATCACCTTATTGTGAAATCCAATTGTGTTTTCTTAGTTGTAATCCTCTTTGATATCTTCCCAACATTTGACACCATTGACCACGCCCTTTCCTTCTTGATTTTTTTTTTCCCCTCCACTTGGCTTCTGTTACCACAACACTCTCTGGGATCACATCTCTCGAATAGTTCCTTCTTATCTCCTTTGTCTCCTTTTCTTCCTCCCCCTCTCTAAATATATGCATTTCCAAAAGCCCAGTGGTTGATCACATTCTCATTTTCATTTATACTCTAACCTCTTGGTGATCTTATCCATTCCAGTAACTCACACTATTATCTGTATGAAGATGGCTCACAAGTCTGTATCACTATCCCCAAATGTTCTTTAAAGTTACAGACCTGTTTTTCCTTTTGCTTATTAGATGCCTTTACTTGGATGTCCCTCTAGTTCCTCAAGCTCTAAAACATTTCAACACGTCCCAAATCAAATTCTTCATTGTCTTTTCTACCTAAAGCTTTCCATTATCTTACCATCCACACTTTAAATAGTATGATCATTTCCAATTAATTACTGCATCAAGACCACTGACCCTTCAATTTTCCAATTCATGACTTTTTTCCAATCCAGCTGCCACCCTCCTAATTCAATTTCTCATTACCTGTAATCTACACTATTGCAACATCAGCCTGCCTCCCCTTCTCCAGACTTTTCTGCCTGCTTATCCTTCTTCACTGGTAACAGTTTAGTCTTCCTGGCACACATAGCATTCTGACCATTTGATCACTTTTCCTGATCAAAAACTTTCCTTTAACTCCCTATTACCTAACAAAAAATATCCAACTCTTTAAACTGGCATTCAAGTTCCTTCATAATTTGGCTATTAGCTACCTTCCCAGCCTTGTATCTCATACTATCTTCCTATTAAAATACTCCATGTTCTAGCCAAAATGGACTACTCAAAATTCCCTCAACTTGGTTTTCCTTTTTTTAATGCCTTTATTCACATCATCCCTTTTATTAAAATAATTTCCCCCATCCTTTTGAGTGCCTTTGTTTCTGTCTTCACCTGACCAAATTCTATTTATCCTTTAAAGCTCTCTCTTCCACAAAGTCTTCCATGAGCCCTTTGGCCAGAAGTGATCTCTTCTACCTTTTTGGACTCACGGAACTTCATCCGTGTCCCTCCTCTTTTTTGTAGTGCATGTCTGAAACTCCAAACTTATATTGACTGGATCAATCTCATGTACAACTTTTTGGCACGCTATGCCTCCACTCAGAGATAACTCTGGGAAATTTCAGCATATAGATCTGTATGCCTAAGTATTTACAAATGTGTGTAAAAGGGTCCCTCAGATTCTATACAAGCACATGGTCTAAAAATTCACACATTAGGTATAGGACAACCTTTATTCCATGTTCCACAGAAAATGCAAAGAATATAAAAGGACTCACAATAGTACATGTAAAAAATTCATATAATCTTCTTACTTACATGATCCTACTTTCTACTAGGTTGTAAAATCCTACAAACTCATATCGCTGCCCCGTGTTTTAGACTCCCCTCAGAAGTAAGGCCAACTTGGGGTGGCTGGCAGGCAACATGGTGACATTCCAGTGTGTCCTGCTTGCAGCCAGAGAATCTCTAAGGGATTTAACACCTTTGCAAGAATCATACAGTTGGGGCTGCTAGATAGGTAGCCCTTCTTCCCACCAGACCCATGCTGTCCAAACAATTCATTATAATAGAATTTTATATATATATATATATATATGTATATATATATATAAATATATAAAACAATGTAATAATTAACATAACAATAACAGAAAAATGAAAAGTCTACTTATACTGCTCCTCTATATTATGACCCAAGTTCCTTACTTCTGCTCCTACAGTCTGTGCATAAGAATACTTTTCTCTTGGCAAAAAAAAAAAAAAAGATGTTTAACTCGGGAGGTTTTCCTTTTGGTAGAAGGCTGGGTCCCTGAACCCTCAAATGTAGAAATACATACCAAACCTCCTTTTTATATTGGGGTGGGGGATAGGTTTCAGGACTTCATTGCCCCATTCTCTGGCTAGAAGAGTTAAAATGACTCATTCAAGATTATGTAGATGACAGGCAGAGCCAGTATTTATTTTAATGAAGGTTCTCTGACTACAAACTCCATGCACTTCTCTTTCCCAGCTTCTTTAGGGAAAAGACCTTGTCTTGTTTATCTTTATATGTGCATTGCATATAATTAGTATAAATGTTTGTTTCATTGAATTGAATTTTATTGCCCATAGGATATTCCCAAAGACCATTTCTTTCATTTTTCATTGTTTCTCCTTCAGAGAGATGATCCATTCTTATGCCATCAGAAATCATATCTATATAGACAATTCCCAAATCTCCAAGTATGCTCTAAAATAATTTTCTTAATTTTAAACTAAACATGCTTGAAATTGAAACTATCACCTCCACCTACTCTCAAAACTGCCTGTCCCTCCCAACTCCCCCTATTTTTCCTTTGTGATAACAACTTTTCCAGAGTAGAAAAATGGCATCTTTGATTTGTCCTTCTCTGTCTCACTCTCTCTTCCCCACCCCCATCCAAGCAATTATCAAGTTTTTTTATTTCTTTGAAATTTTGCTTTAATTTCTCCTTTCTATCATATTTCCACAAATATCCATGTTTAGGCACTTGTCATTTCACAAAGAAATGACTGCAATAGCATAAAAAACTCATTTTTTTTTTTGGCTAGGCTATGGAGTTAATTGACTTGCCCAGGTTCACACAGCTAGTGAGGCTGCATTTGAACTCGGGTCCTCCCGACTCCAGGGCTGGTGCTCCATCCACTGTGCCACCTAGCTGCCCTTGAACATAATACATCATTGAAAAATGTTGCTCTATATAGAAAAATTAAGTAAAATGAAATGGCAAGTATCATGGGGCATTAGGATCTATTCCTACCTGGGAAGGCTTGGAGGCTTTAGCTAAGAAAAGATTGCTGGTCTACAAAGAATGTCTGAGGTTTAGACAAATTGAGATGAATGAGAATTTCTACAAAAAGGAATAAGCCAATGCATGAATATTTTAGAAACAGCAGCATGATATAGAGGACAGTGTCGCTTAGAGATTCATGAAGACTTGGGTTCCAAGTCCCATTTCTGACATGTCTACTCACTTGGTGACCACAGATAAGGCACTTAACCTCAGGCAACTTTTTAGGACTACAAGATGTATAGTTAGTCAACAAGCATTTATTATCAATTTACTATGTGCTGGGCATTGCGGTAAGTGCTAAGGATAAAAAAAGACAACAACAGTCCCTGCCCTCAAGAAGCTCACAGTCTAATGGGAAGATGACATATAAATAATTTAGTACATAAGAGATATCCAGAGTGGATAGAAGGTAATCCCAAAAGGAAGGCCACTAGTAGCTGGGAACTGAGGGGTGGGGGGAAAGGCTTCCTGTCTTTAAGGAGGCCAGAATTGAAAGTAAAGGGGCCAGAGCATTTCAAGTATGGAGAACAGCCAGTGCAAAGGCACAGAGGTGGAAGATGAAGTGTTATGTTTGAGGAACAGGGAGAAGGCCAGTGGAGCTAGACCATAGAAAGCATGGAGAATAAAATATAAGAAAGGCAGGAAGAGGCAAGATTATGAAGCACCATAATGCCCCCAAAAGGAGTTTATATTTGATCTTAGATTAATAGGGAAATTCTGGACCTCATTGAGGGTGAAGGGGAAATGGTGACAAGGTCAGACTTGGGCTTTGGAACAATCACAATCATCTAGCTGTGTGGATGATCGCTTGGAATAAGGCAGAGCCTTGAGGCAGAGGGACCAGTCTGGGAGCTATTCCAATAGTCCAGTGAGAGGTTATGAGGATGAGAACTAGAATAGTGGCTGTGTGAATGGAGAGAAAGGGGCACATACAAGAGACATGGTGAAGGCACAAATGACAAAAATTGGCAATGGACTGGATATGTGGAACAAATGTGAGGAGTCAATGATAACACCAAGATTTTGATCCAAGGTGACTAGGAAGGGGATGTTGCTTCCCTTAAGAATAATAGGGGTGCTGGAGAGAGAGGAGGGTTTGAAAGCAAATATGATGAGTTATTTTGGACATGTTGAGTTCAAGATGCCTTTGGAATATCTGGTTTGAGATGGCCAAAAGGCAGTTAGTGATGTGGGACTAGAGCTCAGGAGAGAGGCCAGAGTTGGATATATAAATTAGGGAATCATCTTCATAGAGATCATTGAACCCATGGGAACCAATGATATCACCAAGTAAGATAATACAGAATGAAAAGAGAAAAGGGCCCAAAACAGCATAAGCTGTGCTGATCTACTTTGGGATTTCTGACTTTTTCTACCATGCTTCCAAGTCCACCACCATCTCACCCCACTTTTCAGTTTCCTTTTGTTTGTTGTCTTCCTCCATCAGATTTGTAAGCTCCTTAAGAGCAAAGACTATTTTTTCATATCTGTATGCCCAGTGCTTAGAACAGTGCCTTCTACATAGTAGGTGTTCAATAAATATTTATCAACTGATCTGCATTAGTACAGGATTCTCTTCAGGAGCTCCACATGCTGATGAAATCATGAGTCTGGTCCAAAAAAAAATAGGATACACAAAAAGCAAGTGATGGATGCCAAGGAGTCTGGACTTTATTTTATGGGTAATGAGGCATCATTGGAGGGTTTTTGTTTGTTTTCAGGAAAGAATGTATGATCAGAGCTGCAGTTCATGAGTAATCATAGCCTCAAGATCTAACTCAAATGCTACCTCTTTGGTGAAGCTTTCCCTAATACACATAAAAACCCTCTTCCTCTTCTCAATTTCCCACAAAATTTTGTTGTAATCTTTTTATGCTATATTAAAGTTACTTTCACATCTATCTTATCTCGCCTACCATACAGCTAGGTCCCAATAAATACAAATGATGAAGCCTCTGAAATGTTCATTTACCTGAATTCATACTAAAGTCACAGTTATCTAAAATATGGTAATTGATTCCAACCCCATGGATATGTGCAGTTCAGATTATAATGCAACATAAATTATCTTTGTTGAAATGCTTCTATCCTTAAGAAACTTTCAGTACTTCCTTATTTCCTCCACAATCAAGTGCTAATCCTTCCAGCTGACATTCAAGGCCTGCCATAATCCAGTTCCATTAAATTTAGCCAACTATATCATCCGCTACTTCTTTACACTATCTTCTACTAGACTTTGAGTGCCTAGGGCAAGGATAACCCCTTCCAATCCAATAGCTTACTAAATATCTACTATGAGCAAGGTACTGGGATTACAGACAATGAAAACCAGTCCCTTCCATGAAGGGAGTGATGTTCCATTGTTGGGTAGGGGGCAATACAGCATATAAGCAGATATATGCATTTTCAAATCCCAACCACCTTGCAAAAGGGCTTACACAATGTAAATGGTCGATAAATATCCACTGAAACAAATATGGTTCAAGATAGGAGAAATACCAGATTTTCATAGAAAGAGGCTGCCCAAGGAATCAGGAAATGATATACTACAAGTCACTTCTTGGTCATCTTTCCTGGCTACAAAATCAACCAAACAAATCTATTCTCCACTTTGGATGTAAAGCACAATGAAAGTATACCAAATGGATTACTTAAAAAGAAACCTCCTTCCTCCCTACCCTAAAACAGACACTACAATATCTGCTATGTGGGCTGCTAGGTGACAAAGTGGATACAGCGCTGGGCTTGGAATCAGGAAGACGTCTTCCCGAGTTCAAATCTGGCCTCAGACACTTAGTAGCTGTGTGACTCTGGGCAAATCACTTAACCCTGTTTGCCTCAGTTTTTCTCATCTGTAAAATGGGCTGGAGCAGGAATGGCAAACCACTTCAATATCTTTGTCAAAAAAAAAAATCCCAAATGGAGTCATGAAAAGTCAGACATGACTGAAAAACCACCACCATGACAAAATCTGTTACATACTTTAAAAGGACCAACTTGTGGTGCAGCTGGTGGCGCAGTGGATAGAGCGCTGGCCCTGAAGTCAGGAGGACCCGAGTTCAAATGCAGCCTCAGACCAAACACTTGACACTTACTAGCTATGTGACCCTGGGCAAGTCACTTAAACCCAATTGCCTTAAAAACAAGGACCAACTTGTTTGTCAGTGGAAGTCATGCTGCAAGCTTCTGTGGAATATTTCATAGGCTGCTAGGAGTGGAGAACCTGCGGCCTTTTGACAGAGTCCAAGTTTTCAGAACAAATCCTTTTATTAAGGGGATATATTCTGTGAAATTTGGACTCAAAGGTCCCCATGTGGCCTTGAGACTGCAAGTTCCCCTCCTCTAAGTGTGCCTAAAGAAGGGAAACAACATAGTTTGTCATTTCAGGCAAGGATTTGAACCCAGGCCCTTTAACTCCAAATGTAGGACATTTTTAATTCCCCCTTACCTGCCACCAACTTATTGCAGGTCCTTATCATTCAACACATGGACTACGGACACATGGATAGCCTCCTAACTATTCGTCTTCTCTCAGAGGAAAGGATTTGGTCCTTGACAATAAGCAGATCAAAAAAACGAGGAAGACTACCAAACCTGTCCAGCACCACTGTGTGTAGGTGAGCAAAGAAGAGGAAACGGACAGGAGCAACTGCTCTTTCAATCTTACTTGGCCCAACAACCATGACAACTCATGCCAACCAATTGGTTTACCAAGCTAGTGTGGAAATATCAAATTATCTTTTAAAAAGGCATTCGAGTGCTAGGCTGGTTTTGCAGTACAATGATTTGGGTCCTTTGGTCATGGAAGATCTAAGAGAACTGCCTCTAGGAAGGGCCAGTTACCTAGCTCTCTTGGGTTTCTCTACTGCTGTCAGTTAAAGATTAGGAAAAGACTGTGCCACCAGGCTGAGGAAGGCCTCACTAAGCTGTTAATTACACGGCACTAGTGGGGCCCAGATCTGGAGACACTTAGTGGCTCTTCTTCAATTCTGAATTTTCATGAGTAGAGCTAGCAACCCTTCCTCAAACTCAAGATTTCATTTTTTAATTAATGACCGATCAGAGAAGCTAGATGGCACAATGGATAGAGCTCTGGCCTTAAAGTCAAGAAGACCCGTTCAAGTCTGACCTCAGACACCTGACACTTTCTGTGTGACCCTGTGCAAGTCACTTAGCCTGAATTGCCTTACCAAAAAGCAAAAACAAACCAAAAAAACCAATTTACATAGTACCTTAAGGTTTATAAGGCATTTTACAAATATCTCATTTTATCCTCACAATTTATTATCCCTACTTTACAGATGAGGAAACTGAGGCAAAAATTAAGTGACTTGCCCAGTCACACAGCTGGTAAGTGTCTGAGGCTGAATTTGAATTCGGGTCTTTCTGAGATCCAGCATTCTATCCACTGCTCTACCTAACTGCCTTTATGATAAAGATATAGAGAGCATTCTCAGAGTTAGATGACAATGTCCAGCTGGAAAGCTAACTTATTAGCTAACAGAATCCAGAAAGATGTGGATAGGCTAGAATTTAAGGCTGAATCTGATACAAATCATTTGGAATAAAATATAAAGTCTTCTACTAATATATACCTTTACAACACAGGGTGGTAGAGGCACGGTTAGTTACCATTTGTCTAGGGGAAAAGAATTATCTAGATGTTTTAATGGATCGGAACCTCATTATGAATCAGCGATGTTCTATGGCAACTATAAAAGCTAATGCGGTCTTGGGCTGCATTAAGAGTATCATAGTTTCCAAGAGTAGGGTGGCAGTTTTGCTGCTGTGCTCTACCTAATCAAACATCTGTATTATTGTTTTCAGTTCTGGGCAGCCTAGTTTAAGAAGCACAATAATAAACTAAAGAGCATTCAGAAGAGGGCAGCCAGAATGATGAAGGACTTGTGTTCATGGCATGTAAGGAGTGGGTGAAAGAACTGAGTATGTTAAGGCTGGAGGAGGGAAGATCTGAGTGGGACCCGATAACTGTGTTCAGGTACGTGAAGGGCGGCTGCATGGTTTAGCCTTTTTCTGTCTGGTCCCACAAGGCAGAATCAGGAACAATATGTAGAAGTTACAAAAAAGCAAATTCAGGCTTTGACTACAAAAATCAGTATTCCTTCCTGGTATGTACCATGAAGGAGCTAGGCCAGGAACTAAAGATACAATTCATTCCCAGCAGAGGCTAATTTGGGAAGAAAACCCTTAAGGTAAACTTTGCATATTTTACCACTTGCTTAAAGAATTTCACAAATTTAAATCTGACTTTATGGAAGGTACCAAAGATGCAAAAAAAAAAATTGTTTTTCACTCATGCCTAACTCTTCATGACCTCGTTTTTCTTGGCAAAGAAACTAGAGTGGTTTGCCATTTCCTTCTCCAGCTCATTTTACAAATGAAGAAAGTGAGGCAAACAGTTAAGTGACTTGTCCAAGGTAACACAGCTGGTAAGTATCTGAGGCCAGATTTGCCCTCAGGAAGATGAGTCTTCCCGATTCCAAGCCTAGCACTCTATCTACTGTACCACTTAGCTTCCCTTCTAGTCCTGTCTCTGCCATTAAGTAGCTCCATGGCCTCAGGCAAAAAAATCACTGTCTCTAGGTCTGTTTCTTCTAATGGAAAATTAAGGGATAAAAAAATTTCCTATTTCCCCTAAAATTCTACCCATCATAGATTGTGCTTATCTTTATCCTGGTATGAACTCATGTTCCCATCTAGCCCTGGGTTTGGAAAGAGTGACAGGAAGGCAAGCAGGAGATGAAAGGAGGTGATCCACAAATAGATTATATCAAATAGTTTTTTAAAAGAAACATAGCTTGAAGATGGAATTTAATTGAGGGAGAAAATGACAATGAAGTCTTTGTCATTTTGAGATTATCATACCTTTACCTCAAAGTCTTTAGTGTCTTCTAAAATCTCACGCAGAAGGCGTATATATTCAGTTGCCGTTTTAAGAATGTCCACCTTATTGGGCTTCCTGTCTTTGGGAAGGAGTGGCACAATGGCCTTCAATTTGGAAAATCCACGATTTAGATTTTTTATCTAGAAAACAAAATTCAGACATTTATTAAGCATTTACTATGTATAGAATCGTCTGGCTGAAGCACAAAGTTGAGATAAGACAGGATTCCTGAGCTCATGGACTTACAGACTAAAATGGGGGCATAAACCACAAACAGCTAACAAAACTATACATAGTACCCAGAGGCACCCCTCATCTAGAATAATAGGTCCCTCAGACAAGGTTACTCGTGATTCAAGATATGCCTCACTGATATATTTACTTTTATCGGTCAATTGGGGCACACGATTAACCCAAGGTATGTCATTTGATGAAATAGTATAGAAATAAAAGCAATAAAAAACATCTCCCCTATAACCTTGGAGTTGTAAACAAATACACACCAGTGGGAAGAACAGACACATGTAGGCAACACATGTTTTCATGGTCATTCTTGTAGGAGTATGTCTGGAATACATATATGGAAGGGAAATTTATATCTTCCATGAGGCAAAGCCATTGATATTTTCTAATGATATCCGTTCCCACTAGGGAAAGTCCACACTAGCAGGTGCTCCTCTTGGCATATAATCTCTATTTGTCACTTCATATCTGCCAGACACTATAAGGCATTCTGGGTACCTGCTGGGTATATAACTATAGGTTTCTCTTCTCTGAGCTTCTTTGTTCAGTTTGAAGTCTTCGGCTAATAAGTTCTCTTCAAGAAAAGAATGAACTCTGTTCTGCTCTTTTAGGTTAAAGTCCTGAAGGTTCAAATAACATATGTACACTTTAGAAAGTCAGTAGTCCTTCACTCAATCCTGGTCCAGCAAGAGTCCGTCTTGGGTGGGGAGAGGGGTTGAAACACAACTTCCTGACTTTTTCCTTTATGGAACAGCTGGCTTTATTCAGTTTTCATAGTCTTGACCAGGCAACCTCTCGTCTCTAGCAGATTTTTACTTCTTTATAAGAAATGGCGGTTACATTCCTGACTAAATATCCAGTGCCCACAGCCTCATGTTTCTCTTAAATTGAACTTCCTAGTAGGCAACATCATTCATAACTTAAGGCAAAGCTTCCATATACCTCATTTTTACTCTCTGAAGGCTAGAGTACATTAAATCACAACATACAAAGGGGCTATTTGTCTAACAATTGCCATAGGCTGTAAGGTTCAGGGTCCTGAATTTTCTCAGCTCCAAAACTTTCTGCTCTCTCTCTTACTTAGATTGGTAAGCATAGAGGCAAAGCTAAATCCAGGGATGGGGGTAAAGAGTTGGGGTGCCAAGTCATCGTCTGTCATACTAGCCTAGTCTCACTCCTGCCTTTCATATGCATATATGACAGCAAAACCTTCCGAGACTCAAGTCTGTCTTACTTTTAGAATATTTCAGAGAGGTACAAAATAAAGCATTATGTTAGGTCTGTAGTGGAAAGGGGGGAAAAAAACACCTAGAGCTTGAATATTTTAATATTTTGACTTTAGAGCCCATTGGAATAGTAAATAAACCAGAATAAAGAGTTAAAGGCAAGTATTAGCAGCTCATTTAACAGCTATACCGATTAGAAGCACAAAGAGGCCTCAAATAAAGCGTATATTATGTATAAAGTATATGTCACAGTTAGGAATTGGAACCAAAAGTTAAAAGGTACTCAGAGTAGTTATACCTACTCTCTTGGCCAGTAGGCCCACTCAGGATATCAAATTATACACCAAAGGTGTACTTGATGAATATCAAGTCAGAAGATAGAAGATACTTTAAAGGTTTTCTTAAATAAGCTATGACAGTGTGGTAAAACCTTTATTTCAGACCATAATGATCTTCCTGTCCAAAAGTTAAGGACCCATATTCTGAAATCAGAGAATCCTCCCATTTCAACACTAGAAAATCCATAGGTGACTCTTTTTAAAATTCATCTTTTCCAACATTCTAAGCTGATCCTTCAGCTTCTTAAGTCCTTCTTTTCTTTTACATTTTCCTCTAAAAACATTTATAACTATCAAGTTCTGGTTGAG
Source organism: Phascolarctos cinereus (assembly GCF_003287225.1). NCBI lineage: Eukaryota > Metazoa > Chordata > Mammalia > Diprotodontia > Phascolarctidae > Phascolarctos > Phascolarctos cinereus. The sequence continues at coordinate 123,193,956 of NW_027555625.1, forward strand.
AGCAGCAGTTTGGCACAGCTCTTAGGGGGCTAGTCTTAGAGTCAGGAAAATCTGGATTTAAGTCCTCTCTCTGGATGTTTTACCATAGGCAAGTAACTGGACCTCTAAGTACCATAGGCAGCTTATAGGTTACAGAGTAGTTTCCCATCTGCTTTGGTTAGAAGGAATTTCCACACTTGGAGTTAGCCATACTGATAGAACCACAGCAAACCTAAGAAGACAAGACCTACTTTATTGAAAATTGTGATAGCCTCAGAGACAACTGTATGCTCCTAGAGGGCAGGGACTATCTTTTGCTTTTTTTTTTTTTATCCCCAGCACTTAGCATACCTGACACGTAGTAGTCACTCAATGTTTGTTATTGATATTATTATGCTCTCCTTAGTGGGCCTATCCCCAGACAAGAAGGGAAATTTTTTTTGTCTTCTCACCCCACTATTTCTCCTTTCCAAAGTGGGGTGGGAATGGAGCTTCTCTAGACTCTAATGAAAATAATTCTTTAAAAAAAAATAGGGAAACAGATTGAGCAAGCATGTGGGTGTCAAACCCATTTGTAGTAGATGCCACCCAAGCTCTCATAGCTTTTAATGACTCACCCAGGTAACTTATCTGTAAGTGCTATTTGAAAGTTAGTATGACCATTTCCAGATAAGCTGTTCAAACAGATACAGGAAAATGACATGGCCCCTGGGGTATGACATAACATTTCTAAGTGACTGAGCATGACTATTGGACCATGCTAGTTCCCTAAGGATTTCTGACTTGGGATAATGCTATATCCCATTGCCAAATCTTGCTTAGGGAGCTCTTGTTTGCAGACCAGGTATTCAGACAGGTTAAAGAAACTTGGTTAGAAAAACGTCCATTCTCATTTGCTTCCATAAGATTTGGTAGGGAGCTATATTGATGCCATAGGATTACCATAGGATTATTTCCATAAAAGGAAACATAATAGTCTATTCAATCTCATTGAGTGTTGCTGTAAGGATGAATTAGAGAGGAAAGGGGAGTTATGGCAGAAACACACCCAGTGGGCTATCCAAAACACTAGCAACTCCATAATCGGAGGAAGCATTAAGTGAAAATCTCTGTGGGCTAAGAAACTCTTAAAAAAAAAAAGCCCACACAGTAAACTATTTCCTAGGAAATTCTGAGAAGCATTTGCACACCCACCCCCTTCTCCCTCCCACTCTTCCTAAACCAGCTAACAAAATACTCCAGCAACGTTAACAGTGGTTCTTCAGAATTGGGGATGACAGGGGTGGGTAGTGATATAAGCAGGGTGTCTCTCAACACTTCTGAGAAATCAGTCTTTGAGGGCTACTTCTGAGACCTCTCAGATTCCCAAAGTGAGAGTTGTCACAGACTGGCTGGCTGGACAGCTAGCTATGTGTGAGCATTACACACAAATATATAATCAAACAATCAAAACAAATATAATCCACATATATATATCAGAACCCCAAAACAAGATGTTTTCATAAAACTATGAGTCTCCATTTCATACTGCATGATTCAGTAAAAATATATATAAAAATTCTATGTTACTTTCAAAACTGCCATGTTTGTGCTTCCTTCTGTTCTTTTCTGTGTATTATTTTAAAAATACAGCCTTTCCTTATATATACTTTAAAAAAAAACAGAAGCCACATTGAAGAGTTTTGTAGTTCTTTTGCATCTAAATGAAGCAGCTGTAATTTCACATTTGGGAAAAATCTTGTTTTGGGGTTCTGATATATATATATATATATATATGTGTGATATATATATATATATATATGTTGTGTATATATATGTATATGTGTGTGTGTGTGTGTGTGTGTGTGTGTGTGTGTGTGAGGATTACAAACAAAATCAAGGACTTCGTGAGGGAGGGTGGGACAGTGTCCCTGGCTCTTTCGGAGATAATCTGAGGCTCATGCTCTGGGCATGGAAGGTCTAGGAAGGTCATTGAAATGAGAAGTTTAGCTTTAGACTACCTCCTGAACCACCTAAAATAAAAGTGGAAGGGAGGAGGCCACCAGGAAGTCAGCCCCCTTTCTAATCCCTTCACCCATTGAGACCATCACCTCACAACATCCCAAAGCATAGAGGTGGAGAGGAAGGGCGGGTAAAGGAAGTGAGAAACTGACGACTTGATTCTTGGGGGGCAAGGAGGTGAGGGGGGGAAGGGCCGAGAAGGAGGCGACCCGTGGTGCCCAGCGGGAGAGCCCTCACCCGCTCCCGTTCCTTGGCGTTGGCCACCTGCCGCCTCTCCAGCACCTCCTTCAAGTCCTCCGTGGAGGTGTAAGTGCCCGACGGCTGCCTCTTCATCCGGCTGATGGCTGCTAACTGGGGCCGGGTCCCAAACTGCTCCCTCAGCACCTCCTCCAGTACCTCAGCCCGGGGAGTGGCCTGGAAAGGTAAAGCGCAAGGCGGGGAGAGCTGCAGGTGCCTGTCCATGGCGCTGAAAGAGTGCGGGACCTGGCTCCGACCTGCCTGCTCCACGCGCCTTTGACCCAAAGTGGGAGAGGGAGCTGAATGTCTTCACCTGAGAGGGCTCAGGCGGGCACGTGTGTGCTCACCTGGGCAGACGCACGGGGGATGCCTCAGTGCAGTGGGGGCAGGGAGCTCCTTGACCCCCACACTTCTCACCCCCAGCCTCCCTGGGTAGCAGGAGGAGGGCAGGGTGAGGAATACAGGATGCCCTGGTTGTTGGAGCCAGGAGAGACTGGAAGGAGCATAGCAGAAAAGCCGATGACCTCTAAGACTGTGTAGTTCAGTTATAGCTGGTCAGCTATCTGACCACCCCCAGAGGAGGCCTGGAGCATAAGGTGTGAGGGCTAAGGCTAAGGGCAGACACAAATGAATTTTTTTCCGGGGTTTAGTAGGGCCCTCATTTTACTGATAGGCAGCCTGAAGCACAGAAAAGAGAAAGTTGCTTGCCCAGATGTCACAAAGGTAGAAAAGCATAATTCAAACCTATGGCACCAAATCAAAAATGTACTATTTGAATCTTAAGATCCTTGACTCCAAATCCAGTCAACTTTCTAACCATTCCAAATATTGCAATGTTTGCTCTTATATTACTAGTACATCATAGAGGCAGTTTAGTGCCTTGGAAAGAATGCTGCCTTTGGTGTCTAGAAGACCTGAGTTTAAGTCATGTTTCTGTTTACTTGCTAGAGGTATGACATTCTGAATTTTTGTATTCCTCAGAGCACAGCATAATGCTCAGAACAAGCCTTCAATTAATGCTTATTAAATAAAAGAATGAATGAAAGAGGGTAGGAGGCATCCCATGTCCTCATAGGATAGAAGAAATCACCCATTTTGGAGAACAGGTGACCTAACAGAGTAGTAGAAAGACCCCTGAATTTTCACTGAGGTGATCCACTTTGAATTCTAGGTTTGCTACTTATTACACAGATGACCTTGGGAAGTTTTCTTCTCTCTAGGCCTCAGTTTCTTCATCTATAAAATTAGATGATTTATAGGTGATCTTTAAAGCCTCTTCCAGCTCTAAGGCCTATATCTGAGTCTATGAATGTTTCCCAAATGTGAAATTACAGCTGCTTCATTTAGATGCAAAAGAACTACAAAGCTCTTCAATGTGGCTTCTGGGTTTTTTTAAGTATATATAAGGAAAGGCTGTATTTTTAAAATAATACACAGAAGAGAACAGAAGGAAGTTCAGAAGGAAGCACAAACATGGCAGTTTTGAAAGTAACATAGAATTTATTATATATATATTTTTACTGAATCATGCAGTATGAAATGGAGACTCAGTTTTATAAAAAAAAATCTTGTTTTGGGGTTCTGATATATATGTGTGTGTGTATGTGTGAATATATATATATATGTATATATATATATATGTGTGTGTGTGTGTGTATGTATATATATATATACATGTACATGGAAAATTATCTCTCACTCTCTCTCCAGAATGAAAACAAATAAAAATTAAGAAAAAGGATATGGGTCCCTTTTTTTTTTTACCAAGGACCATGAGCTCACAAGAGGAGGAAAAAACAATCCAATATGGTAAGTAAAAAGCAACTTGTTTGATTTCAGATTGGGTGGGGAAGGATTGTAGGAGAAATATAAATATACATAAGCCTTTAAAATGTTTATAACATGCAGCATAAAATTAACTAATAAGCACATCAAAAATATAAATTTCTTCATTCTGATCTCTTGGAATCCCTAGTTTCCTGGTGTCTCATTTCAAGCACAGACTTCTATATGAAACCTTTCCTGATCTCCCCAACTGCTAATACACTTAACTGCTATCTGTTTTAGTTTCCTTATTTTTAAAATGGGGATAATAGTTAACACTTACCTTCGAGAGCATTGTGAGATTAAAATGAGATAATATTTGTAAAGTGCTTTGCAAACCTTAAAATTTTATATAATTACTAGCCATTATTATTACATCCCCTCCAAAAAATGACCTTTCATATATATTTATGTATTTTGCATATACTTAAAAACATACATGTTTTCGCCATTGGAATATAAGCTTTTTGAGGACAAGAGCTATTTTGAAGGGCCAGGCACATAGTAGGTTCTTAATAAATGCTTGCTGATTGACAAGCATTTTCAAAGTATGGGCAGTTAAGTTGAAAGGGAGACAGTAGGAAGAGGAGAGAAAAAGAGAGAAGATGAGGGCCAGATGATTTAGATATATAGAAACTTTGCTTAAAGAGAGGAAAGGAGAGAATTACAAGAGAGCATGGACAATGAAAGATACAAATACTAGAAGGAAATAGACTCAAGGAAGTTCATATGAAAAAGAACTGAGTTCTCAAAAGATTGCAAGCCTCTATTAGTTAACAGGGTGGCATGAGAGCCAAACAAACAAACAAACAAAAAAAACCCTAATGTAATTTTAGGCTACATTATATATACTTTTAAAAAAAGTATGGTGTAGTGACCAGAATAAGAATGGTGACAGACCCAGTAGACACCATCTTGGTCAGATGACATCTAGAATATTTTATTCAAAGCTTCATATTTATGAGGGACATTGAGAAGCTAGAGTACATCGAGAGAAGGGGTTACCAGCATGGCAAGGGGACTGGAGACCATGTTCTCAATTTCTGAAAAGTAATTTTCTATTAAATTTATCTTTTTAGATATTCTTTCTTTGAGGTAAAGACTTTAAAATACACAATGTATCTGGTAAATGTAAAGGAAACACATAACTAAGACAATTAGCAACTTTATTTTTAGAATATCAAAACAGAATCTTGCATTGTCACTGAGATTATTTTTAGAAGCATTTTATAGCCTGAAACATTAATAAACTATAATTAATTATTTGGAGGAAGATTCCTTCCTCCCTCTTCCTCAAATACTAAATTTTGCTTCATTCTTTTAGGGGAAACTAACTACCATCAGAAATTTAATTAGGAATTCTGAGAAAAGAGATGCTTTTTATGATAGGCCATCTTTTGTTGTTGCTTGGTTGTTTCAGTCATGTCAGACTCTTCATGACTCCATTTTAGGATTTTCTTGGCCAAGATCCTGCAGTAGTTTGTCATTTCCTTTTCCATTTTATTTTACAGATAAGAAACTGAGGTAAATAGGATAAGTGATTTGAAGGGTCAAATTTGAACTCATGATGATGAGTCTTCCTGATTCCAAGCCCAGAACTCTTATCTATTATGCCACCTAGCTGCTATCTTTAGGATCTAACTTTTCAAACCTGTTTTAAAGAACCTTTCAAAGATGCAAGAAAAGGTATACTTATAATAATGTCATGAATGTAAGATGGAATATATAGAGAGAAATGAACCCTCTCTTATTTTACAAACACTAGTCAAGCTAACAGAAAGAGATTCCAATCATACTCATATAGTGAATTTCATTTGAGAGTTTTAGAGAGTTTAGCAAATATAACAACAAACAACATACCAATGCATTAAGAAAAGCACCCTGCTAATTCATGCTACTGATAGTTCAAATTACCACATATAAATGGTCAAACACATTTTTAGAAGAATGAAAAATTAACATTGGTGGCTTGAGTAAACAGAGCTCCTTGGAGACAGGAATAGTTATAGCCTCATATTACTATAAGAAGCTATCAATAAAGAAAGTGAACATGCAAACCTGAGGGAAATACAAGCTGGTAGTCCAGAGTTAATGGCCTTCAATTATGAACTGGGAAAAATGTTTAATGGTAATGCCAAAGTTTCATTGAAGCTGGAGATCTTCTAGATCAGTGGTGTCCAAATTTTTTTGATCACCCCATCAGTAATTTTTTTTTACTTGTACTCTAATATGTTCATAAATATACGTGGGTCCATACACAGGTAATAATAATGTGCATTATACAACTAATAAAAATGGAAATTGAAAAGATGAAATAATATTTTATCAGAGTTGGCAGGGAACCAATAGAATTTATTGAGAAGGGGAGCAACATAATCAGAACTGTGTGGAGGATGGAGAGAGGAGAGTGGGGAGAGACTTCAGTCAGAGAGATCAGTTATGAGCTTGAATGAGGGTGGTGGCTCTGTGAGTGGAGAAAGGGGCATGGATGAGAGAAATATTAAGGAGGTAGACAACAAAATTTGGGTTATGTGGGTTGTAGTAGAGTGAAGATTTGAATATGACAGCAAGATTATGCACTTCAGTGATTGAAAGGATGGTTGCGCCCTTGACAGCGATAAAGACATTCAAAAGTGGGGTGAGTTTGAAGGAAAGATAATATGAGATTTTGTGATGTAAATTAAATCCCAGCCATGCAAACTGATCCTGTGCAGCTCTGTCCCACCAAAAATGAAATGGGGAGGGGCAAGGTAGAGTTATTACTTATTATTATCTTGTGTAGCAGGTCAATCCTGGGAGCACAGAGGCCACCCGAAGGTGCTTGCCACAGTTGAGGTGATGGGTTGCAGGGTGCATGTATGCTGGTGGGGGGGTCAACTGGAGAGAATGAAGCCCAAGGCAGAAGAAGAGAAATAAAGAGCTTAGGAAATAGAGTGAAAAGGTAGGGTGGGGAAAAGACTCTACAATTGGATATCCAGGGGGAAAAGTGGGATTCAACCCATCTTGTTACTCTCCAGTTGGTTACCCCTTGGGTCCAAGTCATAGCTACCTTGGTATCATTCTATGACCTATCGGGACTGTATCTTTGGAAGCCACAAGCCTTATTTTGGGAGATTCCAGAACAAATTACATCACTGATGTAGACTTCAAAAGATCATAGACTGAGATAAAATTGAAGATTCAAGGAGGCTTCTACATTTGTGGTCATCTTATGTTCCTCTTCCTTCATCATGTCTTTTGTGAGTTTTTTAAAATAATTAATTCATTTATTTTTAGTTTTCAACATTTACTTCCATAAAATTTTGAGGTTTACATTTTCTCTCCCTCCCTTTCCTCCCCCCACCCCCGATGGCATGCAATTTGATATAGGCTCTACTTATACATTAATATTAAGCATATTTTCCCATTAGTCATGATGTAAAGAACAATTAGAACCAATGGAAGAAAGCACAAGAATGCAACAATAAAACAAAACAACAAAGGAAAAGGAGAGCAAATAGTATGCTTCCATCTGCATTCAGACTCCATAGTTCTTTCTCTAGACGTGGACAGTATTTTCTATCGTGAGTCTTTTGGAGTTGTCTTAGATCCTTGTATTGCTGAGAAGGGCTAAGTCTATCAAAGTCAGTCATCACACAATGTGGCTGTTACTGTGTACAATGTCCTCCTGGTGCTGCTCATTTCATTCAGCATCAGTCCATCCAAGTCTTTCTGGGGTTTTCTGAAGTCTGCCTGTTCATCATTTCTTATAGCACAATAATATTCCATTACATTCATATACCACAATTTGTTCAGCCATTCCCCAATTGATGGGCATCCTCTCAATTTCCAATTCTTTGCCACCACAAAAAGAGCTGCTATAAATATTTTTGTACGTGTGACCCCTTTCCCCATTTTTATGATCTCTTTGGGATACAACCCTAGAAGTGCTATTGCTGGGTCAAAGAGTATGCACAATTTTATAGCCCTTTGGGCATAGGTCCAAATTGCTCTCTAGAATGGTTGGATCAGTTCACAACACCACCAACAATGCATTAGTGTTCCAATTTTCCCACATCTTCTCCAACATTTATCATTGTCCTGTTCTGTCATGTTAGCCAATCTGATAGGTGTGATGTGGTACCTCAGAGTCATTTTGGTTTGCATTTCTCTAATCAATAGTGATTTAGAGAATTTTCCATTTTCATTTATCATATAGATAGTTTTAGTTTCTTCCTCTGAAAATTGCCTGTTCATATCCTTTGATCAACTGAGGAATGACTTGCATTCTTATAAATTTGACTCAGTTCTCTATCTATTTTAGAAATGAGGCTTTTATCAGAGACACTGATTATAAAAATTCTTTCCCAGTTTTCTGCTTCCCTCCTAATTTTCGATGCATTGGCTTTGTGTAAAAACTTGTCAATTTAATGTAATCAAAATTATTCATTTTTCATTTCATAATATTCTCTATTTCATGTTTGGTCATAAATTCTTCCCTTCTCCATGGATCTGAAAGGTAAACTATTCCTTGCTCTCCTTGTTTGCTTATAGTATCAGTCTTTATATCTAAATCCTGTACCCATTTTGACTTTATCTTGATATAGGGTGTAAGATGTTGGGCTATGCCCAGTTTCTGCCATACTGTTTTCCGGTTTTCCCAGCAGTTTTTGTTACATAGTGATTGCTTATTCCAGATATCTTTGGGTTTATCAAACAGTAGATTACTATGGTCATTGACTGCTGTGTCTTGCGTACCTAACCTATTCCACTGATCCACCACTCTGTTTCTTAAAGCCAGTACCAAGTAGTTTTGATGATCACTGCTATGTAATACAGTTTTAGATCTGGTACAGCTAGGCCACCTTCCCTTGGATTTCTTTTCATTAATTCCCTTGATATTCTGGACTTTTTGTCCTTCCAGATGAATTTAGTTATTGTTTTTTCTAGCTCTATAAAATAATTTTTGGTAGTTTGATTGGTATGGGACTGAATAAGTAAATTAATTTAGGTAGAATTGTCATTTTTATTATTTTAGCTCGACCCTACCCATGAGCAACTGATATTTTTCCAATTATTTAGATCTGACTTTATTTGTGTGAAAAGTGTTTTGTAATTGTGTTCATAGGGTTTCTGGTTTTGTTTTAGCAGGTAGGCTCCCAAATATTTTATAATGTCTACAGTAATTTTAAATGGAATTTCTCTATTTCTTGCTGTTGGGCTTTGTTAGTAATATATAGAAATGCCAATGATTTGGTGTGGGTTTATTTTATATCCTGCAACTTTGCTGAATGTATTTATTATTTCAAGTATTTTTTTACTTGATTCTCTAGTATTCTCTAAGAATACCATCATATCATCTGCCAAGAGTGATAACTTTGTTTCTTCTTTGCCTATTCTAATTCCTTCAATTTCTTTTTCTTCTCTGATTAGTACAGCTAACATTTCTAGCATATTATTGAATAACAGTGGTGATAATGGATATCCTTGTTTCACCCTCCCCCCATCTTACTGGAACTGCTTCTAGCTTATCCCCATTACATATAATGCTTGCTGATGGTTTTTGATTGCTATCTATCATTTTAAGGAAGACTCCATTTATTCATATGCTGTCTAGTGTTTTTAATAGGAATGGGTGTTGTGTTTTGTCAAATGCTTTTTCTGCATCTATTGAGAAAATCATATAATTTCTGTTTTGCTGTTGACGTGGTCACTTATGCTGATAGTTTTCCTAATATTGAACCAGCCCTGCATTCCTGCTATAAATCCTACCTGGTCATAGTATATTATCCTCGAGATAAGTTGTTGTAATCGCTTTGCTAATATTTTATTTAAAATTTTTGCATCTGTAGTCATTAGGGAAATTGGTCTATGATTTTCTTTCTCTGTTTTGGCTCTTCCCGGTTTAAGTATCAGCACTATATTTGTATCATAAAAAGAATTTGGTAGGACTCCTTCTTCACCAATTTCCCAAATAGCTTATATAGTATTGGAATAATTTGTTCTTTAAATGTTTGGTAGAATTCACTTGTAAATCTATCTGGCCCTGGAGATTTTTTCTTAGGGAGTTCATTGATGGCTTGCTCAATTTCTTTTTCTGAAATGGGGTATTTTATTTCATCGTCTGTTAATCTGGGCAATTTATATTTTTGTAAATATTCATCCATTTCACTAAGATTGTCAAATGTATTGACATGCAGTTGGGCAAAATAGCTCCTAATTATTGTTTTGATTTCTTCTTTCCTTTTCCTTTTCATTTTTGGTGCTGGTAATTTGGTTTTCTTCTTTCTTTTTTTTTTAATCAAATTGACCAAAGGGTTATCTATTTTATTGCTGCTTTTTCATAAAACCAGCTCTTAGTTTTATTTATTAGTTCAATAGTTTTCTTAATTTCAATTTTATTAATCTGTCCTTTGGTTTTCAGAATTTCTAATTTGGTATTTAATTGGGGATTTTTAACTTGTTCTTTTTTTTTAGCTTTTTTAGTTGCATGCCCAATTCATTGATCTCTTCTTTATTTTATTCATGTAAGTGTTTAGAGATATAAAACTTCGACTAAGGACCACTTTTGCTGCATCCCATAAGTTTTGGCATGCTGTCTCATTATTGTCATTCTCTTTTGTGAGTTTTTGTGGCTCTCTGTAGTAATATTCCAAGGTATTTGAATGTATAAGGTATATCTCTAGCCGTGTGCAAATATCTGGGGAGAAACTCCTTTGTTCTCTTTTTACCCATTGTAAATAGGACAGAGCTTGATTATGACCGAGGTCAATTAGACCACAACTACAGGCCAGTTTCAATGTACAAATCACAGGCTTCCTGATGCAGAAAGATTACTGTATCAGAAGGGAACAGCCTAAAAGGAAGGGGGAATAAAGCTAGATAATTGCACACTCCTTTCCCACAAAATGTAAAAAAGATTTTCCATCAGAACAAGCACTTGTTGTTAGGTGGATGAATGCTCTCTATGGATGCTGGTTTTGTCTAACTGATATAATTACTTTGAGGATAGTGGATATAGACTAGACCTGTGGATTCCATTTGTATGGAGGACTCCCTAGATGAACACACTCCTATTAATGAAGGTGGGCACCTTCTCTGCAACTTATACTCGTAGAGAGATGCCAAAAGAACTGAGAAAGAAGTCAAGTGACTCACCCAGACTCATCATACAGCATGAGTTTGATGCAGAAATTGCACCCAGGTCTTCCTGGATTTAAATGCAGTTCTTTATCCATTATGCGACCCTGCCTCTCATAAAGAAGATGATTCAAGGGCCTTCTCTCCTGTACTCCCCTGCTCCCAGGATTAAGTGCCACAAGTCAAAAAGGCCATGACCTTCTGCTTTAGCTCAGATCTGCTCTCGTTCTCCCCAGTCAGCCTCCCTATCTATATTTCCTACCCTACAGTTCTATACTCCTGCTTATACAGTACAATGTTCTCTTCAGATAGATCCAACCTTCAGTATATGCCTTTTGGGTGGAGGTTTCGCAGAGGTAGATTTCCACTCTATAAAGAAGATTTTCCTAATAATTAGAGATGCCCCAAAATAGACTGAACAGTCTCAGGAGGTGATTAGTTCCTCAGATCCCAGGAGGTCTTCAAATGAAAGCTGAGTGACTATATCCTTCTCACATTTTGGCTGAACTAAGACCTCCTGTGAGATTTCTTCTTGAGATGATTTGGCACAGTAGATCAAGTGCTGGGCTTGGAGTCACAAAGACCTGTCCTCAGAGGTTTACTAGTTGTGTGATTTTCTCCCCGATGCCCACTAGCCATGTTCCCCCCAATAAAAACCTTCCCCTGGGGAAAAAACATCAGTCATTTGCACTTTGCTGTAAATTAAAATAATTTGAAGTCCCCCTGCACTTCTAGCAAAGGATGAGGAAGTGATGCTGGACTCCCAAAGTCTATACTAAGAGAATACAACCCATGGCAAGGCTTACCAAGCAAGAATGGCTCCAGTACAGGCTGGCGATGGATTATTATCAAAAGACCAGCCTTGGTAAAATCGGAGTCTTAGGACCAGAAAGTGCATCCCAGAAGAGGTGATGGTCAGAAGATGTCCAGCATGTGATGAGGGTTTTGGCCACAGAAATTCATGAATCCATGTAGTAATGTATGAAGGAGAGAATTCTGACCCTAGCAAAGTCAAAGATCTTGAGAAGTAATGAAGCACTACCTCCAATGATGTGTCATCCCTGAGGTCTCTGACATCCTCAACTTACTTAGCATTATACCAGTTTGCAGATTGCTCCAGAATATAAGCAGCTTGCTGGTTTCCTATCACTCATTTTCTCAGTCTTGCCATCATACTCTCCCTCACTCCACACAGCTAATCTAGTTGCCAAATATTGTCATCTCTACCTGCACCACACTTCTTTCGTTTCCACACTCACACAACCAACCACTTTTACTTAAGATCTCATCACTTCTAAGAGACAGCTTAGTGGTGCAGTGGATAGAGCTCTGGCCTTGGAGTCAGGAGGACCTGAGTTCAAATCCGGCCTCAAACACTTGACACTTACTACCTGTGTGACCCTGGGCAAGTCACTGAACCCTGATTGCCTTACCAAAAAGCAAAAAAAAAAAAATTCATCACCTCTTTCCATTCCCAGTGTGCCTAGCAAACACCTAAATAGTAATTTATAAAAGGTTGTTTAATTGACCGGAATGGAATTTAAGTCCGTGTTTTTAGTTCATAGGTATTTGAAAATCTTTTTTTTGTATTTGTCAAGTAAAATGTTAGTTTTCTCTCTTATTCATTGGCTTAATATTTTATTTGAGGGGGCTTGGATGGGAGTGATGTATTGTTTCAAAATCTCACCCTATGTACTTACAGACTCACTATCCTCTAGTCCTCCAATACTCCCCCACCCACCCCCTGCTTTGTTTCTACCTCCTAGATTCCCTGGCTTCCTTCAAGTCTCATCTAAAATCCCACCTTTGATGCAGTGCTCTCCTTTTAAGAGCTCCCTCCAATAGTTTTGTTGTTCAATCACGTTCAACTCTTTGTGTCCCCATATGGGGGTTTTCTTGGCAAAGATACTGGAGTGGTTTGCCATTTCCTTCTCCAGTTCATTTTACAGATGAGGAAACTGAGGCAAATAGGGTGAAGTGACTTGCCCAGGGTCAACCAGCTAGTAAGTGTCTGAGGCCAAATTTGAACTCAGGAATCAGGAGGCTTCCTAACTCCCAGCCCAGTGCTCTCTCTGCACTGCACCCTCCAATTTGCCCTGTAATATATCTTGTATGTACATAGTGATTTGCACATTATCTACCCCCATTAAAATGCAAGCTCCTTGGGGACAGGGACTGGTTTTGCCTTTCTTTGTATCCGCAGCACGAAGCATGGTACCCTGCACGTAGTCATTTCTCAAACGCTTGTTGCCCTAACTTGATTCCAATTGCATTAGAGACTGGCATTGCTTTTGGGCTCCCCAGATAGTGTTCAGCCTGGTCCCAAATGCAGGTCATTTAATAATTATGTCATTTTTTTGTTTGTTTTTTTTAAAGAAGTGCAGCATTAAAATTGTTATAAAGTGCAAAATGAACATCTCACCGTGTAACCAAAAAAGTGGTTACTAACTAGAAAAACAGTATACGCAGAGTTCCTATTACACAACATTCTTTGAACCTCCCTAATTCCCCTTCTCCTAGTTGATTTGCTAAGTTCTCCGGTGGTGAAAAGAGCAATGTCCTAAGTAACCCGAAGGCGCTGCACCGCTCAACTTTGAAACACTGGCCGTGGGGCTGTTCCCCAATGGGTGTGAGAGCACCCCCATATCTAATTGTCCCAAGCACTCAAATCCATAGAACTTGGTTTGTCCTAAGTCGTTCTTGTTTTTTAATGAATTTGAAGATGGGAAGGGAGGTCACAGTGGCAAAGAAAGCAGGTGGTTCGCAGGCTCTTTTTCTTGACCAAAGTGGTCTGTAATCCAGAACTGAAGTTTGAGACTCCAAGACTTAGATTTTTGCTAGCTGCAGGAATGCAACACTTACAGCAGGTGGCGACATTCCCCTTTAAAAATGAGCATTGCTATTAGTTTCAGATGCAGTTTTTCTGGCCATAAATTTTTGAGAAGGTAAAATTGTTACTTAGGGTGCTTTTTCCTTCTTTTCCTTACTCCATTTCCCCAAGACATATGCATACTACGTGATTCTAAGCCTTCTGCCCTACACCCCGCTATAGATTTAGCTAAGTTTTAACCATTAGGTAGATGGAGTCAGGAAGACTAATCTTCCAGAGTTCAAATCTGAGCTCAGACCTTACTAGCTGTGTAACTTTGGGCAAGTCACTTCACCCTGTTTGCCTCAGTTTCCTCATCTGTAAAATGAGCTGGAGAAGGAAATGGCAAATGACTAGTATCTTTGCTAAGAAGATCCCAAATGGTGTCGCAAAGAGACAGACATGACTGAAGTGAATGAGTAAGAGCAAACCGTTCCCTTTTGAACAGCACTAATTGTTAGGAAGCTTTTCTTTACATTGAGCCTAAGTACTGCCTCTCTGTAATTTCCAACAATTGTTCCTACTTCTTTCCCTTGGGGCTAAGCAGACGAAATCTAATTATCCTTCTAAGTGGAGCAATGGATAGAATGTTGGACCTGGAGACAAGAAGTCCTGAGTTCAAATCCAGTCCCAGACACATTTAGCTGCTGATCAAGTCACTTAATCTTAATTGCCTGCCTTAGTTTCTTTATCTGGAAAGTGGGGGGGTAATAATAGCAGCTACCCCCCAAGGTTGTTGTGAGGATCAAATGAGATAATATTTGTAAAATGCTTAGCATAGTGCCTGGTACATAGTAGGTGCTATTATTATTTTGCATTATTTTCTAAATTGTTATCATTATTATTATTTTCATTTCTGAGACTAGAAGATATCTGTCATATTCCTCCTAAGTCTCGTTCTTTCCTGGTTAAATATTCCCAGTGTCTTCAAGAAATCCTCATAAGGAATGGTCCTCTCATCATCCTGGTTACCTTACTCTAGACATTGTCTGACTTGTTTTCTTATTTGATCTTTTTTTTTTTTTGGCTAGGCAATGGGGTTAAGTGACTTGCCCAGGGTCACACAGCTAGTAAGTGTCAAGTGTTTGGTGTGAGTCTGGATTTGAACTCAGGTCCCCCTGACTCCAGGGCCAGTGCTCTACCCACTGTACCACCTAACTGCCCCCTTCTTATTTGATCTTTAAGACCACCCTATCATAGATGAGGAAAGCTGAGGCTAATGCAGGCAATTAAAGTAATTTACCCAGTGCTGCATAATTAATAGCAGTCCTGATCTACTGACCTTTCTACACCTTAGTTTTCTTTTTTAGTGAAATAAAAGGAATGGACTTGATGACCTTGAAAATCCTTTCCAGCTCTAAGTCGATGGTCCTAGATTTTCTGGATGCAGATTTCTCAACTCTGAAGCCAACGGTCTGTCCAGAGCACCAACAATATCTTTCCACTCCAACTTCTCTCCAAGAACTAAAATGATGTACAATAAACCTCTATTTGTTGTTGTTTGGTTATGTCCAACTCTCCATGACCCCATGGACTTGTCCATGGGATTTTCTTGGCAAAGATACTAGAGTGTTTGCCATTTCCTTCTCCAGTGCATCCCCATTTTACAGATGAGGAACTGAGGCAAAGAAGGGTTAAATGACTAGCCCAGAGTCACACAGCTAGTAAGTATCTGAAGCCAAATTTGAACTCAGAGCCTCCTGACTCCAGGCCTGGTACTCTATTCACTGCATCACCTAGCTGCCCTCTATATAATTGCTAGTTATTGTTATTATTATTACTATTACTACCACACATCAACAAAATAAACTTATAGTGAAAACTATGTATATTATTGAACCCTATATACCATTCTACACGATAATCCATGATCTAACATTGGGATAATTTCTAAGCAATGGGATCCCAATATTAAAGCAAAGACTTGGATGAATGCAACCTTCTGGATACCC
Organism: Phascolarctos cinereus; assembly: GCF_003287225.1. Classification (NCBI taxonomy): domain Eukaryota; kingdom Metazoa; phylum Chordata; class Mammalia; order Diprotodontia; family Phascolarctidae; genus Phascolarctos; species Phascolarctos cinereus. Next base: position 123,209,937 of record NW_027555625.1, read on the forward strand.
AGGGTTTACAGATAGCTCGAGGATTTTCCAAGTAAGCTCTTAACAAATGTTTATTGACTGACTGATCCCACTTAACATGGAAAGCTTCAGCAGAAGATATGGAATTTGATTTGTTGGAAGGAAAATGATTTTTTTCTACTTACTAGTTTTCTAATTACATGTAAAGATAGCTTTCAACATTCATTTTTATAAGATTTTGAGTTCCAAATTTTTCTCCTTCCCCAAGACAGCAAGCAATCTGATATAGGTTATACACATACAATCATGCTAAACATTTCCACATTACCCATATTGTGAAAGAAGAATCAGAAGAAAAGGGAAAAAGGAGAAAATGGGAGAAAGGAAAAAAAAAGTGAAAATAGTATGCTTCAGTCTCCATTCAGATGCCATACTTCTTTCTCTGGAATTGGATAGCATTAGAAAAGTTATTTTTTAAAGTGGAAAGGGAAACTTGTAAATGTAATGAATATCTAGAATCAAAACATGAAAGAAATGAGGGAAAGGCATACATGGAAGACAGGGAAATACTGAAGTGATAATTTCAAAAGTAAATGTTTAAACATATTACACAGTACCTTGAATTCATAAATAGAATACACAGAGAATATTTTCTTGATGACTCAGGATCATCATAATAATCATCAGTTATTTTCTAGTGCTACTAGAGAATTAGAGTCCTAGAGCCTACTGAGGTGTGTCAGCATTTACTTGTTAGGTATTTATTCTGCACTAACTGGTTCCAGACCACTGTGCTTTTTTATTTCATGTCTGCTTTTTATAGTTTTTTTGTTTTCTCTCTTTCTTAGATCTTTGTCAGATCTAAAACTACCAAAATAAATATTTCTTCTGCATAGATGTGGTCCTGTCATTCTACTGTTCAAAAATATTATGTGACTCTATTTCCCACCAAGTAAAGACAAGCCATTCAAGGCTTGCCATGAGTAGATACTACTCTCCTTTTGCAGGTCTATATTATGTCCCACCTTCATGCACTCTACAAACCTTTTGTCCTTTGAATATACTATAAGCTCCTATGCTTCTGTACCCTTGCCCATGCTGTTTTCTACACCTGAAATGCTTTCCTGATCCATCTTTCCCTGTTGAATACCTATCTGGCCTTTATAGACCAAGTCAAATGGCACTTTTTCCATAATACTTTCTCTGATCCCAAACTCCCCAAACAATAATGACTTGACTTTCACTTCTTGTATAATTATCATTATGTATCTTACCTATGGGTGTTGAAATCCTATCATTCAAATAACTGCGAAGTCCTTAATGACAGAGTCTGTGCCTTATCTGAACTTGGTATCTCTCCCAGAAATAACATAGTGTTCTCTGCATATAGTAGATTCTTAATAGATGTTTGTTGCTGTTAACATCTTACTGTCATTGTACTTGCTTTTCTTTCATTTTTAATTTGGACTTCTATTCTACTGGGCCTCAGACACATGATAAACAGGATTATTAGGATGGTATATAAAGTAAGAGTAAGCAGTCTCTGAAGACTGGCCCAAAAGACTCCTGAATAAAGTGAGTTTAATGTGTGAATTTTGAACATGAGATTCCAAAAATGTGCAAGATACCAAGTGTCTTTTATGTTTATTTCCTTATTCTTGTTTGTATTCCAAATAGGTGAGATATTAAAATACTTCACAAAATTATAAAATCTAGCAATAGTCTTCAGTTCTGCTGAGTCTCTCTAGGACTTCCTGTAAATTAGCCAATCATTCGAAGATCTTAGAAGTTTGAAAACAGGAAGTCATATATCTCTGGGTGCCAGGATCAGCTAAGGATTTAGCCCAATTCTTCTCCAAGCTGGGATGGGCTTTCTTTAGAGTCAATAAGCCAGAAATAAGAGACTTACAAGGTAAGGAGAAAATGGGATTACCTTTTAGCTCTATGGCTAGGGGAAGAGCTCATAACCAAAAAGAGCTAGAGAGGATCACAGAAGATAAAATGGACAATTTGAAAACGTTTTTGCAGCTAAGAGGCAGGGAGGTTGTGCAGTAGGTAGAATGCTTGACTTAGAGTCAGAAAGCTCAGAGTTCAAATTCTGCCTCTAATATTTACAAGCTCTGGGGCCATGGGCAAGTTAGTTAACATTTCCTAGATTCAGTTTCTCCTTCTGTAATGTGGCAATAATGATAGCAACCACCTCACAGGGTTGTTGTGAGGATCAAACGAGTCAACATATCTAAAGCACTTTTTAAATTTTAGAACACCACATAAATGCTAAGACCAGAAGGGAAACCATTATTAACTGGGGGCAGGGGGGAGGGCAGACTCTCTACAAAGTTTTCTCATAAAAGTCTCATTTCTAACATATATAAGGACCTGACTCAGATTTAAATGAGAAAGGACAAATATTGGAGGAGCAATTGGAAATTCACTGTTGGTGGAGCTGAGAATTGTTATAGCTATTCTGGAAAGCTATTTGAAATTATGCCCCCAAAGTTACTAAATTGTACATACCCTTTGACCTAGCAATATCACTACTACCAATAGGAAAAGACAGAAAGGTCCTATGTGTACAAAAGCTGCTCTTTTTGTTGTAGTAAAGAACTGTAAACCTTTTAAGTGGATACCCACTACTGTGGACTGGTTGAGTAAACTATGGTAAGAATATATTTAAATGTAATCTAAATTTAAACTAAAATAGATGATGGAAAGAGAATGCTGCTAATGTATATCATGTAAGGTAAATATGTTGGAAAGTAGCCACAAAGGAGAAACAACAGCAAATGAAACACCCAGAAATTCATCAAAGACAAAATCCAAGAAAGGAGCAGGTTGTAAAACCCATAGATACACAAATATCTAAAATTTAGAAAACAAACAACAAACTAGAAATTCTAACTCAAGGGAACAAATTTGACCTCATAGATATCATTGAAACTTGGTGGAATGATACCTACCTTGAGAAGTGAACACTCCACCCTCAATTTTCTGATGAAGAAGGAGAAGAAATCTGGACATAAGTCCATCATGTGCCCTCACTTTTGGGACTATGACTTAAAAAAAAAAACAACCCAGGATGGATAAAGAGGGAAGTAGAGTAGTATTGTACATGAAGAAAGTATACTCATGTGAGGAAATCCAGTAATGAGAGGGGGAAAGCATAATGGAGAATATTTTGTTATTGGAGTATACTACAGAAAACTTGGACAAGAAAGAGAAAATAGATGAGGAGTCTGAGAAATAGACTGTGACCCCTTTACTTCTTTCTGCTTTATAAAATGGTACTCTCATATTTACCTATCATCCTTCTCCTTAAGATTTTACAGATAAATTTATATTTAAACTTGCTTTTGGAAGCTGCCACTCTCCATTTGGCAAAATGAGTTAAATTTCATGGACTAAGATATTTTCTGGTCTTTTTGGTGCCCCTGTCATCCACAGTTAACTTATATTGGTTAAACTTCTGGATCCAATTATACTTAGTGTAAGTTATTTTTTAGCCATATTTGGAGAAAAGGGAATTTTTGCTTGTGGAAGATGGGAGGGTAATAACTGACAAACAAGAAAAAACACAGCTTTTTAACTCTTACTTTGTTTTTCTCTACAAAGGTGAATGAAATTTATACTAAAAATGACAAAACAAAAATGACTCACAGTGAGTTGATAACCAAGATATATAAGGAAGTAGTAAGAGAGTGCCTTGTTATTCTCAGTGAATTTAATTTACCTAGCCCAGATGAACTACATCATTAGTTCTGAAATGACTAGCAGATGTGATTGATCAGTCACTGCCATTATATTTGAAGGATCATGGAAACAGAAAAGGTACCATAAGATTGGGATAAGGGTAAATATCTTTATTTTTTAAAAAATGAAGAGATCAAACTCTACAAGTGAGTAGCTTGTAGTGAGTTTCCTGGGAAATTCTGGATCATATCATTAAAGAGATGGTCAGCAAACATCTACAAAAGAAAGCAGTGATTACAAAGAGCCAGAATGGCTTCATCAAGAATAGGTCACACCACATTAACTTAATTTCATTTTTTGGATGGATTTATTAAGCTATTAGATGAAGGGAATGGTCTGGATATAGTTTACTTAGATTTTAATCAAGCTTTTGAGGTCTGAACCAGGAGCAATGAGCAGAAGCTGCATTGAGGCAGGTGTCAGAAAAAAACTTCATAACAATAAGAGCTCCCCAACATTGGAAAAGGCTGCCTTGAAAGGTAGGGGTACCTACTCCTTGAAGATCTTTAAAGAGTGGCTGAACATTCATTTGTTGGGTATGTTATAGTAGGGATTCTCTCTGTGTATGGTTTTCACTAGATGGCTGCTCTGGTCTCTTTCAACTTTTGTGATTCTGTGAGTCTACAGTGACTCTTCACTTAAAGAGTAGATGTAGATCGATGAATCTTTGGAAACCAAGAAGGAATAGTTAGGCAGATAGGAGGCCAACCAGGAGATAAATTCCTAGAAACCAAGGAAAGAGAGGGAATCCAGCAGTAGAGGATGGTGCACGGTATTTAATTCTACAGAAACATCAAGGAAGATGAGTGAGAAAAAGCCATGGAATTTGGGACTTAGAAAATGACTTTGGGGAAAATGATTTCAGTAGAATAGTGAGCACAGAAACCAGAACGCTTTCCTAAGCTGCATTAATAGAGGAATAGAACAAGGGAGTGGTCATCATGTTGTCCTTTGCCCTAGTCTGACCACACCTGGAGCATACTATTTTCTCTCTTTTATTTTTTTTCTTTCCTGTGGTTTTTCCCTTTTGTTCTGATTCTTCTTTCACAACATGACTAATGTGGAAACATGTTTAGTATGATTATCGTACAGGAATAGTTTATATCAGATTGTATGCCATCTTGGGGAGGGGATCGAGGAAGGAGGGAGAAAAAAATTTACAATTCAAAATCTTGTCAAAGTGAATGTTGAAAACTATTTTTGCAAATGGAAAAAAATTAAATATAATTAAGTGGAAAAATGCTCTAAATCATTATTTGTTGGAGAAATGTAAATTAAAACAACTTTGAGGTACATCTCACACCTATCAAAATGGACAAAATGATAGAAGTGTGAAATAACAGTGTTAGAGGAAATGTGAAAAAAATTGGCACATTAATTCAATGTTGGTGGAGCTGTGAACTGATCTAACCATTTTGGAGAGCAGTCTGGAATTATGCCTAAAGAGTTAGTTATACAATTGTATATAACCTTTGAGTCAATGAGACCATTAGTAAGTCTATTTACCAAGGTGATCAGGGGGAAAGGAAAAGAACTTAGAGGTTCTAAAATATTTATAGCAGCTCTCTTTTGTGGTAGCAAAGAACTGGAAATAGAGGGGATGCCCATCATTTAGGGAATGGCTGAGGTCAGCCAGTCTTGAAGGGGCTTAGAAACCATGGAATACAAAGATGTTTAGCCTGGAGAAGAAAAGATTTGAGAGATGGGACAATTGTTTTCAAGTGTTTGAAGGAATGTCATGTGGAAGAGGATTGGATTTATTATTTATTATATGAAAATATATTATTATTATTATTATAGATTTATTAAATTATAAATTAAATTAGAAGAACTAGGAGCAGTGGTGGGCAGTGGAGGCAGATTTAGGTTTAATATAAGGCAAGGTTGTTGTTCAGTCATTTTTCAGTTATATCTGACTCTCCGTGACCCCATTTGGGGTTTTCCTGGCAAAGATACTGGGGTGGTTTATCATTTTACAGATGAGGAAACTGAGGCAAACAGGGTTAAGTGACTTGCTCAGGGGCACACAGCTAGCAAGTATATGAGGCCAGATTTGAACTCGGGTCTTCCTGACTTCAGGCCCAGAACTCTATCCTCTGTACCACCTAGCTGTCCAAATTATAAGGCACAACTTCCAAATAATCAGAGTTGTCCGAGAGTAAAAGTGACTGCCTCATGAGATTGGGGATTCCCTCTTCTGTCTGGTTCCCAATGAAGTTTTCCTAGCGGAGGCTGAATAGCCAGCAGATGGCAACACTGTAGAAATGATTCTTTATCAGATATAGATTGAAGTAGATGGCTCCTAAGATTCTTTCAATCTCTTGATATTCTGAGTCTGTGTAAGAAGCCAGTATGCCACCTTTTTTGAAAAAGAACATGATAAAGTGGAAAGGGTGCTGGGTGTGGAGTTAGGAAAGATCTAGGTTTGTATCCCAACCCTAAATCGTGTGCTCTGGGTAAATCACTCTATGAGCCTCAGTCTCCTTATTTGTATGATGAGAATCACATTTGCACTGCCTCTTTCTTTGTAGGATGAGTGTTTTCTAAACTTTAAAATCCCATAGAAATATACTGTTATCCTAACAAAGAGTTGAGAAAGGCTGAGTAGGAAGACTTCCCATTTATATCACACATTATGTCATACTGCTTTAAGAACAGCACTGAACAGACTTGTGGTCCTCGAGATCCCCAGATCTGCAGACTACAAATTCAGCTCAAATCAGAAGGCATTTATTAATCTATCACCACCTGAATGCTCATCAAGGTGCTGGCTGTTGTGGAAATACAAAGAATTGGAAGTTTTCTTTGCTGCCCTCACACATTGTAACTCAGCTTCATAAACCAGAGAAAAGGTTAGGTAATAAATTGTTAGTCTTGCAAATAAGTATCCACATCTTACAAGCCTGAAACATTTCTTCCCTAGTCCTCTCTACTTCCTGCCCCCCACCCCAGAAAATGAATATAATCAACATTCTGCTCCTTCTGGCGATTTGTCCTTTGTTAGAATGATGTGATGAGATTCTAATGTCAAATGAATCAGGAAGTCAGAATTAGACTTTGGCAATTAAGAGCAACTGGATAAGAAATGGATGTGTTAATTGTATTTAACTTTCTTATGAGCTACCAGTTACAGTCTTTAAAAAAAAAAGTCTTTGTATAGGATCCTAGATAGTATGATATATACATGGACATTAATAGGTATTTGATGGTGTTGATTAGCCAAATATGGCTTAACCAAGGATGATCTCCTTAGAGACTGACATTACACAATTATAGTAAACTCTCAATTATCCGTGCAAATGGAAGGAAGTAGTAGCTTAGAAAATGTAATCCGAAAAATCATTTCTTGCTCATGGACTTTTAATGTTTAGAGGAGTCTTAGAGGTAATCTCGTCCAACCTCATTATTTTATTGAGGACCAGAGAGGTTAAGTAATTCAGTTAGTTAATAGCAGATCTGGGATTAGAAGCCTGGTCTTTTTTGCAATATACAGCACTGCCTTTATCTTTGGTTGTGAAGCATTTTTATTATAGCTATATTATATTAAATGAAGTTTGTATGGAATTATGAGGAACATGCTGTTGGCATATTGGCACATATCCAAATAATGGTTAGGAAGCCCAGAGATCATGTCATAGAAAGGTTGGTTGAAGGGACTAGGTGAGTTTAACCTCGAGGAAAATGCAGAGTGATTGGGGGATGATAACATCTCTTCTAAATGTGAAAGTCTTTCATATAGAATTCGATTCATTTCAACAAATATTTATTAAATAAAAGAGAGATTAGCTATGTCCTGCTTGACTCTAGCAAGCAAACTAGGAATAGTGGATAGAAGTTAGAAAGATATGGATTTAGGCTCAATTTGAGGAATAACTTCACCGCAATTAGAATGTCCCCTGGTGGACTGTTCTCCCTCAGACAGCTTTCCATTACTGGAGGGCTTTAAGCAGAGACTAGATAACCACTTGCCGATTTTATAGAGGAGCTTCCCACCCAGGGAAGGGGTAGACTAGCTGAGCTCCAAGGTCTCTGAGATTTTATGATTCTGCAATATTAAATTAGTTTTCTTTCCCTGAACAAATACTAGCTGACAGCAGGAGGCACTGTTGAAATATGTTGGGTAAGAAGGAGAAGCCATCTTCAGTTTCAAAATTTACCATAGAAGATACATAAAGGACATAATATATACCCAAATCAAAATAAGATAATCAAAAATTTTCACTGTCTGGCAATTCCTTGACTATTTTTGCACCTCTCCTGGAGTGGACTCTATGTGGCCAGGATGTCTGACAACCAGACAAGTACTTAATGGTACAGACGAAACTAGACTAGTTTGGGAGTCAGAATATCTGAGCCCTAGCCTAACTCTGCCACTAACTAGTTGTGTAACCTTTGACAAGCTACTTAACCTTTTGAGGCAACATTTCTTCCATCTATCAAATGGTACGTTTTAGCTTTAAGAATCATATGCTTCTGTTTTGTTTCCTCTTTCTGGTGGTTCCTCCTATTGGTTCTAATTCTTCCTTACAACATCACTAATGTGAAAATATGTTTAATAGGAATGTATATGTATAGCCTATATCAGATTGCATGCCATCTTGGGGAGGGATATGAGGAGGGAGAGGGAGAAAAATTTAAAACTCAAAAGCTTATGGAAATGATTCTTGATAAATCAAAATAAATTAATAAAGTTTTTTAAAAAAGAATTATATGCTTCTGGGCCAGCTAGGTGGCGCAGTAGATAGAGCTCTGGCCTTGGAGTCAGGAGGAATTTGGCCTCAGATACTTGACACTTACTAACCGTGTGACCCTGGGCAAGTCACTTAACTTCATTGCCTAGCCAAAAAAAAAAAGGAAGGAAGGAAGGAAGGAAGGAAGGAAGGAAGGAAGGAGAAAGAAAGAAAGAAAGAAAGAAAGAAAGAAAGAAAGAAAGAAAGAAAGAAAAAAGAAAGAAAGAAGAAAAGAGAAGAAAGAAAGGAAGGAAGGAAGGAAGGAAGAAAGAAAGAAAGAAAGAAAGAAAGAAAGAAAGAAAGAAAGAGAAAGAAAGAAAGAAAGAAAGAAAGAAAGAAAGAAAGAGAATTATATAATTCTGATTTTTCTTTCACAACATGACTAATGTGGAAATATGTTTAATATGATTATACACGTACAGCCTATATCAGATTGCATGCAGTCTTGGAGAGGGGAAGGAGAGGGAAAATTTGGAACTCGAAAACTTATAAAAGTGAATGTTGAAAACAAAAAATAAATTTATTTATTTAAAAAAGAATTATATGCTTCTCATCTAACATCTCAATATTCTGTGATGTAGGGACCTGATAGAAGCACAAATCATAGCACATCATGAGATTAGGAAGCTGAATATATGAATTGTGTCCCTCTACTCATTAAGTGTTCCTGGAATCTGCTCAAATCATCTTCCCACCTGGAGAAAGAAAAAAATTATGCTACTTCAGTGTTTTATTATTAATAATTCTTCATTAAAGTCATATTCTGATGCCATATCTCAACATGGCATGAAAATGATTCTGGGATCTCAAAGGCTATTGCAGCTGTCTACAAATATTAGCCAATTCTCGTTAGAATTGTGAGGCTTTGAGTAATACCCTGCTGATAGATTCGGTGTCCTTTATCCAAAGACCAGCCTAGCAAAGTAAAGAGAAGCCTCATCTCCAGAGGGTTGGCCACAAGATGACTTCTATTGTTTTTTGTCATTTTAGCCACAGCACCTTGTGAAACTCTCTACTAAGATTTCGCTAAGGAAGTCATTTTACAAACCTTAAAATATTATGTAATTGCTAGCTATTATTATAAGTATAAAGTTAGTCTCATGAAAATGATGTCATAAATGAACAATTAAACTAACATCACTATACCATTAGAGTAGCTGTTGCAAAATGATGCTGGTTACTACAGTGATAAGGGTAACCCATTAAAGAAATTACAAATCTTTTGAAATTATCATTATTTTTGTACCTCACATCTTACAGCACTTGCTCTGTTTTTTCAAAGTACTTTCACCTTTATTATCTATGTGGAAAAGGGATTCCCAAACTTTTTTTGTTCTCATATCCATAGGCTTTCAGCAAACCTTCCCCATTCCTTCTATTCAATATGAAAAGAAGGTAATTTATAGTATTTACCATGCACATGCACATAATAAATAAGCAATTATTTTTCATTAAAATACTGTATTTGGTACATAACTTCTTTTTAGTATTATAATGTTGTTTATTGTTTTTCAGAACATAGTCCAATGAGGGTATGTATATCCCAGGTTAGTAACTTCTGATGAAAAGCGTATGACCAAGGTGGTCACAATTAACAAGTATAAAGGGTAAGGCTTTTTTCCTGGTATTGAGAATAATCTTTCCACAGAAGATAAGAACATCCGCATGGACAACATTTAAAACTTAACTGTGGCATTGATAATGTCTCTTTAGTGGCATGGAAATCTTCCCTGGCAATACCTTTGTGTAAGGTACTGATACAACATTAGGAGTGGCCTTGGAGATGATAGATTAAGTCAAGGTTAATGTTTGCCATTAGATTTGGCCTCTACATGGCAGCCTCACAGCATGTCCGGGGAGCCATGTGCTCTCAAGAAATTTTATCCTACAAATTTTACAATCAAAACAACCCCATGAAGCATGTAGGGCAGTTATTAATATCTCTGCTTTGTAGATGAAGAAACTAGGACCCAGATAGGTTTACTGACTTGACAAGGCCACACTGTTCCAAGGTAATGGCAGGCCAGGGATTAAAATCCTGCTGTGCTCCAAGCTGACTTATGATATTGAAAGTGTAAAATCATACAGACACTTAATGAAGGGGAAAGGATGGACTTTCTGGATATCTACACACATTTTTCTTGAGTAAATGGATTGTTGAGGAATTCTTAAGAAATTCTTTTTGAGGTTCTGGATTCTCCCTGAGAAGTGAGGGCTTTGAATTTAAGACCTAGAGATTCTATTTTCCAGTTTCTAGGGGTTTGATTGTCCAAGTGTGTCACAATAGAGACAGTAGCCAACTAGTTCCCTTTTGGAATGGAGATTAAACTTAGTGAACTGGGTAAATTCCATCTTCCCAAGGATTTTTTGTTTTGTTTTGTTTTTTGGTGAGGTGATCCAGTTAAGTGACTTGCCCAGGGTCACACAGCTAGTAAGTATCAAGTGTCTGAGGCTGGATTTGAACTCAGGTCCTCCTGACTCCAAGGCCAGAGGTCTATTCCCTGCACCACCTAGCTGCCCCTAAACTCCATCTTGAAATAAAAAGCGACAGATTTCTTTGGAGCCTGAGAATTATCTATAGGAAGTCCTCACTTTTTGTTGTTGTTTTGTCATTTTTCAGTTGTATCCAACTCTTTATGGCCCCATTTGGGGTTTTCTTGGCAAAGATAAACAGATTTTTAAAAAAGATAAAGTGGTTTGCCATTTCCTTCTCCAGCTCATTTTAAAGATGAGGAAACTGAGGCAAACAGGGTTAAGTGACTTGCCCAGGATCACACAGATAGTGTCTGAGGCTGAATTTGAACCCAGAGCTTCCTGACTCCAGGCCCAGTGCTCTATTCACTACATCACTTAGCTGCCGTTCTCACTTTTTACCTTTTGTCATTTGGAATCATGGACCTAGGTTCAAATCCTGCCTCTCTATCTTTTACTACTCTTATTAATCAGGGGTTTCATTTTCTTCTTCTGTAAAAAGAGAGGGGAAGAATAAGATGAATTCTAAGGCCTATTCCAGTTATAAATCTATGATTATAATTTTATTCAGTGGCAAATATTTTAAACTGTGTCCATCTACTACAAATTCAAGGTTCTTTTCACTATACTACATTGCCTTTCCAGTATACAATTACCTTGACTTAACTTCATTTCTCAATAATATCATTTATACACAATAACCAACTCATTTTACAAAGTCATTCTGCAAATTACTCACCTATTATTAATTTTTTGTCCTTAGTAGATTGAAAGAGCAGTAGATGTTATGTGAACATGAGCAAGAAACAGGAGCTATTTCTTGATCTTTAAAATTAGATGGCTGGACTATCTGACATCCAAGGTGCCTTCAGCTCTAAACCTATGTTTCTATGATCTTAATTGCCTCCTTCCACCGGCCCCATCATTTTAGTTAAACTTGTTTTTGTAAACCAATTGGTATTAGGTGGAGGTGTGTGTGTGTGTGCCAGTCTTTCACTTTTCCCTGTCTTAATCTGTTCATTGATCAGTTTCTACTTTTACCTTCCTGACTTCCCCAGATCCTCAAGACTCTTTCCTCCACCAAAAATTAAAAACAAACAAATAAACAAAAACGCATTGTAACAAACTAAATTCTATTTTGCTTATATGAGCACCATCTTGTGGCCAAAATATGTAACTACAGATATAGAGTCTAAATTTTAAACAAAATGTTACATCTGGAGCAAGGGCTGCTTATTTACTCAAAATTAAGCCAATTTCAATAATTGACCTGGAAAAGTAATATAATCTTTAATTATGCAAAGTGAGCTAATAGGATGTGAAATTTGAGCACTCCTGTCTTGTAGAATAGTCAATGTAGGCAGGCATCAGTAATAATAATAATATTAATAGCTTATGTGTATATATATATACATACATATATATACATATATATATACATATATATATATACATATATATATATACATATATATTATTTACTATGTGCCAGGCACTGTGCTAAGTGCTTTATAATTATTATCTCATTGGTTCTCACAAACAACCCTGAGAAATAGGTGCTATTATTATCCTCATTTTACAGATAGGGAAGCTGAGGCAAGCAGAAGTTAAGTGACTTACCCAGGATCACACAGACAGTAAGAATCAAAGGGTGAATATGAAGTCAGGTCTTCTTGACTCCAGGTTCAGTACTTTATCCATTGCAACATCTAGCTGCCCCAGTATAACCTCTATTCTATCCACAGAGTCAAGGATTTGGAGTCCAGATAAATTAAGTGGCTAGTCTAAAATCACTTCTGTAGTAAGTAGTGAAACCAATACCTAGTCCTTCATCCTTCTTAATCTCTCTGTAGCCTTTAACACTGTCACTCCCTTCTCCTTGACACTCTTCTCTATTGCTTTTCCTGATTCTGTTTTCCCCTGATTGTCCTACCTGCCTGATTGTTTCTTCTGTTTCTTTTGTTGAATCCTCATCCATGTCATGCCTGCTAACCTTAGGTATCCCCCAAGGCTCTGTCAAGGGCCCTTTTCTACCTCTGCAGATGAAGGAGATCACTTGAAGATCTTATCAATTCCTATGGTTTCAATTATGGTCTCTATGCAGATGACACTCAGATTTAATTGTCCAGTCCTCACCTTTCTCCTGACCTCCAATCCTGCTTATCTGTCAGACATCTTAAACTCAACATCTTTCCTCTCAAACCCTCCTCTCTACCAAACTTCCCTGTTACTGTCGAGGGCATCACCATTCTCCCAGTCACCCAGGTTCTCAAATGTGGTGTCATCCTGGACTCCTCCCTCCCTCTCACCCCACATAACACAGTATGTTACCATGTTCGATTGATTTTGCCTTCTCTAGTATATCCTCACCAACCTGGTGCAAGCCCTTAGCTCAACAGCCTGCTGGTTGATCTCCTTGCCTCAAATCTCTCTCCACTCTAATCCTTTCTCAATTCAGCTCTCTAATTGATTTTCCTGAAGTACAAGTCAAGCATGTCAGCTCCTCCATTCAAATAGACTCCACTGGCTTGCTATAACCTCTAGAATCAAATGTAAAATCTACTGTTTGACTGTTTTTAAAGCCCTTTATAACCCAACCACCTTAATCCCTTCTGTTTACAAAAGAAATTGGTGTGATATTGGCATATTGGTGTGATATTTGCATAACATTGGCATGGTATTTAGGTGTGATATTGGCATGATTTTTAATATGTGGTTGGCATGATATTGGTGTGTTTAGTGATATTAATATGACATTGGTGTGATGTTCAGGTGATTATTTGTATGACAGTGGCGTGATAATTGTATGACATTGTGTGATGTTTTGCATGGTGTTGGCAAGATGTTTGTGTGATATTAACATGATGGTATCAGCATGATGTCTGCATGGCATTGGTGTGGTGTTAGCAAGATGATCGTGTGATACTGGTTTTAGCATGACAATATCATGATGTTTGCATGATTTTGCCATTATCTTTAATATCAGCATGGCTATTAGTGTGTAATTAATGTGATATTGGCATGTAACTGGCGTGATGATTCTGTGATCTTGTGTGATTGGCATGTAATATTTATGTGTAATTTGGCATGGCATTTCCATGACTTTGGTGTGATGTTTGTGTGATTAATTTTGGTTGCTTCTATTTTCTAAGACAAAATTTTATATTTTATGTGTTCACTTTTTTTTTTTCATTTTCAAAAAGGGGCAACTTACTTCTTGTCCTGTGCAGTTTTCATTTATGATTTCTTTAAATATCCCCCTGGGAAAAAAAATTGTGTTTAAAATGAAGCTACTTAACTAAGCCTTTATACCCAAATCACTCTGGTTCTCATTGAGTGGCCAATAATAGTCCCTAACCCAAGCCTGTATGGCTTATTGTTTAAGATCTGATGACTTAGTATAAGCAGCAATTGTTTTCTGTTCTGGCCTTAAAGTCTAAGAGTCTTCTGCTCCCGAATTGATAATTTTGTGATGATAAATTGAGCCAACTTTTGTCTCAATTCTTAGTCCTTAGTCATTGAATGGTGTTACCTCAGATAAACTGAGACCTGGGAAAGACCTCTATTTAGAAAGACCAAGGTCACCCACTCACTATATCCTGGGCCATCACCAGTCATCATGACTTAAGTCTTGTCTGTGGACTTCAATGACTCTGGAGGAGAGAAGGGGCTGATGACTGCCTAGCTTTGCCTCACTCAGATCCAATTCATATGAAAATCAAGACATCGTCTTTGTGACCTCCTTGATCTTCTTTGAGAGCAAAGGACAACGAAAAACAAATAATCTTCCATTGCCTACTGAATAGCATATGATCAAAAAAAGAGCCTAGACATCATCTTTCAAGAAATTATCAAGGAAAACTGCCCTGATATTTTAGAACCAGAGGGCAAAATAGAAATGGAAACAATCCACCAATCTCCCCCTGAAAGAGATCCCCAAAGGAAAACTCCTAGGAATATTGTAGCCAAATTCCAGAGTTCCCAGGTCAAGGAGAAAATATTACAAGCTGCCAGAAAGAAACAATTCGAGTATGGTGGAAACACAATTAGGATAACACAAGATTTAGCAGCTTCTACATTAAGGGACCTCAGGGCATGGAATTTAATATTCCAGAGAGCAAAGGAGATAGGATTACAACCAAGAATCACCTACCCAGCAAAACTGAGTATAATCCTTCAGGGGGAAAAATGGTCATTCAGTGAAATAGAGGACTTTCAAGCATTCTTGATGAAAAGACCAGAGCTGAATAGAAAATTTGACTTTCAAATACAAGACTCCAGTGGAACATGAAGAGGTAAACAGGAAAGAGAAATCATAAGAGACTTATTAAGATTGAACTGTTTATATTCCTGCATGGAAAGATGATATTTGTAACTCATGAGAACTTTGTCAGTATTAAGGTAGTTGAAGGAAAAAATTGTATGTATGTATAGATAGATAGATAGATAGATAGATAGATAGATAGATAGATAGATAGATAGATAGAGGGCACAGGGTGAGTTGAAGATTAAGGGGTCATATCTGGAGAATAAAATTAAGGGATGAGAGAGGATGATACTCAGAGAAGAAAGGGACAGGTAGAATGGGGTAAATTATCTCACAAAAAGAAAAAGAAAAAAGTCTCTCACAGTGGAGGGGAAACAGGGGAAGGTGAGAAGGAATGAGGGAATCTTATTCTCATAGGATTTGGCTTAAGGAGGGAATAACATACACATTCAATTGGGTATGGAAATCTGTCTTACCCTACAGGACAATAGGAGGAGAAGGGGAAAGGAGAGCTGGGGGATGATAGAGAGGAGGGCAGATTGAGAAAGGGGGTAATCAGAAGCAAATACTTCTGAGGAGGGACAGGGTCAAAAGAAAAATAGAATAAATGGGGGAGGCAGGATAGGATTAAGGGAAATAGTTTTTCACAACATGTCTACTATGGAAGTGTTTTGCATAACTGTAAATGTATAACCTATATTGAGTTGCTTGCCTTTTCAATGAGGGTGGGTGGGGTGGGAGGAAGGGAGAAAATTTGGAACCCAAAGTTTTAAAAACACATGTTTAAAAAAACATTTTCACATGCAACTGGGAAATAAGAAATACAGGAAATGGGGTACAGAAATCTATCCTGCCCTACAGGAAAATAGAAGGGGAAGGGGATAAGAGAAGGGGTGGGGGAGAGATAGAAGAGATGGCAGACTAGGGGAAGGGGTATTCAGAATGCATGCCATCTTAGGGTGGGGGGAAGGGCGAGATGGGGTGGAAATTTGCAACTCAAAATCTTGTAGAAGTAAATGTTGAAAACTAAAAATAAATAAATTTATATTAACAGTTCAAAATAAAGATATTTACTAAATTTAATTTAGCATAGGCCTAGTGACAGCCCAGGTTTCTTTTGTCCAATGACTAATCTAGTTGCTAATAATAACAGCTGATATTTATACCATTGAGCTCTTTAAGGTTTACAAAACACATCCCCTACAATTTCTCACAACAACCCTGTGAGGCAGGGATAGGATAGGTATTAGACTCATGAATTCATTGGTATAGAGAATTCCCAGATGAGGAAACTCCTTCCACCAATGCAAGTTGGCAACTTGCCATTTTAGGGAAGTCTTTAGAGCACTAAGAGTTAAGTTGATGGGGTGATGGTACCTGGTCCTATCACCCTGTCAAAGTGACTTGCCCAGGGTCCCACAGATAGTATGTGTCAGATACAGAATTTGAACCTAGATTTTCCTGTCTTCTGGGCCAGATTTTGATCCACTCTGCCATGCTGCCTCTATGATAGTGCATTCCAGGTATTATCACCCCCATTTTACAGATAAAGAAACACAGACACAGAAATTTGGTGACTTGCTTGTGATCACACAGCTATTTAGTGTCAAAATCAGTATTTGATCCCAAATCTCAGAGGCTCATCATCATAAAGTAACCACCAGTTAATTAGTTTCTTTGGAGATAACAACCCAAGAATTCCAACTATTTCCATCTGACCCTAAGTCCCTTTAATTCTATTTCTCTCTATGCTTTACCACCCTCAAATGGATTCTTTGTTCTCAATGAGATCTTCAATACCTCTACTCCCCAGTACTTTCTCAGGCCTTTATCCCTGTTCTTCCTTCACTTCTCTGCTTCTCCAGTCTTGACCTTATAGTTAGCCAATTCAACTCCACCCTAGCCTCAACTCTCAAGGCCCTGGTTCCCTCTCCAAATACCACTCATCCCTTGTCAACCCTTGGCCTTGGGTTAGTTCTGCCATCCTACTCCTCCTCATGTGCTGGCTGAACAAAGCTGGCTAAAGGATCAGAACTGTGATGATTGAATACAATATAAATTCACATTATCTAATTTCAACATGACCCTCCTTGCTACAGGGCCATCTTTTCTATTCTTCCCTGATTCCCTATCTCACATTCCACAAAAAGCTTTTCTCAGCGTTCTCTTCTTAAACCTCCCACGTCTCCTCTCCTCACTATAACCTCCCTAAACTAAGAACCTTGCCTCCTGCCATAAGAAAATTGAAGCCCTGTCATATGAGCTCACTCTTCTCCCATTCTTTTCATCTCAAAACCCTTAGACATCCTCCCCAACTCTGTTTTCCTTTCTCCTAGTCTCTGACATTGAGATAGCCTGCTTGCCAAGGCCAAGCCCTTTACATGTGCACTTGTATTGTCTAGCAGAGTAGTACCAAACTCAAATAGAAACTGAGGCCACTAAGCCCTGCATAAGGATCCCTGCAGACCACATATTGATTTTGAAAACCATGTGTTTGTTGTGTTTTTATTTATTATTTTAAATATTTCCCAATTAAATTTTAATTTGGTTCAGGCCATACCCCTTTACTGCTCTGCCTTCCAGCAGTGTGTTTGATACCTCTGCTGTAGTAGATTGCAACCCATTCTCTGTTAACTTCAACCTCTCTATTGATTCCTTCCCTACAGCCTTCAAACATGCCTGAGTATCCACCATCCTTAAAAAAAAAAAGACCCTTTCATTAAACCCTACCAATACCCTCAGATAATCATTCTATAGCTCTCTTCTCTTTCTCAGAAAAACTGATAGAAAAAGCTATGTATTCATCATGCTCCTCCCCTCTAACTCCTCACCCCTTTGCATTGTGGCTTCTGACCTCATCACTCATCTGAAATTACTCTCTTCAGAGTTACCAGTGATGTCTTAATCACATCACCTTAATAGTTGCCAAATCTTAACCATTTCTACCTCCACAGCCTCTCTCTTTTTCTTATTCATTTCTCTTATTCGTATAGCTAAGAGTAGTTCAAGCCTTCATCACCTCTTGTCTAGACTCACCAATTAGTCTCCCTTCCTCAGGTCTCTCCCCACTGATAGACTAAAGTTCAGCCACCCTACAGCTGCCAAAGTGATTGTGCTTAAGTAAAGATCTGACCACATCACTTCACAATTTGGTCTTCTGGAAGCTGAAGATGGGGATGAGAGGATGGGGAGGTGGGGAACTATTGTGCTCTTCTCCTTCTTGAGTGGTCTGCTAGGGTGAGGAAGATGATTAGCAGAGGTGATGAAATCAACTCCTTTGAAATACCCAAGTGTAAAGCAGGGGCGTTCACTCTTTTATCTCCAGAGGGGAAAAAAAAGTAAAAGTTAATTTTATTTGGAAGCATAAATAAATTTCCTATGGAAAGTTATAAAGTATACCGCTTGGTATAGTGGACTTAAAAAACAAGGGTTGAATCCTAGTTCACTGAGACTTTGGACAAGTCTCTTAACTTTTTTAGGCGTTATTTTCCTTACCTGCAATATGAGCGGTGTCAAACTCAGCTGACTGAATCTGACCTTGTCCCCATTCCCAGATCCATGAATTGCCTGAGACTAATCAGATATTATTACTCTCAGCCTCTAACTAATTTTGTAA
This sequence comes from Phascolarctos cinereus, assembly GCF_003287225.1. Lineage (NCBI taxonomy): Eukaryota > Metazoa > Chordata > Mammalia > Diprotodontia > Phascolarctidae > Phascolarctos > Phascolarctos cinereus. Next base: position 123,228,730 of record NW_027555625.1, read on the forward strand.
ATGTCCCAAACTCTCTCCTCCCTAGATTTCCAAGCTTTCTCTAAGGACTTTTGCTTATTATGCCAAACAACTTAGCAAGTGAAAATGGCCCTAACTCCTCCCACCTGCATCCTGGCCACAATCTCTGCCTAAACCTTTCCATATCTAAACCCTGTTGCCAGCCCTCTCCTCGGTACCCCAGCATTTGCTATGTGGCACTTCAGCTGCAATTCCCTTACTCTGATTAAAGATCTAAATTTTGCTATATTTTCTAAAATTCAGATCAACAAAGGGTTTGGACTGATGTGTTCTATGGTCCCCTCCAGTTCTAAATTATATGTTCCTATAATCTGGGGTTAAGATGTGGGGGGAGAAATTAGATTTTTTTCACTTCTCCCAAATATTAATGTCCCATAGTGGATAGAATGTAGGATTTGGAGTCAGAAAGACCTGAGTTCAAACCCTGCTATAGGCACTTACTAGCTGTGTGACCCTGGGAAAGTCACAATTTCTCTATGCTATAGTTTCCTCATCTGTCAAATGTAGATCTGTCAAATAATAGCAGCTACCCTCTAGGATTGTTGTGAGGATGAAATGAGTTAACACGTGTAAAATACTTTTTAAATCTTAAAGCAAAATATAAATGTAAGTTTATTATTATTATTGACCACAAAGGACATCTAGTCTAAGTCTAACCTGTAATAACATTATGAGTGAATTCACTCATGCAAGAATTTTTTTTTATTAAGCACCCATATTACACCATGTTAGGAACACAGTGCGTGCCTTTCAGACAGTTAAGAAGAAAAGAAGTACTATATGAACCAGTTAAGTAATGATTCAGGATGGTACTGTGGCAAATGCCAAATAATGATTAAGAAGTGAGCTGCAGGAATTCAGAGGAGGGAGAGATCCCTGGGTACGGAGAAGCTGGCCAGTGCTGACAGTACCCTTCTCCATTTCTATCCCTCTCCTCCTCCCCTACCACCTCAAACCTCTTAGCAGCCCAAGCTGGAAAGCATTTCACAGAGTCTCTAGATGGAACATTGATCTCTGAGCTTCCAGGAAGGGACTGTGATTAAAATATGCTGTAACATGAGTTTGTAATCCTCCCAATGTTCCTTCTCTGGAATCATCAACAAAGCCAAAATGAA